>NC_138832.1:17629394-18270894 GCF_965183815.1 Platalea leucorodia | reverse complement strand
CCAGATAGCTTACAATCCAAGACAAAAACAGAAGAATGGGGCACATTAGTGGTAGGAATGGAAAGAAGACCAGAGATGGTGTAACCGTTTCATAACCGGTTATGGTTCATGTCCATGTTACAGACATAACGTGAACCAGTTATGGTTCATATCCATAACTGGACATGAACACAGATGACCATAATGGCCAGAGGTCTTGAATTCCCAGCCACGAGATTTTCCATCTAGCTCATATCATCTCTGGTTTAGATCCATAAACACTGGGGATTCTGAGTTATTCAATGGCACGTCAAGCTACCTAATCCTTTTTTACACCTATTTACAGTTTTGTACTCAAAATCTTCCAGTAATAATGAATTTTGCAACTGAGTATGTACAAAAAGCACACCTTTTCATTTGTTTAAATCTTCTGCCTAACAGCTTAAGGAACTTTCAGTTTTCTGTTATGGGAAACAATAACTGTTTGTTATCTACCTGCCATTTTCACCTTATTTGTGATTTTATAGATACCTATCATATTTTCCCTCAACCATCTCCCTTTCTAGATGGATGAATCCCAGTCCATTTGGTACCTCCTCTCTGAGAAACCTTTTAGTGCTTTTGACCATCTTTGACCATCCATGTTACCCTTCTCCATGCATTTCCAGCGCTGGGTATATCCTCACTGAAAGGGCAGAGCAAGAACTGTGCATTCAACACGTGGGCAAATGGGGAACATATGGTGGTGTAACAATGTTCTCAGCTTTGTTCTCATTTTCTTTACTAATAATACTTCAAATTCTATTTTATTGCTAAGAAATGGACTAATTCTTTAGAGAGATGTCCATAACGACTCCAAGATTTCTTCCCTGAACAATAATAGAGGATTTGGAGTCCACTGTTTTGTATCTGTAGTTCAGTTTATTTTTCCCATGTGCATTAATTTTTGAAACACTAAATTTTATATCATTATTTCTTTCAGTCATTCAGTATTGCGTTTCTGTTATTATTTCCATCTTTCTTCCACTCCCCCATTTTTTATTAACGTCTCCAACATACCTCCTAAATCTTTTCTGTACTTCAAAGTCAAAAGCGTATAACCTTATCTCTATATCCTTGTGACTTGCACTTTCAAGTTTTACCAGGGACACTAAAGTAGCTTATAATAGTGAAACTAGTTTGACATTACTAAGGAAAATGTTAAATCGGCTGTAATAAGACATATTTAAAGTCAAATTCATTGTGTTAATTTTCCTATTTAACAATTCAATAACACCGTCAGTGCTTTCATCTACATCCTTCTGCAGCTTCTGGGCAGGGATTTTGTGTACCTCAGATATATATATATAGCGTCTATGTCTTTACATAATGAGTATTTTGAAAATATTTCCTGAAGTCTATTGCTCACTATCAGCACCATGTGGAATTATCAAGATTATTTGTAATGTGATTAGGAAGTCTTAAATACTGTTTTGTGCAATGAAGATACACTATGACAATATTTGAGTGGATACGATGAGTCATCCAGATTTTGATTTCATGAAAGCAGGACTGCATAACAAAGTGTGAGGCAGCAGTCTCATTGACAGTACAGTCACATACTGCCTCCCTCATTGAAAATACAGTCACATGCCATTATGCTACTTTTTATACAATATGATATCCACCTATTCTTAGCAAGCGTCGTGTTGAATGCAAGTGGAATAAAGCATGGCATGACTGCCCCTTGTGCTATTTTAGACGAATACACAGTGAAAGCTAAAGTGTTTTCACAGACAGTATGTTTAAACAAAAAGGTATTGCATTAGGATTCATAAGTACTCAACTTAGGCTGCATAGTTACCTAACAACTGCAATAACTAGAGGTGTGCTGTTCAGTGGCGCACATTTTTACCAATAAATAGATAGGAAAAAAATCTATTTTTCAGCTCTTCATTGCAGCTGTTTGTAGTATGTGAGGTTTTGCTTCTGTGTTTTTCAAGACAGTTGACCATACTAATATGGTTGAAAGACTTCTGCCAAGTTGCATCACGTCATAGGAAGTAACTTAACTAAAGACAGGATATTTTAAAGGACTGGGAGCATACTGTCATCACCAATAAAAAAATAAAAAAAAATAAAAAAAAAAAAAAAAAACACTATATTTCTTAAAACCAAACACTGATTACCTGCTTTGCTGGAGTTATGGCTAGCAATATTATAAGGAATTTGGGGAGAAGAAAAGACCTTTCTTTTCTTTACTTCAATCCTAATAGTAATAAAAAGTTAGCATATATCAGAATCCCTATCTCTCCAGCACTTCAATAGAATATCCACTACCTTTATCTCTGAGGAGCTCCGATCTCCAACTACAGAAAAAAAAAAGGATATGGACCTGGTACTCTGTTAAGATTACAGAAGTTGCATCTGTTTACCCAGTTATCAATTTAAAAGAAATGATAGGGCTAGAAGGGATGCTTGGAGGTCATAAAGTCCATCTCCTTGCCTCAAAGCAGGTTCAGATGCCTCTATATCACTCCTGACAGATGTTTGTCTAGTATGTCCAGAGATTAATATGGCATTAACTCTCAAGGAAATTTATTTTGGTGCTGGCACTTCAAATGGTTCTACGTGAATGTTTCTGAGCCAAAAAAAGCAGAGAAAGTTGATAGGAGTAGAACATGCAGTTCAGGATAACAATTCTCCCTGGAGGAAAGTTAGAACAGCTCTGTATTCTCCAACAAAGCATAGGACAAAAATCAACAAAATGCAAGCAGAAAGCATCGAATAAAAGTTGTAACAGTGTCCTAAATTTGAGCCTAAAAACAAGCAACCAGAATAAATATATACAGGCTGCTTACTAAAGAAAGTTCAGAATGAAATTTGATAATAAATAAAATATATCAACAAGGAAGAGAATTACTATGGATTGCAATTCTAGTCCTCAGTAATAGGAGGACAGTATTACGTTTATATTACTGATTTACCAGAAAGGTGACAATGACTGTGAAGAGCATTTTTAAGGACAAAAACCATAACAATAATGGAAGATTTCAACCACGCTTACATAAACTGGGTAGGTATAAATGTAGGTGATACTGAGACAAAATTCTTAGATAACATAAACATTTGCTTTTTGGAGAAACTTGTTAGGGACCAAAAGAAAAAAACTTAACTCTTGACTTCATACTGAATGGTGCCTGTGACCTTATTCAGAATATTGCTTTCAAAGGCCCGGCGTTACAGAAGAGTCCCATAATGTAGTCAGATATAACATCTCATAGGAGAAATGAAAAATCTTTTGTACCTGTGCTTAGTTTCAAAAAGAGAACTATATAAGAAGCAGCAGCCAAAAACTTATAATTTTGAAGGTCGCATATTGTATAATGACATCAGCTAAAATACACAACATACGAAAAAAAGCTTTAATAGCTCAAAAAGGCCAGCATGGTTCGATAACAGAGGCTATCAGAAGCAAGAAGACATGTTTCAAACAGTGCAAATGTCTCCAAGAAGGAAAACAGGAAAGAACATAATATCTAGCAAGCTATATATAAAAATGCAAAAATGAAAAAAAGAAGAAAAAAAAAAAAAGGTCTTGTGACCTAACTTGAAGACGACACTAAAACTAACAGTAAATCCTTAAAGCATAGCCAAAGCATGTAGGCTATCAGTCTTTCTGCAGGACCAAGTGACAACAGAGGTACAAAGGGAACGTTCAAGGAGGATAATGCTGTACAAGAAAAGCTAATAAATTACTGTAGCTAGGATATGCGCATCCACTTAGACTCAACAACCTTTGCGGATCTACAAGAGGATTTATCTTAAACTGATGTGTTAGAAAGGGGCATCAGAAGAAAAAACTAGTAAAAGGAATAGTAACACATTATAGGACACAGAGGAGCATCATAAATCTTAAATATAAAACTCCTGAACTGCTATACTGATTGATTAAAATATCATTTGCATCAGATGAGTGGAAGATGGTAGATATGAGCAAACAAGTACCCAGTTTCTTAAAAGGGGTTTTTAGGGGATCTATAGAATTACAGAAAGTATATCTGCACCCAACCAAATCATAGAATAATGAGCAAAGGAAACAGCAGATACAGTTGTAATAAAAAAGAGTCAACATAGTTCTCATACAGGTAAGTCATGCCACTGAAACTTGTTAGGGTTCTCTGTAGAGCACAGACAAGACAGTTTATATGCTGTACTTGAATTCTCTAAAAGCTTTCAGCAGGATTTCTTAACCAAAGGTTCATAAAATGCCATGAGAATGTCTTCTTACGGATTAATAACAGATTAAAAGGATAAGAAACTAAAGTAGGAAAAATAGTAAGACTTCAAATGAAGCCTCTGCCTTGAGGCTTGTGCTATTTAGTATTTTCATAAATGATCTGGAAAATGGGTGGCAGGGACAGCAACATTTGCTACTGGTGACAAATTATTCAGGATAGTAAAAAGGCAAGCAAACTGCAAAGACTTGCATAGGAATTTCATGATACAGAATGATTAGCCGATAAACTTACAGACAAAACCCAGTGTAAATAAATTTAAAGTAACACACATGGAATAGTAACCTTAACTATACATATTCAGTGACTGAGTCCAAATTAGCTATTAACTTTCAGGAAAGCTATCTCAGAGTTATAATAGATAGTACCATGAAAACATCAGCTTGGTACTCAGAAGCACTTAAAAAGGCAAATAAAGCATTAGGAATTATTAGAAAGGAAGAGAGAATGAAAGAGAAAACACCATTACAGCATTTTATAAGTCCATAGTGAGCATGCTGCTACATGAAATCTGATTTCCCCATCTTGGAAAGCATCAAAGACCAGAGAAGGTGCAGAGAACTGCAGCAACGGTGATCAAAACTCTTCAGGATGCAGAGACAACAACAGAGAGGAAATTCTGATATTTCAGAATTCCCATAAAGTGGAAATCTTAGGGTAGAGAAGAAATTCATTTTGGAAATGCCAGCATATGTTGATTCTGACACACAATATGCTTCTTAGGACTCTGACAGCTGTGACTGAAATTACAGTTAAACTGCTGAAGTTTCGTGGCTCAAACACTCAAGGACAGCCCTGTTACTCAGTGTCTCTCAGTCCCCGAGGGCACTAATTACTTTAGTCTCCTTCGTTCATGGCCTGCATGGCAGCCCCAGCCCTAGCTGCCCTGAACGGATGTGACCTGTTCCGTTGCAGGAGCCTGAGCCTAAAACTTCCCACTGAAGACTTGAACCAAGGGTCTGGAGAGCTCCAGCTTGTACTAGGACTTCCAGGGATCTCACACTTAGGGACCTGGACAGAAAAACTTATCGAGGCTCATACGTAATATGCCTATGCAAATGTCTTTGCCTTCATCCCCATCAAGCATGCAGCCTCCCCTTGAAACTCAGACACTCATTTGTCAAACAACTGTCATAAAATAATTAAAGCTTGAAAATTATTTTTCTGACAGTCTCTATACACAGACTAAAAGATAAGACCACACAGAAATGCTGTATTAGGGTAGAAAAGCTCATATGTACACATAGATATGGACAGATATAGAAAAGAAAATGAATATGAACTTCAAATCCTTTTTTTTTACCATCTGAGAAGTATGTTTAAAGTAGGTCATTATGGTACCTTACTTAAGGTCTGAAAAACCACCTGCAGTACTGGTGGCCAGTCCCGAGTCAACGAATGTGATGACAGCCAACTTCCCAGCTACCAACACTGTATTTCTCAAATGTCTCTCAAAGGCAATTCAGAAGAAACTTTTAGTCACATAGACTCAAAGAAAAATAAAACCATTCTGTTCTACAGTAAAATTTACAGTAATAATGCAATTAACAAGGCACCTCAGTCTGGCAGGTAAAGACAGAATGGGTTCTAACAGCTAGAGATTGAGAATAGACAATATCAGACCAGAAGCATTTTTCATGGTGAGATTAGATAAGCTTGGAAGCAGTTCACCAAAGGATATTTAATATCTTTATATTCCCATTTTCTAGAAGACATGTTCTACTGCAAACAGAAATTAATACTGTAATCTATGGTACACAGGAGGTCAGACTGGACCATCACAGTCCTCTCTTCTACTTTTATAATCTGTGAAGCTGCAAACATAAGTCACAGAAAGCATCTAATACTTTTTAAACCAGTTCATTGAAAAAAATTTCTCCTGTATGAGACAGGAGTTCCCATAGCTAATACACCAGAACATAGCTCTGAAGGCTTATAACCTTTGCATGATTGTTTTTGTATTTTTTAAAATATATGAAATTCATGAAGGTGACCAGTACCTTAGCAAGCAAGACCACAAAGAGAACACTGTAATCTTGATTTTTAAAAGTTTACGATTAATATGTTGCAATTATGAATTTTCTCATCTTCCTTACAAACATTTACTTCATTACTAATCCTCTGACCTAAATTAAAGATTAATAGGTATTTCCTCTTTTTCTTAGAAGGAATAGAAAATATTGGTTCTTGATTTACTTACCATGTCCCATTTCTTTCTCTCACATATGCCTGTATCATACCCACAAGTTTTCATGCCTTTCCAAAATGTCAGTCCTGATCTTCTCACCCCTTTTGTTACTAAAAAGAAAGAAAAACAACAGTAAGAACTGTTATTAGCAAGCAGCCATAGTAGCAACAGTAACTTACTGGATGGAGATGTATCGCCTTGAAAAATTTTAGGCAAAATTTCATTCAGTATCAGCTGACAGCTGTCCTTTCTCAGTTATACTTAGAGTTTTAATGAATCTCAGATTGGAACAGGAAATTCAGATGAAACCATCAAGTTTGTCACATTTTGATCAAAGCCATTATGTATTTCGTGGTTTCTGATCAAAATCCCAAACAACTTTGGCTTCCTCAAAATGGCCTAAATTCCTTCTATTACTACTACCGTTTTATGGAACTGAAATAAAGAAACCTCAAATTTCATAGATTTCGTGAAATTTTCACACAACTTTAATACAAATAGCGGCCAAAATTGAAGCCCAAAGTAACAGAGCACCTCTTCAGATGGATCCCTAACCCACAACATGGTGTGGCATCAGTTTGAAAACCTAATATTCCTAACTTACTGCAGCTGAAAGTCCAGCCCGTTTGAAGGCAAAGGGAATGCTGCCATGGGCTCAATTTGGAACAGAATTTCATCATTTCACTGAAAGTTTTGTATTTGTTACAATAAAAAAGGATTTTTCATTATTTATGTGTTTTTTTAATCCCTGAGTATATGTATTAAAAACATCCTATTGAACATTTTATCAACACAAACTCAAAGGAACAACTTTATCATGGGTATAGTGAATCATCTTTTTATACATAATTTGTAGCCACATTACTCTAAGGTTCAGAACCCATCAATTAGTAATTATTTCAACACGTTACAGTCGTTGGAGGAACAGGGAAGCCCAAAAAGCAAGGTTGTGCTTCCTCTCACTTCATTTGATTCAACCAGGGGCTTTCCATTGAATCTGGTGCAGTTGGGTCAGAATCTGCTCATTCAGTTACAGGTATATATAGTATATTCGAGAACAATACATCCAGGCACACAGAGCATGAATAACCTGCCCTTTATTCATGGGAATGACAGCTCTTCTCTCAAGTGAGCCAGACACATGAAGTAGACCTACTCAGTTCCCTTATTACCTCTTGATTTACAGAAATAATCTAAAGTTTCATGGATTAATGATTATAGATCCATCAATGACAAACTGTGATCAGCTACCTCATTAACATTAATGCACCACCTATCTGGAATGCTGTAATGAGAAACAGTCAAAAACTAATTTTTACTAATGGACTTTTTCCTGTCTTTAGTATTGTGGTAAATGTAATGACTCAGTTGGTTTTGCTGCTGTTGATGGGCAAAATTTCACTGAGTCCTCGGATATGCTAGCCGTTTTTACTAGTGTAAATTTAGACAAGTAAATATTCTTTTATATTTCTTGAAAGAAAAGATAAAGAGAATTGTAGAAGAGTCTAGACAAACATGCAAAGTAAACATGCCAGGATTATAGGAGATATGTCATGACTTGAGATATATCATGTATGTATCTAAAAGCGTTACGACCATGATGAGTAATTTAAAGATGCATCATCAGCGATGATTTCTTAAGGAACTGACGCAGATGGGTGTAGATGCGTGACCATGGGGGTTGACAGATTTCATTGAGCCCATGACATGTGCCTTGCCTATCTACAATTGCTGTGTTTGAGTGAACTTTCTGCTGTGCCAGCAGTAATCCAGGCATATAATTACAACATCTTTGAGAAAACTCATCTGAGGAACAAATAAGCTTGCTTTAAAAAAAAAATTCTTCATATTGCCCTGACTCATAAATCTATGGTGCACTTAATTAAATTCAATAGGCAATTTTAGGGAGAGATAAACAAATTAAAGAACCTCTACTAAATGACAGAAAATTCCAAATAAACATAATCCATTTTGCATTTTAATTCCAATGTTGCTTGTCCTTGTCAGGGCTGATACCTGCCTTATTCATCCTTTTTCTTCTTGAAAACAGTTCTCACGTAATGATATTAAGGAAATGTACTATAAAATACACGATATTTTTTTAAATTAGGTAACCCACCCCATCCTCCATGGACACATAGAAGAAGGCTGGAAGACAATCACAATTTTTTATTATGCCGAGGAGCTTTTCTTTAATGATTCTTCTCCTCCTAACCCCTCTGGAGAACAGCAATTAGCATGCTGTTTGTCCAGATCCATCAACAATAGCACGTATAAAGCTGTAAATATGCCACGCATGTGTTAGATTTATTATGGCATCTTCTAGTCTGACAGATTTACACACTGTCTTTTTTTCTTGTAAAGGGGAAAACTGCTGTACAAAATAAAGAAAACAATTTGCAAGCAGCAGTCCTCAGCTATGTGTAAGAGCCCATCTGAACTATCCAGATTCTCATGCTATTCCCATCATCTTGAAATCCCCATTTCCCACACTCAGCCTCTCTCTCACCACCTCTAGAGAAGACCATTTCTTGCTGTTGTGTCTCACCATATGTGTTTGTCATTTTCTACAATCCTGTTTAACATATGATGGGGGAATAGAAACCAGTTACGGCACAGGTTCTGAATTCTGCTCAGGAGAGATCTTTTCTATCTAGGTGTCATGGAAAGTTTTCTCTGTGCAGACTGAAGCATTCCTCAAGTCTCTCAAGCCTGAGAAACAGCAGACACTTCCTACCTCCCTTTTTCTCATGCCCACATTCTTCTTCACAGATTGTTCTCCCAAGCACCAAAAAGCCAAGCTTTCTGTCACTCCTGTCCCTATTCCACTGCTGAGCACCGCGCAGAGCAAGCGTGGTCCGTAGGCAGGCGGGGGGGATTTCTGTCACCGGCAGCCAGGAAGCGTTACCCGGGGCCATGCCGATTTACTGCAGCTGCTGGGGGAAGGCTGGAGGCGGGCAGAGAGAGCTAGCAACAAATGACAGAAAACATTTGTCTTCAACAACTGAAAAAGTAAAGGCAAAAAAATCTAGAGAAGCTGACAGGTGGTAAATCATGAAATGTTTCATATGGATTTTTTAAAAGATATAGGAAACCACCACGTGGTGCTCCCACGCACAGTTTTATAATATATGTGTGTCTGTCGATGAAACGGGGAGCAAGGGAGATATGCGCACTGCAGAAATGTTATATGAATGCTTTTCAGCTCCTTGTCATTGGGCTTCTTTCACTCCACCCACTAAACCCGGAATAGCATCCCAGTTTCTCTAAGTCTGGCATCTTCTCTCTTCTCCTCTCTCCTTTTTTCAGCTCTCAGTCAACCGCTCGCTTCATTTCTCAGCTCTTTGCTCTTCTCCTCCTCCCCAGGGAGGCCTCTGCCTCCTCTGTAGACCTGTGGTAGTTTAAGACCCAATTAAACCCTGCACCAAGTAATTCTTTCATACCATCTTTCACCCTTTTTTTCATTATCTTCCTAGTTTGTCTAAATTCTGCACAGATTAAGACTACTTTCTTGATGCCTCTGACATGACATATAAGAAAAGAGAAAAGATAAATGTTTACAAATAATTGTGTTGAATAAGGGCAGAGCCTGCAATGTTTAAGGGGAAAGTCTATTTCGTCTTTAGACTGCAATTTTCCAAGGCCTTTAAAACTCTTAAATGTGGGGCTACAAATTCCATTGCTTGGCTCTATATTTTGAGCCTACTAGACAGATCATTTCAGAATCTCCAAATGTAAAAATGCAGCCTCCTGACATGCACTATGAACAGGACATTTGTGTGGACATGGAAAAGGTTGTTTGGGTTTGTTTTTTAATGAGATCGAAAGAGAAAGCAATTTGGGGAGGGAAACAGTTAATCAGCCTTAAACATATGAAAAATTTTGGTGATATTTTGAGCATATTAAGTTTTTGAGCCTGACCCCAGAGCCAGCCAGGCAGTTCCAAGTAAATTCCACATGCCATTTTTATTCTTCCTCCTTTTTCTACAAACATGGAATTAAAATACAAGGAAAAATCCATACAAGTACTGCTTTGTATATTAGGAATATATTAAGTGTTTATGTATTTAGGATATAATAGTAAGGACAAACAAACGATTAATGGTCATAGAAAAAAAAAAAAAAATACTAGCACTTTGGGTGGTGTTGGCTCAGCTGAGTTGCCAGAGGTTCTATGTATATCTTGAGCGATACCTTGAATTTGATTCTTTCTGCATCACAAAGAGTTAATATAGATCCTGGTGTGTTAATATGAAACTAGGCAGTGTTATTCAGTAGACAAGATGTTGCACTGTCAAGCAACCGGAGATTTTGCATAATCAGTTGAGCTACTGAAATTGCTCCTAGCCAGGATGCTGTGGTCATTTTTAAGATACTTCATGGTGAACAGGCATTTCACATGCTTAGATGGCAGCACAGTTGGTTTTTCATCTAATAGGACCTCAGGCTCTGCTATTAGAAGGATCCTGGTGACTGTGAGATGCAAGGCTCAAATGTCAGACGTATTATGAATAAAATCCTTAAAAATATAAGAAAGCCTTCCATTTTCTCCAGCCAGAACCTGAGGCTGTGGCTGAGTGAAATTCCGAAGGTCTAAAGAGAATGAATGACTGCAGGCTGTTGTCTGAGGTTCCAGACAAACAATGCAGTGTGCAGTACAGCAAAGCATCTGTGAGAGCACGCACTGAGATGCTGCCGAGTGCTTCCTGCTTCCCAAACCAGGAATATCAGATCTACAGTCTCTCTCATTGTATTCTGCACTAAAGGAAAACTGTAAGGTAGAGGAATCACAGTTGTAAGTGAGAGTTACATGGCAATACACAGTATTTAAGTTTCCTAAACAACCTACTTAACCCTCGTGAGAGGCCTGTTGCAATAACACAACAGGATTATGGCTTTGCAAAATGACCCAATGCTACACAGCTGTTACAAGTTCTCTAGGAGTATTTTGAAATCTTGAATATGCTTGTGAGAAAGTGTATTTTGATTGTTCCTAAAGAAGGTGAATCAGTGTCTGAATTAATGTTCACAACAATTTTGCAAGTATTTTATCACAAGAAATCCGGACCAGTAAATTGGATCCGTTCTTCTATTATTTCCCATCCAGAGTCAAAACCTACATTTGGGATAGTGGTGTCTGATTCAGATATTCATAAGTCCAAATTTCACCCTGAAATATCGAAGGGTTAATATTTAAATTTCCAGCTTGATCCACCCCTGTTAGCTACCGATCCTTATTGTTCAGTGGAAAATTACTTTGAATCCTGCAGTTCTCTGCCGTCTGTTCCTTAGAATAATTTCTTCCGTATGATATTTGCTGCATGTGTGAAAAACAAATTTATCACCGAAATGCATACATTTCCAATGGTCTCAAAGAACAGTGATTCAAACAGTGATTCACATTTTCAGCAGCAGTAATACTACAGAGATTGGGGAAAAATCCTCTAGAATTCTGCTTAAAGGAGAAATATGTGGGACAATAACTAAATGCAAACAATCCTTCCCATGTGAAGCATGCAGAAAACTATTAGTGATGGAGAGAAATCTGCAGTGCATTTAGACAGCTTAATTTATGAAGCTTGACAAAATAATGAAAAGAAATCCTACAAACTTTTCAACCCAAATGGAATCTTTTCATTTAACGAGCTAAAGGAATGACAAATGTCTAGATGAATGTGAATTTTAAGTCCCCAGGCACGATAACCTATTAAGAATCTTGCCCACATACAGTCTCTCACAAGCACCAGGACCGCCTAGTCCTTGCTCAAAGCAGGAACCCTCTTCTTGTGTGTGGTACCAAATTCTGAGTGTCACACTGCCATTACCATGGTAACCAACGGACCACCAAAATTTCAGAGAGCAAACAAACTACATACTTCTACTTGCCTCATTATGCGCTGAGAAAGATAATTTTTTGTCCCTACATTATGACGGTATTGTGAGAAAGCTGATGTGAAACACGGCCACCACCATGTCCAAATGCTAAATAAATTCAAGACAACAACTGAGATCAGTCATCCCTCACAGCAAGCGTTGCACTAGTTGACAGTGGAGGTACTATAATGTCTGGGAACACCGTAGCTGGGGCTGGGAGGCTAATAGCTTCTACGAGTATTTTTAGCTACATTTGGAGACTTGAACCGAGAGTCCAGAACAATCAGGAGACAACCCTGACTGATTAAGGCTATAGCACGAGTTTCTCGCTGGAGCTGTGCCATTCGCATACTTTCTTCCTTTGGCCCTTCATAGTTGCAGGCAGCATCTTTCAGGAGGCAGTACAACGTACAAGCCAGAACTGCAGCTGGCAGCAGAGGAGGAAACGTAAGGTGAAGTTACCATATGCGTACCGCAGCAAAAGGCTTTTCCTCTAAAGAGTCAACATTTATGCAAAATATGATAAAAGATAATATAATGCTCATGAATGCTCTCAAGGCAGCTGCCACTTGTGGGTCTTGGCTGTCTCTCTGTAGGGAGGGATCAGACCTTTAAATCAGTTCACTCCTGAGGACTTAGTAACACATCAGGGTTCACTAGATCAACAAGCACGTACACGTTTGCCTACTGTCCACAGCTAAAAGGAGATATTCGACAGGTAACCTGCTCTGCCAAGATATAGCTGTATCCCGGCCTGAAGACCAGCAATGATGCCTGAGTGTAGCAAATAGAGTAAAGCTCTTATCTACAGCTCTAAATCCATTTATATTCTCACTTGCACATGACTTATGTTGGTTTCAGTGGGTGGCAATTCTACTTCTCTGACAGTATTTTATAATAAGAGATCTATCTAAAGTAAAGAGGGAAATACATTCTGATTCCAACAGTGCACTCAGGATGGAAACAGACTTCCAGCTGAAGACATTGTTGTAGATGTATTTTATTGGTTTGATAGAGCATCAGCAGTAAAAAATGAATATGTGGAATTTATCAATTAACTGACATCAGCCTAAGACAAATCTTCAGCACCTCATGACAGTCTGCAGCAGCTGCCTCCACCTGCAGTGCTGTTGGATGCACTCTGCTAGCTATGCGCTAGCTCTATTCAAACAACTTTCATTTTTGTGAATGTAAATATTTTTTATTCTCAATTCTTACATGCAAAGGCTTTTAAGTGAGCAAGAGAAAAAACATGCCAAGGTGTACTTGCATTATATTTCTATTTTTATGGCTTTTCCTTGTAATGCCCAAGTACCATGCATTTATTTGGTTTGACCCAATTAAGCAATACATGAAAACCTACTTCACTGAAGTTCACTGATGCCAGCCACTGCTGCAAATGACAAACACAAGGACTTATTGTGTTACTGCTGCATGTTGAAATATAATCAAAGACTGAAATGTAAAAACATACAATGAAAAATGCAGCTGTCCTCCAATAAGAACTTACTATTGGTGAGGATTTACATTACATTTGTTTAAATACAAGCACAATATATTTACTGGAGAAACTGTAAAAGGTAATGAGGTAAGTTACATAGGAAAGATCAGTCCTTATACAATGAGGCTACAGTACTAACATACAGTTTACAAGCCTTGGAAAAGGCTTGTAAAATATTGATGGTCTAGTAGAAATTAGCAGAAACAATGAAATGTATACCAGGACCCAAACACGACATGCTTACACCCAAAGTCTGATCATCAGCATCAATGAATATCTGAGGGTATCAATGAGAAAACTTTGCTGCTTTGTAATTAGGAACTCATTCTTGAAAAGCCACTCTTCCTTTCCCAGCTCCTTTCCACCATTTCTTGCTAGTAAACTGGCAAATAGAAAAGACATTGATGTCACTTAAATATCTTTCTGCGTAATTCACAGGTGCCATAAGGCTTGTGCCCAACGAACAAATGCACCTGCATTTACCTGCAGTTATAAAACTGAAGCCTCCATACAGTAAACTGCTTACTTTCACAAAAGATGTACCTCCTCTAGGTGCCCTGTCCTGTGCCAGCCCATGCAAAGCTCCACACTCCTCTTTAATTTAGTTCTGTCCCTTTACTCTAAGCTCCAAGGACTGTGCCATGACTGAATATGCTTGGTGACATGAGACACAGTGACTTCGTCACCACAGAACATGCTGAACAGCACTAAAGGAAATTTAACTTGAAATAAAGCAACTGCAAGACAACCAGTCTAAATAGCAGCAACATATACTTTAGCCTTAGCTATGCTTGGGCTGGAGACAAGCACAAATATCCCTTCTTAACAGCAACAGAAAACTTCCTGCTATGTGAGCAGGGTGGTGGTAAGGGGAGGATGGGCTGCTGAGCTGGAGCATTGCCCCTTGTACCTCATCTCTCTCCTTGGCCAGTGTAAAGAATACAGTCAAAAGATAAGGAGCATCCCAGAGCCTGGAATGCCAGAGCCAGTGTGCAACAGCTGTGGTGTGCCACAAAGAACTGCATCTACCAATATAGCAGCTATAGTTCCGGATCAGCTTCCATGTTTAAACATAGATTCACAGTCAGTCACCCACAGCAGTAAAAAAGTTATCCCCAAAGGAATGAGATGGATACCTTGCACCATTGCAGCAGAAACATGTTATTAAGAAGTGGAGTTTGCTATTCTTTCCCTTTAAAACACTTAATAGTAAACTGTTTAAGTAAAACTTGGGCTCCTATCTTCTGCTTCACTTGAAAGTCTTTGTAGGAGGCATGAATCACACAAGATATGACAACCACCATATCTGGAGGAGTAGCTCTTGGCTTTCCGACTCACAGCACAGAAAGTAATGATAAGAATATTGGCAAAGGCTACAAGCAGGCTTTGGGGGCTGTGACTATGGGATTAGTGCCTGCCTGTCCTCCTCTCCTTTGTGTATGTGTGGATTCATCACTTCTGAGACCGTTCCTGTTATCCAGCTGCTCCTGTTATTGATGGCGGAGTGGAAGTCAATCGAGAGGAATGTCTCAGAAGCCCTTCACAAATCTGTGGGGCTCTCCCAGGGGATACAGCAGCGTTATTGTTACAAAGCACCAGGGATGTGCTCAGTGCTTTCCTTCCCGCTAAGGGCTTAGTCATACACGATTGCAGATAAGGAGAGCACTGAGCCAGGACTGCTGAACATGCTGCTTTGCTAATTGTGATTCAATGAAGATGAAATAGATGTTATCTGTTGGTCAACAGCAATGCTGTGGCCAACACACACAAGCATATATTGTGCATACGACCCGACAGGTCACCTTTCTTTCCAAAGAGTCCTCAGACACTCATGCCAGCTGCTGTTTCTTTCGCTGGTCCTGGTTTTTTGCTGCTTTTCAAAGCAGCTCTAAAGAGTGCTGACATGAGCCACTGCTCTTGGACAGCAGCGAGAGTAACCAAAAGTCCTAGAGAAGGCTCACACCCAGAGTAGCCGCACTCCTGGGGTCCCAAGGAAGGATCCTGCCAGGATGTGGTCAGGTTGTGTGGTCCATGCAAATGCGTGGCCTTGCAGGGGGATTGGAGGGGAGGCATTCTGGTAAAATGATGCATTGCTGGGCCTACAGGAGAAAATTCTGGTTAGTTTGGAGGTATTTTAAGTATTGATGTCTAGGGGATTTTATTTCTGAGACAAGTGTAGTCCAACTATGTTTTTATAGCTTTTCCTTGTAATGTCAAAGTACCATGCATTTACTTGGTTTGACCTAATTAAGAAATATATGGAAGCCTACTGGGGTCACTCTAATTTTGAGCTAGTAAGGAATTGCAAAAAGAGATTCCTGCATCTCTGAAAACATTTACATCTTATATTGGATGTTGTCACCAAGGCAAAATTAGAATCTCTGAACAGTATTATCCATTTTTCCATCTTTATTTCTCTTTGTACTGGCATTCACAGCAGTAAATGCACAATGATATTATACTCCTGTCTTCAGCTGATAATGAACAATCCACTAGATAGATATATAGCTGTCACTTTGCTTCTAGGATCCATGGCATATATTGAAAGGACATTACAGGGTTTCAGAACTGTGAGTTTGATATATGTAAATGTTTTTAAAGTTTTACTGACAATGGAAATTCATTCTGTGAGCTATACATCACTAGACTGATGTCAGAGAACATATTAACTTTCAGTCATTTTGGCATGCCGTTCTCCTAGTGATGTAGCAAAGAACTTGATAAGCATTCAAGCAACTTCTAATTTAATTTACAACAGGTCCTTTGACACGACAGCACTGAGCACATCCCAGTTGAAAATAGTGTATGGAAGTTCATTTCCCAGTTATTTTGGTGACATAGAGGAATAGTAAAGAGCAGGTTCTCCTGATTCTGCTCTGGAATAGATGTATCAATAAATTTCAACAGAAACATATTTGGGAAGAAATTCAAAATCATATAATCATGATCTACTCTAAGATTTGTTACAAATATGAGTCCTCACTTACTAACCTTTATATCACAGCATATCTTGGTATTCTTCTCTGGCATAATCCAATCACCTGTGAAAATTTGAATGACTTTATCTTCAAGTGGCAGTTATATCAAAATTCACTAATTTCATCATCAAAAATAAAAGTCAGTAATTTCAGTCAATCTTTGCATTGTTCAGAATCACACTGACCAATTACATGGCAGTGCTTTGTCTAGTGCTGATTATAACTTCATGCCTCCAAAGTGGATCATACAATAGCCATCAGTCACAGACCTTCCTGCTCCCCAAACCTCCCCTGAAGAGTGTTAGGCAATTACCCTCCTATCATGCATGCATTGTCTGACAGGACAACACAACTTTCACTAGGAAAAAATGATAAAAACATCATTGCCTGGACCAGATTCACAACTCCTGATAAATCCCCGTGAAGACTGAATCACTGTAAACCAGAAGTGGAGCTGCTCTTTCCAGCTCCCAGCGCTGCAGGACAACAGCATACACCGCTCCATGGCTCGGGGTGGAGCAGTAAGAAAAAGAAACCTTCCCCTCCTCAAGTACCATCAACCTCATGGGAAGAGCTTTAGAGACTGAGACACAAAATGAAAACAGCTCAGTTTTACACCAAGAGTTACACTTACAAAATCCTAACATAAAATTGAAAGAAGCTTTAATAGGACAGGGATGTGTTATGTGCACTTTAAAATCACTGTTCGGGAAACCAAGCCCAATGCAAAATAGAGTCTGAGTTTCAGTGAGTTCTTTGGCAAAAATTCAGTAAATTTGAGCTAGGACCTAAACCCATTAGTGGTCTAGTTTCACACACACTTAGATTTTAGGCTGTAAATGTCACACAGCTCATGCAGTCATTAGTCATCCCTATGCACAATACATACATACAGAGGCAAAATGAATGTGGTTGCTGACTTATAGCAAAGAGCTCTTATGAACACCTATCTTGAACATTAATATTGAAAAAAGTATCATTAATAATATGGGATAGCAGAGTAAATTGGTTTCAGTATATATAGGAACCTCTCAAACTTTTTTTCCTACAGCTGGAGTAGAACTCTGCTGACATTTATATAAATTCAATTTTTTTTTTTTTTTTTTTTTTTTTAAATCTTGGTGATTTTTCTTGCCTCTGTACTTGAAGAGTCTGGATAAACAGGGACTGAAAGCTGAAATGCTTTGAGAAAAGCAATTGACATAAGATTTCCAGCCCCAGGTTGAAGAATGAAAAGGGCTGGAGCACCAGATTAGCATCCAGAGGCTAATTCCCTGCCTGCATACATGAACACAGCTCCACTGGGCAGAGAATTTGCCCCCCAGTCCTGTGACTGCTGATCCGAACTGAAATCGTTCTCCTACGGTCTACTGCAGAAATGGCCTGACAGTACCTTGCTGTTGCTTTTGCAAGCTCACAGCTAAAAGTAAGATAAAAGACTACACCAGAAACCTTCACATTCCGGTTTATCTTCACAGCCAAAGCTGCACTGTTAGCTACTACCTCTGTCTGCCATGTCATGTTCTCTCCCACATATCTCCTTGCATATTAGCTGCCCTTTAAATGACTCAGCCACTTCTCCATCCGGAAAGAACATCTCCTTCTTCATATTCTTTTGAGGAGGGCTAATAAACTGCCTGAGTCATCACCATTTTTCACATGGTCTGGTCTTAATGTTTCAATACTCCAGTTTAGACAACATCCACTTGGAGGAGTTCTTTGCTCAGCAGCAAGAAAGAAAATAACTTGACTCCCCAATGAAAACCTCGAAAACATCCCAACTACTAAAGGGTAATGAGACATGGCCCTGATTGATTGCCTAATAACCTTTATCTAGATACTAATGAATGTAATAAATTGTGGGATTTATGGGTAGCCCCTGCTCAGAGACCATCTTTTAAAGCACCTACTCGGAGAACACTAAGTTGTGACGTGACTTCCAGCTTCAGTTTCACTGGAAAAAAAAGGCCTGTGTAATGTGTAGGGTTGAACTGACAATCAATCAGCTGAGATGTTAAAGTGAAACAGTCTAGGGAAATAAATTACCATTAAGTAAAGTTTGAGTATTATTGGGAAAAAAAAAAAAAAAAAAACAAACAACTGTATTTAAAAGTTCAGGCATACTTTGGAGGTCACAAGGACCAGCCTGAATAGTAATATGATTTTATCGTTATGGTTATTTATTACAATATTTGATAATTAATTAATATCTTAAAATCAAGTCCCAGGCAGCAAATCTTTCTAGCATGTCAGAACTGATTGTAACATTTGCAAAAACACTCAAAGCAATTTGGGATACTATATCCCAGCTCCAAAAGTCACAATTTCTTCAATCCAGATTTCCAAAGGTATTTACATATCTAACTCTCATGTAAATCAATCTTCTGACTCAAAGACTTTATATCTGAAGTGTTTCAATATCACTTAGACTTCCCAGATTTGGAAAGTAGGACTTTCAGGCTCGCTAATTTTTGTTTGCCATTTAAACTCTTATACTTTTGTTCTGAAAGAAGAAAAATGAATCATAGAATCATAGAATTTTTAAGGTTGGAAAAGGCCTTTAAGATCATTGAGTCCAACCATTAACCTATCACTGCCAAGTCCACTACTAAACCATGTCCTCGAATAAGAGATCTGGGATAAAAGCAGTGTAACCTATAGCTCCTAACCATGAGCATCTATCTGGATTACCAGTTCTCATATTTGAGGGCAGAAACTGAATCCTTACTACTTTTTGTCTTACTTGGCATCTCCAGGTCTATTTTGTTCCTCCACTTCTTTAGGGCAGGAACCTGTAGCCAGTTTTTAAGGGGCTTTTGTAGCTAGAGTGCTCCTCCTACATACAGCCTGATCTATGCATTTCTCCAGCTCAGGTAATACAGTCAAATCTCAGTGTCAAATTGCAGCTGATCATCACACATGTGCCAGGAACGTACAACGTGTTCTGGCCCTTTCCCCTCCAGCTCAAGGACACTGGCCATGTCAGAGGAGCACCTGGCAGCTCCCTCAGGCCATGGGCTCTGCTCCAGTCTCATTAAGAAAGTCAGTGGGTAGGACGAATCCAGCAGGATAAAACTGGGTCTAAAATGCTTGGGGGTAGACTGATGGTAGAGCATCTCACAGTGAGACAGAGCACAGCTCATAGCTCTTGACATGATACGCTAAGAGCAAGCGTTAGCTCATGATTGCTGTGAATAGATTATCCATATTTGGGAAACAGTTTTAACATTAGTTACTTCCAAAAGAAACCAGATAACACTTTCAGGATGTTCACTGCAAAAACAACTTTTCCCTACTCTTTACAAAACTGACACAAATCCTAAATGCTCCCAGGAAACTGAAACATCTCATATGAAGGCAAGAACAGTAACATCAATAAAGCCTATTTACAGGAGCACTTATGAATCATCAGTGCCTCATGCTCATTTTGATTGTGCAAATATTAATAGCCTTTTACTTCTTTTTATGCTAGAATTGCTTGCCACCCAAAATCAATGTCAGTACAAACGAACAATGTACAAGAGAAAGTTTCCAATATTGTCTCCATTTTAAGATTCCAATGTTGGTTTTCCAACTTTCAGAAAGATTCCATATAAATCGGTAGTATCTTTGTGGCAATATCAATGGCCATGATTATAAATATATGTACGAACAGTAAGAGAAAGAGCTTTACTTTTCCAAAGACAATTGACTCTCTTGTAGAATTTACTAATCTGTACTATAGACCATCTAGTTTTTATTGTTTGAGAGAGAACATTTAACTCTTACCCGGTGATGGTCTCTGCGTGACTGCCCACTCCCTGTGTTGGGAAGAACAGTGTTTCAGGTTCTCTGTGTGGTGTTAACAACGTCTGCTCAAGACTGCAGAGAAAGCCACAATCGCTCTGTAGCGATGATTTATGAGCAAAGTGCAGTCATGCAGTCTCACCAGAAAGTATATCTCAACGCGCAGCACTGATGTTCTTTTAGAAACACCTCTGCTTGTACCCTGTTTTTCCTGGTCCCTAAAGAACTTAACCTACAACTAATCCTGGGTTCAAATGCTGCCACTGCAACATTACAGTATCTGCTGCGTGAAAACAACAGATGAACCTCCAAGACAGGTCTCACAGGTGTAGCTGGGACTAGCAATATGTGAGAAACCCCAAAGCTAGCTAGTATCAGCAAAGTTACAAAGGAGACCTTGCTTAGGAAGGCAAAGCTCATTTATCACTTCTTTTAGTAAGCTGTACTCACAGGTCCAATTTTTTCCAATTTCCTTTTTCTTTTGAAACCTTGAATAGCAAATAATCTTTTGTAAGCCCTGTAAAGTACAAAAATGTTTCCAAGAAGGAATCTCAGATACTGGTCTGAGTGAATAACATTATTAATATAATTTTTTAAAATCCTATGTTAACCACTATTTCCAGAATTGGAAACCTCGGGGTTTTGACAGGTTTATTTTCTGGAGGCAAGCATAATGTACAAATTAAACAAATATAAAAATTATAAAATATTTTTAGAGGTAAAAATAGAGCTAAGGTTCAATTAATTTTTAAGGCACAAATACTGTCCTCTCCGCACTATATAATTCCAAACTGCAAAATGATCTTGTTTATATTTTTCTCACTATGCAGAGAAGGGAGGAATAAGAAACAAATTTTGCATTTTATAGCATCTAAACGCATGCTCCTCCTTCTAAACACAGGGCATAAACATAAATGTACCACACGCTATAACTTCAATTATATTATAGCTCTGTCAAACAACAGAGCTTTAAAATAGTGACGCTAACTACCAGAATATGCTCTAACTAAATCACCACGTAATCCTACCAGCATAAATACCTTCTCCTTCCTCTTCACTCACCCTGTTTGTTAATCTTGCCCACTATACTCAAACTATATTCCACAACATCTCTTTCCAAGCTAAGGACTTTGCCTTTTGTTACTTGCTATAAATTCACTGACTGGGAAATTAAAACGATAATAGAAAACATAAAAAGGCATCATATTAACTAACTAGATGTCCAGTCAACTTTTAGCAAAGGGCATGGTAAATTTATTTTTATGTTGTTGCTAAATATCAGACAAACAAAACCACTAAAATTCTCTGCATTTCTATTAATTAACGCTCTCTGTGAATGAAAGGAGTTAAAGGAAGCTGTCCTGGTTTATATATTAAACTGAGGTTCAGTCTTCCTGCCTCATCATATCTAAAATGATTGATTTAACCTTAACAGCAACCATTAAGTATTAGGAAAGCATTACTGCAACAAGGGAGATACACGTGGGTGCCACCAGTTCAGCGATAGTATGTGCCCTGTATAAATAATAGGCTCAGAGCTAGATTCATCAAAGGGAGAATAGGAAGATGTCTTGAAAGGGAGACAGGGAAAATGAATTCAATGAATCATGTAAGTGGCAGCCTACATCTTGAGGGAACAGTTCTACGTACTGTAATTATGAATGTGTTACATGCAGCGTTTCATCAGGAAATGCTGAAGAGGAGAAAAGAGCTTAGGAACAGCATGTTGGTGGGTACTCCGCCTGGGTGGTTCCAATTCAGGGCCCATCAACACTTCCAAACCAGGCTGGGACAGGCCCCAGCGGGACTGAGAGTTCGACAGCCTCTTCTGCAAAGCACCATCTGGGAGAAGGAAGGAAATACAGGACTGCAAATGCGCTTTATAAGGGTCATTAGCTTGCCACAAAGCTCCTGTTGATCACAGGTCAAAACTGCAGCAGCCAGTCCCTCAGCCAGGCCAGTCCTTTGTGTAATTTAGGGGAACTCTTTTGCAGCTTCTTTCCAACTCAAGTGCATAGGACAGTAAAGCATTTGCATTTATAAAATAAAACCCACTGAAATAATTTAGAGAATTTACGTCACACAATATTTGTGTAAAACATGGTACTAGGGCAGTTAACACCGATGCTGGCTGGACAGACATTCATCTCTTTTTCTCTCTCTCTTTCTTTCGAGGGTGGCAGGGTGGGGAGAAGAGCCGCTGTCTGCCATCCATCCCACAGGACTGATTCCTTCATCACCCAGACTGGCTACCAAAGCCCACTATCTCCTCTTGTTCAGCAGGCCCAGGCTTCCTTCTAGTGCAAATGCACGGGCACAGCAGGTGGGGAGCACAGCCTCTGCATTCACAGCTGGGTCTCACCTGGAGCAAGGATCTAAAATTCCCTCACAGATCCCCCCAGTTTAGAAGTATCCTGTGGCTAATCATATTGATCAAGTTATTTGGAAGCTCAAGAGCCACTGAAAGAGAGAGAGATGCAATACTGTCATATCACTGATTGTGTCATACGAACAGCAAAGTACACAGACTGTATCCCCACTACAGCTTTCATAGCTGATAATTTATAAGCAACTCATAGACTGAGTTGTAATTACATATGGCATTCACTGAATAATTTCAAATTAATGAAAGTGTTCACGAGTGCTTAAAGCCCTTTCACAGATCATTCATATACGAAAAAAAAAAGGCTTCACAAGCACCACAAGAACTTTTGGGAAATAGGCTTTCACTGTAAGTGGGGTTTATAGTTTAAATTCTCATTAAAGCTTTGCTAAATTAAGAGAAGGAAATTTTCTCAACCGGCTTTAGATTATACACTAGGTTGGATTATCAGAGGGTGTAAATGAAGCTCATGCTATTGAAATCAATAGAACACCATCACGTTAGATATGTTTAGCATCTAGCTCACTAGTAAGGCAGTACTCTTTAGGCAGAGTCACAGCTCTAGAAGGGATAAGGTTTATAACAATCTCCCTCCACAAAACCCTGCTTAAGCAGCAGCAACTGTTTTGGGAAACTACATTCCATTTTGCCATAACACTTTCAGATGCTGTAGCAGAAAATGAGTTGGGACAAAACTGATTACCAATGAAGTCTAAATAGTATTGTAGGAACAGCCTTTGGCCTTGCAGCCATCTTAGATTCTTTAATGGAGTAGAAAATGAAATTCATGAGATATATCGCAACATTTTGTCACTACCAAGCCATTTCATCCTGCTACTTGGCTAGGAGGCTATGCCCCATGTTGTTAGATAAGCACTCAGTCAAAGAAATTAAATGATCTGTAGTTTCTGGAATTGATTATGGTGAAGTGTTACATGGGGAGCTAAACAAGACAAACTAAAGAAGCTGCAGTTGGTGCCAAGACAGGAAATGGAAGCTCCTTCACCCTTAATACTTCCTTCTCTCCTCCAGCTACCCAGGGGAAAGTAAGAACAATCTGAGGTCTTAAAAGAACTCTGAAGCACTTTCAAAGCTCTTCCAGGTGTTTCCAGAGGCCACTTCTCCTTCAAACTGTGAAGCAGAGGTAGGCAGGATTAGAAAGGATCTCCTAGATAATTAATTTCCTGACTGCAAAGGAACAATGAAAGTGCATGCAAATTCACAGATCATGAGACATCAGCAAGTATTTTTAAAAGAATTAAATAACAGGAAATGGATGGGATGACCTACATTTTTAATCTAACTTCTTCATATCCATCTCAGAAAATTCCCATGCCATAGATTTTAAGGCTCTGCCCAGTTTTTAATTGCTGATGGTTCATGCTAGCCTGCACTGTACACTTGAAAGTTTGACAGATCATAGAGATTTTCCACAGGTAACGCAGTGGCTGCTGGAACCACAAGTGCAGCAGCTTTAGTTTTAAACCATACTTTTTTCTCTTTAACTTAAACATCGCCTTTTAGTGCAAAATAAAAGAACTGTACAATACAGCTGTCCTAGTTTTTATTAAACTTCAGTGGGATGCCTATCCAGTCTGTGATGAGTTGACATTGATTTGAACTAAAAAACATGTAGATTTATAACATCAGGATTTAAAGGTGATTGTTTATTGTCACTGCCACACAGATGCCAAAGGACTGCCAGGGGGAGAATACATTACTTTTTAAGCAACATAACAGAAGAGAAAAATATTTTTCAAAAAACAGAAGACAGTATTTAGGATATATTAGGGATATTTGGTGAACTTATTGCCAAGTAAAATGGGCAAGCTTAACAAAATACAATTAAAAATTAAATATTGTGTCATGATGTGTTCAACTTTGTCACCTCAAACTGATTTAGCCAATACTTCTAAATTAATCATTTTGCCCTTCTTCACTTTTAGTATACTTTATACATAAGAATACATTGCCCCAGGTTTCATAGGAATTGCAAGCTATTGCAATTGCGTAGGAATTGCAAGAATTGCCATTGCTATCCCAGATGTCTACTAAGGGCTGACACAGAATTCCTGATTCAAATTGGAGTATATTGCTAGATCTGGCCTAAGTTTACTTTACAAGGAGATCCACAAGAACTGTGGTACAAATCAGTGATAGGAAAACTAAATGGCAAAAGAAATTCCATTTATCACAACTTCTAAAATAATCAGGAAAGAAATGTCCCAGGAGATAGCGAGCATTTTTACTTGCTTTCCTCAATTTTTCTTTTAAGCTGTTAACCCATCCCAGACTAGAAGATGATATTCAAGCCCTTCAAAAATGCACTAAGTATACAAGATGTCAACACTGTTGCAACTCAGCTGGAATTTCTCGCTGGGAGAGGTAAAGCAGGGGCAGCAGCACACCAGGCTGACCTGATGATGCAGATGGGGTGGCTGTTGCCTTCTTCCTGCCACATGACACAGAGCAGGCACCTAGCTAGGAACGCTAACAAGGTGAGGGAAGAGGGTCGCATCCATGCTTCCTTCAGCAATCTGCTCCTGAGGCTCAACAGAAAGGTTTCCAATAACCACTGACCTGTGGGTTGGAGAGCCAGGTCCTTTTAGAACGAGGTACCTTTGGGCCCAGGCAGTGCATACACACAGAGTGCTGCCCGTCGGTAACCTTTCAATATCACAGAAACAACTGAGAGGAAACAAGCAATCATCTATTCCACTGAAAGTTCTTCTGCAAGCTGTAATTTCGATATGAAAAAAAATATACATTTTTGGAAGCCAGGAAGAAGGCAGAAGAAAACCTATTACATGGATACCATGATAACTACTCTCCAGTCATTTGGTAAACACATTCCTGAGAACACTTGTCATCATCTTTTTCCTTTTCATTTTACTGATCTTACAGTGTGTAGTAAAAGAAACACCTGTGAAAACAAATGCAAGAGTGATTGCACATTCAGTCAGAGAAAGTTACATTTTTCTATTCTGCAAAATCAACAACGAAGAAAATTTAAAGCAGGAGGTCACTGAGTGACAGCCACTGCTGTTTGATTGGCAGAGCAGCAATCTGTGTCAAATGGCAGAGACACGCTACACCTCTCAGCCAAGAGGTGACCACATCCTACAAATTTACCATGTAATTTGGTAAGTCTGATTATTTTCTTGACTTCACATTCCTTGAAAAGATGCCCTGAATCCACCTTCACACATTTCTCTGTGCAAATTTACAGATCTGTGTACTCTCCATCCTCTTCAAATCACCTCTTAGGGACAATTTCTTGGTGATGGCGAGGGGGTGGCTTTGTAACATCCCTCAACCTTTGCATATAGATGGACGCGTGGGTACAGTGACCAACTGGTCCTCAGTGCACGCTCTTAAGTGAGCCCTTGATATGTCAAGAACAAAGATCTGGGGAAAGAAAACTTGATACCTTTACCTTCATATGGCACACCCCATCTCAGGGACTGAAAGCACTGGATCATAGTGGCAAACTCCTATCCTAGCGATACAGAAACTCATCAAAGGAGGAAAGAAATTTTGCAAAGGTCACAGCCAATTCTATCATGTCTCCCTGGATTAAATGACAGTATTTGTGCAAACCCTGAATTTGAATCCTACCCTCTTCTTGGAGTAAATCACAACTACATGCAAAACTTCCTATGTTTTAATAGGAAGACAAAGACAAAAGTTGACCAGCATCTAAATGTTCTTTTAAGTAAGAAAGTCTGTGCATATATGTTATGCCTGTTCATTCTTCTTCAATTTTTTACACCTATAAAGCAAGTCCTTTCCAAGTCTCTTTTTGCTTTGCATTAACTGAATTTAATTGTCAGTGCTAACCGAGACGTCTCAGAGTCTCTCAGCTCATTAGTGAAACATGCACCAAAAGAGTTAAGTAGGCAACTGACATTTTATCATTTTGTACCTTTAAGCTTATTTTAATGAGAACAGATCCATTTTTTAGTAAATTCATAAATAACTTCCCTCATAATGAATTGCCTCTCCATGAAATTTTAAGATGGATTTGAATTTGCCAGCAGAAGGATGATTTCCTTTGTAATTAACTAATGTATCAAAAGGGATCATTTATAATATCTGTGGTCAACGTCAATCAGAACTGTTACAGGGCAGCATGGTAGGGCATGACTAATGAGCACATGATGGAATCAAAACTGACAGACAGAAAAGTCATAAATCTTTAATTTGCATCCTGAATTTCACATTTGAAATCAGCAGTTTGTATCAAAGTGATATGATTTGTGGACAAGCTACAGGCTTGAAGTCAATGTCAAATCTGAAACACATGGCTAGCCATTCCTCTCTTCAGAAAGTGGCTGGAGAATTGAGCACTGGTTCTCAGTCTCTCCTTAGGTACCCAAGTGAACAGAACGGTGCCAGGACCTATTCCACTTCCATCAGCAGATTTTCTAAAATGTTATGTTTCTCATGAGTGCCCCTGAAAATGGAAGTATTGATTACATAATATACTAAAGTGATGGGTGCTCTATAAATACCTAAGATCGATAGCATTCTTATCCTGCTTATCCTGGACAACAACAGTCTGCATCTCCACTCTAAATATTGACTCTTCTCTCATCTTAGCTCCTCTGCCTAACCCAATTTGTTCCACCCCAGCAACTTTCATACTCAGTCCTCCATATAACCACTCTCAAAATAAGGATGCTCGAGCATCTGTCACTCATTCTTATGAAAGTCCTAGCAACTCTTTTCAGTGTCTCCCAGTCCTTCTATGAATGGTTACGAACAGATTGCGTTATCTCTTGGAAAAGGAACGTTACAGTGTTCACTCAATTCTCTTACTCTAGTTCGAGGAGGTTTTATTCAAACCTGTGGTCAGTGCTGTAGAGGAAGTCAGCCTGAAAGACCACGTCTGCCTTTATGATGTTTCAATATCAAACGGGCTTAATCATGTCATAGTCTGGATGCTTAATCATGTCATAGTCTGGATGGGATGACTGCGCAATCATGGAGCTACACCTATGTCACGTGGCCGGAGAATGCTCAGAGGACAAAAATGGGCTGTAAATCTGATACTTTCCTCCTCAAATATCACTCTTTTTTTAAAAGTTATGGCTATTAGGCTATGTATATATTCATTATCAAGCAGCATAGAATAAGAGTAGATCTATAGAGCAAAAAGATGCTGAGGTCCTGATATCCATGATATGCCTATTCCAGGGTGCTTCTTCCACTTCAGACTAGTTGTAGTCTGGTCCCATGGACTGAAAGCCCATTTGCACTTGGAGTACTTCAGCTGCGCTCCTGGAGTATGTCTTCTAGCTTTGTTTCATCCAGAAGGAATCCACTTCACGTGCTTTGAGACTGCTCTCTGATGCTAACCAAAGTACGTATAGAGGGATCATCAGAAGACTAACTTCAAAACATGCTCCTGATCCAAACTAAAACCACTAATGTAGGCACACCACACATATCTGCCTCTTATCCAAAGACGCCATCAAAAGAGGAAGATGGGCCCAATCTCACCCTTCATACACATCTTATCACCGAACTCAGTGAATGCCAGAAGGTCCAAGAGCTGCCTTCAGTGTTAACATGCATGCTTGAATACAGTAAGCCATGCCATATGCAGGACAATTCCTTTGTTCAACCAACAGAGGCGAAGAGCAGGGCACGGTGCTGTGTTCATGCAGGCTCTGACCAGCAGTGTGCATCTCCCCAGCTGGACACGAAGTCACGCTGTGTCCGTTCTTGGCTGCCCAGAGAGCTGCAGACACAGCATTAGGGGAAGCATAAGGGTTGTAAAAGGTGGGGTCACACATAATGGTAGGGAAAAAAGTGTGACAAATATGGCCTCATGTTGAAATCAGACCAAATAACTTTTATAGGCCCAATTACTCACGTGAATTAGGTACGCCTGAGCAAGCTCTAATGCACTGATTTTGCTTCTAACACCACAGAAAAGGATTATAAATTAATACAAATATTGTAAAAAAGTCTCCACATCAACTCTCTATAGAGTTTTGCTTCTAATACTTCTTGCCCCTTATCCAACCTGCCCACTCATTCTTGGTTTTTCAGAGTCTTGGCAGAATGCAACCTTTTTATCACAGTCAATAATACTATTAATAACAAAGTGACACACCATCCAGATCTGAGTAATGCCTTTCTGGCATAAAAGTTGTTTCTGGGACCACATGGTGCTAGGCCTAGCCTACACGCAGCTATAGAGGCTGGACAGAGATGTTCGGAGCTTTACACACCATATGGAATGAGCAAAAATTAACAAGGAAGCACATGAAGGGGCTAGGAACACTGCCAGTATTTAGAGAAGGCATTCCCTCAAGTTTGGGGTATGCAGCAAATAAAGGAGAAAGACTTTTTGAATCAAGGCCTTTCGTATTATATAGCAAGGGCTCATTTTGGCTCTGCTTGCCTTAGAGGTAAAATTTTGGTTATCAGCTGCCACTTTGTGTTTAAAAAGCAATCGTTCAAACGTGATTTCTACACAGGGATAGCACAGCTCGCCCAACATGAGGGTTAAATAAGGTCTGTGATGCAAGAATTCTACTTTGTCAATGTCAGGAGACTACCCTTAATATTAAAGCAAGGATTTACTACTAATGACAGCAGCTTGTGTACATGGCAACATGCCATATTTACGAAGCTCTTTTACAAATATCCTCAATGGTTCCAAGCTGGGAGCAACCTAATAGAAATGTATTCTACAATCTACATGCTAAATCATCCTTCTGAAGGTCATGTTTTTCCACCTCATTGTGTTTCAGTCAGCTCCTGGTAGATGGCCATATTTCCTGAGACAGTGCCACAGAGAGTGAAATAAGGGGAACATTTTGGCCTATACTCAGAATATTTTTGCTTTCAGGGGTTTAAAATGCTTTAACAGCTGCTTGGAGTCTCGCACAGGGCAAGTAATAATGAGGCTTGTAAGGAGCACTCAAAAAAAGAAAAATACAACCAGATGTATTTGCTGCATTACTCCTCAGTAGAAGACGTATTTTTCCCTACTGTTTTTGGTAATGTGAAGACTAGTTCAGCGCCAAGGAACTCAGCAACATTTTTGAGAGGAAGGATGTATATCTGCCCTTTTTTATTTCATATTTATGAGCCTGCTGAGAGACAAAGAGGAAGAAAGGATTTTAAGTTCCTGTACTTAATACTCATTTCAGGACACTGTACTTAAAACATTCTGTACTTTAAAATCAAATCTATGTCAACTTGGGTTTAAGATACCAGATTTTCATTTACAACGTTTGTATTTCTCACTGTAGATCTTTATAATCTATTTACCATTGTTCCAAAAGTATGTGATACATTGTGTGAAAGACCAAAAAGACACACTGAGGGTTTGGGTTTTTTTTTCATTTTTGTCTTTTCAGTTCCAAATAAGACAATATGTTACATTGAGGCCAATTCAAAACCTCTGGTAGTCAATAAATACTCTCTATTTATAACTTGAATCAAATAAAACTATTTGCAAATCATGCTGAATTAACTGAATTGTTTCAGTCTAAAACCAGAAGTTTTCTATTTTTTTAAAGTAAAAATATTATTTTTAATGGTTCCAAAAGACAGTATTTCTTTTATTGTGTGTCAAAATTAAGCCTATGTTTAATTCTGGTGTGTTTTTTCTATTAACAACTTTTTCTGTATTTCAAACATTTTGCAAGCCAAAATATCAGTTGCTCATACAGCTCAGGGTACATCTAATCCTACACAAACCCAAAAGAAAGATGTCATATTTTCCATAAGAGTTAATGTCCCCTTACAGAACCATAACTTCACATGCGTATGACGGTCTGTGTGATCACTAAGTCTAATACAATCCAATTTAATCAATTCAGACAGTAATTAATGCCACTCGCTTCCCTCTCTGCTGAACAATTCATCAAACTGTACATTAGAAAATGTGCTCTCAGAGTTACAGAAATGCTGGTTGGATGGGATCTCTGGAGGTCCAGTCATCCATGTTGGGAGTACCTGATACACTTGGTCTCTTTAAATAATATCTGAATTAAATAATATCTGTACGCAACTGCCTGTTGAATATCATACCACATAACATGAAAACTGTGATCAAAACTGGGCCCTAAGTAATTGTACTAAAAGTTCGTAGGCTAAATTTAGTCAAACACCACTTTTGTCTACAACGTACCTAACGCTCTATTTGCCAAATACATTTCTCTACAGATTTGTCTACATATTTTTTAAATCCCAGCAATATTTCTAATCTTTGCAGTGCAGTAGATGATTTTCACTGCCTTAATTAATGTACTACTGCCCCTTAACCCAGCACGGGAGAGGGGTATCTGAGAAATCCACCCACACAAACAAAAGGAGGGACTCAGTGACCTGACAGACTCTCTCCATCTCTAGGTCCCATGATTAAACCCTACCCCACCAGCAAACTGGTGACCTCCACTGAACAGCAGACTGCTCCTCACAATGAGGTGAACCTCAGAACCCAGCTGTTTCTGGTCTAAATTAGAGACAACAGTGAGCACAACGAAGGTAGGCTGCTACAGAAAGGTACTAAAGAAACACTGCAGGGAACGCAAACCTCAGGAGATGCCTTTGTCTCGCTACAGAATAGCTATTCTGAAGGTACTTTTACATATCTGTCCGTTTCCAGTTATGATTGAGGTATCACCACAATGTATGTAGATATAACCAGGTCAGCTTTAACATAACTAGCTCAGGTAGCAACGTCAGTGAGGATGTCACGAAGCAATTAATGGATTTCAGTGCCAGGGTCCCTGGTAGGTTTCCTGTGGTTCATACCAAAGCACGGTCTTCCCTGCTCGGGGGAACCCATGGCATCTCAATGAAACCTCAGGTATGCCACGTACATGTACCCAGACACGCATGCCTCCCACCTCCAGTGTAAGCAAACACAGTGTGCTTTCACGATGCAGTTCTACAGATTTGTCAAACCTTCACAGCCCAGCAGAAAGTCGTGCAGGACTCAACCACAATACACCATTCTAGCTGACCACAAGCTGCTGGCAAGATGCAGGATCCTACTAGGCCATGTTATATGTGAGGCTGGACTAGGTGAACAGTAGGGTATCAGTTGACCTTCAAATCCACAAATCTATTACTTTAAGTATGCGATCAGTTAATAATAAACTCATAATTCCGATGTTTTTGTGCAGTTCCAAAGGTTATTATCCCTTTGCCATCTATGATTCATTTTGCCTCTTAATTCAATAATTTATTTTTAAAATCCAACAAAAAGCTCTGCAATCATGAGCACCACAGGTAGACTACATTTTGAGTAGAAGACTACGACCTGCTATTGCTCTCAAATTTCTTACTTTTTCATTTCAAGAACTATCATAAGCATTTTAGAGAAAAATGCCTCCTAATATCCATAAACAAATAATGAGATTTTGCACCTATCTCCGAAGTAATTTTACAATTGTATTGCTAAGCTCTTTAATTATAACTGATTTTGTCCAATTTTCCCTGAGAATTTAACCCTAGGATTCAGCTCAGTTACTCTGTTCTGACTGACCTTGACTACATGAGATGCAACACTTGTTGTTAAAATTGAACAAAATTGGTTCCCTCTTTTGAATGTTTTGAAAGATTAAGTGTGAAATTACAGATTGAATATCAACCAGAGTAATACCAAGGTCATGCAAGTTAAATCAGTTACATCTGAGCACTCAGGATGTAACTGGGGAACAGATGCATTAAAGGCTTTTACCGTGTTTTCTTTAATCCACAAAGCACTTGACTTTTCAGAAGAAATGAAGAACAGCACAAGGAAAGCAACACCAGCTCCATGAAGCTGTTAAGGAAATTCACTAATCACAAACCGCCAAATACCCATACCATAGATTAAAAACTAGTTAAAGAAAGTTGACATCTATTATGCCCAAACTACCAGTTTCAATTTCTAAAAAAAAAATTATCACTTAGCAACAGCCTGAGCAACAGCAAGAGCCAAAACCCACATTCCCGAGGCAAGCTCTAGCTTTCATACGCAGGTAAGGAAGTTACAGCAGGGCACAGAGAAACCAGGGCATTTAAGGGATTAATACAGAGGGAGAAATAACCTTCACTGCAACAGACATACCCTAGCAGCCTGTAAATTAACTAGTTGCACCAGAGAAGCAATCTGATCGCAGCAGCACAGAGCGGAGTGCAGGCTGCTGTTTCGCTCTGCCTTGTCAGACCATAAGGCAAAAGGACTCAGGACAGGAGGCGGATGGACAGCACATAACATAAGGAAGTCCTTACACTGTTACACACCCTTCCTCGGATTTGGTCCTCCTGCATGTCAAGAACTTCTTTTTCCTAGTACAACTGGTGCTGTATTGATCTGTTTCCTTGCATGTTGAGTAAATCAAGGTTAAGACTACCTGTGAATCCCTAACCGATGCTGTGTACATTCTAAATCCTGTCCCCGCTAGCCTGAGTTACCCAGCTGTCTTTCAAGCCTCACTGACAAAACACAGAGGTACAAAATAAAGAATTCTCCAAGGCGCCACCTCTTTCATTCACCTTCCTCAAACATTAATTCCTCACCACCTGCCTCCTTTGCAGGTTTTCTGCAGGCTGCTGTCGTGCTTTGTTTTGGGGAACTTTTTGAGCAGGATCCTTGAGCAGTGGGACTGGGGAGGCTTCCCAGTTGCCATGACAACCAGTTTACAAGGCACGTCGTTAGTCAGAGAAGCGTGTGCTGTCTTTGGAGAGAAATCTAACCCAGCTGCACCTTGCCTTTTCTTTTTCCACAAAAAGAATTAGTGTCTAGTCATACAGGGGGTGAGGCCCCGAGGGCAGGCAGGGCCACCCCTCTCACGCAGCTCTCGGCAGGATGGCGGCTGCTCCATGTCCCCCGAGCTTTCCCTCTGCCTTCAGTAAGGCTTAGCTGAATCCCCGTGTCACTCTCAAGCTAACAAATTCAAAATGCTAAATGTTCAGACAATGCAGCATAACACAATGCAGAGATGTGCTTTGATCTCAAATAAAGCTTCTGCATTATCTAGATCAATAAAATCAATACTAAATAGCATAACCAATTTGTGCATATCTCTACTCTCGAGTTTTATATTTTATATATTTTAGACAGAACAAGAATTTCCTAGTAGATTTGTACTTGCTTCTGACATTTTCTTCTATCTTTCTCCCATCAAAGCTATGCCAAAGATGCCAAAGAACATAAAGGCGAACATAAACTCCTTGCTGTAAAATCAAAAACATTTGGTAAGGAATGGTAATCCTAGAGTGTAGCGCTCTCAAATTCTTCAAGTTTCTGCAGTTTTTTCAGCAAAGTCTTTTTACATTTAATTTCCACTACAGAACTTCTACTGCACAGTTCTGACAGCATACGTTCTGTCATTGGCAAACATCATTATGTTTTTGTAAATAAATCTTAGATTCAGTCTCACGTCCTTCAAGTTCTTCAGCTGAAGCAATCTTATTCTGAAAAAACAGTGTAGGATATACTTTCAAAAATCAAAGACCACCAATATCTGCAGATGATAAAACAATAAATGCCTGGTTTTGCATATGACCCAGCTGATAACTTAATAGAGAGGGCCGTAATTCCCAGCTGCTGGACACTGGCACTGGCAATTATATGGCTTTTGCCACCAGAGTTCCCAAGTTGCACCCTGTCTTCATGTGTCCGTCCTCACAGCGTCCATGGCAGCTAGCAATAAACTCTGGAGTCCTTGGGCCCTTGTTTACATCAGTGCAACCTCATTGACTTAACTGAGCACCAACAGAAGAATTCAGCACAAAATTTAGCACATCCTAAGTTCAGCTGTGCTTTCAGTGCCAGGTAAGGCTGTTAAAGTAGCGCCAACAGTATCACTAAAACATAATAAATATAGTAAGAGGAAAAAAAAAATTTCTGGTACATCTAATTTGTAGACCATAGATGAAGAGTGCAAAATAATTTACAGGAAGCCAGCACTTGCATGAGATTTTTGCCTGCCAAACATGCTATTTCCTCTCAACCCTGCTAAATTCCCAGCAGAAACAGGAATATGAGCAACTCTTCCATAACAAACATCATCTATTACAAATAGTTAATATGCAGAAAGTGGACCAGGTTTCTTCTTTTTACTATTTGAAAAATAGCAGTGTGAAAAATATGTACTCTCCAGGTAGGTCAATTACTTAAAATACAAATAGAGGATAATATTGAAAAGCGTTTATTTTATAATATAGCATCTATAGCCTATTGTGAAATTCAAAAACGTTTAAAAAATTAGTGTAAAAATTTGGTAATTCATATTTACTTGCATATGTACACATGCTTGGTTTTGTGTAATAATTTATCTTTTTATTAAAACCAAATACAATATTTTTAAAAAGGTATATTTTCTCATTTTTATAAATTCCCGGTAACATTTTCTTTATTGGCATGTTCCTATGTTAGCATTTATGAATTACTAGTAATTTCATTCTTGATCTCTTTAATTCAGCATGAGAAACGTTCAATTTCTGTAAAGATACTTTGACTCCAATTTATGTAAAGCAGTTTCTGTTTACTGATTGGTGGTTTTTATTTCATATCATTCATACTCTAATTAGATTTTCTTCCCCTTTCAAATAGGGTTTATGAATTCATCACAAGGACCACGGGCAGTTATGAAAACCCCCTTAAGATAGACATGGGTTAATTACCATTATGGACAGGTGAACAAGTATCAGCTGATTTTCTGCCTATATCATGCTTGTTGAGAATTCAGATCTTACCAATTTGACTTGTACCTATGAAGTATTAGGGAAAACAGGAGGAGAAAGCTGGAAAGCTAAACATGAAAGAAAGCATTCATGAAAGAGTAATAAACTGCACATCGTGATCTGTCCTGCTTCTGGCTTCAGTAGCTTTCTGCAAGAGTAAGAAGTTGCAGACTTTATCCATAATTAGAAAAACTGTTCATGGGTAATCTGTGGAGCAAGCCAACTACTTGTTATTGGCAGGCTGTGGATTTATCTTTTTTTTCCCCTCGAACTTCAGTAAACCATTTTTAACTCTCTTCTCCTTCCTTCAGAGCACGCCAGACTTTTTAAGAAGTCCCATTTCCTTACTGCTGTGTCATTTTCTGATATTTAACAAAAGGATCAATACCTGCTACATATTCTCTAGACTGTCATTCTTTTATCTTTTAGAAAAGAATCCCCACTAAAAAGCTTATACTGACAGATCACATACTGCACTTTCCTCCTCCCTAAACACTAGCTTTTAACTCTGGCAAAACTTAAATTCCAGAAGGAATGAAGGATCTGTCTTTCCCAGGTTGCCCTATAGCAAAGAAACTAGAAACAGCAAAACTCCTTCTGCTACAACTGAATGCCCTGTTTGTTCTACATCACTGCAGTATGTTAAATAAGTGAACTTCCATTAAAGCTGGCTTAATATGAGTGTACCAGCTGAAATCAATGATATTAATTCCTGATTTGTATCGGGTAGCAGCCAGAGAAAAATTAACCTTGCAGCTGAGAACTGGAATGCAGATCTGATTTCCAAACTTTACACTTGATGGACTGCCTTGGGGGCAAGAATTAGGTGGGTAAATCTATGGTGTTTCCATTGCAAATTCCCATTGACTTTAGCAGTACTGCACACAAAACATATGCATAGAAATTGATCATGAATACAGATGTCATAAATTAAACTCCCTCGGAGATTTTATTAGACAAACCAGTGAATGATTTTCCCAGTATTCTTCAATAAAGCTGTAATTAGGAGTATATATTCCAAAAGATTTTCAATGAAATGCCAGATAATCCTACAACGTGAATGCTAGTTGTTCCAAAACGTGGCAAGTACTTTTTTTTTTTTTTTTTCAGTAAAATCTTTTGCTAACTCCAAAAACTTTTTACCATCCAATATATTCCAGACTGGTTGTGCTGGTATGGATGACTAAAGAGAACTAGAAGGTAAGAAATCAACAAGATTAGTGAAACCTTCACCCCGGTTTACGGTCATTTAGCAAAAGGAACTGCTGCAATTCTTCTCTTTTACTGGTTCTCACATTTATAGATGAGTATGGCAGTTTTTCACATAAAAGGAATGTTCTTTTATGAAAGAAAGAATAAAAGGACCTTTTCCTTCATAGCTGGAAAAAAGGATTTGGAGGATTTGGAATACTGGAAGAAAGCATTTTTCCCTGACTGCCATTTATTGAAACAGCCAGCTCTTAGGACAGTTGTTACATCCAGTAGTGAAACAGGCACACCACGATGAACTAGTTTACTCAATCTGCTAGAACTGGGTTGATGACTAGTAATACGCTAGTAAATCTACAAGTTCATTTCTGAGCACCATAAGAAAGGGAGAAAGTCAGGACAGAAGAAAGGCCACGGGTAACTGTATAAATTCCATTCCATATGGAGACAAAGATGCAAACTCTTCAAAGTGCTACCTATTACAATTCTAAGACTAGAGTTCCTTTAATTTGAAAGATGCTACAGTAGTTTTTATTTCCAAGTGAAATTCTTTCAGCTAAGTATTTAGTGCAGATTTAGCAACATCAAGACATGATGAACTTAACTTTTTTAAGCAACGTAGCAAAAATTATTTACAACTGAGAATAAGTTTGAACATTACCCTTCAACATTTTCTAATCCAAATTCAATATTTTTAATTTAAAACAAATTTTATCTGAAATGTTCAAAATTTAAATGCAATGTTTTCTTTTGCAATGTACTCCTTTTATCAAATATCAATCTATACTGATATTTGATAAAATCAAGAAGGAACATTTCAACTTAACAGTATCCACATTTTACTTTTAAATTCATGAAAAATATTGAATGTTTTTGGGTTTAGTTCAACTCAAAATTGGATCTTCCCTATTTTGATGAATTACTGGTGACTAGAAGAGCTCAAGTACTCATCAGCCAAGTAACTTAAAACAGAAATCCAACGACACTATCTGTTGTCATTAGCTAAGAACATGAGTACATGCTAAAATGCTTGGATGAGCAAAGTTTGTTCTTAAATGCTTTGCCAACTCTAGGCTTTAAAAGTAAAACCATAACTAAAATAAATTTTTCCTCTAGTCTGTACTGCATGGGACAGTTAAACTACAGGCATTACTTCCTTGATATTTGGCGTTGTAAACAAGAACATACACAGATTAATTTACTAGCACATATAATAGTGACAACTATTTTTATACTTCAACAAAAATATTCCATGTTGAAATAAAAGATTAAAGGTATTTTAAATTTTTTTAAAATAAACAGGGGTTAAAGAACTGCGTCACTCTGAATGGCGCAGATTAACATTGTATTGGCCTTCAGTGCATTTATTGTTAATGGCATTAGAAAATGACGCTAACATAACCAGGCATGGCGGGCTGAGCTCACTCTGGAGACTGAAAAAATTGTAATTGGGAGTATAGATTTTCAGCAATACACACTCTCAGTATGAGAAGCCAACTGCATGCTCCATCACACTGACCTTTAGGAAAGGAAAGATTTGGAAGGCTTATGGGAATAGTCCTGGGTCTGGTATTTAACTCCACTAAACACATTCTTGTTAAGCCGTAACGACCTTAAATAAATTCATGGTGGGACTCCCTGGTTTATAGCACTGCTTCTTCATTTCCTTTGCCCTGTTTTCATCTCTGTTATCGTTCAGTGCTCTACTCATCTGAATAACGATAGATCTCTCTGCTGAGACGTGAGCAGGCAGTGATAGCAGCAGGGAAAGCCCAGTGTTTGTCACCTGCCTGGATGTACTTCACACGGCAGTGGAGAAGTAACATCACTGCCACTTGAGTGAGCACACAGCTCCAGAGCACAGTCTGTCACCTAAGCACAGGACAAAGGAAGGGCAGAGAAAAGATAACTGCCTGCGTGCATCCCCTCGCTCCACTCAAGAAGCATTACGCTTATGATGAACTTTATGGACATAAATACTCTCGAGGAATGCCTACGAATTCCTGCCAGCATTAAAGACTTGGGGAAAATCTCACAGGGGCTTCGTGGCTGGGATTGCACCCAATAGGTGCAATAAAGGAGTCTAGAGCTCTGCAAAGCCTCACAGGTGTACTAAGTGTAGGCTCTTCTCTTGGTGGTTTTGTGCTTACCGCCATCTGAAATATTACCTCTACTTCGTTTCTTCCCTCGTTCTAGATGTTGGGATAAGGCAGCAGAACTGGGAGCACCTGCCTGAGTGTTGGAGAATCATTCCCTTCATCAGGCTGTTCCTTCCTGGGGCTCAAGGGCCTTAAGACACACACATATCCAAAGAGATACTGTTGCTTTGCTTTTTCCTACCAGTCTTTGCTGGTTTTTTCCTTTTTATGGCTTTCAATAGCATAACCTTGAAGAGTCTCTTCATCTTTAAGCTGATTAAAAATATTTTTCACACCCAGTAAGCAAGATGTGACTCCATGCTATGTGTACTTAATGGAAGAAATATGCTTTACATGCTTCATTAAGTTATTTGTGAAATTGCATTAGTGCCATTCCATTAGTATACCTCTTTCAGCTACATCTGTGGCCTGTTTTTGACAGGCAAATTATCAGTTTCATAAGTCTATTTTGAGTTAGTAATGATCTTCTAATACATTGAAAAATATCCATCTTAATAGCAATTGGAAAAGAAAATAATAATGTATTTTTCGATATAATGGGAGCAAAATTATCTGCCATGGGGCAAAATAATTATCAGATTTTTTAAAACAAGAAATTACAGGTTATTTTGGATATTTCATTAAAATTACAACCTTATGCAATATAGGAACATTAATCTCGAAATAAGATGTCATAGTGAAGCCAATATTGATTAGAAGAAGTGAAAGGAAAGCGTTTACTGCATTAAAATCTTCTAAGACACTTGGAAAGATATTAAAATGATAAAAATTATGATACGGTGACTATGCACTAAATTGTGTGAAAAATTTAATACCTTTTTGCTCTGCACAGTAAGAATTCCTTTAAGAGAAGTGAAACATTACTGATCTTGGTTTGGGCACTAATAAAAAGCTGAGATTTAACATAATAGTAATTATTTTTTACTTTCTAGCTACTGTTTCATACTGAGATCCTGTTATAAATCATACCAAGATAGATGTCTAAGGTGTGAGAAGCTATTTTCCAAATTCATTCCAAGATCAATGATAACATACTGTCTGTGTTCGGTTAGCTCTTCACTTAAGATCAAGGTCTCATTATGTTGAGCATCACAAATATAAACACAAGAAGTTATAGCCTCTGGCCTGGAGAACTTAAAATCAAGGACTTTAGAGCGTACTTATCTACGCTGTTCTCATGTGCTCGGCTGGTGCAGAAGTAACCACACACAATACATATTTCAGAATTGTTATTAAACAGGCTCCACGTGGCAACAACCTGCCAGAGCGAACGGGGGAAAGAAGATGAGGGCAGCTGGCACATACGTTTAATGTTCCTTCTGGTAGCTCTTTATCATCTGAAAGGATGGTTTTAAATGAAGAAACAAATATCTACATTTATCATTTCTCTGTCTAAGCTATCGACTATTCCTGTCCTTTCTTCTGCCTGGCTGCCGACCTTCAAAATGAATGAGGGACCTTGTGTCAGGTTTTAATTCAGTTATATTAGGTGGGTTAAGATACTGAGTACATAGTAGCTGTTTCACTAGACTAACAGAGATTACCTGATGGAGAAGAGAAACACTAAAATTAATAATCATTAGAATCAGTAAAGCTTATGGTTGTATAATAATTCTGTGTGCCAAAAACCCAGGTTACAAGCAGAAGTATGCATGTCTTAATTTCTGGAGGGTCTTCTGCTGTTAAAGGAATATATATTGAGTGGAAAACATACTAGAGGTAAAAGTATCAATGACTGAAACAACATGAAGAATTACAGCATCACTCAAAGGCAGCTGTCTCCAAACACTTTGATTTTACTCTAAAATGAAAGACTCTTGGCAGGATTCTGTCAATGACAAAAATAAACCTAATTGGATGGCTTGTTTAGACCACTAAATAGCAACGTAGGGCAATTAGCCACTCCACAATTAAAATTACATAGTAAATAGTTCAGGCTTGTTTCACAGCTTTTCTGGACACATTAGTGCTGCCCTTCAATGTGTAGAAGTAGGTGAAGTTGAGAAGCCCTTCAAGTTGATTAGCTCACAACTCTGACTCTTCGCTTGTTAGATCTTCTTGTTCATCATAGAAGAGCATAAAATGTCTCACATTGATGAAGAAATATAGTCTTGTTAAGCTGAACATATAACGCACCTGTATTTAAAAACATCTCATCCATTTTATTTCAAAATATGACAGCTAGCACATCTGTATTTGGTATCATGGGGTTTCCAAACTCTGAAGCAAATCAGGCTGATCTACAATCTTGCACCACTACCGCAGGAAGTTTCAGCTTTTGATTGTCTTCCTTTGAGGTATGTGGTACTTACATGCCTAATAAAAACCAAGCAGATTGTTTGCACGTGTCCCTGTAAAACAAAATCTCTCCGTCCTTTACAATTCTTGCTGTTACCTGACACATACTGTTCTTCAGCCTTTGCTAGGACCACTGTACCCCAAGCACAATGAGAGAAGCCCTACCATAAAGGTAGGGGTTCTGAATTACTGCCATTCTCTAGTTTTACACCTTGAATATTTTGTAACCTTTCAATATCTCACTTACTCTGGACCGATTATCACTTACTTTTACTCATAAAATTAAAGTTGGACATCTGAAATGGCATATATAAAATGCCTCACTTATTTACAGGCATGAAGCATACCCGGAGATTCATGCAGCTTGAGCAGCTTTAAAGGACTGCAGCTAAAATCAAGGGCAATGCCACTGAGAATTTTCTCACGTAAGGCCATATGTCAGATTCATTAGTATATTTGCTTCTACCATTTACAAGCACAACTGTAAATTGCACTCTTCCTACCCTCACAGATTTTAGAGAATATTGACACAGGAGAGCGTCTGGCCCCAATTACAGCTCACAAAAGTCAAAGCTACAAGACTCATAAACACCTAGGACAAATGAACCACAGGAAAAGAAAAGCACAATTCAAGAAAGCCTGCAAATAAGGACTATTAATAGCTACAGACCCATGGGACTAGGAGAGCAGCACACATGGGTAGACAACAGTGCCCTGGATTCATGAAAAGGTTACAGAGAGCACCAGCGGGCCATGAATCACACTCACAAATAGAAGGGCTGCTCCACAAATAAGTGGGGTTGGTTGGGTTTTTTTTTTTAACTTCCTTGTGATAAAAATGTTGTTTCTCTTCCTCTATTGAACCCAAATGCACTAAATGTTGTCTCAGTAACAAAGATGCACAGGCCAAACTTTACTGCTTTCATACAGAATGTATAAAATTCAATATTTAAATAAGGCACTGATTTACAGACTGTATATAAACTTTTATTCTCCTCTTGAATTCTACAGACACAGCAACTCCATGAAAACTGTTCATTTTTTACATAGGATAAGATGAAGACCCTGCCAGCATTGTTTATTCTGTATAGAGGGGTACCTGTCTAAGTCTATGCCTGTCTGTACAGTGTTTTTACTATATAGAAGGTCCACTACTGCTGCTAACTCTTTATTCCGTGCTTTAAAGAACAAATGCACAGGTTAACCAAGCATTACTCAGATCACATCATGCTTGGGTTACGAACAGACAAAAAGACACGTGAAGATGGATGAAGAGGGAAGCCTTGGCCAGGCAGTGCGGTGGTGGTGCCCAGCAACACTGACTCTGCTCCTTGCCTCCATTTTCTGCAACCCTGAACTACTCCTGATGTAACCGCCATAAACAGCCTTCGAAAAAGCCTGCCTAAGGACATTAGGGATCTGAAGCATTATTTTTTTGACAGTACTAAACCTTAAAATAGGGTGTTTTAAGTTTTGTGGACTGATTTTTCCCTTCAAAGACTGAAGCAGACTGGTGTCAGAGGAGCAGGAATTACTTCAACCGCTGATAATATACAGTATATTTTAATGTTCCAGCTCCGCTTAGGTACTAGAATAATTATGTGTATTTATAGAAGCACTTTTAGGGACCAGAGGTTTGGATTTTGGCATATGTGATCAAAGTAATTCTATAAAGAGGTGCTAAAGCCAGAATTTCTTGACCTTTATATTTGTAAAAGTTGTTGGTTCAATAAAGGTCAAGATGTGTGACAAAATTCAAGCCTGTCTGAGCCAATTAATCACAAGTAACCAGACCATTAAAAATCTCATTTATGCTGAGCAGTCAAGTGGGTTATGTGAGGGCAGTCTGTATCTTAGGTAGTCTATACACTCAGTTACAGGCTTGCAATAGAATAATAAAGGACAGAAAAAGGCAGAATGAGAGAATACTTAAAGTTTTAAGAGGAATAAGATCATCTTTCCAGCTCGACCAGCAGAGATAGAAACACATAAATTTAAAAAAAAAAAAAAAAAAAAAACTAAACAGTAGCATTTCTTTATTTCATTGTAAATATGGTATAAAAATGGTATTTCACAAGAGAAAATGAGAAAAATTTTGAACATTAAGAATTCATGGATATATTGTATTGATAAAATGCATGGAATAAACTCTTCCACGCAGCTATATGCAGATCATCAAGCATCAGCAATATACAGCAATAAGATATTAAAGAAATAGTTTGAAAGTACCAAACTGCTCAGGGATCTCTTTTAAAACTCTGGAGAACTGAACAAAAAGTGTGACACTGATCATGAGGAAAACAGGAAAATCAGAACCTGAAATATGCTGTTAATGTCTGGTAACTTTAATTTTAGACCCTAGCAAAACTTAGGCCAACACTTTTTTTTTTTTTTTTTTTTTTTTTTTAATGCTTGGGAAAATAAAATGGTGGTATTAAACCTCTCTGTTTCAAGGTCCTAAATGTTTGCATTTAACTAAGGTCTTTTGAAACCAATGGACAAAAGAGCCAGCAGGTTTCTTTTATTCAGACACCTTGGATTTTACGATAACAGCAAAAAGATTTCACTGGTTTAGATTTCAGCTTCTCCTGATACTAGCAGCAATCTTCAGTTCATAAAAATGTAAGAAAACCTGCTTTGTTAGATAAGGTGTGATGCTGGTGAAAGGAATATGTCCAAAAATAAAAGCCAAGCCGTACATGTTTTCTGTTAAATAGGGACATATAAACTATGGCTTTTATTTCAACTTGCACATAACTCTCTGTTAAAACCAACACTAAATATTGCAAAGTATCAGTTGTATTTCTAGTAAAATTGTGTTCCCAATAAGTACAATAAAAATTACATTCACCGTCATCTCTGCAGCTAAAACCCTGCCGTAGGACTAACTGTGAAGAGGGCGAATGTGTGTTGCCACACTCATAACCATCAAACAATGCTGCCCAGGGAAGGACAGACTTACTGACTCCGACGTCTGTGCTGCCTGCATCAGACACGGACTTAAACACAGGCAGGAGAGAGCATCTGCCAGGGTTCGGAGATGCAGAGCTGGGAAAAACAGAGAAGGCATGCCCCAGTGCTGTGGGGAGGGAGCGGGATGGGGGGCAGACCAGCACGGCTTGAGGCTGCAGAAACCTCAGCACAAGGAACTGCAGCCCCAGGTCAGCCCCAGCCCAAGTGCCGCGATAAAATAGTAGATAACCTCATATTCATACAAGGAATGCACCTCCCCACAGCAGCGCGGCCCCAGCAGGCCTCAGCAGCAGGGAACGCTCTGGAACAGAAACAAGACACCAGTCCTCTCTCACCCTCAAAGATACGCAGAAATGAAACACATTTGCAGCATTTTTGCTCAAAGTTGCCTAAGTTACCTGACAGTGCCCTTTCTATTAACAGCCCATCATAACTTCCCTGAAGGCATTTAGTTAGCTTCGTAAATTCCAATTTGCAGTATGTTGTTTTTAAAGCAGTCTGACAGACACCTTCACATAAGGATCGGTAGCTTTCAATTTTTATACAGCAGAAACGTTTTACTTTTGTAATTGAACACTGCGAATCACATATGCAGTGCCTCTGCTCCCAGAGGAAGCAGGGCTGTGCCCAGGGCCGGCGGCCATCTTCAGACACAAAATGGATTCCAGCGCCAGACACAGGCCGCAGCATGGCCTTACGCTTTGCGTCCATTCCGTTTCTACTTCTCACACACGTGAACTTAAGCACATATGAGTCTCTAATGATTCAAATATATGATGCTCAGTGCACCATATAAGCTGGTACTGAGGCTGGGGCCTGGCACCCATGTCACAACAACCAGCTTCGGCAGCTTCTGGAAAAGCCTTTTAGACAAAACTCAAAGTCACCTCCAAGGGAAACAGATGCTTACCTCACGTTTTCTTTTTTCCTGTCACCACATATGTCTCCAGTGCTATTTGAGCTATTTTAGAATATTTATTATGCAGCAACTCTTCTGCCTTCCCAGTGTGTGCCCCCCAACATGAAATTTAGACTCGTTCCTCACCCTGCAGCCTTTCCTCAGCCCAGGCCGGCTCTTTCAGCCTCTCTCCTCTCCTGCTGCCTCCATAGCCCTCCTCTCCCCTTTCTCCTCACACCTCTCCGGCATCCTCTCATTAATAAAATAAGCGGGAATCTTCTTAATGTATTTTTCCCACTTTGCTCTAGCTGAATCAATGGGATTTAATTCCTAGGCAAAAATTGTCTCCCAATATTCATGAGATTTATGGATTTAAAATAGTGCAAAATTTTCTATTTTGTGATGGATACAATAATATTTTATTCTGCATTCCATGTGTGACACCAAAGCGAGTCCTCACTAAGAAAAACACATTCATCCAAAATATAGGAATTTGAAGTAAACACATGAAATACTTAGTTCCTATACAACTGTTATTTTTGTGAGTGTTGCCAGAGATACACCTAAACAGAGTATCTTTTCATAGCCTTCTGATAGACTTCAGCTTTCCTTCAAATAAGACCCAGATAGGGGCATAAATATAAATACACCCAAGAATAAGATGCAACTCCGGAGTAAACTATTCTTCTACTTCAGCCTTTGCCAGGAAAACTCCAAGTAAATTATCAGCCTAAACTACTTACAGTTCATTTCAACATTCATAAACTTATTCATGGCAATGAAATACTATTGGAAGAGAACATCTTAAACAAATTAAAAGAAAAATTAAAGGTTCTGAACATGCTCCAAATTCCCCACACAACCCAACAGGTTCCTATTCACAGCATGCAAAAAGTCTATATTTCTAAGAATGAGACAAGAACAAATTTGTAGTGTAGAAAAGCCTCTGATAACTTCAAAATCTAGATAGCAGAGATGAAATTCCATTTGTTTGGGTTTTTTTCTAATCTGGAGCATCTTAGTGACAACACAACTGTGCAGTTTTATTACTTATTTTTTTTAAATCCAAAAGACATGTTGAATACTGAAGAATCTGCAATGTCCAAACCAGAAACTCTGCAGAACACCAGCCCATTCATAAAGACTCAATCTGCACATTCTCAGCACTTACCTTCCTCTGAATGGTATGACTAAAGAAACTGAAAATTCTCTATTAGTATTTCTGTAATGCAATTTAAAACATGACTCCTCTCTGCTTTTGCAGGGATTAGATAGTACAATCACTTTTCACACTGCATGGAATTGAAGCTCTAGCTTTACAAATAGATACAAGCCTGAGTGTCCCAAAATGAAAGGTAATAATGTATTTGTATTTCTTTCCAAGCCTAATTCCTTTACTCATCTAACTTCAGAATGATTGAGGAACAAACAAGCTGCAGGTAAGCTGGCAGGTTTTCAAGTCAGTAGTGCATTGCAGTCTTCATATTCTTCACCTTAGCCGGCATTTTATTTTGCTGACAGCATCCTTTAACAGAATGCAGCTTAATTATACTCAGCATTACCTGATCAGCAGGACTTTACTTCTTTGAAACTTTTTTTTTTTTTTGGCCACTAAATGTATGAATTAAATCTGGCCCATAGCTACCTTTACAATCTGCAATGCTTAATTTAACAGCCTGTATTACATTATGTTTATACTCAAAAAGAAATGTAATCTCAAAATGATTCATAGATGGTCACAGTTGCCTACAAAATGAGCACTCAAAAGACTAACAAAAATTGACTGTGCCTTGGGAATCAGTGTACAGCATAAAAACTCTCCGTAAAGTCTGAGTCAGTCTGCAAACTCCATTTTGATGGCACAGCTCATCCTTGCCATCCCTCATTCTGAACTACAGTTCAAAAGGGCGATGGGACAAGATCAACACCACACAGGGGACAGCCTTAGGTGACTCTGTTTTAACAGACACCTGGATGTCTTTCATCATAGACAAATCTGTTTTCTAGGGTCTTGTTTCAAATTTGAGTTCTGTGTGGGTGGCAACTAAAGTAAAAACCACCTGGCCAAAGTCATGAGAAGGGATAATAGAAGAGGATGCCACATGAACAAAGAAATAAAGCATTATAAATCAAGGAGTCTCTTGGTACAAAGTTAAGCTGACTTGCAGCAAAATCAGCCAGGCAAGACTCCAGGTGTCTGAAGAAACACAGCATAGAAGAAAGGGCTGTCCTTGACCTTTCAGGGGACTTAGCCCTCAGCCCAGGTACTCCCGAACAGTGTGGAGGTCAAGGCAGCTCAACACCCTGTAATGTCTCCAGCACTGTCTCTCTCTACAGCCCCCAGAGCAAGGAGTAATTTGCTACAGAATCTCTTTTTGACTAGTTCTGCTTTAAAGCAGACACAAATTTTTCCCAGAGCATGGATTTGACTAGACTGTCAAATAGAGGCTAACATTCTGCTAAAGGCATGGCCTGAGCTCTTATCAACTCCCCCAGAGACCGGGTGCAGGATGACAAAAGCAGGTAGGGAGGGTCAGAGCCTCCCTGTCCCCTCTCCCCAGGAACACAGCAGCCAGAGCACTCACCCAAGACATCGTGAACTGGGTTCAGTTCCATCATCTCCTGATAACAACTCAGACATGTGTTCCTCCCAGAAAGGACCTTTAATTGTAAGCTGGGACCTAAAGAAGTCCTGAACTGGGCACGCAGTCTTGTCATTGTGACCTTTGTATTATGCTTTGAATAATCTCCCCATCACTTTTATTTTGCAAGCACACCTTCCCACTGTGAGGCCATAGCATATGATGATGACATTCGCTTTCTGTTCCTTCTCTCAAAGCTGTTCTACTTTGTAGACCAGAAATTTTCACAGAGCCAGTGAGAGAGAACAGCATTGGAGCACAGTTCTGCAGGCCTATAGCACTAACAACAGAGGGCTGTAGTTTCTGCACCCTGCTCCAAGGCCACTTGCAAACATCATACATTAAATAATATTTGGGCAAAATAACATTTTTGTCATATCTTGGGGAAAAAAAAAAAAAATGTACATAGATGTTTCCAGAACTTTCCTGAGTCCTCCAGGTCCTACTGGAATACCAGTTACAACGATAATGCCAATAGTGGCTGCACAACTTCCAATTCAGCCAAAGAACATACTCTTACAACTTCCCATCACTGTTCTGAGGATTTCAGCTCCAGTGTGCAACTAATTCAATGCTAGGGAGTATTGTGGTAGACACTTAATTCCAGACTCTGTATTAATTAAATCAGAGTATGGTGTTTTACTCTTCTTGGGTACATCAGACTTACTGGGAGTAGGTGCATCCAGGCTGCATTAATGCTCTCAATTTCTTGCTAATCTGCCTCAAAGGACAGATATACATAATACAACATGCTCGTATTAAAACAGAGCAAAGTTTAGGCATCTGCTTATGGCCCTGAATCAAGAAAGCTTTCCCATACAGATTCAAGCCCTGCTTCTGGTAATGTTTAAGTGCTGTCCTAAGCATGGCAGGACTTAACTGCATCTGAGAGCACTGCTGTGTTCAGAGGGAGTTTGTTTTCAGCCATTATGTCCAGCAGTCCATACTCAGGAAGATAGTCACAGGTGTAATAGAAATCAGCCAACCTTTCCACAAGTTGCCTGCCTGTTCCATGTGCAGAAACTCAAAACCACCGCATCTGCCTCACTCTGAGCATAATTGCTACAAATTGAAAATAACAGCGTTTCCTTTCTACATTGTTTCAGCCTCAATAGCTGCACAGACACCCGAGATTGAAATCAAGAGTTGTACATGAGAAATTTAGATATAATTGAGTGTGAAGCATCTCATTTCAGACAAATTGTTTCACTTTAATACATACAAGTATACGGGTAAAAGATGTTTTGAATTGCAAAATCCAATCAATGAAAGTGTAAAAGAAATTAGTTACATTTTGCAAAACACATAGGAAAAATGTTTTCTATTGAAGTAAAAGAACATTTCCTCTCTTGTGAAATAGGAGGTTTTTTAGTAACTATTCTACGGTACATAAATCACATTCAGCCTAAAAGTACATGTATTAAGGAAAGAATTTCAGTAGCCAGTAGAGCTCAAGAAGTTCTTACCTTTGCTGAATAGCTAATTAGAGCAATCATTTATCATTCAAAAAGGCTCAGAAAAGATATAAAGGGAGGAAAACAAAAGAAACAATAAATACATGTGGTGGCGAGACAACTGAATAAGCTATGTCATCAGCTGAATTTAGTAAGTCTCAAAAATTTAATGCCAACAGAAACAGAGTGAAAATACCACCACAGGGAGATTCTGCAGCATGGCCAAGGTGGTGCAGGCAGCCTCTCGGGAGCTCATAAGCAGCCACTGTGCAAAACCACAGTCATATTATTGAGTTTTACATCTGCCATATTAGGACTAGCATGAATTTGTGGTAAGCTGATGAAATTAATGGACTGTTTTACCTAGGGCTCATTTCTTCTTGGACAACTATCCATTTAAATGAAGAGCTCTATGACTCTTCATTTGTAACGGTGGGGGTTTATAGAACTCACGGAAAGGCATATTCCTTTCCAATATTTTACTGAAGACTTACAGAGTTGCTATCCCTGAAGTACAACAAACACAGAAGGTGTTTGCTGGACTGAACCCTCAATGCCTTCACCTTGCCTTCTACTTTCTTCTGTGTAAGAAACATTGCCCAGCATATCTTTTGGGGCAGCTTGCTGTGCAAGCTGCTCCAATTTTGATACAGAATAAAAAAATCACTGTCAGTTCATAAAAATCTAGCTTTGAGATGCTCTAATCGCATCTCTGTAAAAGTCTCTGTAGAAGAAAGGGGTCAGAGAAGGCAGGAGGGAAGGGGTCAATATATGAAGCACTGAAAAAATTTCAGAGTCCTGGAGCACATTAATGAAATGAAAATGAGCTGAAAAGCTGAGAAAGACAAAGAAAATTATAAGTTCAGGTAGTTCACTAAAGACAGTGCCCCATTTCATTTCTAGCAAATGCCAAAATCAGCCTGTCCCCATCCCCATTTCTAATAAACTGTTCTGGTGGTAACAGTGCTGGAGAGCACTGATTGAATCCACAGGATTTGCATGGCAGCGTGGTAAATTGTTCTCTGTAATGGAATCCATTACAAAAATACGTGCACCTAATCATGAAATTCTGGCTATGTCCAACAATCTCTTATAGGAAAAGGCAGTAATGAGAATCAGTAGCGTACACAACTGCAAGTTGTTACAGCTACAAAACCTATTGCATTGCAACTGGAGACTACACAAGAAGTTGTATGTTATCTGAAGCCATGTAAGCACCAAAAATTATAGCTGTAAACCAGCCATTTATATGGTATCAACATATGAAAGTCAGGACTGTTCTTTGAAATCCTTAGTATAAAAAGACTGATTTATGTACAAGTATAAAAAGACTGATTTATGTGCAAGTAACAGATCAATATAATGGCAAGCATAAAACTAACAATATGTTTTGCAAAATTTACTGTATGTATGACATGATATAGTTTTTGAAATATGCTTACCACATTGTGGCTCTGATGTAAAAATTAGATGATAGTTGATTTTCTGAATGCAAAGTCTTCTACGACCTACCAGTTTATACGTATTTTTTCTTTAAAAAGACCAGACAACTTGTTAACTGGTCTCATCTCTAGGGAAAAAGCTCTTGCTTCATGAAACTTCTACCCATAATTTGAGACCATTTAGCGATTTCTGCTTATCAAAGCTGAACTAATTCACAAAGTACGTGAATTACAACACTTGTTACTTGACCAGCAAATGTGCCCACATGATCACTGTTGAGGTCAGTGAAGGGACACTAACAGTGCCTATCATTTTTTAGTTGTACAGAAGAGTTTCCAGCTCAGTTTCTTTAAGCCCTTAAACATAAGTATCTGGAACACATGGAAATGAAAAATAAACCTGAAATAAAATTATCAAGGTAAGGCATTCCTAACTTTTCAGAAGTGAGGAGACAGCTGGCTTTGATTGAAAATAGAATTATTTTAGGGTGGATGATATTATTCAATACAGACACCTTATTAATTTTTGGATACACAAATGCCCATGACTGTCTTGCATACAGACCATGTGTTCAAGTACATGGTTCTAAACCACGAATTTCTCTTGTCACCTACAAGTGGGTTATATTTGGTTTCACTTCTCCATTTAGCATAAACTCTGCAGCAATGCCTGAAGCCACTCTTTCCTGAGACATAAACTGGTGATCCACTAGCATTTAGTCCTGTTTTCCACTGTGACTCTGACAAGTACTAGATGGACCCCATATGTCCATTTTATTTCATAATTGTTGAGCACAAACCAGAACCACCAGCCATTATTAATTCCTGATCTAAGCATATGAAAACTCCTCTCTGCTAATATACCTGCTCCTATCTTCTCCTTAATAAACATCTGATTCATAATCACAATATCCATGGAAAGATCATATTTTTGATGCAGGATGCTATCTTTTGTACAACAAGGGGATATGGCAGATGATAGTACCATCCCTTTAGTGAATGCCACTTGAGCACAAATTCCCCTTTCTTGTAGACATTTTTAATTTTTTCTGCTAAAAACTTAGTGCAAGTGATCTAATACTGCTTTGGTTACTTTAAATATTGTTTAAATGCAATATAAACTAATTGTCTGAACCTAACCTTCCCCCCCCTTGAGAAACCGCATTTTCTCTGTAGTTTAAGTTTTCTTAGTTGTAGATAACTGTTACATCAGTGAAAAATGCCATTGTGAACTGAAAACATTTTTGTTAGTCAATATAAATGATTCTTCTGTCCATCACATATTGTCTCTACACATATAGATTGGCACCTGCACATATCAACATGCCAGACTGGAAGGAGAATGAGGAAAGGAGAATGATGGATACAGGTGTGTTGCCAGCTAAGAGACAATGCCACGAGAAGAAGGAGGAGCAGGATGCTCTCATCCCAAGTGAGGGTTGAGGCAAGATCAATCTGCTTCTTGTAGTACTGGGGCCTTTCACACAAATGAAAAAAATACCATCAGCACACGTCCTGGGAAAATTCCACATAAAACTTCCCTACAGCATAGCAATGCTTAACGCATACTCAGTTGAAACAACTGCTGTATCATGTCCCTGAGGCAACAGAAAGCCAGTGAAGATAAAACAGTTCTTTTGTACACTGTATAGTTTTGCCATGGGCTTGAGGATCCATCTGCCTAGAAGGTGTTTGAGAAATGAAAGCTGTTATCTTGATTTTAATTGTTATGAATGTTTTTGATCAAACAGCAATCCTTTATTCAACAAACATGGTTATTGCTCTGCAGCTCTGACCCACTAACTATTCTGTGGTTTTGAAAAAAATTTAAAATAAATATTTAAACCAAAGGAGATGCAAGTTTCTCCACTTACTGCAAACCCCCAATTTCAGATTCAAATGCATCATTTTGGCACACCAGACACAAAGTACCCTTTCTTTAGTGACAGCCACAGCAGCAAAAGCATGGGAATCATGCTCGAGTGTTATAACTCAGCAGCAAGCAATGTGCCTTGGGCTGGTGCTGTCAGGAGAGGTCATGGACTGGGAAGAATATTTAAAAGAATCAATCCTCTAGGCAAGTTCAAAAAGAGTGTAAGGGAAGTAATATAAAAGCTTTAAGGTCTCCTAGATCTATAATGTTTGTGTAGCGGAGTGAAAGGGCAGGAGGGTAGATTATTAGATACAGAAGGGGAGTTTTAATTGGTCAAGAAGTACCAAAATACTCAGTATGAAAAGTATTGAAATCCTTGACCAGGGAGAAAAAAGCAAGCCAGGCATCGCTTAATTTTAAGACAAAGTTTCTCACACAGTGAAAGGCAAGCAAGCCACCGGCTAAAAATAAAGCCCAGTCATGAAAATGGGCTTTAAAGTAACGCTAGCAATTTGATGGGAACTCAAAGATGCCACAACCAGGCTCCACCATTTTGTGCCGTACTATTACTAGGCATAGCAATACTGTGATTTTCATGTCTTTCAGAAACAGCTGTGCTATCGGACACTGAGGACAAATGAGCTGGTGCTTATACTTTCATTTCCCTTCCCTCAGTGGAGTTAAATTATGGTACGCTGGGTTTTTTGGCCCCCTTTTCCATCCAGTTGGATGACTGAGGATCCCTGTATCTGGAAAGATCGCCCCAAAGTGTTAACACTAATATGAACAGCATCAATTTCAGTCTTTTCCAGTATAGAACACACTGCCTGTCCTTGTGTTATGCATCTCCATCTGGGTATATTTCTCCCTCTATTTCGAGATAGTTGGTTACAAAGAGGGCATCTTAGAGCTATTGCAAAGGCACAGATGAGTACGGTTTTTATATATATACATGTGTGTGTGTGTATATATATATATAAATAAAAATATAAAATCTTGTGCAAAATTTTTCTGAGACTTAAGACAAAAAGTACTTGGGGAGCCTTTACTGGTCTTGATGCAATTCCTGCTACACTACTTATTTTCTTTATTTAAATAAAAGAACACCTACATGGCAAAGGAAATGAAACCATTTCCAGAATTAACTCTGATAGGCCATCAGACACAGGACAGTCAATAGTGAAAGGCCTCCCCTCCATCTTCAATTCATCTTTTTTTTTAGCATTGACTGTAACTTGAATCAATGCACTATATCAGGTTACCTGATAATCATAGTCTCTACAACACACAGGTACAATGGAGTAAGTCAAAACCAAGGGAAAGTCTTAATACATTTCCACATTATTTCTCAAATATTTTTTTCACCTCCTTCATCCTTTTAACCCCAAACCGAGGTCTCTAATTTGCACACTAAGTTCAGAAGCACGTGGCTTACCCTGACTACTTAATAAACCTCAGCAAAGCCCTATTGCTTTAGTGCTAAAACATCTATACAGACTTCAAAGCATCTTTTTCTGACCTTGTTTAATGACAATGAGCCCACAGTAATGAGTTAGACACAACAGCTAATCTGCACTCCACCATCTTTCTTTAGCTTGTGTTTCATCCTGAGTTTTGAATTTGGAAATCCCCACCACACTGGGGGAGAGGGTAGGAAAGAAAAGAGCTCCGCTTAAAATATTAGAGGCAAATTGCCTTTAGTGCAGCACACCATTAGCAAGTTTTTAGGACCCAGAGACATCTTCCTTTTAAGCAAAGTGAGATCTCCAGCAAGAGCAGCAGGAGATTATGATCCTCTTCATCTACATTCCGTGCCAGCCCTAAATATTATAAAGTAAGGGTTGCTCTGAATATTCCACTCATTTTTTACCATTATCCTTCTCTCCCCTTCCAGGAAAGGCTTTCGGTGTGTTGATTATGTTTCTGTGCCGAGTTTCTAGAAATATTTAATCTAAAGTGACAATTTGACTAAATACAGTAGCTGCCATTTTACATACCCAGCAGGAGAGGTGAAAAAGTCAGTCTGATGCTTCACTCTTTGTGAAATGGATAATATAGCTCAGAGAATAGACATATAATATTTTCTGTCCATCAGTCTACTGCTTTCATTTTACAGTTTTATCTGCTATCTAAAAGCTACTTGTTTACCCAGTCGCTCTTATCTTCCTTCTACGTGAACCTTCTTTGCAATAAATAAAATGCCTTGAGTTTGCCCTGCCTCCAGATCATTTTGATTTCAAACACACTCAAGATTTCATTTTGATTGCCCTTTCAAAAATTATATTTCATATCGGTCCATTTTGATGCTATGGCATAATATAGGATACTATTTCTGTTTGGTTTTTTTCCTGTTTGTTTGCTAAACGAAACTAAATATATGTATCTTTTAAAAATTTGTCAGGGCGTTTTCACGGAATTAAAGTGAACCGATATTAATGGAGCTGCAGAGGGTGGTTCCAAAAATAAATACAAAGACGAGCATAAAGTTGACTACCAATAACTTCCTATAAGAAAGAGAAACTATTGTACTGATTAATCTACTAGCAAGACAGGTCTTAGCGAGATTATTTTCACTGTTCATTGAACCTCATAAAATATTTAGGTGATCTCAGAACTTCAGCTGACAAACACACTGATGGCAATAAGAGGAGTTTTAGTCTGATACAATGATGCTAGAAATAAAAACGAAAAAGTTCCTCTATCGATAGTGTTAGAAATTAGCTTCTTTGCTTGAACCTAGGAATATAATTTAGCTTTTTCCATTCACATGCAAATGCACTCTTCCAAGTGCACAAAAGATATCCCAAGGAAGAAATTAAAACATTATAGATTCTAATACTAGGGTTATTACATGCCAACCAAGTTTTGTGCTATGCTTTGTTTCAGGTTCTGTGTGATATGACAGCTGTTTCTATTCAGACGATATTTTAAAGGAAACATTTTCGGTAATTTCAGCTGACTCATTCAAAGTAGCAATACTCCATTTTAAAATACCATTGAGAAAATGCAAAGTGTTTCCTCACTGAAGACGGCATTTACTGTTCTAATCTAATGCAAATGTTAGTTAGAATCAACAAGCCTGCACAAATGCCAATATCGCTTGTCCCCCTTAAGATGATTTCACACCTAGCACAGCAACAGACACAATTTGCCAGAAAACACGTTAAAAAACAGTTTAAAATGTATCACTGTGTATTATCTCTATGGTAAATAACACAGTAGGTCCCAGATGGCTGTTATAAACAAAGCAAAAACACAAAAACAATCCCAAAACACAACAAGGTCTGTGATACACATTCAAGTAGGACTAATATTGCAATCCCTAATAGGGACACCGCCGCGACATTAATAAAAGTTTCTTTCTAGAAAGGGACAGCCAACAGGTTGTCAACACATTATTTTCTTCTGAAGACAGAAATGTTAATTTAAGTAGTAAAACCACCTTTTCCAGCTTCTCCTGGGCAAGTCCCATCCCATTTCACTAAGCAGAAGACAGATGTTTGGACTGATAGGATGGAAGGATTATTTATGTGAAGATGAAGCATGTGCAGAGGTCTCAGGGAAGGACACAATGCCGAGATCACTTTGCCTTGTCAGAAGTTGCTCAAACCATATCCCCAAACAGTGCAAACAGCTCTGTGCCTGTGAAAGACGAAAGGCAGCAAAGCTTGTTGGCTAGGCAATACCAGAGCAGTGTATGAAGCACTGAGGGATGAGCCATACGGTAATAAGAAAATGGCAGCCATTTAGGCAGCCATAGGAGGATCATTTGTTTTGTGGGCAGTGATCAAAACTAAAATGGAAAAAGCAGGAAGACTGGGGAAAGCACCTGGTGCTGCCAACTGGAACAGCTGATGCCATAAAACAGGTTGGTGATTATGCAGATGTAATCCTTCATAAATCTGTCCCAGCATATGGTGAACAGGACAATGAAGATGGCCAAAATAGCAAAGCATACTTCCTATCGGGGGCTGCTGGAGGTATCTAAGAGCTATAAGAAGTATGACCAGACATGACTCTACAATTGGTGAACACGAATGTGCCCTCAAGATTAGGATGATGAAGGCCAGAACTATTGCTGTCTCCCAGGTACTGGGGGGGGGGGGGGGGCACAGGGAGAAAAAGAAAAACAGGAGGAAAACAAAAAAAGCACCAAAACCAAACTAAGGATCTAAATCCATGTTAAAATGTGAGCCTGAGCACTGATGGGATTTTTTCCAGCACCTTCGTGGCCAGGATGACCACTCTTGATGCACTGGGGGTTTCTCACCATTTGGACCTGGCTGAGACCCATAAGCCAGAGTTGTGCAAAGCAAATACTGACGTATCGGGAGCACTTGCATTTAGGTAAGCTTCAGTATGCCTCTCATCTCAACACTCCCTGAGCCTTTTATTTTAACATGGCAACTCCTCCTTGCCCTTTCAGCCCTCCTGCCTACTTATGAGAACGTGACCCCAGCTGCTAGCCCTCCGCCTGGCATTGTGCACTGCTCCGGTCTCTCCTTCGATGAGATCACACAATTTATTCATCTTGAGGCTCAGGACAGGTGCTGCAGCAAGAATGGCAAACACGGCTGGGTCAGCAGCAGGGAAAGTGAGTCACCAGCAGGCCTGGGAACCCTGGCTAGCCCCAGCATTAGCTCTTGCTCCATTTAGCAGCATGGATGCTGCATGTCACGCTGGGAAATACCGATCACATTAATTAAACCAGCACTCCCCAGCACATCAGTTGGTTACCAACCAGCGCTTACATGGCACTGAACTGAAGATACTCCTTGGGAAATCTTGCTTGGATGAAGTTTTGACATTGTTGGCTTCTACTTGTAATGTTTACCTAATATACCATGCATAATTGTGCTTCCTGAAAGCATCAGGCTTTCTATTCTATCCTTTATAGAATAAACAAAGGACAGCATACCCAACAGGAAAAAAAAAAATATCTAATGTAAATTCAGCTTACATATCTCCCAACTTTCTGCACAGAGCAGATCATCATCAGTATGCACAGCAGATCGCATCCTGAGGACACAGAGACACTTCCAAGGCTGTGTCAAATCCATCGGTGGTTTTGCTAATTGATAAAAGGATGTTTGAGGCCGGAAACCAGTTCAGGTTCATGTCACGTCCCCCTCCCAGACGGCACGGCAATATTACGTTGATGCTGGAAGTAGCAACAACAGTTCTCAAAGACCTGTTGCCATCTGTTGCCAAACCACATCAGAAGGGGATGACAAGAGTCTTTAGCCCATCACCCTCTCATGTGCTAAGTGGAGAGACAGGAGGCAGCAGAGACATTCACATGCTGTCAACAATTTCAGCAACAGATTAATTGAAACTGGCAGAAAGAAATAGGCTGATATAGACTGACTGGAGTGAAATTACTCAATATTTGACCAATTCAGGTATACGCAATTTTTATAGAATTGTTTGCAAGAACATTTCATTCAGCTTTGATTATCACCAAATAGGTGAGATGGGTGAGGAAAAAGAGACAAGAGAGGTTAAGCTACACACACAACACAGGTGTCATGGCTTTGTGCAGATCCTAAAGCAGAACCCAGGACGTCAGTTCTGTGTCTCTTGCTCCAGGCTGGGACACGCAGATCCTTCCTCAAGTGAGCTCAGCGCTCCAACACATTTCACAGGGAAACACAAATCCATCAAGGAATATCCTGCACTGAGAATGCAACTATTTTATTCCATATTCTCATGATATTTGCTTCCAGGTCAGTCAAATTCATTTGTCATATTTTCAGCTCTTATTAAAGCATAAAAGTTATAACTTGGCTCTAGTTTGAATTTATTTCTACTCTATTATAAATATTTATCAGGCAAAAGATACAAAGTAGTAAGAATGAAAAGAGGTAGTATTAAAGCATAGGATAAATCATTATGTCAAAAATCTTGCAAAAAGAATCGAGTATGAAATTACTCTAGACGCCTGTTTTGCTCTCTCTGACAACAGAGTTCCTTGACAGTCCCGCATTTATAACAGGCACAAATTAAAGTGAGAAACACAAAGGCAGTTTCTTCAAGTGTAGGGGAAGAAATGTTTATAACTTCAGATTATGGCTGGCCAAAAGTGGACACACTCACTAGACTTTCAGTCGCATGGCACTGAAAACTGATTACCAGAGCCATTACCGCACCGAACTGTGCCTGTTAAATTGAAAGCAAAAGCCAAACTGTAAAATCTTTATCCCATCTTATTAAATGGCTATTAAATAATAGAAATGCACCAGTAAGTATTTCAGAATGACATTTACAAGCAATAAAGCACAGAAGACAAGGCAGACAATTTTCTCCCAAGTGTATTACTGTAACACAGAGACAGTTTTTAGAAAGATACCAAGGGGCAACAGCAGGTCACTCCAAGGATTATGGTTTTGTACCATTTCTTACAGCTCTGCTTTATGCAGTTACTCTTCATACATGTTGCCACTCCAGACAAGAGCAATCCATGCCCAGGCACAGATAAGATCACAAATTTACAGCCAGCAAGGCAAAAGGTCACCAACCAAATTGTTTCTGTCATCGCTAAAATGACCGTCCCCATCTCCGGCACAGTGTCCGGGGGCAGATCGGGCATGCCAGCGCTCTGTCCTGCCCTCCTGCAGAAAGTGCAAAGAGCACAAAGTCAGGGGATACTTAAGCAAGCTGTAAGGAGGGACACCCTGGGTGAGCTGGGCTGGGAAGCCCATCCCAGCGTGTCTCTGGCATCTTTTCCCGCATACAGCTATTTTGAGGTCAGCTCGTAGCCCGGCTCGCGCAGCCCATGCCAAGGCCACCTCCTCTGAGCCAGCTGCCCACCCCACCACCACCACCTCTCATGGGAGAGAAGAGGTGCCCTGTTAGAAACATGGACAGCTAGGAAAGAAAAGCAGGGAGGCAGAGGACTGAAGAGGAGGACAAAAAGCCTTCTGCACCAAAACAAGCACAGGAGCAGAGACAACCAAGGCAGGAAAATCAGCAGCTTCAGCAGTCAAAGTTTTCTTCCCAGCACCCGTGCTCTGTACAGAGCCAGCCACAGCAGCAGAGCAGACCTCAGGAAGCCTCTCAACGTTACGTGCCTGAGAGGCACTGAGCATTGTCCCCCATCCGTTTATCCCAGGTGAATCAAACTTACAGAACACAGGGCAAATTCTCTCAGCTGGGAAAGACTCCTCTGAGCAATGACACATAAATGCAGAAACTCTTCTAAACACCTCGGCCGTACTGCTGTGGCTTTCCCTGCTGCCGTGGATGAACCTGCAGCAATGTATTTCTGTGCTCTGCAGAGTGCCTGCCTGCTGAGGGGCTTTGTCATCAAGCTTGTAGTGAATGGCTCATATTAAAACAATGGGATATTTTCTTTTGTATTAGTAACAGAACTGATACAAAGGAATGGAAGAAACAATACAACAATACCAAAGCGAGAGAGGAAGCAAGCAGATGTGCCTCAGCACTGCACAGGCCTCCTGGCCATTTGCAATTTTTTTCATTTACATGATGTTTCCAGCTACAGCTGAGAGCAAGGAGAGCCCGGGGGTGTCTCAGCTTTGTAAGCTAAACCACAGCCCTTTTTCCTTTGCCTCAGGTAGAAAGCCTCCCAGCTTTGTGTGATTTCTCTGGAACTGGTTCCTCACCTGACACCTCTCTAAAGACTGTATTTAAGCAAGTAGTACAAGGAGTTTACTTGAGCATTCATGCAGGGCTGAATCACTTCTTGTCATATACACCATTTGCGCTAACCTTGATGACACAAGGATTATCTGCAAAGGCTGGCATCTCTCTATGCATTGTCTTCCACACAACTTTATCCAGTGCCAAAAAGCATTTCAGAATGGTATGCTCATCACCCCACAGATCAACTTTCTGCAATAACACAGTCCCCAATTCTCACTGTTTGCTATTTCATATCTGTTTTCTGATTTCTTCCCCCTTCCCTCCCACGCAGCAGCAACGTGCAGTGTGGTTGTACCGCAGAGACACTGATATGCCCACCCTCTAACCTAACACATGCTACTACTACAGTAGGCTATTACCTCCACGGCGACACCAGGACCAAATGCCAAATATATTTCTCTCTCTGTAACTCTTCCCGCAGACACTGATCGGGCGTCAGCCCTGTCCTGAAGAAGCTGTAGAAATTCATGAGAGAGATGATCATCCAAGACTGATGGGGAAACACCCTGGACCACCTCAGACCACTGGGTGCTGGGACTCCACAGAATAACACCTGGCTTCTGAGAAACAGCAGTATCTGGCACCCAACAGATACTAAATAGATGCACAGTTAAGCGCCATGATGCCTTTCTTGGGCAAGTTACTTCCAAGAAACTTGGCACTTGGCTGATCTGTTGTCTTCACAGCTATACAGCTCAGTTGCTTCATTTTTCTTATTGGCCCCGATTCAAGAAGATCCTTAAACATGTCAGGGCAGAGCTTGAAGTCATCTATGTGATCATGGCACATGGCTCATGGAACCGTGGCTGATGGTTTTAGCCCCATCAACTCTGCCTTCATTGCTGAGAGCAGTATGACAAGCTGGATGCAATAGAGAGGGCTGTTGTTTAAACAATTTAGCAATTAACAAACCAAAAGACACTGTCAAATGTGTTCTGTATATAAATGTTTTCCACAGATTATTGTTGCTGTCTTGTCTTGGAAGAAACGTGTCACAAAATGAGCATTATTTCCTTTTTCGCCATGGCGTAGCCATGATTTGATATTTGTATGAGCAAGCAATGCAAATACTTCATAAAAGCCTTTAATAGTGTAATTCAGCTAACAGTGGCAACAGTAATCAGCAGCTTGCTTCAGACACTGAGCAATCCGACAGCTTTGTCTGATTGCATCTCAATATTTTGCTAAAAGCAGAGATTGCTGTAAATGAGTGGATTAAAAAAAGAGAAAGTATGATCGAACAGGTGTGTCCAGGGGACGATCATGGTCACTATGAAGTATTCATACTGTGCAAGAGAAAACAAATGGGAAAGGTGAAGAAAAATGAGCATCTTCAAATTTTGTCCATATTAAATTAATATCAATTGTATCCACTTCAAATGAATTATAAGCTCTGCCACTGAGTAGATTTATGTATGCTTTGAGATGGTACTGAATAATCTTCTCATTAACAAAAATAGCTCAAACATGACAGATTTAAAATAAATTCTGATTTAGGTGCCGCTAACTCTATTTTGGAAGTTTAGAGAATAGCATGTATATGCTGGCTCTAAGAGAGGTCGATATTTCAAAAATCAAGTCAACAAAGTCAAGAGTAGCATTATTTATTCATTCATACTTTTAAAAGGTGAAATGCCCCAACTGAGCAGTAAGTTGTTTCTCACTTAGTTATGCCTCCTCTGTATTTAGCAAGGCATAACCCTAAAACGTTTTCACAAAATATCTCCTGTGTTTTCCTAACCTAATGCTTCACCAGTTCTGTGACACCCCTTAACTGTAATTATACTTCCTCTGGAATTGTACCCTAAATAGAAATTGAACTATTCATGCTGCAAATTGAAATTCTTCAATGTGAAGCCATACAAATAACTTGCATTAGCATTAACCTCCTCCCAAAATTTGATAAGATCACTCCTGTTTCTCAGAAAGATGATACTAATTGCTGCTATCGAGGCAGACGCATTCAAACCAACATGTAAATGCTTGAATGACCCCGAAAAATTTCCTTTTAACCTTTAGAATATGTGGACGACCTCATATGAAGATCCACTAACCGTACGGCCACGGTCAGAGCCACTGTCTGTATATGGGAGCTAACGGAGTGACAGCAGGCAGCATTTCATTAAAATCAGGGTTTGTGACACTAGGCACTTAAACAAGAAAGCAAAAACTCTTTCGGGATTGCATAGCAACTGAGGAAGAAGCAACACAAGAACGCTGTCGCAAGCTTTGTTGGACCAAGCTCCAAAGCACCCACAGACTCCAGCGGTGCTGACTCGTAATCCTGCTGCCTTGCTCCAGCCCTCCCTGACACCCCGCCACGAGCTCCCCAGCTGCACGTAGGGCAGCTCCCCAGGAAGGACTCGACCAGCACCTGCCCCAGCCTCTCCAGTAGCTTGGCCTTTATTAGATTAAAGGACACAGTTAATTACTATTTCATCCCCACCATTTATCTCTTCCCTTCCATAGCCTCCTGTACCCTCCCTTCCACTTCCCTGCTAGCTTGTGTCACTGTAACTCATTAAGGCACCCCTTGGGTTGGGCTCAGACCTTCCTCATTGTCCCCGTCTTTGGGAGAGCCAAGTCAAGCTGACAAGACAAAACCTGAAAGTACAGCTACAGTAGGCATCAGAAATAAGAAATAGAGAAATACCATATTCCCTTGTTCATCTAGAAAATATAACTGTTGAATGTTAAGCAATTATTACTTTTTTTTCCCTAATTGCTGATATCGACAGTGGATCTTACTGGTCAGATGATCAACTTATTGCCATGGGTGTTAGGGCAGCAGGACACACACAGACAGGACATTGTACTTCTGCACTTACATGCCTGCCTGAATTTCCACTGGGAAGATCTGATTGCCCATCCCACTGCATCTCTAAGCCAGAGTAAGGAGAATTCCCAATTCTTTGCTTGCCATGCTTAACATTAGAGTTGATTATCTGCTATATGAAATCATCACTCAATAAAATCAAAAGCTCTGATTTCAGTAGTGCCAGATTTTAATGCACGATGTGCAATACCCAGAGGAAAGCTCTTCTGCAGTAAGAAAAACCAGCATGTATTATAGAGGAATCAATCCCGCAAGGGAAAGGAACTAGGCTGCAGGAATAAGCACAGAGTTTTCACCTCTAACTTCTACAATTTCATTACAGAAGACTTTGGAATATTTGCTTGGAGTAAATGCATTACTTCTATGAACAAGAAGGGCTGGAATTAAATTATTTCAACAGAAAAAATGTATTAACATTTGTTCTTGGAATGCAGCATTACGGTAACACACTTTACACTGGGAACATTTCTACAAACACTTTTTTTTTTTTTTTTTAATAATAATGCCAGTTCTCCTCCTGCTGAACAGACTATAAATATCCTCAGGTAATTAATTAGTAAGAGAGCCCAACCAATTAATTACTACAGGCCTAGTTATACATTGTTATATTTGTTAGAGGGACATGGTCATGATAACATTCACTGACCAAATTAGTGATATTCATCTACAGAAAGTGGTAGATTTACAACAGAACCAACTTTAGCATGAAAAAGAAAATTCAGGGAGACATTGGCATGGCCTTATATCAGGGACACAGTTTACTGCCTAAGCTAGGAGCAGAACTGTCCTTCCATGAAATGGCTGGAAATGCCTTTCCTGATCCAGGAAGAAGACACAGTAACCCCATAACTCCTTCTGAATAGTTCTTAACCGCAGAGCTAGATAATTAGAGATTATTTACATACCAATAATCATATTAATTGTATATGCTCATGGTGTGCTTCTTAAAACCCAGAGACCCTTCTTCCAGCCCGACTCAGGTGTGGAGCCAGGTCTTTCCTCCTTTGTAAGGGACTCACTTGCAGGGTCAGCAGGGGAAGGTGACTCCTGAGGTCGGTCCCAGGCAGGCAAGCGAGTGAGGCAGCCGGCAGCTGAGTTGGTTGGGGAAAGACAATTCATTTTGTGTTGCTTTATGAGGGGGTTTTTGTTGTTTGTATTAATAAATAGGACCCTGAAGAAGAGCCTGAAAGCAATCTGAGCATGGTATTTAATCCTTACCGCCTGCTTCCCTAGCAGTCTATGCTAATCATGCCCAGCACCATCTGAAAACTGAAATACACAGCTGCCTAGCTGCCTTCATTATATTTATTAGCTAAAACAGCCGCCTGCAAAAAGATAATATAGAAAGAAAAATCTTACATCTTAACATTACTGCAGATAAACCTAGGAAAGAGAAGTATGCTGTACTTGTACAGACATTTTCAGGTTAGATTTGTGCTCTTTAATTAAGCAAAACATTAAGAAGAACAAGAACAAAAGACCGTAGAAACAAGTGCTTGTGGAAGTCAGCTCACGCTACCTTTCCTGCCAGTTGTAAAGCTGAATTTTAATAGCTCCCGCTGCTATTCTCTTTGCTCCAGTTTCAAAATCACATTACAGGCAAATACAGTGTAAGGTTAGCATCTTCGAGAGTCCTTTGCAACTTGTTTTTCTAGAAACAGCATCTGTGAATCTGATTGTTATCTGAATCCTTGTGTTACTTTACATCATCTGTGAAACTGCTTATGCTAACGGGGGATAACAGAACATTTCCCTGTGGATTTGTGAGCCTAAACTCCACATGCTGTCTATGGACACTTTGCACCTGGTCTCCTTTGTGAGCCATTTCATATAAAGTCAGGAGAGCAACAAGAGGATCCAAAAAAAAAAAAACCAACAACAACAAAAAAAAACCACCTGCATAAATCCCTATGCAGCAACACTGGGAAACTTTGCTCACTGAAGTGCAAACACCATTTGGAACGAGAAAAATATCTGAAACATCCTTAACTGGGCTGAAGTATTCACATGCTCAGAGATGGGAGTTATGAAAAGAAAAATTTTCACCTTAATTATGTTACATGACTTAAGATTTGAAGGCAAGCCCTGGGAAGATAACATCGCTAATATAACAGGAACTTAACAGAGAGGGATCACTTTTAGATCTTCAGGTCATCCACTTGAGAAAAGCAGAACATTTTTATCACCTTTTGGATGCTCTTTTTCCTGGCTGTGGGTAGCAACACTACATATCAGCCAGTATCCACCACTGCAGTGCTACCATCCTGCAGCAGCACAGAGATTTGCCATCACGTGCATCTGGTGTCCCAGACCTCCCCGGGACAGTCTCCATCTCAGCAAGATAACGCGTACCATTAAGAAAAGATGCTTCACCTTGAAAAGGCGGAAAACAAACAGAGAACAGCGGAACAATGCAAAGACACTGGGTACGCACACACAAAAAACACCCAGATAACAACAGTCCTATGACTGGTGCTAAAAAACACTGTGGGGGGAAAGATGAGCATCCTTCCAGAAGCTGCCTGGGTTAAGTCACTCCACAGCTAGTAGCACTTGAGATGAAACTTTAATGGGGGACAGATTGTTCCCACCTGCTTATTAAGGGCAGCTCCTGGCCTAAATGAAGTGGACAAGCGCAGGTTGCTCTGAGGGCTGGAGAGCAGTCGCAGCCTCCCGGCTCCCTCCGGCCACCCCAGGGAGCGTGAGTCAGCGACCCAGTTTTTCTGACCTCTCCCCGCATCCCATCGTTCCCCGTCCCACTTCTGCTTCCAGCCCTCGGGCTAGGGCAGGAAAACGTGGTTTTGCCTGCTCTGCTGAGAAGCCTTGAACCAGTCTGAGAAACTCTACAGAAGTTTTGCACCTTCCATTGAAATTTCTAGGCTATTTACTCAGTTTGCAAGTGTATGAGCAAAATGCATGAGCAATGCATGCCAGAAACTGTAGGACAGTGTAACTCAGTTGTTAGCTGGGCTAGGGACGGCTCGCACCAGCCATTTGCAGGATCCCAGGTTGCTAACGGACACTTAGAAAAACTAAGACCTTGGCAACAAAACTCAGTATCCAACTACTACCACAGCACAGACAACTACTAATCAAAAATATAGCACTCAAATGGCTGCTCCTAAGACCCAGCATGACCCTGAGGAGAGCCCAGCAGGTCCTCAGACCCCCACTGGGGACCTGCATCTGGGTCCTCACCCATCCCCTGCATACACAGGACAGAAATCAGCCGGACAAGCTAAAGAGCAGAAATCACCAGGGACAAAATTTGCCACCTCAATTCACCAAGCGATTTTTTTCACAGTAAATTGCGTTTTAATACCAAACCAGCTTTCTGCCATATAATCCTAACACACATTTCAGCCAAAGTAATGACAGCCACGTCTCAAGAATAAAAAGAACCATTATTATTGATCATAAAAAGAGCAGTTTATAATTGGGCTATAACACTTACTAGCCTCTTTTAATGGTGTATTATACCATCTCATTTTTTCTTTTTTATTAAAAGAAATAATTTTCATTACTTGTGGGTTTATAAAAGGATAAACAGGAATTGATTATTCAACATTTTCAGAGAATCCCTTCATTGATAACAACATGGTCTTCCAAAAAAGCAACCAAAAAGTTCCAACTGGTGAATTCACAGTCTTTTACCTTTTTTCTTTGCCCAGCTTTCAAGCAGACAATATTATGGCTTTTTTCTTCTCTTCATTAATTGGCATTGCAGCCAATCCACTGGAGAAAGGGATAGTACAGATTTTACTGAAAGTGCCATTAGACTATTTAACACACATACTCTATGACAAGTAACAATTTAAATCCACTTGAAAGTTGGTACTTTTATTTTTCACATAAGTGAATTCAGTTGTGACAATAACATATGCAGAAATATGTTGCCAATGAACATTAACTACATTTTATGTCTCTATTATTTTGTATTTTACTAGGTTGTCAAGAAACAGATTTACAATAGAATGCAAAATGTGAACATTTCTGGTGTCCAAACATGTCTAGATGGTACATTAGCTGGCATTAGTAAGCAATGGTTCATAATTTGCATTTATAAGGCTCAGCTGGTAGCAACCAAGCCTATGTATGTATTCATGTGCATCAAAAGCCCATTTTGGTATTTTGTGAGAGGAGCACCACTTCTTTACTGACAATTCCTTGGGTTTAATGAGTCCTATACTCTGTAAAATGCATGTTCTGAATTTCATGGGAAAATGCTGTTATGCATTTATATATATAAATCTATCAACCAGAGTACATCATTGTAAATTATTCTTAAATCAAGTAGTACAACATTTTGGCTTCAGTCAGCAACAGCAAACAGGAAGAGGGCTCACACCAGCAGCATACTTCGAACACTCAGCACCGTGCGTCCGATGACCGGAGGCTGCCTGGGCACCGCGGGTCCTCAGACAAGTCAGCTCATTGCTGGATGTACCACGTTTCTGTGTCACTGGGAAAATGCCACAGCTGGCTTGATTTTACTTTTTATTGGATTTGTGTTGATATACAGTGTTTTCTGTGTCTGAACTCTTTGGCTTGTGCTCTGTTTCATTCCCATGAATGGCTTCCAGTTTAACTACAATCCCACTCTTTGAAATAATTTATATTAATTAGGAAATTTACCCATTACCAGTCCTCAAACTACTATGATGACACATGACAACATAGAGAAAGACACCAGGCAACTTTATGATTTCATTCACTACCTTTCATCTTCTAGAAACTCAAAGTTTTGACCAAGTCATAGGTACGAATGCATTTTTAACAAGCATTCTACTTCTTTTGTCTTTATCACAAAATTATGACGACAACAATTACATATGTGCTTAAAAAAACAGAACTGGGATCGGAAAGGGAAATGCGTCTCGGATCAGGACCGAGCCTCCAGTCTAATCAATACTACTCAATTTTATATTACTGCCACACAGAATAAAGTATTTGTAAGGCAATAATTAGGTACTAGTATTTGTTTTCATGAAGCATCTGGGAACAGTACCAACAGAACAACCTCTTTGAAATATCTAATGAAAGGAAATACAACACAGCAGAAAATCACTTTTTCTTCAGATTATTAAGTGTGCATCAAACATATTTATTGGCTTTTGAGGCAAAATTAATGTGTACAGGGAAACACCAGCAGTCTGTTATTACAGGGTTCTACTGAAAGGAACAGAGCTACATATGGGTTTTGTTCTGAAAATCTGAGATACTGTATTAAAATAAGATGCTTGCCTGGAGTAACACTGGATTTTACAATGCAGAGCAGAAAGATGATTTAAAAGTTCTCCTCAATGACTGCATAAGCAAATGATCAGGTAGGACACTGGTCCAACGGTTCTTTTAGCAGGCCATGAACTCACAATGAAGAACTGAAAAGTAAGCTTGAGTATCGATTGCTGAACATGCAGATGAATACTGGAAAATACACCGCACAAATACAAGAACAGTCCAACAGTACTTAGAGAGCCAATTTATAAACAACCTTTGCTGGCTCTCCATTAATTCATTCCATGTAATAAATCACTACTGCACATCCTAACGTCTGTGTCCAGGATTCCTCAGAGAGCTCAGAAAAGCATAGAGCAAACAAGCGTGGCAAGGACAGATCTACCCGTACCACTGAGAAAACATCTACAGGTGCAGGTTCAGGTGTCCAAAATGAACAGCTATATTACCTAAAATATCTCTTTTGCCTACTTTTTTAAAGTCTTACAGGATTGCATCACTGTGAACTATTTTCTGAGTCAATTCTTTCCCAGATACTTTCTCAATGTAAGGAAACAAGCTCAAGACAGCAGGTGGGTATAAGGAGAACGGTTCAGGGCGATATGACCCATAATGTGCTCTGCAAGAAAAGAAATCAAAGTGTTTCACATAACATATCACAGCAGTCTCTCTGAAGGTCTGATCTTCCCATGTGCTAAAAAATGTCACTTCCGAAAGCCTACAGGACAGGAGAGCACTGATAACTATGTGGAGCCCTTAGCATTTAAAGAGATGCAGGAAGGGTAAAATAAATCCAGCTCTCCTAAACACGGTCTCAAAGAGAAAAAGAGGGAAGAGAAGGGTCATACCGCATGTCAAACCTCAACACAGTGAAGCAATAAATTCAAGCATCTGGTGTCAGGTGTGCCGAGTAAATGGATCAAAGATCCAACATGGTGAGCTCTGACCAAGACCTGGCTGGTAGGTTGGATGGGGCACAGAGCAGGTGAGCAGGAGCTGACCTGGAGGGTCCGAGCTTTGCCTCATCTTTCAGGAAAACGGGCATGGCCATCCCCACTTCAGTGACGGAGGAAGAGAGGGAGCGCATTATTGCTGCTGGAGGCAGCTAGCCTTGGCACAGAAGAAATTGCAAAAAGAAAGAGTAAAGCAGCAGCAAACGTCCCAGTGTGCAGCTTCAGTCAGAGGTTCCTGCTAATGGTAAGAGAGTTCTGCAAGTTTTCCCTTATCCCACTGAACTGGGTTATTTGAAAAATGCTGCTCTTTAGTTCTTTGCCCAACTACATTTGCTCTAACATAGCACAACAAAACATTAACAAAATGTTACTAATCACTAGAGAAAAGTGTCCTCCAAAATTAGCTCTGCATAAACCAAAGGAAATTCTTGCTATGCATGAATGAGGCCCAGCTGTGAAAAAAAAATCTCTGCTCCCTAAACAAATAAGGCCATTCCATCTTTCTTAAGGAACTAGAATGTTTTTTCTTTCTGTTTTTCCTGAAAATCCCCTTCCCTGCAAACGAATGCCCATGATAACTATTTAAGAACAGCTCTGCAGTAAAACCTTGCTGCCACCCTTCAGTTTTTCATAACTTTGGAGTGCCGCAGCAATGGCACATGCAGGTACCTCTCACAGTTACGGGTCCCTCTGGAAATGACCGTGCCAGACAAACGAAGGGAGAAGGGACCAGGATTTATTACATAAACACACCGTCTGCTTCTCGCCACTGACCTCCCCTTCAGTACGTGCTATTTTCCTCTGAAAGCTCTGGCCTCTGCAGCATACAAAGCCCAAACATAATAGGACCAGCACCTCCTGCAACCAAAGACACATAGGATGGAGCAAGGCTACCCCAAACCTGGTTTCTAGCCAGAACCCACTGTGCCTGGCTCCCTGACGTACCACCTGAGTGGCCCCAGTTGCCGGGCATGAGGGAGGGGGGCTGTGACCCTCCCCACCAACCTCTGTGGCCTGTCAGCCCCTCAGCATCCCGCTGGCCTCCACGCCCCAGCAATAGACACCCACAGCAGCACCGGGCTCGTGCCCAGGCACAGGCCAGGAGATCGGTGAGCTTGAAGGTGAAAAAGGACGTCTGAGAAGAGAGGGGATAAGGAAGGTAGCTTGGGGAAAGCAAGGTGAAATTATTTAAGTCAGAAATTCAAGCTGCTGATTTCAGTGTCGATTCAAATCATGGTTCATTTAAAAAATAAAAATCAACTGATCTTCCCTGGTTGCACTCTCAGAACTTATTTTTCTAAAGATACATCAGTTCTTGCCACATAGTAACCATCGAGGCATTTAACTAATAACTAAACATTCCCTTTCCACTCTCTTTGACCCATCTTTTTAAACAACCAAGAGAGTATGCTACATGCACAGTAAAGCACTTATGCAGCTTGACACATGGACTTGCAGTGTTTGCATTTCGTTAGACAGCTTGGGACTGTATCAGGGAGCTTTGAATGGAAACTGGAACCCAGTTCTCTTGCTAATCCTTTCTCCAGCTCTTCCTGCTGTGAGGCCAAAAGCATGCTTTTTGATAGAAACCACAGAACAAGAAAGGGACATGAAGAAAGATGAGAAGAGACCTGGTCCACTTTCGTGGGACAGAGAGCTAGAGCTGGTCGATTTTCTTCCACCTTCACTCAAAGCCAGCCCTGGCAATCACACACTTTCCAGGCTTGCTTCATACAGAGTACTACTCAATGACAGTCATGTCCAGAAACCCATGGATGAGACGTCCCAAACCCAGCCGGATATTCTGAGCTAAACCACGTGCAGAAACCACAAACTCTGCCATATCTTCTTGCTGATAAAACAGCACCCTGTATAAAGTCTTCATTAGTTTTTCTGTTTAGAGATTTTACACATGGATTTGATACAAACTCCACAAACATTGTACAGGTACCTTATATTTCTCACGGCTGGTTCACATCAGAAGACTGGAATTTAGTTTTCAATTATTCTGCGTACAAAATCTCCCCACACTTTTGGGCTTACATCTGCTCCGCAGCTTTCCTTGGCTGCAGGCTTGGGGAGAACTGAGGCACAAAGAGCTCACAGCAGTTTGCCCAGCGTGTTCTGTGGGTTTCCTTGCGACATCTCATCAACTGCTGCATATATTTTATTGTCAAAGGCAGATGGTCAAATTGGAGCCATGAAAAATCTCCCAACTGCAATTGCCTGAGAGTGTCCCTGAGCCAGTGGGGACAACTGAAATGAAATCTCAGATGAGACCAGGGAAACCTCTAAATTCACCCAACTGGAAACTGTTTACACAGACCTCTTCAAAAAGAGACCAGTAACACTTCCCAGCTTTGTTCAAAGTCACAGCAATGCCCCCAGGCCTGTTTTATCCTCCAACTATTCTTTGATATGCTGAGAAGTTTTTTGGTTGTTCCATTTCTTATTGCCCTCATTGGGCTTCAAGAGGAAAACTGAATTTGTTTCTCCTTGGGGTGTGCAGAACTTAGGGGGGTGAAGGAAATCAGAGGACCAGACATATTTCACCTCTTTTGCCTCCCTAACAGATGGGCAGCTATTCTTCTACTCATGAATCTCCTGTCTTGACAACGAAATACGAGCCAAAGCCCTGAGGGAAATGGGCTTGAGGTTTTTTTTCGTATTTTTTAATAAGCTCAGGTGGAGGGAAAATAAACTTCTGTCCCTATGTATTCAACCACAGAATTTGATGCAAGTACCCTGAAATAATTTCAAAAGTAGATGCTAAAATTAATCTTCTCTTACAGTGCACCAACACAGGATTACTCACTGCCTGGCACAGAGACATGGATCTCTCTGGGATGGATGCCCTTCTTGCAGGAAGGCCCACGACAGTCTATACCAACAGCTCCATCCTGCCAGTTGCTTATCAGTTATATTTTTTGATCCACATTTCCTCCCATTTCTCAGACCTGGGTTGCAGGATAGAGCAGAGGCCTCAATGAGCACTCAGGGAGAAATAAACAGGACTCCTCTCCCCACAGCATCCATTCCCCTCCTCCCCCTTTTTGGGACAAAGACAGAGATATCAGAGAGGAGTCTACAGCTGGAAAACAAGAGAAGGATAAGCTCAGAAAGTCCTTTAGGCTGTAGGAACAGTCCTGCCCACAAGTTCAGCTCTCCATCTGCCAGACTGGCTACAGGTACAGCCAAATGGGCAAAGAAATTAATTTACCAAGTTAAACCCTAACCATACATGTCTCTTTTACTTACATTTTGACTGTATAAAGACAGAAGCTAGGATCCTTACACTGAGAAATTATACAGAACAGCACTTCAATATTAAAAAAAAAAAAAAAAAAAAAAAAATCTTTCTCGAACCAGTGCTACAAATTGCAGTAGGTCAGGAGCTGTTGTTCATGGAAGTGCGCAGTTCCTACCCTCAGTGCTGCTATTAGGCTGAAGGGAACAAATGTTACTCTTCTTTCAAAAAGATACAGGCCAAGGTCAAAGCTTATGTCATCACAAACGCAAAACATGAGAAGCCTACACATTGCTTTCAGCAAGAGTTCATTTCGCTGACATGCAGTTTTCTATTCATTTAGGACATTTCCGTCTAAGATTAAAAGCCAGAGGGTACACTCTGTGCTGACCTTCCTCCAACAATTAAAAAGAACACAAAATCTTCAGGCTTCAGAGGGAAAAAAATTGATGCCAATTTAGTCTTAGATAACGCAGCATCAATGAGCCCAATCGATATTGCACACAAGACAGCCAGCAATTTAGGCATCTTGTTACATTTCTTTTTTGGGGGTATGCATACTAGCAAAAGAAAAAAAAAATTGCTATAAGGATCAAAGCATAGTAGAGAAAAGCTGATAATTGACTACAGTTGCAGCTCAGTATTATATTTCTGAAAAGATACTACCAGAGCAATTTGCAGCATTCTCTGAGACTCATTTCCTCCACCAATATCTCAAAGAAGTATTCTTCATTTTTCGTTAGCTATTAATTTTACTGGAAACTTATTTATCCTGAAAGATAGCAAAGCCAGCACAAAAGGAGTTTATTGAATATTTTCATCTAAATAAAAAGCATGGTTCTGTCTGGGAGCAGAGCTAAGCTGGCTGCATTACATTATTCTCAAAGCCAAGTTCAGCTGATCAGTTTTCCAAGACTGCAAAAAATAAAAGGGACAGAAATTGGAAGTACCTTTAAGATCCTATAAATCATGATATATAAGGCAAATGCACATGATTACCCTTTATTAGAGGTATTTTACTTTATTATGTTTCAATTTCAGTAGATTTGGATTTTTTTTTCTTTCCTCTCCAGAAACGAAGTTGTGATTCATCACAATTTATGTGACTATTCTGACTGTTGCTTTGTGGCTGCCTGATCCATTCGTGTTCGGCTGAAGGGTCAGCCCAATCCTAGGACTTGGCTCTTTTTCTCTTTTATGCAGAGGGTCCCCAATGTCAAGAAAATTCAGTGTCAGACCACAGAGGGAGCATCTGAAACAATTTTCCCCTTGCATTTCTGAGCAACCTTTTGTTGGCAGAGCTCTAGCTGGCCAAATTTTCAAATGCTAGTTTGTCTGTTCTGAAAATGCTGACCTCCAGCAAATTTCTAACTAACTGAAAGTTATTGTACCAGGCCTTGAGCTACGCTTTATTTTAAAATAAAACTTTTAAGCAGAGGCCTTTCACTGACAGGCAGATGTGACAAACCCTTCTCAAAAGAACAATTGCAGTAGCTATAATGAATGGCTCAAAATGAGCTGTTTCACAGGGAGGATGCAGCAGCAGTCCCAGTTCCCACAGCTGGAGATGTCAGGATGAGACCTAATGCAGAACATAGGCATTGCAAGTCAGGTACTCCAGTGTTAACCATTTAGACTCTTAGTTCCCAGGATTGAAACTCAAGCTTAGAGTTAAGCCTCTAGGCAGGTACTAATACTACACGGTATTGTAAGTCTAAACAACTTCACACACTCTGGATTGAAAGAAGATGCTTTCCTGAAAACAGGCACCTATAAGTAGTTTTTGAAAGAAATGAGGTGTCTCAAAATGTGGCCACCAGTACAGGAGTTATTCTCCGTCTCCAATATAATAGCAAATACCTCTATCTGCCAACGATCTGTATTGTACATGTCCTAGCTGAACACCTCATGGCATTCCAGGCCTCTCTGAGCTAGGACATTATTTAACTGGGCATACACAGGCCGTAATTACCCTAAGTTCCTGTTCCTGGCTATTCTGATGTCCGTTCTCTCACTACTCCTCTTAAATAGAAACAAGCCAGAGCGGGGCGAAGAGACAAATTCTTTTAAGATCTCCAGTCTACACACAAACAGCAGGATCTGGACACAAGTGATCCAGGTGACCAGTTGCACGTTGATGGCAAAGAACAGCCAGACAGGACAAGAAGGAATGTTTTAACATCGGAGTAGCTACCTCATTCCCCCAGGAAACAAGAGGCTTTGCCTCTGAGCGGCTGCTTTGGTAAAGTTAGGTGAATAAGAGGAAAGTGCGATCCCCCAGAAATCAGGTGTTGGCAAAACATAACGAATAGTGGCATAACTGGTGTACACGTTCCCTGGTTGCGCACCTCTGATGTTTAATCAAAATTCTGGTTGCATTACTGTCGTGGTTTAACCCCAGCCAGCAACTAAGCACCACACGGCCGCTCGCTCACTCCCCCCCGGTGGGATGGGGGAGAGAATCGGAAGAGTAAAAGTGAGAAAACTCATGGGTTGAGATGAAGACAGTTTAATAGGTAAAGCAAAAGCCGCACGCACAAGCAAAGCAAAGCAAAGCAAGGAATTCATTCACTACTTCCCAGCGGCAGGCAGATGTTCAGCCATCTCCAGGAAAGCAGGGCTCCATCACGCGTAACGGTTACTTGGGAAGACAAACGCCATCACTCCGAATGTCCCCCCCTTCCTTCTTCTTCCCCCAGCTTATATACTGAGCATGATGTCATATGGTATGGAATAGCCCTTGGGCCAGTCTGGGTCAGCTGTCCTGGCTATGCTCCCTCCCAGCTTCTTATGCACCTGGCAGAGCACAAGAAGCTAAAAAGTCCTTGACTAGTGTAAACTCTGCTCAGCAACAACCAAAACATCAGTGTCTTATCAACATTATTCTCATCCTAAATCCAAAACACAGCACTCTACCAGCTACTAAGAAGAAAATCAACTCTATCCCAGCTGAAACCAGGACAATTATGTACACATGCAAGACTAGTTCATTTTTTCAGTCACTGCCAAGGAATTAAATTGGGAAAAGTTACTAATTAAGAGACATTGAGGTTGTCTAGCAGAATAAACTGATACTTTCTTTCTAGAAAGGTAATAATGACACAAACAAAAGCAAGCTTTCACTGAAGTGCAGGACATGGCATATTAAGGAGCTAATTAACACTGAGCAACACAAATTTATGACCTCCATTAAAAAAAAAAAAAAATCACGAGACAAATATTTGTGATTGCCTACTTGAGAAACAATTGAGAACTGGATTGCTAACATCAGACTCCCTCCATGCGTTTCAAGTAAACATTGATTGGAAATGTCAAAGAATCAAAATCTCATTAACAGGAATTTGCCCTGCATTGATCTGACCCTCTGTCCAGTCAGCAGAAGTGTTGGGTTGTGTTTCTGCAGAGGAGAAATACCATGAATGGATGGTTAAGCAAAAGAGCAAAACATATTAAGCAGAGCAATGGACACATTTTTACCCTCAGGCAATCCAACTGATCTATGATTATTTCATTACTAAAAGTTTTATTATCCAAACAGGTTTGGGGTTTTTTGTAAAGCTAGGAAGATGATTTATTAATCCTGTTACACAGTTCCCATCACAACCTGAAGAGATATTGAGCCTGAGTCTGCTCCCACTCAGACAAGTCCCTGGTGTTGCCCTGGTATAAAACTGAGGTGAATATGAAGAGAACCAGGCTCTCAAATTACACCAGTCACATACTTTCTTCCAGTAGGAATGCTATATATGGTACCTCACCAACAGGCAAGTAGTTTAGGAGGTTTAAAAGCACAGAGGCAGTCTTTAAACACGTCAAAAATAAACAGCAGCTCATGCAAATCCACGTAACTCACAATATCACCTCATGCCAATAGAAAATGTCACTATTTTTTCTAAAAAGAAGCGTATGTTGAATAGCCAATGAAAACTGCAGACTGCAGTTAAAAGGAAATTTTTCAGTCCCCCAAAAGGTGAAAAATAATTTGGTGATATGAAAAAGAATTGAAGCATGGAGTTCCTCAACTCTCAGTTTAGGCACAGCCCCAGTATGAGATTTTGCAACCATGTACCATGCCCTCCTCTGCCTTGGGAAGCAATCCCTCTTGTTTTCTCCCCAACCTGCACTCACCCCACGTTCCCCAGCTGATGGACTCGAGCCTTTCCAAAAAGCCCCATTTGCTTCTATTGAAAGGAGGCACCTGCACCAAAACTTGCCCCGAGACTGCCTCTGTTGCAACTCCCCTGCATGCCTCCAGGCGCTGCCTTTTCCCACTGCAACATCATCCCTCCCCATCCCGCCCCTTTAGCACAACTCAGGCTTTTCATCCTAGACCATCTCTCAAAAGCCTGCACAGCCATGTTTCCTGCTCACCTTTTCTTATCCATTCCTCTGCTCCAGAGTATCTCTTTTTCTAGGTTATCTTCTCCATCTTGTAAAACTCTGTTACACAGAGTGCACAATATGCACGATGCATGCCTGAGCCATTCACCTATTCTACTACAGCTATTCCAGCACCGAGGTACCCCTACCCAAAACTCCCTGACACTCATGAACTGCAACTATTAGAGGCAAAACCACTATTCACCGGGTTAGATGTGTCCATTTTTAAAGTACTTTCAGTAAAATTTTGCTGCTCTTGTTTCTAATGTGCCTCCTCCATCTACTTTGAGAGACCATTTTATAGTCTTATGTTTCCTAATTCTATCCCTCATTCCATCCTGAAAAATTATTTCCTGCTTGATGCTCATACTCTTAAAATAGTTGTCTGATGATGTCAGTCTAAGACCCTTCGTTGTCACTTAGCTAAGTCATACATCTCAGATTCTTCTTCCTTCCTGGTAGGAACTGTATTCCCAAATGGGTTTGTTTCTTAGATTGTCACTGTCTAGAAATTAATCCCACAGAAAGATTTTAATTGCAGGCTATGATAGTGTTGTCCACCAAAAACCATCTGACACTACCCCTAGCAGTCAAAAATGAGACAAGTGAAAAGCTTGCTTTTTTGTCTTCAGACAAAGCAAAGCAGCTGTCTAGTTAACATTGTGCAACCCAAATTCATGACTTCTACAAAAATAAGAGACAAAAATATTTGCACTCTCTCTACGTGCTACCGTCTAGAATTCCTGCTCCTGTTGGTTGTCCAGCACCAATTGACTGCTAGTCTTTGCTGACCATTTCCCTGGTTTGTCAGTGCCTCTTAAGTCAGAAAGCTTGTAAACCCTTTGAATGTATGTTAGTATGTCAAAAATTTGACAGCAATAAATCAGAAAGCACACAGGGAGTGAGAAGGTAAAACCTGCACCCTCACCCTTACAAACGGCAGTGGAGTCCCACCTTGCAGAGGAGGCGACAATGGCATAGCCAGGACTCCAGCGGCTGCCACAGTAACCTGACAACTTTGTCACAGGCTTCTTATGCAATCACAGACAAGTCCAAGAGACTTGTTGCAAATGAGTTTTCTAGTTATAAACAAAAGATAATAAAACTTCCCTCTTTCAAAAGGGTGTTGTGAGTATAACTACATTGATGATTATCAGGTACTCGAAAAACTATTGCAGTGGGCCAATATAAAATCTGAAAATAATGATACAATAAGGGGTAATGCATAACATATTCATCTTGAAAATGTGACCTTTTGTTGTCAATCCTTCTTAAGCTAGAAAGGGCAGATGTGGATTTTTCAATTTACAAGCCTGAAAATTGCAAATTGAAAAGAATTCACTTCTGCCCTCTACTGTGAGATAGCTAAGTATGAATGACAAGTAGACATGCTCTAAATATAACAACTTTAATTTCTTTTGAAAGCCGTTTGCAAAAATTCCTGTTCTCTCCAATTCTTCTCCATAGCAAATCATTCTGGGGTAGAAGACAAGTTCTCAATAGTGATATGAAGATGATGAGTAGATCTGTGTTTCCATCAAACACATTCTTCAAATATGGTATTTTGTAACAAAGGAATCAATTTTGCAAGTCAATGAGCCAAAACAGAATAATTAATGTCAATGGTAGATGATGAACCCTTAGTGGTAGTAGGAAACTAATTGCCATTAACACACAGTACTGCATCTAATGATTCTGGTTTAAAACAGCTCCTGTAAAGAAACTGAAGGATCACATGGAATTATTTGCATTCTTTACATGGCAAGAAAAAAATGGTGACAAGACCTTTGTTCCAATATATTTGATTTGTGACAGAATTAATGCTGTGGAATTGATGGCCAGCTGTTCAGTTCCAAATACTGCTTTGGTTGATTTTAAAACTCACAAGCATTACTGCTTTTCAGGTTATGATTGAACACAGCTATGTCTGAGAGCTCAGGCTTAAATACTGTAGGAAATATCAAATAGTCCTCCAATAATATTTTGTCTTTTAACAACTAGGATCCTATAGAACAATGCATATTTGCTCATAAATAATGGGAAATATTGTCTCGCCTTGGACTCTACCATAATTAGCGTGATCTAAACTTAGCCATAAATCACACTTGAGCGTATAAACTGAGTTTTACACAAAAGACATACTTAGAAACCATCAAAGCTGGAATTCATGTGTGGAGCTACAAGGTCCACACACTCTCCCCACCCTTCCCTACTCCATCGCCTATCCCACATCATGTCTTCCAAATCCAGCTCCTTTTTCAGTCCTCCTACCAGCTAGAGCACATATGCACCCACAGACACATTATCCTACAATGAGATTCTACCTTCCTTTGGTCTGAGTGGAGATAAAATGGAAACATCCATCCTCCATGCTGCCAACTAGGTATGGAAATTCCCACGGGTTTAGATACTGTTTGGTTGTCTGCATATGGTACGTCAGGTTCTCTCAGCACTATGCAGAGATACCCAAGTGAGCTCTCAAAAGGCACATTAGGTCCTAGTAGCCATACATCTACGTCAGCTCAACACACAGCGTCGAGTCAGGTACCATAAGAAATACCAGTATGCTCTTTCCTGTACCATTGCTAGCACACATGGGCACGCATTCAGTGATGTGGACCAAACCTACAGATCAGCTATTGCCAATGTAGTGCATTTCACTCAGCAGACATAAAGACCCCATGGTGAAAAATACATAGTGAGGTAACTGCAAAATCCAGCTTTGGTGCTGCTGCTATCAGAGAAAACCAGCAAAGACAGGACTTTTTGTTTCCAAAGCATGGGGAAAAGGGAGCTTCCCACTCATTCTTGGAAGGTGCAGGACAGGCGATACATGTTTGCTTAGTTACAGGCATCAGGCAGAGGGTAAAAGCTCACACGCACACTAAATGGTACACCATGCTACATTTAATAATTCTAAGTGCTGATGTCTCCAACATGCATGTTTCTGAAAAAAACAGCAGCTGTTTGACTGTAATTAGATGTAGGACTTTCAATACACTGAAGAATGAGAAGTGCAAGGGCAGACAGAACAAATCTTCTGTAGGTCATTAGCAAGATCAAACACAAAACAGTATTTACACACTCAGGGTCTGCAGCGAAAAATACAAGATTTTAGCAAATGGCAGCATTATCATTGTTAAGGTCAATTCTTAGAAAATCACACAAAGCCAGAGCGTTTCCCAGGTACATGCTATACAGACCAGATTAACATAGTTGCAGTTAGACAGATGCTTACTGCTCCTCCACTGCTTTGCCGCTCTTCGCACTCAGGCTACCCTGCAGGACAGGCAGGTCTCCCAACCTTTGCTGCAGGCAATTCCTAGCAGACCCCAACTGATACAAGACAGCGGATCACAGCTTGAACCCCAAGATGTCTCAGGGCCATGCAAACTGGACACAAGCTCATGTTTTGCTTCCTTCTCTTAGTGAAGATACATGGGGCCCAACAGTAGCTCACACAAGTCCACAGTGGACACAGATCCTGAATTCACACAGTGCAACCCGCCAGGACTTGGATGCAGCCAAATGGCTGCCCCTCCCAGCAGCAGGCGGGCCAGGAGCTGAGGGTGACACCACGCCAGATAGGGCAGCAACCTCCTCAACAGGGGCACAGTCCCACAGTGCCAAGCAAGAAGAGCCGAGCAGGTCCGTGATGGCAGCGATCACCAGAGGCAGGTCAGCAGGTCAAGCCACAAGACGAGGTCAGGATGAGCAAGGTACCTGACAGGGCACAGGCATACCTATAGCATAGCTCAGGCAAGAGCCAAAGGCAAGCTGTTTGAGCTTACAAACACCTCCTGAACCAAAAAGTTCCAGATGAGACTTCTGCCAGCTCTTTTCCCCACAGCTCTTCCAGGCAGTCAGAGGGTCAGAGCTGGCCTTGAGCAGCCAAACCTCCAGGCAAGGAGAAAACGTGCAAAGCCTGTTGATGTACTTAGGGCCCTGACAGCTCTCACCATTGCAAAAGAGATTTCTCAATCATTTTTATCAAATGGCCAGTCTTAGTGCCTACCTTCAATTCCACTGCAGTTTGGTCCAGTAACCCCCCAGCCCCACAGATTACCTTACAGAGCTCCGTAGCATCCAGTACATCATTCAGCAGTCACCAAGGCCCAGACTTCTTGAAGGTGTGAAAGAATTCCCATTTTCCATTTATCAGCCTCACAAAATGGCAGGAGTCGGTAGCAATGGGTATGGAGCTCTGATCTCTAGGTAGGTGCACAGTGCTGTGGAAGTGCTCATGGCGGCGGTCCCCAAGGGAAACCTTGGGAACTCCCCTTCATCCACTGCTAATTTTATGGTCTCATTGATCCCCCTGCACCTCTGCATCCTGCAAGTGTCTTGACGCACCTACGCCCAAAGCATTCTCATTTTAAATTCTTAATCTTTCCAAAGAACAAATACCCTCCTGATACATTGTTGTTGCATTCAACTCATTAATCTCCCTACCTGTCAAGGGCACTCAGAATTGAGTTATAGCACCAAAAACATCCATCCGTTTGTCATGAACCATCCCCTGGGATCAGCATAAACACCCACTCAGAGCAAGAGGCCAAATCAGTGTTCACAGAAAACAGACTTACGCACTCACAACACACCTTCTGCTTCTAACCTTTCTCTCAGACATACAACAGGGAATTTGGCATAAGAGATGTCCTTTGTATAGTCTATGCATTTGGGGGAAAACTGGCCTATTTTCCTCTCTCCATTCATCTCCTTCTGTTCTTTGAAGTCTATAGAGGCAGTTAATCTTTCTTCAGTGGGAATTGTAGCAATGTCTTATTTTTATGCTATCGATCATTGCAATGTCTGTGTGGAACAGCTAACGTAACACAATTCAGTCATGAAAAGTATGAAGACTGTCGGTCAGGGAAGTCTCTCAATGTTTTGAAAGGAGCCTAGCCCCACAAAAGTAAAGACAAAACAGTAAAAAAGGGAAACCTAGGAGGAAATACTAAGGATTTTCAGATATTTATCCTAACTGCTTCCTAAAGACCTTGCAAAAGGCCAGGAGAGGGGAAGAAATAACTAACATGCAGGAAAAGCCTTGCTAACAAAATTGGCTCTTTCTGAGGCTACTTTCAACAGCAAACACGGTAGCAGTCTGAGATTCAGGTGACAGAAGCTTTGCAATCATTACTGATCTCCCAGATGGTCTTGAGCAAGTTCTTTATCTCAATTCCTCCTTCCATCCTTGCCTGCTCTTTCATTTCAAAATGAAAGTTGGGGGGGGGGAAAGGGAAAAGCTTTGGGAGCAAAGACTCATTCACTCCCGTTCATGTACTGCAGACTCATTGGTAGTCCCAACAAGTTACCAGGACATATTTACTTAAAACATATGATAGAGGAGGAAATGAAAATTGAAGCCATTATGACCAGTAACATCTCCGTTCAGCTATAAAAGGAATACCCATTATTCCTCATCTCCCACCATCTCCATGAAGAGCTCAAGAGAAGGGCTGCCTGCCAAAGGGCAGGCCACCTTTCCCCTTCCTCGCCAAACTCAATTACTCACCTCCCTTGCGTTAGGTGTCACCTCAGTAATGCCTGGGGAAGCATCGGCCATTGCTGGCATAAAGGTGCTGCACAGGGCAGAGCTGCTGCTAACGCAAAATTGAGAGCAGTGTCTACGCTACCGTCGCTGCTGTGGTGACAGCACCACGTATACAACACCTAAGGCATCTCTGCTTGTAGGTACACATCCAGCCTAGGAATGCAGCCACAGCACCATGGGAGATGGTGTAGCTTTAGTTTAAGACTAGCTTCTATACATTTGTTGTCAATAAAGGAAAAAAATGGACTGTAAAAGCATAGGGATCTAGGGCTTATTTAAGGATTTTTCTTAATTCTTTTTTTCCACTTCCTGGGTTCAAGAATAGCCTAAGAAATATTCTTTAAAATTGTTTCAAGACTGATTAAACCTGACAAGAGACTTCAAATAAAGGAAATCCTCCTAAACTCTTGGAGTTTATCAAAGTCTGTGGACATTGCATTTGAAATCAATAATCCTGCACAATCTACAGCATAAGTGCCTACCTCCTCTCTCACAGCAACAAAATCACATTTGGGAGGATGCTGTCCGGATCCATCTAGCATAAGCAATAATAGCAGAACCATTAGGCATCTCCAGCTTTAGCATATGCTTGCAAACAGAGCATATACCATAACTATTAACAACTAATACTGAAGAGCCACTAGTGCTGGTAGAACTGCATGTCCCACTTAAGGCCAATTTAACTCCAAGGAGAGCCTATATACTTCTAACCGTGCCTACAGAGCCATTCTTCTGCTTTCTTCCACTCTTGAAAATTTGCTATCTTCCCCATCACTTTTGAGCAAAAGAGGCGTTTAAGAATCTCAAATCCAGCCCCGGATTATACAACCTTGAGGCTTCCTTGTCAGAAGATGTCTACTACATCAATCAGGGTAAACATTAGGAAATGGCCTCAAGCTGCGCCAGGGGAGGTTTAGGTTAGACATTAGGAAAAACTTCTTCACCGAAAGGGTGGTCAAGCACTGGAACAGGCTGCCCAGGGAAGTGGTTGAGTGTCCATCCCTGGAGGTATTTAAAGAACGGATAGATGTGGTGGTCGAGGACATGGTGTAGATGGACCTGGCAGTGTTAGGTTAACGGTTGGACTCGATGATCTTAAGGGTCTTTTCCAACCTTGACGATTCTATGATTCTATGATCTCCAGATGGGTTACTTCTGCTCAGTCAAGATGCAGAACCACTCTTGCTCTTTTTCCTTAAGTGATCCCATTGAATTATGTAGTCCCATACGAAAAAGTTGGTTCAATTGACCCTTAGGACACAGGTAGGACGATATCAAATTTAAGTTTTGCTAACGTCACTGCTTAGTTGGGGCAGCTGATAAATTCTATAGCACTTTAGGACACTGTAGTATCAGCACCAACACTAACTTGCTAGAGATGACTTGAGCTCACTTAATTGAGTGCCTCAGTTCAGGTATCAGACACTAAAATCTTTGGGACAAATAAAGTCCCACTACACAAATATTGGATATCCAGGAATACACACCAAGCAATGCCTCACACAGGTCTTTAGCTCAGTACCGGTAGGAATAGAAAAACAGTTTCTCGCTTCCTAATAAAACCATTTCTAGACACCTATTTCTGCATCAGACATGGACACAACTGTTTGCTTGAACTTCTGCTATTTCTCCAACTGGCCAGCTCCTTAAAGTCCAATTCTCCTTCCTATAGACTTGAAAAGCTGACTTGTCTGTCTCATCATTCCTTCCTTTGACAAATAAATGCTTTTAGAACGACCTCTTGGTTCAACACATTTAGTAGAAAAATGCAACTAATGGAAAAAGTTCTGTGGATTTCCATGACATTGTCACTTCTCCCACAATAAAAGTCTGTGGGATATGAAAATCCATATATTTTCCAATCCTTGCTGCAGTAGTAAGGAAAAGAAAATGTTCTTTAAATCTAAAATGATACAAAAGTGACCCAAACAAAGGTAAAAGTTTTTGTCGTTTTTTTTTTACCTCTTATTTGACTGACTTGCTTCTAATAGCTTCTGATCAAAGCTTTTCACAGTTTTCACGAAAACAAGAATAAAGATGAAGGCTAGGAATGTCCCATCAGCTGAAATTTGCACTCACATGTAGGCATATTCAATTTCCAACTTCAGAAATCAATGAGAATAGATAGTAAAATTTACCTGATCAGGAAAATATGATTAAACAGAGTAACACTAGCATGTCCTAAAATATTTTTCAAGTAAACCAATTTCAAGTTGAGATCAATTCAGGATTAATACAGCAAGTGGCAACATAGAGCTGGACATTAGATCAAAGCTAATGATGCTTGCTCTCTCTCTGGCTCCCAAACCATTTGAGAATATATTTGTATTACTCCCAACAAGATGACCTACCATTTATTTGTCATTAGTTTCACCAGGTCATGAAAGAAATGATTGTATTAACTGCAACACATATTATTTAGTAGGAGCCCTTGTGCATTTCTCTCACAATAATTCATGCTTAAATTTATGGGAGGCATAAAATTCCTGTGGTAGAGTGCCTGTAAGAGAACTAATGTATCGTGTATGACGGTTATTGACAGCAAAAAGAACTCTTAACTTGCAACATGTCCTACCTAATTGGTACCTTTGGTCTCAAAGAAGACACATTAAATAAATGTTTTTTAATCATTTCTCTTTGTTTGAAGTACACAGTGAAATTTACAGTGACCTCATTTGCCTTCATCATCAGCTTTTTATAACAGGTTCCTTCAATCCCCACTTGGTAGATTAGATTGGACCTTGAGAACAGATTAACTTAAAAAGTACCATCTTCAAGCTTTCAAGAGAATGGGGTCATTCCAAAATCAAATTTCAGCAGGTATGAAACGTGTGTTGAAGGTGGCCTCTTTTCTACACCTGCATACGGGAACACGAAGCTATAGCAAGAATAAACAATTTGGCAATAAAGGTATGACCTCGGCAAAGGAACCTGTAAAAATAAACAAATAAAAAGCTCCACTGCTGTGACTGATTATACTATCAATCTAAGGGGGGAAAGAGAATAATATTTTTCTCCACCAGATTTTTGCAAACCTTTTTACAATGAACGTAAACACTCAAATGGTGATCCTGAATGGTGTGTTACAAAGATTGCTGCAATCTCCTGCCCACATGCATTCAACTCTGCTCCCTGTAGCCAGTGAGGACACCCACTACGTATAGTTAAACACATAAAAATTCTTCGCAGGAGAACTTTCAATAAGTGCAACTTAACGTTTCCCATATATATCTACCATCTCCCTCAATATTATAAGGAAGAATTAAGACAGAGAACATGAAAGTAGGCATAAATCAAGAGAAGGACAATGGCTGGAAGCTGGAGGTGCAACCTGAGTTTAGACTGCGCAGTTTGATATCTATAGCCACAACTTTTGTTTCTGCAGAAGTTGAGGAACAGGGTGTTCAGGCACAGGAGTCAGGAATAAAGTGGAACTTAGAACGAGATTTGGAGAAGATAAACGTCCAGCCAGGGAGAAGAGGCCCACCTCCCTGCAGGTGGGAATGGCAGGAAAAGCATTCATCTGGAGGAGAGATGGGCAGCAAAGGCTACAGATTCAGCCCTGGAAAATGCTGCCTCCAACCCATCAAAGCACATCCACCAAAGACTCCTTTTAGGTGTATTAACATTTTCGGGGAGTAAAAGTCACTTAAGTGTTGATTTATCAGGAATGCCACATGTCTAACAAAGCCTCAAAGGCAGTGACAAACCTCAGCAATCTACAGCAGCCACAGGCCAGGACAAGTGAGCACAGTGCGGAGAGTAAAAGCAAAGGGAGCCCAGAGAGATGCCCAAGGCTTTGTTTATGTTCTCAGTGCTTAGCTATGAGATCTAGAAAAACCAAACCACCCCAGCCAGCAACTAGTTGGACAATATAGGTATAAACCAGTTCTTTGAGCTATCTGAGGAAGAGGACTTTCTTCTGTATAATTTCTCCTGTGCGCACACACAGCAATGCTGTTGAGAGATGGGGTGAAAGCAACAGCCCCAACTGACAAAGCCACACCAGGAAAAACTGAAGAAAAAAACCCCAAGCCTTAAAAGAGGATATGGACTCTAGACCTTTCTTCACCTACTTCAACACAAGACAGAAATGAAAGCGTGAAATAGAGAAGCCCCACATCATAAGCTCAAATCCCATCCTGGACAAGGAGTAGAGAGGACAAGGACTTGTATCCTCCTTCCCCCCAGGTAGCTCCTTGAGGACTGGTGTGTTCTTCCCTTGCTGCGGGGCACAGGGCTCCAACGCCTCAGGGGAGAGCGAGCAGATGACGTCTCACAGGGAAAATTTTAAAACTGGCAACAGAAGATGAAAAAGATGCTGACCTAATAAACCCTCTCCCTCTGAGCTGGGTCTCCAGGGTCCCAGGTGGATCTTAAAGACCACACAGTGTATCTGAAAAAGGACAAAATTTAAAATAACAGCCTGGTGTTTCTGCCAAAGACCAGAAAAGTATACTGTTCTGAGTACAGAAAGAGCTCTTACTTGTTGAGCAAACATACCATTATATCACTGTAATATACATTACTATACACTGCCTGCTATGGAAGGGCAAACAATATTTCATTTGGCATAAAATTGGGACAGTGGAGAGATACAAAACTTGAACCTGCACAAAGCCCATCACTATCAGTTAAACCACCAAAACACTTTGAATACGTCTGAAGTGACAAAGCCCCTGTAAGCTGATGCTGCATACCACACATCTGTGGTGCTTCTCAAAGGGTTGCAAATAGCTGCAACTTCAGAGAAGCTGGATTTATTGTATTACAAACCATACCACATTAAAAGGTTGTGTAATACATTGGTGCCCAGCGTTTGCAATTAAACAGTTAACTCTCGCAGAATCTTTAGCTAAACTGAAAGCAGTAATATGCCCAGGCCATCTCTGTTCATAAACTGGTAGCCACGTATAATTCACCTCACTTCATGGCAATCACACCTGAGTCATTTTCTCCCTTGTTTGTAGGATCTACACCACGTATCAGAACTCTTCCTTTCCTTTAACTCATGAATGCTCTACTTTTCAAGAGCTCCCTCATTACACGTGTAACTGTTTGATAGTCTTTTGTGCAAATTAAAGAAAAAAAAATTTCAAAAAAGGTCTAAGTCTCTTCTAGTGGGAATACCTCAGAAATCTGTGCAAGTATCCATGGTGCTTTTGTCTGCTGTGTTTTGTTCTTGTGAATAAGAATTAGCTCAACCAGATGTTTGCGAATAAGTGATTAAAATGGGATGCAATATCAGCAAATCAAATCAGCAGGTTTTATTCACAAGAACATTTGCAAATACTTTATTACTATATTCACTCAACTCCAATCTGAGCCTCTTTGGCTCTACTTCTTTCTTCCAGCAGCCTCTCCTCCTCTTGATAGCTTTTACCAGATTTGTTGAAGTTTCATTCCTGCTGCAAGTCTCTGTTACTCTTAGTATTAAATCTGGTTTTGTGTTAATTGTACATTTAACGTACCAGCAAAGTAACAGCTAGAAGTTAGACACAGGTTTGTTTTTTTTTTCCTTTTTCTACTTAGCTTCACTGGGAAGCACTACCAAGGAGTAGGGAGGATTCACATCTTGAAAACAGCAAAGAACAAAACAGCGCGCAAATATGAAACCAGTAAGAATTTCCAAGAAAATTCCTTTACACTTTAAAATTCAAGTCTGTGTTAAGCATGCTTCACCTTCTGTAACAGAAGACCAAAAGTTCTGTCACCCAGTTTTAATTCTTCTTTTTCCCAGTATATTTCTTCCAACAAACCTCACTTCATAAATGGGAGGGACACACGTTGTAAAAAACATTAGCCAAGATAAAACAGCAATGCCTTCATCTCTGTATGAATCATCCAACAGAAGAAAGCCAAGGACACTGATTAGGCTTTCTGTGATGGGAAGCAGGATGAATGTTCTGCAGGTTACAGCTAATGAGGATACAATTTCACAATAGGCCTATTCTTTCCTGAGCACCTGAGTAATATAGGTCAGGCACTCAATTGGAAGGGGGGTGCCAACTTTGCAGCACAATAATTCAATGAAACAACACCGGACAGTGACTGCGTAATGCTGCAGTGCAGTATAGACAGTGTCCCAAAATGCACTTTCTTATTTTTGTGTGACAAACGGCTCTCGTTTCTGTCCCTGAGCAGGAATGACTCACTGGCTTCTTAGCTCCCTGAAGAGAAGTTTATGCTCTGCTCTCCCTACCCTCTGTTACTACTTTGTTTTCTTTAGGCTTTAACTGTTGTCCAAGCTAAACCTCCAGTAGTTTTTTGTTACTCCTTTGGCTTTTTACATCCATACTGCTCAAGGGGTTTTTTGCTTGTTTCTAAGAAAACAACCACAATAAACTATCTCTTCCAAGCCATAGCAGAAGCAAAAGCAAAACAGTAATAACACTTTTGTAATGCTAGTGGGTTTTAGGGTATCAGATGTGATGCAGCATTTTGGGGAGGGATTTATACAAGAAGGGAGTGCCAGGGAAAAGGGAACGATGGCTGAAACAAGGCTGACAGCCCAGTTTTATATCAGCGTTTTCTACAAGAGCATACTCCAAAGAAGAGTAGAAGGAAGAGGAGACACAGGAAGGAGCGAGGGGAAAATCTCAGATTGTTTTCTTCCTACTACAGACCCCTAAGGTGTTGATGGAGTATTTTCAACCAGAATCCTGCTTGCAGCCTCTTTGCAATGAGTGTGTTGCAAGACCACAGGAGAAGCTCTTAATGAATTAGATGCTTGCAAGGTGCTGTATCTCAAATGACATAACATGTCAAGGTCTCCTGAATACTGTTTATTCTTTAAAAGGCAATTTTATAAAGATTTTGTTTGCAGTTTAAGGTTCAGAAACACTGGAAACTAATGATTTGTAACCAAAATGAAATCCATGTCTCCTATTGATTTTGTTTTAGTTACTTGGAAACAATATTGATTCCCAAGAGATGCATCTAAACACCAAGTCTGAGGCCTAAAGAATTTCCATACCATTGATTAATAGATGCTATCTATCACTTTCACTTTTAATGAGACATTTTCTCTTCCATGAGATACTGTATTCTATTGAAAGGTCAAATGTGGATTCTGTACAAGAGAGAAACAGAGCACACAACCAGACTCAACTCCAGAACAGCTGATTTCTTTGCTTCTTTAATTAAATCACGAACAATTGTTTTCCTTCCTGTTCCCCAAAAGTTATTTTATTAGTGTGCTTTGTTCTTTTGATAGGCAGCTCTGTTGATATTTAACCTATGCTTTGGCTGGATGTTCTTTAAATTAAGACTGCTTTTGCCCTGTGGTTTTGTAGGACACAATAGAAACCTGATTCATGACCAGGTCAGTGCATTACAAATAATAATGATCCTCATTAAAGAAATCCCCATTACTCTTTGAGGCATCTTTCCTCTGGGCCAAATGCCATTATCTCTGCAATGCTCTTAAACAAAACCAGCAAAACTAGAAGTGACAGTCAATACAAAGCCATTCATAAAGGAAGCTGATTTGCAACGATATTTGCCAACCCGTTGGGAAATGCATATCACTAGGAATTCAGTAAGTGATACAAGTGCTTATTATACATTCAGCTTGGTAAACGATGAGAAAATTTCCTCCAGGCCTCGGAGAGAATAGCTTTAAATAAATCCTTATGGATTAACGATACTTCCAGTAGTACTTGGCAGCATGCAGACAGAATACACAAGTTACCACAATAGGAAGGTTGAAAAATAGGGAATTTGAATCCACAGAAGTTTGAGGTGACAGGGTAGCAGGGCCTAGCACCATCAGCCGGTTGCAAACCCACAGACAGGAGCAGAAGAGCCCTAATCCAAAACCACTGAAAGGAGAACCAGGTGGAAATACTAATTCAGGTTGAAATGGCCCTTAGGAGGGCTCTACCCCAAGCATCTGCTGCCTCTTGACCTTCCATGGAGCACCTCCAAGAAGAGCCTGTCTCAAACTCCCCTACGCCATCCCTTTGGGTGGCTGATTTTAGATCCTTCCCCCACCCCAGTCCCCTGGGCTGCCAACGCCTCTCGGCAGCCACTTGCTCTGTCCTGTGCCCAACCGATAAATAGCCCAGCCGGTGCTGTTCCCAGAGCACCCCCACAAAAAGCAATGACAGTTCTGCTGCACAGCAGAGCACTTGGACATCTGCTTAATTTTATATGCCTAAATGCCCTGGTTTAGGAGAGCAGGGCAATTTGATGCTCTGGAGCTGAGCAAGTTATGACTGGAATGTGGTGATCTAATGACTGGCACTTACCGACTCAAGGGATTCACCCCCACCCCAACAATTAATAAGGGAAGCGGGTTTTATTTAAAATACTTCAAATCTAAAATATGCATTTTTTCTTTATAAATAGCAATTTCAATATCTTATGAAAATATTCATCAATGCCTAAAGTTACTGGGCTTCTACTGAAGCAAAGTAAATTAACAAATTAAATGGTATTATTCAAGTACTATATGCTGTTGACAAAGTTTATGAAAAAAAATGAGGTAAGGAAGTCACTGTCCAAGCATCTGAGCTGGAGTCTGGTATATAATAAACCAAGCCTTGACATTTTAGCTCTCTCTCCAACAAGTTCTAAGAATATATTCTCTTTACCTTTTTTCCCCGCAGTCTAGTTCAGTTTAATATGCAATTCTTTCGAAATAAAAGAGCAGCTAGGATTTGCAAATTCAGAAATTTCTTTCCTTTCCGTAACATATTAATAAAAACTAACTTTGAGACTGTAAAAACTACAGAAAGGTATTTTGACCAGAAATCATCAGTTCAATTCACCAAGTGCTGATAATACTGTCTTTAATAAATCAGCATTAGATGACACATTCATGGCAAATAAATTTTGCTTCATTATTTAGTACATTTAATGTTAATGTACTTTAAAGTACCAGTTTCCTGCGTAAGTTTAATTCCAGTTTCTATTCAAAAGCCAGATCAAACTTAGTCAAAATGAACCTAGTAAATAAGTTTTTCAGGCCTGTTTAGAAAAACCAACTGTAAAATTAAGGAGCCAACCTAATACATGTTAGAGCTATGCATCTGTTCATAGTAGATACATCATTAAACTCTCAAACTAAGCACCAAGTTTTGGATAATGACTTGACTTCATCAAAAATCCACATTCTAATGGCTACTAGTTAATCAGAACAAACCTCCCTTCAGAAAAATTAGCTTCAAAAGTATAAATAGGAAACAAGAATAATATTGATGGCAATACAGCAAAGTTTTTGATTGCTGTTTCAGATTACCCATTTTCACTGATGCTTTCTAGACTTACCTGACAAGCGCTGAAATGCACCAGTATAATCTCCCCAAACCTGTACTCCCCTCCCCACCAGCTGTAATGAGTTCTGGATTAGGCCTTTCCTACATTAACGTGCCTAGGGAGCAGCAAGGGAAGGTTATCCCTTGGGCAGACACGAGGCAGAGATGGGAGAGCTATGTGAAGTCCACACCAAGATCCCCGCACGCGCACAGCCCGTCACCTTTCCCAGCAAAGCCAGCACTCGTGTCCACAGGCTGTGTGAAGCCTGAGCCTTCACAAAACACAGCAGAACTGTGATGAGCTTTTCTGCCTTCCCATACTCTAGGCACAACAGCAGAATCAGCCAAAGAAGTGCCACACATCACCTATATTAAATGCATCTGTGGTAAATGGCAGCCAACAGTAATTCTCTCAATCCATCCACTGGTATTTAGGACAGAGGATGAAATGCTGACCATATATAGCACACTGCACAGGATCTGTTTTGTTGCTAAAAAATTTGGCACTTCCTTATCATGTCATAAATCACCACTGAGAGAATAAACACATACGTTTTTCAAACAGTATATTAAAACAATTGTCACCAAGAAAATAAAGTGTGGTAGCGACATGAACAATTGTATCCTGCCTGGAAGACAGAGAATATAGGCAGTTTCTTTAATTGTATTTTGGCAGTTCCATTCACACTGATATTATCAGGTTGCATCAGCAACTGTATCATGATCTCCCTTTAGTGATTTACGACTCATCTCAAGAAAGGCTTCCTAGGGCCAAAACGTGGTATTTGAGGTCCATATTACAAATCTGCATGTTTGGACATTGAGAAGAAACATCAAATGTTCAAAAACCCAGGCTCTCCCCTTGCTAAAACACGACTGCACTTTTTTTTTTTTTTTTTCCTGTGCACTTCTGTTACAGCACTACAAATGCAGGGAAATAGCTGGAAAGAGAAAATCATTAACTGGAACAGCGACAGCTAATCTGTCTGCCCACGCCAGCTCCCTCCCGCTCCCGCAGCCACAGGGAAGCAGGGCTCCACCACACCAGCTGAGGCCCAATTAAGAGCTCCTGGTCCCAGGTGTCTGTAGGTGAGCACTTTACTAACAGCAGCCCAGACAAATCCAATTACTCCCAAACTCTTAGGATGGGAATGATCACAAATATTTTTATCATGGTTATTATGGTTTTAGGGTAACCGTTAATCTAAATAAGGTCCCACAGATCAAAACAAATGGTTTTCCAGCCACTGGTGTTAAGAAAAATAAATGCTTTAATGAAATTCTCCTTGAAAGCAGTTTACCTTTAAAAGCTCATTCTTAAAGTTCTCCCTCACTTCTTCCACCTGCCCACGTATCCCGGAGCTTCTACTGCCACCTCCTACAGTCTGGAGCTCCAGATCCATCAAGATACGGGGCCAGATCCAAAAGGCAACAGTTACAAGGTACTCACAAAAGTCAGCTGGACAAATATCAGCTACCAAAAAAAAAAAAATGATGTTTCCCTGGTACGTACAGACACATAAGACGAGTTGTTCTTAAATAACAAAATGCTAATGACAAAATGCTAATGTCAGGCTCCATGACAGATGCAGTGACTGAGATTAGCCAACCAAAAATCATTTTGTGCTACTGGAAAGGTAATTAAAGCTGAAGTCCCATCTCTGTATTGCAGAAACGTGCAATTAAGGAAACCACCTGGAACTTGGGATCAGGAGGATTCCAGGCACACCTATTTGGAAGAAAAACTGAATAAAAAAGGTAACTTAAAAAGAAGTTATATGTTCTTACATACTGTTTCAAGATACAAATATTCAAAATCTATCCTTTCAAAGGACGTACTTTAGGAGCAAAAATGTATAGGAAAGAAATCCTGTTTCAGCAGCAACTACCCAGTTTTAGATAAAGGGTGAGTTCAGAAGTACTGAAAGAACATCGATGGCATAGTCTTTAATTTTCCCACAAATCCAAAAATTCAAACAAAACTGCTAAGCCATCTATATTACTGTTGTGACAGTGTGCAATTGTTTCCATGGATATATTAATCCAGATTTATACATGACATAAGCTGGTCAGTAGAGCAAGCTTAACACACTGACATTTCAGCATTCATATTCTGTCAAGTACCTAGAGTTTTTAGTAGATTTTTCTCCCTTGCACTGAAAGAGGGAGAAGAGGTGGCTTTGAGACATTTTCCTATTCAGATCACTAGGTTTGTCTCAGGGCTTTTCTTATTGCCAGAGGTCATCAGGATGCTAGGATCCCCAAAGATAAACACAGATACAGTCTTTCAGTTTTTCTTACATACATGGCCCTAATTCCAGTGTTTTAAGTTAAGCCAAGTGCTTAAAATGTTATCAACCTGAGTTTCCCTTGCTAACCAGACAGCTTCAACACCTATTAAAAAAAAATCAGATTAGGTATGTATAAATGCATGGCATCATGTTCTGCTACCTACCACACAGCTTGTAGTTTGGCAAAAATAACACAGAAAGGACAAGAAATATCAGAGATCTACAAAGGTCATTATTAAACAGTCCCTAGCCTTAATGTTACCTGGCATTCTGATTGCAGACTGAAGAGGGACAGCCTGGTACCCTACCAACCTTGTCTTTTTGTAGCGAGACAGTAAGAAGTTTCAGTCTCAACCATTTAAAACTTCGGCAGAGCAAAGAAAGAACAGACACAGTTAAAGTCCAGTTAGCTTCCCTGGTCCATGGGTGCCATTATCAAGAAGAAAAAAAAAGAATACCGAGAAGACAGTTGTAATTTCCCTTTTAAAAAGGGCGAGATATTTATGACAGTCTTTTTCCTCATCTCTGGAAAGAGTACTTCATCTGCCATTGAATGATACAAACAGCTTTCATTCGCTTAAAGGATATTTGTTGAAGTTAGACCTCCTCTTCCTCTCCCCATGTTATTTATTCTATGTACAGCTGTGAATCCCAGATTTTCCAGTGTAAATCCTTGTAAGACCTTGTTTATGCTTCTGCCCTTCCTTGGAAGCTGGTCATTAACAAAACACACACAGACATTGAATGTGAAGCTTATCTCTGAAGGGTTTGCCAAAGCATGTTGGCAACCCTATCCTCATATCAGGCTTTTTGTAGAGCGTGCATCATAGCAAACTAAACTTTATACATCTTTATCAGCACTTACACCATATTTCTCTTAGCATTCAATATGTGAAGCCAAACTCCTCTGTTTTAAATATTCAGGAAGACATACAGAACAGCTACAGGCCTAAAGCCAAGAATGTTTCAATGAATGTAAATGCAAATTAAAAGCAATCAGGAAATTCTGAAGAGCAGGGGAGTAAGGACAGACAGTACCAGAGAGCTGTGTTACACCCAGTCACAGGCACAAGGTGTGGATAAAGAGAGGAGGAAGGAGAGAGGTGATTAGGGCAGTCCCTAACCTTTTCATTTCTGCCAAACCTCCTTTACCAACAGGGCCATCCTTCTCCATAGGACACCACAGGGGATGCCAGCGCTTGCAAACTAGAGACAGTTGTTAACTGCCCTTAGAAAAAGAGATGCAGAGAGGACAAAGGAGAGACCTCAATGTTTAGCACATTTAATAATGCACCTTATTAGTTTTACACTTTTTTTAACCTTTGTTCCACTAGAAGAATTTTGGTTTTGCAAGCAACGTTATCTTTGTATAGCCTACCGCTTGTTAGTGCGTCCCAGGCCATCTGGTGATCCACCAAACCAAGGTACAGGAACCAGTTTTCAGGAACCAGCTCCCACATTATCCGCAACACCCAAAGATGAGAGGGTGCGCTTCTTAAACTTCACACATTCATCTGAGAGCCATAAGGCACAGACCTGAGAGTTTAGGGGCTGGTGCCAGGCAGGGAAACACCTACAAATAAAGGGGAAGATGGCTGCTTGCACCAGGAGGTCCCTGCAAAGCTTTGCAACTGCATCATGCAGGCTGCTCTGTTCACAGTGAAGTCAGAGCAATAAAGTCAGATGCAGCAGAAACCACTTAATCCTTCCTAGCATCCAAGCATTTGGGTCCAGCTTGCTGTGAATGCAACAAGTGTCTGGAGAGAGAGCATTGAGCCATCATCACCTCTCCTTGCTTCCACCCAAGGCCTCTGCTGGGCATGAGTTGTGCTGTGACACTGAACTGGGCCATGTTTGTTTGTGAGCGCAGCTCCCATCTAGAGAAATAAGCCCTTCCAAGGAATATGAGGATATCCATAATGCTGTTTCTGTGCTAACAGAGAAAAAACATTAAAGATGCTCTGAAGAAAGGTTTCGATGCAAGCTCTTCCTTGAAGCATTTTGCAGTGCCTATAGCCCTAATGCCAGTCTGAAGAAGTCAGTAGTTTCCCACTGATTTTGATGGGATCTGGGTTTGGTCTTTGATGAAGAAAAAAAAAAATATATATATGTATATAAAACCATCGGTTTTTAAAAGAGCTCCAGTAAATGCAGCTATTGCTGCATTACAGGACTAGTAAACAAAATCATTACCTGTAATTCACCCATCTCCAAGGGAACTTTCCTTCAAGAACTACAGATCTGTGACAGAAAAAGAACATTATCATTCTTTTTATCCCAGATCCTGGGAGAAGGAAATATGCCAGAAAAAGGCAATAAGACATTGATTTCAACTGGAAGAATGAAAGAATGACTCGTCCGATGGCTCCTCTGAATAAAAAGTTCACGTTCACAGTAAAGGGGAGAAATCCTACCCTGGGCTTAGGTGTTACACAGGGAGGAAAAAAAAGATTTACAGTAATCCTTAATAAACTGATGAGATACATCAGAGAAATATGAAATCCTGGTCAAAGATTTAAGTGAAAACAGATTTGGGAAAGGATTTCATGTTGTTTAAGGACTTTCGTTTGACTTTTAAATGCTTTCACATTTTTTAATACCCAAAAAAGCCATGACTCTTGTCAAGACAAAACCTCCAAAATTTCCTTTTGCAGAAAAGCAACGTCCTTGCGGTGCTCTGCACTACGATGTAATCTGAACGCAGCGCCTGTGTCCACCTGCAGGAAGCAGAGCTCTGCACAGACGCTAAACAGCAACGGATTTCATAGAAATGAAGTATGAGAAAGGAGACATGTAAATATTGCTAGAATAACATCTCATCGTTTTTGTCTCTCTAAACAGCGCTCTGACATGATGGATGTGCTGCTGACACCCAGTGTTATATTGGTTGCCACTTTTAAAGATCATGTTTTAAATCTAAAGTGCAGAAACAGCTACATTGTAGACACTAATAAATAAAGGGCTTTTTGACAGCTATGGAAAGAGGAAAATTTAGACGCATACTGCCAAGTTAAATTAAACCCAAAATTCAGGGTTTATAACAAGCTTTAGCAAAAGCTAAGACAATCAAAAAGTTTCCATGATATTATTTCTTTTCATTTTAATGAAATCAATGAACAAGCACTTCTCTCAGCATATAACTCCTGGATGTCTAGTCCACCAAGGGCATCAGTAAAAGTGGTGCTGTGCTAACAAGCCACTAACTTTTCTACACAGCTGGTGCTGAGGACAGGCTAGGTGTACCATGGCATTAGCATAGACAGAATAAACCAAAGCTTCAAGACTTCCACAGAAATAGCCCATGTTCCTATCTCAGCCGCTGTGTACAGTCATCATATTGTCACTGCCACGGGCCAGACTCAAAGGCGTTTTGCAGGTACTGGGTTCCCAGTGGCATAAACACACCCCAATTCACACAGCATTTCTGCATTACAGTAATTTACCATCCGTGCTTAAAAGTGAATTGAATGGAGTACATAGACTGGGAGAGAAAGAGTAAGGGAGGAGGAAGAACGCCTGTAGTACTTCCTAGGGTTATATATTTATACCAAAAATTGAATGGCATTGGAAAACCTGTTCTGTTGAACAATATTTTGTGATAGCACATATTTGACAGGAAGAACATTCAGATACTTATCTAGCAATAGTTGTAGGTTGTTTAGATGAACGGAAAATAAAGAGAGTCAAGGCCATAAACCTCCTGATTTATAAAGAGATGTTACTGTATTAGTAAAAAGGCGATTCAGTCAATATCCAGGAAGCTTTGAAGTAAATGTGACTTACAACTAAATAAGAACAGGTTGTGAAATTTTATATACTCTGCCACTGAGAAGTCACACTTCAAAGCATCCGTTCTTATAAATGATCTGAAATTCACAATAATTTCTGAATGGTTATTTCAGAGATGGATTGCAAATGTATTTTACTAAATACTAGTATCTTTGCTTATTCTTCACACAGTGAACACGCATTTCATCTTTCTTCCTCAGAAACAATAACTCTGTCAGTACCGACGAACAACAGAGAGTGCTTGCTGCGCACAGCTCGGGGAGGGCGGCAGTCAGGCTCACGGGATGGGTACGACAGTAGAATACGGAGACACACAAATAAGGAAAGCAAACACTTATCACAAGCAGAACCTTTGTAAAGCTTTACAATTCACAAAAGCACAGGGGCACCTCAGCTCATGTAGTTAAGCTATAACAACATGACTTCACATGATTATCCGTTGTCATTAGAACCTTCCTGAATTCCTTGCAGGACAAGAGATTTCCTGATACCTTTCGATTAACCTACCTCTGTAATCTCGCTTCACTGGAATAAAGGAGAATTGGCAACAGCAACGCTTGCTGCCCCTGCCCTCCCCTTTTATCTCTCCACATTCCCTGCCACACAGCAAGGGCAGGCAGAGCCATCCGCGCTGCAGGAGCTGCAGCGGCCACCATCAGTGTGGCTTCCCAGGGCCTGACCCCATCTCTGCTGTAACAGTGACATGCTGGGGCTGAAAATGTGAGTGAAGACACGTCTCCTGGAGCCCAGAGGCTCCCTGCACCACAGGTCCACGCACCACACCAGTACAGTGCAGCAGTCCTGGGCTGCACCATGCTTCACCCCTTACAGAGGGCTTCATGCCTTGAGAGGGACCTGCAGCAAACTAAGACTGAGCATCACCATCATGACATGAGCCATAGCTCCAACTGGAATTAATTCTTCCGGGATCTCATAGGTAACACATCATTAGACACAGATGTTAACATGATTCATACCCTTGCGGATCTCATCCCATTCCTCTGAGTTAACATATTCCTACTTTACAGACAGCAACATCAGCTTTTCAATGCACCTCCAAAAATCAGTTATACAAATGTGCCTGTTACTCTCTTTTAGCAGTGCCAATCCATGACTTTGCAGCAAAAAAGGATGTTGAAGATCCAGCCAGACATCAACAGTTACGGAGCGCTTGTAATTTGTGTTGAACAGAAGTTGCGGGAGTACAACGTGACAGACAGACCCCAGAGGCAGCGTAGGAGGTGCAGGTTCTGCTCCTACATCTGCTGCTGGCCTGTTGGGTGACCTTGAGCTAGTCCATTCACTTCAGCATCGTGTCTATAAAGCTGAGCCAATACATCTGACCTCCCTCGAGATGAGCTTTGAGCTCTACCCATGAAAAGCTCTGTGCAAGAGCATAGGGGTATTGCATTATTACTGCACGGATACATTACCTCAGTTCTACAGGGATCAGTTTACAACACAGACAGGCAGAGAAAAACAGCTCAAGCTAGCCCTAGTGAAGAGACACTTTCAGGACAGCTGCCAGATCTCTGAACCCAGGAGTCCAGAGCACTGGGCAAGGGTTGAGAGGGCTCAGAGGAACTACAGCACAAGCTCTACAGGAATGACCATGCTGGTGTCATGAGATAGGCAGGATTTGTTGGGGTTTTTTTTGTTGTTGTTGGGTTTTGTGGATTATTTTTTTATTGTTGTTTTGGGATGGTTTTTGTTTCGTTTTGTTTTTCACCATTTTAACTTCTTCCTCTATAAGGCTTTTTCATTTCTGCCAAACATACCACACGTCTGTTTTAAGAAAGTTCTTGGACAAACACTCGTGTATGAAAGCAACTTCATTAAAACCAGTGGGTTCTTCAAGACAAAGCATATCCAGGATGGTAAATCAATGATTGATCTTAAGAGTATATCTTTCGTTATTCTGAATCAGGAAAAGCCAAGGCCTACGACCTGCACAAGAATATATCCTCAAAGGTCCGCGGCCACACAGATGGCCCCAGCAACAAGATGATGAGAGTCTACCTTGCCCCCATCTCTTTCCAGGGCTACTGTATTGAAAGAGAAGCTGTTTGAGGACGCTTTTCAAGATGGCCTTCGCAAGCCTCTGAAGTGTGACCTCATTCTAAAGCATTAGTAACCATTTTAGGGATCAAACTAAGATTCTAGGAGTAACTAGAACACTGGAAAGGTTCTTGAAGACACAGACAATATGCAAGCCAGTTGAAAACCCAGCAATATAAAAAGAATGGTAGTTCGGAATTAAAATAAAAAGAAACAAAAAGATTTCAGAAGAAAGGATGGCCAAAACATTTTGCCTGCAACTTGTAGCACAAGAAGGATAACAATAAAGTGGATATTAAAGAGAACAGCAATTTTACCATATTACAGCAAACCACATTTTTGACATTCACGTCAGATAAATAAAACCTGCACAGCCAAATTATCAATGTTTTAATATAAATAAAAATCTCCCCCCACCCTTTTTTTTTTCCTTTTAAAGTAAACTCCCTTATTTCCTTCGGATTAGATACTGTCACCAGAAACACTGTGGACAAGGACCAGACTGCTCAGTTCTCCCATGACCAAGTTTCTCAGATGCAACCAATGCCTACAGATATTAGAAAACTTGCAAATACAGAGAGTAACAAAACCAGAAGCAGTCAACAGCCTTCTACTTTAGGCCTTATAAGTGAGTTAAGATCAGCCATACGCAAGAAAACCTGTTATTCTCCTGCTAGCCAATTACTGCCTGATTAACTTGCACACCTGCAATTCCAGCAGCTCTCCCGAGAGCACAGGACTGAAATGCAACTCGGGGCTGTAAATGAAAGTACCAGTTTGTACAGTGGAAAACTGCTTGTTTTCAGCTAAGGCCAACACAGCTCTTTCTAATGGCAGGAGGACTTCTTCCCTTCCAAGAAGCTCCAAGATCCCGCATATAACAGCTAAAGGAATAATGAAGGCTATTACTTTTCTTTGTGTTTGTTTTTTCCACTTTCAGCTGATTCCCATGGGCAGCTTGTATTACCTGAGAGTACACTGACATAGGTGCCAATTTGCCAGAAGGTGAGAGCCAAGCCATACCTTTCCAAGGCATTTTATAACATTCAGACACTGCTGGTATCTAGTCAGATGGTTTTTCCAGCTATTTTTATAATCAGTAATGAAAGGATCACATTGCTGCTGCTTTTTAAAGTGCATACATCCACTTAATTCCACATATAATTGGGACAAACGCAAACCCAACTTTTTTCGGACTAAGAAAGAGATTACGTAAACTATTGTTAAAGGTTTTTCTGTCATTGTACTCACACACAAAATAAAAATTCTTTCAACTTTGAAAAGTTCAACCCATTACTCTGAAAATTTTCAGACATCTGATACAATAGTACCTGCTCTTCCGTGCAACATGCCTGAAAACCTTTACAAGGGAGTCCAATTACCAGCCTCTCACTGGTCACATGAGTACAAAAAGCAGCTGTACCTCCCAAAATGGCAATAATTTAAAACCTTCTGAAATCAGTGTGCTTGAAGAGATGTCTTGCTGTTTTGGTCAGCTGATTAACAAATCCAGAAGCTCCTGAAACACTGGTGTACAGAAACGTTGGTAAAGTTTTTCCACTGTCACCAGATAATCACACTGTGCCCGGTCCTATATTCTTCCTGTACCCAGTGAGGAAAGCAAGACCTGAGGACAGCCAGCCTGACCGAACATTTCCAAGAGGAGCCCAAGAGAGCAGCGAAGAGGCCCCTATGTCCACACAAGGCTTTCGTAGCACTTGCAGCAGCCCAGGGCAGGGGACTGCACACATGTGAGGCCGTTTGCCCCCCACCTGCAGGCTGAACCTGCCCTTGAAACAGTAGTACCAAGGGGCAAAGCACTCCCAGGACTCTTCTTCCCTTGGAGGTACAAGAAAGGCTTGAAGAAAGCCTAATCAAAACTTAGCAGATTTCTCAAGTATTGGAAATCATCACTCGGAAAAAGTGTTGCACAGGAAAAAAAAAAGTGTAGTGGGCTGCAGAAGTCAGACTCATACAAGTACCTTAGCTTAAGTACAAATCTGACATAACACACATCCCCTCATCCACCAGCTTAGGATTTCCACAAGCTGCTGGAGACTGGCAGCCCGACAAGGGACAGGATGCCTGTTCCCTCCGCTGTCGTACTCTGTTGTAAGTATTCACTTGTAAGCACAGGTCAAGGCGGGATACTATACCAGACAGCACCTTGGTCTCACCCAATATATTTGTTCAGCTGTGGAAAAGGTGTTCAAAGCAAGGTTTTGCAAAATAGCTTAACACCACCATGCTGCTCTCCTTGAATATGTGAAGAAACTTGCTGATACATGAAGAACTACATCCTTGGTCTCGCCTCTCGTCTCCAACAGCAATCAGAATCCAGAGTGGGAGAGCATTTTCAGAGACAACCTCACCCATGCCAGCAACCTTCCTTCCATTTGCAGCTGCTGACGTACCTGCACCGGCAGCCTGGGGGGTCGGCCTCCCACGCAGCCCTGACAGCGCAAGAGGGGCTCTGCTGGGAGAAGTGAGCTTAAGAAGAGAGCGTTACTAAAGCTCCTTGACAAATAACTACAGCATGCTTGAAAACAGGACTCCCGCGTGCTGCTAAGTCCATTTATTTTTTTAATAAAAGATAAAATAATTTTCTGTTGAGAACTTTTTGTATTAAAACCTGCTCAGCAGATATGAAATTAACTTGATGTTGTAACCAACCGTTCTTACAAACTGTAGGAAGAGACAAGTGTGAAAATTAGTTATTTATATTCAGACAAACAGCTGACAAGACTGTGCAACAGCCCAGTAGTACAATAGCAATGGCTCAGAGTGAAACAAATTAGCCTGGCATTTTTAATTAAAAATTTTCTGCTTCCTGGAATGGACCGATTGTCGTCTCTTTCCCCATGTCACAGATTAACAGAGTATCCCTTAGCTGCTTTTATGTAACGGACTATTCATATATTAAATATAGAAAATATTAAAATGAGTTAGTTTATCTTGAGAGGTTTTTCCTTGACATACATGCTGTAATTGAAATGTTGAGGAATGTATCCTACAAGAAACTGGAGGGTGGGGAAGCTAGAAGCTGCCTTTGACAGCTAAATTGAGGGCAGGTTGTTTCTTTTTTATTATTTTTAGAGTTTGGATAGTCTAGCTTCACTTAGATCTCACTCTGGATTTCAGATAACGTTACATTATCCCCTGACCAAAGACAATTAATTGTTTTGGTGCTGCACGATGAGATGCTTGCGTGTCGTACAGTGCTGCTAACTTGCGGCCTCTGATGTTTTTCTTCAAGCTCAAGATCCTGAGAGAGTCTCAAGTTTCAGAGTTTGTTTTAAGAATCCTTTCAGCTTTTGTGGCTTTAGAGAAAGGAATTAACCACTAAGCAGTCCCAGACTGGAAAACAAACTAAAAAACTTTAGCATTCCCTTAAAACCTAAGGCAATGTTATGATTTTCTTGGTGTCTGAGGCAGGATTTTGTAGTATTGTCACAAGTCTCAAAACATGAGCGTTATGAGTCCGGTGACTTCCTAAGCTTATCACAACTGCTTACATCTCACTGAAGCTCCATAGGTTTAAGTGCAAACTCCTGCACTTGCCTCAACGATAGCTAGGGCAAAGAGAAGATTCCTCCAACTTTTTCTTAAGGAAACATACTTAAGCTCCTATTTACTCTTCTATCTGCAAAACGGTATCAGACAACAATTTAAAAACCAAAGCAGAGGCCAAAACACAGGACAGAAATGGTTAGGTGCTCTCTTCTGGTCTGTGCCTAGACCACGCACACCCTCCGGTGCGGTGGCAGTTTGCGATGGAGGCAGCAGCGCCGTCTCCTCGAGGTGCGTTCGGCAGAGCGCCGAGGCTGCTTCCCGATGGCTACTGAGCATATGGGAGGAGGGAAAAAGAGGGGTGAGGGTAATTTCTTTCTCCTGCCCTCTCAAGTAATGCAAATAATAAATATTAGAAAGTCTCATTCTCTGCAAAATTGTGATTGTCAGGTAGTCACCATTCCCCTGCCACAAATTAGGCAATTATTTCTCAGTTTAGGGAAATGCTCACCTGTCATTTCTGTCCACTTTTGTTTGAACACAGGCCTCAGGGGACTTAATAAACTGAAGCAGTTCACAATCATTGCCAAGATACAAAACGTGTTTATTTTTCATCACCACATGTTGGATTTGGCGGGGGCGGGGGGGGCACAGAATTGTGCAGCAGCATAGCTCTGTGCTGGGAAAGCAAACAGGTTTTCTAGATCTAAATTAACTTCTTGTCCTGAAAAAAGCATTACAAATATGCTGGTATTTCTCATCCCCTACACAAAAACCACACAACCCAAGGAAACTGTCCATTACCTTCTTTCCTCCCTATTTTAACAGGGATTTGAACTTTTTTTGGTATCAGCAGTATAGTGCACGTGTTGGGGAGGATAGTACTTGCTTGCTTTGAGACTGTACAAGTAAAACCATTAGTTAAATTGAGTTTAATTACTCCAGTTTAATTAATTTAAAGAAATTTAGCATGTATTGGCCTTTTTATACCCCAAATGAACAACAGAGATTTCTAACCTTCCACAGCATCAAAATTAATTAAAACATCATACATGTTATTCTGAGTACACAGTTATGCAGGACTGGAAGGGGCCTCAGAGTCTCTCAGTCCAGGACACACCTGAGGGGCTGTATGACACAAGAAACCTCTGCAAACGTTAACAGAAAGCACCTACACCTTTCTATGCTCATAAACAAGCATGCAAAATGGAGTGACGGACAGAGGAGGGAAAGTTAAACACAAAAAATTAACATACATAAAAACTATTTTTTCTTGTATTCAGAATGCAAATTCTCCATGGCAGCATTGACAAAACAGTCCCAGGTGCATTTGGGCTTCTCCTCAGAATAGCTAGCCAGTGCTTTAAGAAAAATTGATCAAGTCTGTCCTCCTGCAAGCTGGTGGAACGCATGAGGTTGCAATGACCTACCCGAGCACTGAGCAGTAGGTGTGTTTTTGCTGACCGGCCGTTCTTCTCGGGCCAATTATGATTGCATGCTAAAGGATCAGAAGTTGCTTATAGGCTGAGGAACTGAGCACTGGGAGACTTTTTAGCATTCAGTACTAGCAAATCCATCTATGAAATGTTTTGATGTAGCTGCACCAATTGCCTGATCCACTTAGTCCCCCATTAATCCATCCGATTTTGATATTACACGTCAATAAGTCATCAACATTGTTTCTTACTGAGGCTTAATGCACAAAACCGTCATATGCAAATGAAAGAAAACAGTACAAATATGCATATAACACACACATCGAGCACTAATTCAAACCTATCTACACGACTTAAAACTAAATATGCTCACTGCTCATGAATGTAGCAACTTTCCTTAAATCAAGCACTTCATTCCAAGGAGAGAAGAGGAGAAGAAATATCAAAAGGTGGTCTTTTTTTTTTTTTAAATCTAATTTGATACTATAAATACTAATTATTTTTATTTTTGTTACCGAGCAGCATTGTTACTGTCAATGTAACGTAGGTCTCTAATATTGTATTTCCAAATTTTGAAGTATTAAGATTTCCTTTAACAGTAAATTATTTTCTGATATGTAGTACTTGTTTGGGGGATAACTAATATCCCCTATTGTGATTTTTTTTTTTGCTCTTAAATGATTACAAGCATGTCAGCCTTAACTCCATCTCACCACAGGGGTTTATCTAGCAGTGTGAGCAAAAACGTTCAGTGAAATCCTGTATTTAGATTTTTTTCTAGTGGGATTATTTTGATGAGGGTATTTGTTACTGGATTTTGTAACTGAATAGACAGGGAATTTTGTTGCATTATCAATACCGCACTTTTCTACTATAAGATGGGTGGGGGGGTAGGGATGACTAGGAAACCAAGCATCAGATAGAAAGGTAATACATCTACAAGTTCAGAACACTAATGAATCCCAAATGTCCTGCAACACCATTCTGCTTGTTAGTCTTATCATTAAACAGTCTTGGTAGAAAGCCTGCATATTTGCTTCCAATTACCACCAGCATATGAAAAATATGCTCATGCCCCTTTCATTATCTTCCAGGACACTGTCTCTCCACCAGCATCTCCACCCAAGCTGGAGAATGGGACAGACCAGAGGCAGAATACTGCTCATTGGCCAGACCGGAGCATGAAAAAGAACCCAAACATCACAGCACATCTCACCCCTTTTCAAACTGAATGTTTGTAGGAAACCCGGTGCTAAATCATTTGTAAATGACCTGATTCTGCAGCCCTTGCCCTGTGAGAAGAGCCTGAAGCAGCTGGGCTTGTTCAGCCTAGAAAGTGGCTGCTTCAGGAGGCCCGGTGTCAGCCACCCCATCCTTACATTGAGGTTATTAAACAGATGGAGCCAGGTTCTTCCAACACAACGTGCCTTTCGCAATACCTATAATGGCATCAGTAATTACCTTCATAAAAAGTAATCAACTTCATAAAAGTATATCAACTGAAAGCTATGCTTACAAAGACCACAGATAACCAAACAAGAAAAAACATGCACAGGCCATACAAAAGAAGCATACACAGGACAAAAAAAAAGGAACAGCAGTATTTGACTGCAGGGAATTTAGAGGCAGAGAACCAAGATGACTTCACCAGGCTCACAGCAGTGACTTAACCAGGCTTGAGCATCACCATGACTGCTGCCGTCCTCCCTGGTGCACTTCAGCCCCCCACCCCCAAGCTGAGCACAGCCAGGGGATACTTCTGAATAGCCAGTATAGATGAGGCCACGCTACTGGGCAGGGGAGAGGGAAGAGAGAATGTGTGCTGCTCTGTGCCACTTGATCTTAGTGCTAGAGAGTGGCCCTCACCCGTTTTATTCACCATTACACCTGCTTTACTAACTACCCTAGATGCAGGCTCCCCACCATCTCATACAGCCTTTAAGTTCTTAGCACTCTTCCTTCTCTACCCTGTTTTTGGTTACAATTTTTTCTGCAGTGATTAGATTAAGAATGATTAGAAGAGACCTATAAATAAATTCAGTGAGCACATAAGCTTCTAACACAACAATATTTAGTTTCCTCCTTACTATGAAGTTGCATTGCTTGCTGCTAATCTTCTGCAAACCTTGCTTCCCGACATCCAGTTAAATGCAAATCTGAGCTAACTTTTGCTTATAAAGAATTTGCATTTGCAAGAACTTTGCTATCATTCATATGGTGAAGTCTACATCACGATTTGCATGCAAGACTCATAGGAACACCATAACCTAGCTCTCGATGTCATTTTATCTCGTGAATCCAGCCTTCAACCTAACTCATGTTAGATGAAAACAAATCTTAAAATATTCCATCCAGCACCAGCACAGCATCTTTAAGCAGCACCACCTTTCTATCACACTTTATTTCTCTTTGCATTTAAGGCAGCACTGTCAGTAATCATTCACCATTTTTCTTTATGCCAGCCCTTTCCTAAAAAACACAAACCCAGCAAATTAAATAGAAATGGAGTTGCCAGGAATGAAGTGAAATAGTGAGTTTGCCAAATAAACCATTACATATTTAATCAAATGAAAACCACTTAAACAACCGATTCTGACAGAACCTCCGTGTTATGCATGCTGTATCACATCATAGCAAATGAAACCTCTATACAGCAATATTAATGCAGTTACATCTACATTAAAGATCAAGGAAGAGACGGCTATAGAAATTAGAGACAGGTAAAGTAGAAAACTTGTACAGAGCTCTCCAAAATGCATCCAAAGTCCTCTGGGAGCAAAATATCTTGATGTTTCCAGTGCTTCTTCAATCCAAATAGTCTGAAAACAGCACCAGAGACTGATTTTACACAGAGGTGGGCCCAGATGGCAAGCTTCCAGTTTGAACGTGGGTGTACTCAAATTCATAGCTTTGGTTTATGTTAATAAGCATTTTAACACCTATGCCTCCTGTCACAGGAGGAAGAAAAAAAAAAAAAAAATCAACAGCATGCTGAGCTATTACATGAGAAACAGGAACAAAGAAGAAAGAACAGCAAAACTAAACCAATCTCAAAGAACTTTGGGGACAGGCTCAGCGTAGCTACAGGCAGGGATGATAATTCTTGCTACGCTCATACAGACTGTCATCTTGTAGAGCTTAATGATACCTTTACTAATTTGAGAAAGACCACCACTGAACTGACTCTGAGACTGAAAACTAAGAGGGCAGCATCTTCATAAGCAGGTTGGGAGTTACCTGGCAGAAAAACATAAGCTAGAAAAATATTTTTCCATTTTGCAACAATAAATTCAAGGTTTGAAATATTGAGAAGTGTTACACGGACACACAATTGTACAGCAAGGTAAAGAAGGGAGAAAAAAAGAGTTTATATTAACCTCCAAAATCAGATGAGGATTGATGACAGCTTTGATTCTAACAAGTATTAGGAAAGGCAGTCGTACTCTGTTAAGAATGGCCTTAAACTGACTTTCCGTGCAGACAAGCAACAGCAGCACAAGTAGTCAGGAATAAAGTGTCACAATTTGATTAATATGCAATCCTTTAGATCTTCTTTAGCTTACATCCAAGGTTTCAGTTCACTCTAGGGTGGTTTCTATTAATTTGTCTCCATTTGAAGCAAAACCAAATCATTTTTCATACACTGACACAACTTTGCCTTTGAAAACGATACCTGATTCAGCAAGAGGTGCGAACAGATGTAAGTACTATCTGCACATTCAAAAAGTGCATTTCTGCTCAGTTCATTTCTCTGACAGAGTCCTGGTGCTCTATCCTGCTAATTATGGACTACTAAATCACAGAAAGAAACAAATGTGCATGCACACTGGTGAGAAGGATTTTAATGTACGTGTGATGAAGATATTTAACCCTGTCTCTGCTTCTTTAGGAAGCCATGTCCACTGTCAAAGTCCAGTGACTTCTCAAAGCTCTCATTCAACTCTCAACCAAGCTTTTTTCCAGTAGAGATTTGGAGAAGTACATGTTCATCTCACTCCTTTTGGCAATTTCTTCTAGCTCACTTCCACAGCTTTCCCCTCATCTGAAGAACACTTAATTTTTTTTTTTTTTTTTTTTTCCCTTAGAATTCTCCATCCACTGTACTGGAACCTTCTTGCTAAGGCCTCTATAACTTGCAGTTTTGCCTCAAGTCACCATCCCAGCAATCCTATCCATGGTCAGCAACTACCTAGAAAACCATTCTATACAGCAATATGTAATCCTTAAGCAACATATCACAGAATCATGATCCTTAAGTTTCCTTATTAGAATATGATCCTTAAGTTTCAACAACAGCAAGTTCCCAACCTGTTTGCACGTTTGATTCTCAATTTGTAATTGGTGTTAAGCATCTAACACTGGTAGTAGCCTTTAAAATCTCCAGACCATCTATCTTTACCTCCTCTCCCCCTGCCCGCTCCTAATATCCTTTTACCTGCATCTACTGGCATAAACTGTACTCATCCAACACATGACAGCAGGGAAAAAATATTTGATGGATCAAAGCATAGACTTAAGAAATTCCACATCACTGACAATCTTCAGTCTAAGAGTTAGGCTAAGGGTTTAACAAAGGCTACAAATACAGTACAAGATAAATAGCCATTTCTTATAAGCCTCTTTACCGTGCAAGGTCCCCATTATCATTCTCCAGCAGCAATAAATTTCTGTGGGAATTAAACATCTCTCAAACTACCCCATCGATCAGTATAACACTGTCAGATGCTGCTAAGTACTGCCTCAAGGGAGAATGCTGCATTTCCAGAGTCCCGTTATCACCAGGAACTGGAAAAACCCTACATTTCCAAGCAAGAGTGAACTTCCAGAAGAGCCACTCTGCCACAGTGTCATATTATTTTACGCTATATTAAAAGCGGCAACAATAGTTGATCTTCTTTCCTCTCAGTGTCTTTTTCCCCCCTTCCTATGCTACTCATGACCTTGTGCACTTCACTACTATATTAAACATTATCAGACAGTTAATAGCCCAAGAGAGGCTACTACCACTCAAGCACCAGAAAATTCAGACCCGATCTCTCAGTATGACAACCTCTCTCTCATGTTTTAGAACACTGAATTCAGTAACTGACTTATCAGGTCAGAGACGTCAGGGTTTTGTTCATCATCATCCTAAAAATCCCATCGCTCTTCTCAAAGGTTAGAGGGGGGAGCCCAGCATGGGAATTTCTGCCACCCAAATTTCACTTCAGTTTTTGCCATTTTAGAACATGGAGAAATCTTGGCAAACCCTTTCTGAACACAATGGGATTTTCTTCACTGTTTTGAATTTGGTTTTTGAGAACAGCTGTAGTCAGATACTCTCATTTCAAAGACTAGTGCAGATAATTAAAGAAAGGGCTCATTTACTTCTAAGTAGCTTGCAGAAAACTTTCTTCCCAATATGTGGCCTTCCTCTCCTCCCCCTCCTTTCTTCCATAATCACTATTTGTAATTTATTATATGTGCCTAATTAAACGTGGGATGCAACTGATCTTAAGTCTCAAATTTCAACTTATCTTGATATTTGTACAAGATGTTCTCATTTTATAAATTAATCGACCTAAAGGGTGGAGAAGATACTAAATCTTCTGCTGGTTAGTACAGCCTAATATAACTATTGCAGTATTCACTGTTGTGTAACAGTATTTTCATTTCATAGCCATACTTCCAACATATGCCAGCGTGGGGAAACAAAGTGGAAGAAAAGAGGTGAGATGTTTGCCTCCCAAGAAGCCAGGTAAGCATAAAGTTAAAAAAATTAGAATGAAAAAAAATTGCTAGCAAAATCTATTGAGATGAGAAACAGTATATCCATAGCCAGCTACTTTGTATGTTAAATCTTGTCTGCAGGGTGAAGGCAAGAAAAATAATATTTTTCGTGTCGTCTTTCTCTTCTGTATGACTTCCCTGTATCAGTTATTACACACGAAAAAGCTTCATATATAAAGGGCTGTTTTTCCAAAATCCAATATTCGGTTGAAGGGAAAAGAAAAAGACAAATAAAGATATTTAGTAACAGCAAATGATTTAAAACAAGGCTGTCTTTAGAAAACACTGGCCTATAAAAGACAGCAAAGGCAGAGGGGCTGTTCCCCTCAAGCATTCACATCTCATTTCAAACTTATCATTCCTTCTATTTTATTATTTTTCATTAAGCACGCCAGATACACAACATGAGGTTTCTTGTGTGTAGCACCTTCAATAGCCAAACTTGGGGGCAGGGGTAGGTTCTGTTCTGTTTTTAAATAAGCTGTGGGAATGGCCTTGGAGAAGCAGGCGCTGGAAGCAGGGCTTCCTCCTCGCAGGCGAGCGTCCTGCTGGGCTGCAGCCTTCGCCTGCCCTTCCCGGAGCTGGCGCGCTCTGCTCCCACATGCACCACGGGGATCGCTGCACCCGTGGGGCGGCCTTGAGAAAAGAGCAGAGCGTGCCCACTCCTGCAAGGCACAAGATGTAGGTTCAAGTGCCTGGGGACAAAGCTGCTTCACCCAGAATCCCTGCTCTTAAGAAAGTGCTTTAACCAGCAAGCGAAAGAGAGCATGCCCAACTACCAAGCCTGAGCTGCCATGCAACTGCAGCCACGGTGCCCTGTGCCGAGCACCGCGCTGCCAGATGACAAGAGACACGCCGCAGCATGCCGGCAAGGCCCGGGCCATTGTACCTTGCTTGCCTAACCCAGAGTGAAGTCCCCAGTTACTGACACTGAGACACCTAGCCAATACATTCACTGTTGTAGATGTGCACCGTTGAAAACACTTGAGCAATTAGGTGCTATTTTGTAGGTTGCTCTGTTAGACTTTGGCACCTGTATTTGGTCCAAAGGAAAAAAGACAAACCCGAGTTTGTCTTTTTTAGGATCTGGCCTCCAGTTCTGGAGATGAAAAATCGAGTGTTTTGTATCTGCAGCACTGGCCTTGAAGTGAATCTCTTGGCGAGCACGAAGAAAGCATCTGTCACCCCACAGAGATGGTCAGTCGGTCTTGGTGTTACAACAGACCCTGCAGAATAAAGAGGCAGGGAAAACCAAGCCAGGCAAGAAAGGAAAATAAATAAGTATAGCGATACTCCCTCCCAGTTGATGAGCTGGCTGGCTTAGGAAGGGCCAATTATTCATTGGCTGTGCCTGAACAGATCCTCAGAGAGTACACGTGGTCTGGTGTCTGGTTAGAGAGCAGAAAAAAATCCTCCATCCTGCAGTGTAAATGTCAGGGCTGCACGCTACCTGCCATTTAGTCACACGCTATTGTTTTATCAGATGCAAGGTTATTTTATCAGGGCCAAAGTGTACTCTTGGTGGTAGATGCAGCAGCCCAGAGCTTTTGCTGTGCTTGCTGATAAATCCATGAGAAGCCTGAGCTGGAGACCGGGAGCAGGGACCAGGTATAACGCCACTGGGCCATTACCTATCCAGCAACAGTTTGGACTACACCAGGGCTGGGAACGTTAACCAAGGGAAAAACATCACCTTAAATACATTAGCCATAAAGGGTATAGTGCAGGGAGGCAAATCAAATTAAAAATAGTTTTTTCCTCCAACTTCAGCCAAAATACTTGAAGTCATTTTGCAAGATGATTCACATTCACATTTGCTTTTAATTCTGCGTACTGTGGAATACCTGGAGTTTCTAACAATGGATTTAACAATTGCAGTCTCCGTCATAATAGATGCTGATACAAACAAATGATAATTTGGGAACTAACGCACCTACTTTTGAGTGATATGTGAATATTTTTATATTCATTTGTTTTGGGGGGAGAAGGTTTGTCTTTTTAACTTGATGCTGAAGGTCTCACAGGCTGCAATAATGGGTGAAAGACTTGCAAGCGCCAACAAGTAAAAGCTGTAATTGTTTTATACTTTAATAATATATATAATAATATATTACAACACTGAAGACTACTCAGAAGCTTTAACTAATACACAAAGTGGCTGTCTACCTATTTAGTAGAGCCACAAGGATTATTACGCTAATTCCCTGAAGTCTCCCCTACCTTACAATTTTCTTCCGAGTGCTATTCCAGGAGACAATTTTTATCCTTAAAATTGTATCTGATTTGGGAAGGTTCCTGGGGGACAGGAATGAATCTAATATACCCTACTATAAGAAAAGAACGTATTTAGAAATGCTATTAATCCTACATCTTTCTGGCTTTATTTTGTTCCTTCTTAGTTATTAAGGCAGGAGGCAACACTGGGTCCGTCCAGCCCCACAAGGACCTTGAAATTTCATTCACTTTCTCCCACACTGAAATGCAGCAGCTGAAGTTTAATTAAACTATAGGCAAGCTTTGAGCCTTGGTCTAAAGAAATCAAGAAAGGGAAAAAAATGCTACTGTGCATTCCTGTTCTAACCTTGTATTATCTTCTGTCTTAGCAGAAGGGAAATCCTATTTGCACTTTGAAATTATTAGCTTTTACCAGGCATTCACTGGTTATCAGACATTAACATGAAGTTATTTTGGAGGGAAAGTATGTAAACTTAAGAGCACTATTCAGTACAGCTGATACTAGCAGAGGAGCTGGTGAACACTGTTGATTGAACAGAGTTTCAGCAGAATCTCTTCCCTGTTTGTAGCTGTAAAAAAATCATTTCTGCTCTCTAGTCTGACTTACTTCTTTTGAACCCACTTGATGTGGAAACTTAAAATGATCATTTTATTCATTACCCTCGTGCCCTGACAGCACAGATTGAGCTGAGCTAGGACAGCAGCAGCGTTGCGTGGCAATCAGGACTCTCGGGGGGGGGAAGTGGTCAATTTTGGTTTCATCTTTCTATCATAATCTGTGAAGAAAGACAAGGTATCTTTATGATTGAAATCTATTTTTCCCCTCTAAAAGTAATATCACCAGTTTCATCTAGCAAGAAAAACCATATGCCTGTTAACAGATCTTGTAAATTCTGGTTCAAAGGAAAAATTCATCTCGATGCTTAAGCAACTGCCCCAACATAGCTCCACTAAAATGCTACCCCCGAACAGTCCACTAGCTGCTTTGCCATTTGGATTCTGCTTCTGTCTATATTGTTTTTCTTCTCGTTGTTCCACCTACAGTCTTCAGTATAAATCTGCAGTAGCTCTAGTGTGAAGCTATAGCTAATAAAGCAAGTGCAGTGACAGAGGGCATCTGGATTCCCCCAAACCTTCTCCTTTCAGGACTTCAGTTCAGTTGCTGGGCACAATATATTCCCATATGGGTTCCCAAACAAGAAAATGTAGTTCATTGCTATGGTCTTGCAAGAGGAAGGATAAATAAGATCATCTTCAGTCTGAAGAAATATGACATAAAGTTCTCTCAGACCATGGTGTTTCAACAGATCAGATCTTCACAGCTGCACGTAGGAAATGCAGCAGAATAATGACAGCAAAGAAGCACCTGAATAGAAGAAATTACATCTGTTCTGTCTGTCACTCCTCCAATTTTTAAATGCAATTAATTTAAGCAGCTTTATATCTTAGTGCAAGATGCTAAAATTCCTAGTAATTAAAAGGTGCATTCAATCAACTATTCCCCTGCTGGCAAGAAAAGATAAACATATTTTGATTTCGCTTTCCTGGATGTACAGTGAACACTGATGAGAAGCCCTATCCTCCAGCCTTGTTACCAGCTCCCAGGATGCTGGTGTCCAAAGCCTGCAGCAGGAATCCCAAGCTGGGTTATCACTGACCCCTGTTCAAAATGCCAGGGGGTAAGGGAAACATCTGGAGAAGAGGAACAGAACATAGAAAAGCATGGGGGAAAAAAACTGAGCATGGAAAGATGGATTCTGGCTTCTTACAGGAGGGATACTCGTTTTTTCCAAAAAAGAGACAGCCAAGAGGGGAAGTGATGCCAGTCACCTGCCAGGCTTTTTGGTCCTAAGCACCGATTTTCACAGGCTTTCCTCTGGCTGAGGAGAGCCACCAGCCTAGGCAGAACTAGGATGCACAGCTGCTGCGGTGCCACTATTTTCCTTTGCATATTTTCAGCATGTTTGCTTGAGCAAGATTTAGTTCATTATTTCAGGCCTCTAAAATACAAAAAAATCATGGGAGACAAGAGAGATTAATATTAAAAATAGAAAACCCAAGCCTATTTAAAATTAAAACTCAACAGTACGGTCTTATTCCTTTCCCTTTACATATAAATGTGAGATCTACTGTTAAACTTCACAAGCTTTGACAAATTCCTGTCTTCCTCAACAGTCTTTAGGCATATTCTTCCTCCCTTATTACACTGGGAAAGAGTCCAGGAGTACTTTTTGTTTGGCACATTAAAAACTGAGCTATAAAGTATTAATTCAATATTAATTTAAATTTAACTATGCAACTTCGTGGAAACATCATCAAAAATTGGAACTAAAAAAAAATGGAGGGAAGGAAGATCATCTGGGTTCACTTGAGTTTAAAACCATTTCCTACTTCTACAGAAGAAGTTTATCATTCCCGTGATTTCATTTATGAGGGTGACATCTCTATTTGTAGGGTTTTTTCCAAAAAGACACAGGAAGCACTCACCTTAAAAAAAAACATTTTAGATTTCAGTGGTAATAGCACCCCATAGTCTGAATCTACAATGAGTTTATTAATTATACATTATTCTCAATGCATAATTATGTAAAGTGCAACAAATTCAGTCTGATTTAGTTTTCCCTTATGTGGCAAGAGTACATCCATATTTAATAAGGCCATTGTAGTGAAAGTCTAAACTCCCTGCACTGTCCACAGTTATGAAGACAGTAAATTAGAGCTTCGGCATGGGTCCTTTGAGGGAAACGCAGCAATTAAAAAACTGTATCCAAAAATTACTTTTTTTTAGTGGGGGAATAAAAAAAACTAAACATCACACTCCAACAGTTTTGCTACAAAGCCAGTGATATTTTCAAATTCACATCAATGACATTTATTATATATAAGCTTTCAGATAAAACACTAAAAACATAATATTGTTTTAGTCTGCCAGCAACAGGCCATGTATTTTTTAAAGTATTCTACCCAATGTTCCCAAGCATTCTTCCTAATAGCATTTCAGCTCCCTTCTCCCTGGCATTTTAAACCACATCCAGATTTCTCCTAAACCTCTTTATTTAAACTCTCAATTTGTCAGTTCTATCACCTCAGTCACTCTTTTAGATAGAAAATCCTGAAAACAGAAAAACACGTCAGTCTACAGACAGCACAAAAAGGGCGGATGTAGAAATAAGACTGTTGCTAATAAACTCAAGATTATTACTATAGATTTGAAAGCACTTTTCCCCTGATGTGTGAATGGTTAAACAAAAGTAACACAAAGCTTCTGGTCAGCCTCTTGTGACGGGCAAGAGGGGAAGAAACAAGAGCAAACGCTCAAAGTTATCAGCCAGATTCACTGCAGGCTGCATGGCTGAAGGGCAATTTATGGAGATGCAGAAGTACAGACCAGAGGAGGACAGTGTTGATGAACCCGGTTTATTTGTGACACCTTAAAGGAGACCGACCCAGAGATGACAAGGGAACAGTTGAGTAGGAAGAAAGCCCAGCAGCACAGCAAGAAGTTTGTGTAAGAAACGTGTGCCAGGAAGGTTATGACAGGGTTAAATCTGAGGCAATGGGAAAAGAGAGAATGGCAACATAACCAAAATAAAGACAGGGCAAAACCATGCGATAAATTTCAAAACTAAGACTTTTTTTTCTCCCTGTAACATTCAAATAAAACAACTCAGATTTCTGTCTCCAAAACCTCCCACTGCAGCTTGTGAGAAGAATTCCTTACCCACATTAGCCTTGTCAGGCTTTCTTCTGGAGCAGTGTCAATATGTCAAAAAAGTGCCAAAAGAAACCTATTTAAAAAAAAAAAAAGATAATAACAAGGTATGCATACTGCCACAGCAGATGGCAACCTGCACAGTGTCAGGGAGTTTGAAAAACCTTCAGTTCTAGCACCAAAACCTTGACTAAATTTTCCTAAGGACATTAAAAGGGATAGTTTCAGAAGCTGAAAACTGCTGTGGTTCATCCTCCAAAAGGAACTCAAAAGCCTGAAATAGTGTATCCAGTCTAATATAGCCTTATCTTTGTTTTCTTAGCAGCTTTGCCAGCATCTCACAAACCAGTTTTGAGGAAGTCCATAACATTGCATACAGTTTTCCATGATACCCAGTTTCCACGGACATCCATTTTGCAAAAGCCCCAGAAGAGGAGGAGCACAGAGGAGGACTCTGATGGCTAATTTCCACCAGGCTCACTGACGTCCAACTCTCTGAGCAAAAGCTGGGGTGGTCTAAGCTCCCACCCACGAGATCCCTGTAAGACTTTGCTTTTTCCAGATCCGATATCTTCATGGAAGCAAGTTTAGCAATAACAGACTGACAATAATGTAAACCTGTGCATTTCATTAAAGTCAACCTGAGTACGTCAAACCAAACCCAAAAATAGCTCAATCCACTTTTGGTAAGTGTTGCTTTGAAGCCATACTCCACTCATGCTTTTCTCTGCCTCTTCCCAAACTAAGAGTTTCTTCCACTACTGCAGGAAAAGTAAAATCCTCTGTAGATTTTCTTCCCTTAAGATGCTCCTCATTTTAAGCATTGCTGATTGCATGAAATTTGGCACATGAAATATCAGAGTGAAAAACAGTCTTCAAGGCTCTCAACATAAAAATCAAATCTAATATTTATATTTGGAAAAAAAAAAAAGCCAAAGATGATGCATAAGGAAAACTCAGAAGAAACCTGGAAGCATCTAAAATATTAAATTAAAACCATTTATCTGAAGCAGAAGATAAGTTGAAGGAGTTTACAAAAGAAGGGAAAGCCGACAGTGATGAATGTAGCAATTTGGAAACTGAAAAAGAAAAGCATGAGAAGGAGAAGTTATGGAGGAGGAGAGCAGGGAGGACTAATAAAAGGAGAGACTTCGGAGGGAGGAGAGGAAACTCGGGGTAGCTCTGTATGCATCAAATTGTTTTCCGTGGCAGTAAAACAGAAATGGGCAACCTCATCCCTCTTCCGACTTCAGTAACCTCAGTAGAGTTAAAAGGATAAAACAGGCTGCAAAATATTAAGCTGAAGTCTCTCCACTAAAACCCTCTCAACGCATTGCATAAATAGCTCGTCTCCCTCATGGGATTTTCAGTTCCATTACCTAAAGGCAGCTGACATATTTACAGCTTTGATACTGAGGAAGGCAACAATCTGCATCATTTAGGAAAACCAGGGGTTTCCATGGACCTCCAGGCTGTGGTGGAGTTGGGGATTTCTTTCTCCTGCTCTCTCCCACTGCAGCATTTGATGTACAGTGTGTGAGACTTTTTGGTCTTTGTAGTGAACAACTTCATTTTTTTTTAATAGACATGGGAGCCATTTAACGATCTACTTGCCGTGGCTCAGGAGACATGCAGGAAGAACGGATGTTTCTGTGAAATTGTCTCAATTCAACATCTGCTATATAGATGCCTGTGATTGCAGCAGCCTGGATTCAGCAACCCATGTGTTCCCCAGCTATCCTGTAGCCTCAATCATTTCTTTTCTGCTGCAAGGTAGCAAAATACAAAAAATGTAATCCTAAGAGGGCAAAAAAATTAGATGCACAAAGGAAAGAAAGCTACTGAACAAGATACACACAGCACACATTAAAGAAATTCTTCATACCCCAAGGTTCATTATCACCACAGGAAGCTTCACAAAATCAGAAATTAATTGCTTAACAATGACAATCACCGATAGAACAGATGTTAATGCTCATTATCATATTAAGGGACTGGCTAGATAGTTAAACAACTCTGAAGCCACATGAACATTACTCCACAAAAGTAATTTTAATTCAGCTAAAATATTCTTGAGTACTTGTGGTGTATCTTTGGATTGCTGACAGCTACGTCCAGCCTCCAGCCCATCTAATCAATACATGTTTTCCTGCCGATCTGCAGATGAGTTGGCTATTTATCCCAGGATTCCTTAGCAAATGGCAAAAGCAAGGCACTGCTGGAAGTATTTAACTTTGCAAGAGCCTGAAGGGCACCAAAGTGCTTTGCAAATTATTCTACTTGAGTTTTAGAGCTACAACTCTGGTTTTTGAATGCCGTTGAATAGCACATTGCATTTGTTTCTTCATACGACAGCTTTTCTGTACTGCTTATCCTGCACACTTCCCACAAAAGCCACCCACCTTCTTTCATGCTGGCCCGTACGCACTGCGTGTTCTACCTAAGTGTGAAAATATAACCTTTTCGTGCCACCAAACTGGCCAAGGACACCTTCAAAAAAAATAAAAACGCAATCCAAACAGGCTGCCACTCCAAACCAACGATGCTTTGACCCCATGATTTTGCCAGCCGCTAGAGAAATCAGACATTCCACCTCGGCTGGAAACACAAGAACTGAGGCATACAATTTTAAGAGAATTCCATGTTTTTCTTTAGCTCTTTTATTCGTAAACTAAGCTAACTTTTTCCACCTCCCTCATTAGTTTTTTGTGAGGTTTTTTTGGTGGGTTTTTGGGGTGTTTTGGGTTTGCGGAGGTGGTTTATTTTTTTTCATTTCTGTACCACCTACATTGTGTTCTCTTCACTTGAAATGGTTTAATGCTTATCTTTCAGCCCTCTCTTATACACTGATTTTTCACATGGTATTCAATACTAATGGCAATGACCTGAGAAAACAACTGGCTGATGGTTAACTTCTGTTCGTATCACCCCAGTAAAAAACATAATCGATTAAAGACCATATAATGGAACTGGTGCTTATCCAGATAAAATGCAAGTTTGTAGAAAATGAAACCAAAGCCAAGAGAGTTAAAAGTACCATTGAGATTTAGAGAAAAATAGACTATCAAAACATACATGAGATATAATAGCAGTACAACAAGTACCTCTCACACACAGAGCCCAGCAATTCCTTGCTCATTTCTTGTCTTTGAAGTAAAAACCTTTAAACAGCATTTATAGAAAAGGACTCAGAGGCATCCTAACACCCTACAGAACCAGGCCACAGGATCCCCTGTTACCCCAGGCTGCCTCCAGTGCAAAGAGCAGCCGCTGTGCAGCACCACACCCCCCCAACCATGCCGAAGCCACCAGGGCCATGGGGACATAGGGGACCAAAGGAGACCTGCTGCACGCCCAGCACTGCTGGGTCCTCCCTGCCGCTCACCAGCTGCTTGCGCTAAGCAATGGAGGGATGGGCTTCACTCAAGGGGACACTGCTAACAACCATCCTAGCCATAAAGCTCTATTTGTTTTTTCCTCCAACTATGCACTTGCAGTTTTGCTACACGGCCACTCATTGCCACAAGCAATAAATAGCTCAGTAAATCCCTACCATCAAACCATCTGTTTAACTACAGCCCACATCAGCAGTAACCACGAGGCATTCCCAGCTGAGTTTGGGAAGCAGCGCCGGGAGATGAGCAGCCTCAGTCCAGGTCTCCTTTGCAACAAGCATGAATGAGTCTCCTAAGATGTAGCACTGAATTCAATCCATCAATTACATTCCTACACAAAAATGTGGGCACAATCAGGAGAATTTTAACCCATCCATCTTCTCACAGCCAAGCACAGATCAGAGGCACCTTTGTGTATAAAGTGAAGAGATAAATATACAAAACTTCAAAAATATTTTCCTTCCTTTTGTACCAATGGAATTATTATAACTTGAACTTCAAACACTTTACTAACACACCGGACACTTAGACCCCATGCTTAGACCACACACTGCTTCCTGCAAACACTGCTCGCTGGGGGAAAACGTGTTCTTTCTGTTCCAGCCAAGTTAATGCTGCATTTTGAATCCTTGGTGGAGCAGAGTTGACACAGTGTCAACATAAAGATGCCAATTAGCACACTTCACCATGACAGCCACCACATCTTCCAAAGAAACTAGGGATGTTTTTACATCCAGTGACGAGCAGCATTCCTCAGGGGTCAGTACTGGGACTGGCACCGTTTAACATCTTTGCTGGTAACATGGACAGTGAGATTAAGTGCACACACCGCAAGTTTGCCGACAACACCAAGCTGCATGGTGTGGCTGGCATGCTGGAAGGAAGGGATGCCATCCAGAGGGACCTGGACAGGCTGGAGAAGTGGGCCTGTGCAAACCTCATGAAGTTCAACAAGGCCAAGTACAAGGTCCAAGCACAAATACAGGCTGAGTGGAGAACAGATTGAGAGCAGCCCTGAGGAGAAGGACCTAGGGATGTTGGTTGATGAGAAGCTCAACATGAGCCAGCAACGTGCGCTCATAGCCCAGAAAGCCAACCGTATCCTGGGCTGCATCAAAAGAAGAGTGACCAGCAGGTCAATGGAGGTGATTCTCCCCCTCTACTCCACTCTCATGAGACCCCCCCTGGGGTACTGCGTCCAGCCCTGGGGCCCCCAACATAAGAAGGACATGGACCTGTCGGAGCAGGTCCAGAGGAGGCCACAAAGATGCTCAGAGGGCTGGAGCACCTCTGCTGTGAGGACAGGCTGAGAGAGCTGGGGTTGTTCAGCCTGGAGAAGAGGAGGCTCCAGGGAGACCTCAGCAGCCTTCCAGTACCTGAAGGGGGCCTACAAGAAAGCTGGAGAGGGACTTTTTACAAGGGCACACAGTGATAGGACAGGGGATAATGGCTTTAAACTGAAAGAGGGTAGATTTAGATTAGATATAAGGAAGACATTCTTCACCAGGAGGGTGGTGAGGCACTGGAAGAGGTTGCCCAGAGAAGCTGTGGGTGCCCCCTCCCTGGAAGCGTTCAAGGCCAGGCTGGATAGGGCTTTGAGCAACCTGGTCTGGTGGAAGGTGTCCCTGCCCATGGTGGGGGGGTGGAACCAGATGATCTTTAAGGTCCCCTCCAACCAAAACCATTCTATGATTCTGTCATCTTCTCTGGGAATCAAGTTGTCAGTAAACTCTACAGGTGCACATTCATTTCAAGAAAAGCTAGTTATTCTTCCACACCAGAGATGTAAAAGGATGGAATCAGAAATGGGTGAAAAAGCTATTTTAATGCTGAGGTGGAACAAAAATTAGGAGTAATCAAAGAGCAAATTAAGTCCTTGTTGGGAATTAACTCATTAACGAAGAAATATACATAGCCTGCGGCTGTCAATTTTTTTTTTTTTTGAAGGATCCACAATATTCTTCCTGCAAACTATTTGTGATTGACAGTCACCTACCTATGATTTGCATCTTTATGAGGAGAAAGAATTGCAACAATCCATTAAAACAGCAGAGGCAACGTGTTACTCTTTCCAATAGGAAGTACTCTACCAGGGATGCTGCAAAGAGCGGTTTTAAAGTAGACTGACTGTCACCAGCCCTTTGAGCAACTTCTTTTCCAGCTCACCAAGGTTTATAAACCTCTAGGTCTAGAATGGAAGACAATATCCGGGAAAACATAGGCATACATTTACATCTTCATGATAAAGATACAGCATGGGGCTAAATGGCTTAACGGAAAATAAAGTAGAAATTTCTCTCTAGAGTTTTCTCCAAATGATTGGAAACATATTCTGACTTGGTGTCTCCAAGCTGAGACAAACAGAAGGGCAAGCACCCTTCTGTCTGCCTTAAACCCGAGGCAGCTCCACCAGGAGTTCCTCTGCTCAACTGCAGAAACGCAGGGCCTCAGTCCAGCTCACAGGGACTTCTGCAGTCTTGTGCTTTCCTTGGAGTAGTGCAAAAATGCATTCCGACACTTTGAACATACCTAAAACAGGCAGCACGAGGGTGCGAAGGTGTTTTCACCAAATCAGTCAGCATAGTGACTTTTCCCTAGTGCCTCCTGTGAGCACATCTTCTAATGTTCAGTAGGACTTAGAGAAACACCTCGAAAATCTTACGGGCAGTAAGAACTATCAGCTATTGTTAAGCATCTATTAAATTCTATACTATTTTCCTATAAGGCATATACTGTTTTGAGCTAAGCAGCTTGAATTTCATTTCATCACTCAGCCTGAGGCCAGGGGAGTGCAGGAGTGATCTGTCCATTTTGTGTCTTGAAATCATTATAACAACCGTTACCAATTTTTGAGGCAGTTTTATTTAATGGCATCCATCACAGCTCTGCACCACTTCACAGGTACTGTCTCAGCACAGCGCTCACACAGGCAGGATAACCGAGCCATCAGACTCCAAAGGGCAGTGGTAACTTCTGCCCTGCAGCAGTGATTAGCACCAGAAAGGTCAAGGTTTAAAATGAGGTTTTGCTGTTTCACTTCATATGAGCAATTTTGGACTAATAGCTGTCCTATCTCTTATTAGTGCTGAGTAGTAAGTCATACTATGAAAGCCCTGCAAGGCACACCTGACAACGATTTAATTTTTTACTGCTAATACCTTCAGGCACTCTTCTTGAGCTGGCACAGGAATATTATTTACATTACAGTTAGAAAGTAGATAGACACTGCATTTTGATTGGTTTCGTGTACTGTATTTCTAGGATTCACAATTTGCACTCAGCCAAGTGGCTGAATACCCATGAGACTCTTACTACTAAATACAGAGCGATCTAGACAAATGTTACTGTTCTAATCATTTGTACTTCTCAAAGGCATCAGCCATGCAGCCACAGATCAACAATTTCAAGGTAGATACAAAAGACTGCTTTCGTGCTTATCAATTTGCATGTTTGAAACAGTAATATTCTTCCTCATAGTGAACAAATGAGATGCTCAATTTACCGCTGATGTTTTTAGAAGTTGACATTTGCAACTCACTGCATTCAAATCAAAATGGAAAGGATGGCCTTATGACTTTTAGCAGAGAGGTTTCCAGCGCTACTGGCAGGAATATCTTTCCATCCTAAATAATCACTGCCACTTGCAACAGTAGGCTCGATTCTGACTTCATCCGGATGCGTGGGAGTTTATGCATGAGCTCTTGATTATGCCTAGATTTTTCACTTCAAGCAGAGAATGTGTGCACCTCCATATCATCAGATAGTAGCAGTCCCTGTAATTATCTTGTCTCCTTCGATTTTTTTTTCCTTAGGCTTTCCAAAGATTATTCTCCCTCTCAGAAATTACACCCAGGAAGATGACTTTCATTAAATACAGTGAGGCAATGCTAATATCAAGGACAAGGAAGGAAAAGGGGTTGAGCTTTTATCCTTTTCATTCAAGAAAGCAGAATGAAATTATTTTTATTGTAATCCTGGCATGGGAAGAGATGAGTCTAAAGTTTTAAATTCTATAAATCTTCAAAGCACTATTTTTCCACAGACTTTTCAAGTTTATCTTTAAGATTTTAAATTTCTTCACTGAATGAAGATTTATCTGTGTCTTCCGAGAAGAAACATGATTCCTGGGCTAAACTGTGTGTAAACTGGTATTACCTGTGTAATACCCACTCAATGCATTCAAATACCCAGTAAGGTAATTCCTACTTCTCCCTTTTGCCATTTGCATTTAAGTAGTCTGGTATTTCACTGGGGAGAAAATTACATTTAAAAGGATATAGCCTGTATTAGTTATACTTTTGTGAACAGAAAATTAGAATTACTAAAATAATTACACAAAAGCTCTTGAGAAGCCAAGAGACGCAAACAACAAAGGCCAGAGCTGAACACAGGCATCGAAGTTCTTTGACTCTCTAAGATCTACTCAATATTATCTGCAACTTTGGAAGTGATGTTATTCTTCTGTAAGTCCAATAGCTGCATTAAACTGATAACACATGTCTATATATCTTAGGGAAAAGTAATAAACCCTGCTGTGAAACACTATTTCCGTAGTATCCTGGAGGAAAGATAACTTTTTACACAAACTCATTTTTCATTTCCATAGCATTGTCTTCTCTCTCAAACAGGATATAAGATGATTCCACAGACAACTTAAAAAATGAGTGTTTATCCAAGCTCACCCTTTACACAAAAGCTGCCTATCTCAAGAAATGAATAAAAATAGAAATGCATTATATTCCACCAGAAAGTGAAAGACAACACTGGAGATCAGCAGAGCTAAACTATTTCAAGTTCTTTTCAAGGCAGAGACCTCAGTTAAAAGGACAGTCTAGTTGCGAAATAACATTTTCATGAGTCACTTTTGTTCTCACTTTTCCTGTAGTAAAATAAGTAATTTGAACCATTAACTACCTCATAAGACCTTAGGAATAGTGATTTTCCACCTTTTCCTAAACCAGTTGCCTTTGCACTGCCATTGAGACATCACTTTCTTCCTGTATTTTCTCCACCTCCTCTAGAAGCATTTAAAGAAAACTTTGCATATGAGTTGTAATGGTGTGAAGACATAGGCATCAGCTTCCACATGGCAGGGAAATCTTCAGTGCAAACAAGACCCTCCAGCCCTGTTAATGCTGCAAGCATTATTGAGGTCCACGAGGACAACCGTTTACGTACTTCTACAACTTCCTTCTAATTTAATTTCCCATTGAAGATGTCTTTGAAAAGATTAGCACTACTGTAATGAGATAATATGCCATTATAATCCTATTGGAACAGAACAGCTCAGAATTTATTGCTGTCACCAGTGTAATTGCAGAGTTAATGCCACTCTTCTACTGCTGGGATGGGAGGGAAGCAGAAGTACTCAGCCCCACAGCCCATCCAAACCTCTGCCCCAGCACAGTGAAGGACACAGCAGACTTAGTTTGGGCTCCAACAGAAGCAATAAATAAGGTCTCCTCTCTGGCCCACCAATACTTATCATCATCTGCTCAGCACTTGGAGTCCCCCCCAAAAGCAGGGTCTGCCATACTGCCTGCACTTGGGGCACACACGCCCTTGGCTTTGCTACAGACCCTTGTTAGTCCAGGGCATGCACCGTCACCATACACCTGCATGCTCATAGCAAGACATTCATTTCTCCAACTGTGGCTACTCCCTAACCATCCTTAGCAATGCTGATGTGACCTTAATGCTGGCCAACCAGCAGGTATTCTATTGATTAGAATTTTAACTATAACTTTAGGACTGCTTTCCGGCACAGTGCTACAGACTCTGAGCCTAATTTAACAAAAGCACTATGAGTCACACAAGAAACAGCTCCTGCCATAGGGCTACTCAGGCTGAGCTGTAGGAACATGCTTAAGGGCAATTCAACACTGCTGCCTTTAAGTTACTCATTAGCCAGTCACCCACTGGCACCATTCAAGGCAAGTTCCTGGTCCCTGGCTTGGCAACCTCATCTCCCACTAACTTATGGCCACTGATCAGGAATTTCAAAATCTTACAGAATTTTTTAATCACTCTAAAGACAGTTTTTAGAAACAATGTATAACTTCAGAACAAGACAAGACATGACCAGGAAAGATCAGACTCAGTCAGCCTGGCAGCCTGCTTCAGATGAATACCCCAGTGACTTGGGAAGGGTGCACAGCTCTCCTAGGACAGCTGATGGTGAGTAGGTACGTCCCAAGGCGTTTTAGATGAACATAATGAAACATCAATACCTTTCAAGCCTTTATTATCCATAAATACATACTTAAATTGCAATTATTTAATTTTTTTTAAGTGACTGGTAAACCTGTGGCAGGAAGCTTCACAAGAATATCCAAACATAGCATTAAAAACATACTTTAACCCTCTTCATAAACTGAAAAGAGGAAGGGGAACCATCACAAACTAATCCTGTTTTAAGGGGGGGAACATCTAGGGGTTTGGGGCGGGGGGGCTAGTTTGTTTGGGGGGGGTGGTTTTGTTTGTTAACTAAAACAGAAATAAGTTTGAGGGTTTGGCTTGGTTTTTAGAATACAGCAAAAACAAAGACTTCCTCTTTTCCCAGAACTCACACAGCAAGATTGACTAAAAAATAAAATTCAAAAAAAACCTACAAATTGGCACAAATTTGTGAAATTTTTCAGTCAGCTTAAATCTGCTTTTTCCTCTTTTACTTTAGCAGGAGTCAGGGATGGGCAAAGATCACTGTAAAATATCTATCTTAACTACAACTTTGATATCAATCCTAAAAGTCACTGACCTCTTCTAAGCCTTATCTCCTCTCTGCGTTGAGCCCTACCATTAATCATCACTTGTCTCTAGAGCTGCAAGACTGAGACATGACCTATCCTTAGCAACAGGTCACTACCACTGTGATATCTCCACCAAAATTAGCTATAGTAGCTATGAATATCTAGTTATGTTTCTTTTAAATTAGTATTTAGCAAGTATAAAAACAGTAGTGCAAACAGAAACAGAGGACACTGTAGAAACAAAGGAAGACTAAGGGTTTGGGGTTTTTTTCAGGCATCTCCCCCAAAAAAACCCACAAAGAAAACAAGTTCAGAAAAGTTTGCGAGCAGCTTTTCCTAAATTCTGTATTGACAAAGCAAGATATGTCATCACCTTGTTTTCAATGCAGCTGCAGGCAAAAAGGACTGGAGCTAAATAGTTTCTATGCAATTCCCTATTGTTATCTCTTTCAAGTCAGATTTTCTGCAGGGACACGGTGCCTCCTGCTTCTGTTGTGCCTGGTACGAGTGAGTGATCATCTTCCCCTATCCTCGCTTAGAGAAATCAGCTCACCCAAAGGAACATGTGCTTGTCCGTATTGGGGTATGGATGGCAGGTCAATAGAGTCACATTGTACTTTTCCCCTGATAGCTCCAGGTAACGACTGCATCAGAAAGGAAGAAAAAAAAAAAATCCCCCATCATACACCTACTACATGCAAAATGATGCAACTAGTGGAAAGTTCCCATGCAAGCCCTATAGAGATCATCTTAAAAGCTAGCTGATGAGACTGGGCTTCAGTTATCTTAATCTCCACAGATATGATTGTTTACATTTGCTACTATTCATTCCCAGTAAAATTTATCCAGCCTCTATTTAAATATACCACTATTATTTTACTCTGTTCTTTGTCTCCAGTTGCTAAAAACAACTCAGAGGCAAATAGGATAGTGGGATGGCGCTGCTACATGATAAGGTTGAATGGTTATTTCTCTGTCCAAGCGGATTTCAAGCCAGGGAGATTTGTTCATTTTTCCCACACCAGCCCCAGTAATCAGCCAGCTTGAGTAAGCGCACTTCTTTGGCTGAAACAACAGTGCCCAGATCCCAAAGGTGCCGACTAAATGGCCAGAGCTACACAAGCTGACTGCTGCATGTGGAAGCAAAACGATAAATAACCACACCTGAGTGACTGCTACGGACTCGAGGCTGGGAAAAGGTGGGATCGTGTGCGCAGCGCTGCTCTGCCAGTGGGCAGAGTCGGCTGCCACTGGATGCTGGGTTCGATCCAGCACAGCAGGAAAACAGAAGGAGCCCAGCAACTCTCTCAGCTGGCAAAGGGCCCTGCCGTTGCTGCCAATTTGGAGATAGGTGGAGCAGGGGGAGGTCATTTAGGCAGCCTGTATCTGTCAGACTGATTAGCAGGGCAATCCCACACAGTGAGTGAGGAAAAGGAGGGACTTAAAAGAAATTTCCAGAGTGAAGACAGTGAGGTCCCAGTTTAGTCACTCAAATTGCTCAATTCTAAAGAAGGGAAAGACTAGTGACTGCATAAAGCCAAGACTTGACTCAGACACTCCTTACACCTCAGAAAACCCTTGGTTAAGTTTCTGCTGTGACTGGTTCAAGCCAGAGGTTTGAACATAGGTCTCGCACACTCCAGCAAGCGATACAATCCCTAGTTATCACTGCCTGGCAGGGACAAGACTCCTTTAGATCTGTGCTACTTTTATAAATAAGTGTTTACTGCAGGCAAGATGCAAAGATAAGTCATGACACATAGCCAGCACATGACAGACTGCAAGGTTCAGTGTTCTTCTCACAAAGTTTTAATTTACTTACACAAAGAACAGCTCCAGCTGCAGAGGTTGAGACCAGACCCCCAAAGAGTCCTGAAGCACAGCCATGATGCCCATCTGAGGGCAGCTCTGCTGCTGATGCAGGGTAGAAACCTATCTTACTTCAAAACCCCATCATCAATTTGAGAACAGCATCTAAATCTTATTTCATTCCCTTCCCCCCCCAAACCCTGTCACTTTCTTGTGGAAGTTTTACACTTTATCAAATCAGCAGTTTGGGGATGGAAGAACATTTGCCACAATGCTTCACCCCAGCTTGAGCTCGTTTTACAGCAGAACTGCAAGAGGACCTCTTCCTTTACACAGGAGGGACTGCAGTGAAACATTTTACATTAATAAGATTATCTAAGTTCATCTTTCTGTCAGGTCTTCTCACTCACTACTTTAAGACACTGATGTGTGTCACCAGGCAGCCCGCAGAACTCGAGCCAATGGTTCAAGTTTAAAAATTGCTAGAAATTCGGTTACAGTTCCATAAGAGCCAGGACAGATTAAGATGGAGAGGGAATAGAAGTCCATTCCACAATTTGTTACTATATAGAACAGAACTTGCTCGTAATATATAAAAAATTATTTTCCTCATGACTCTTGCCAGTATGAAATTCTATTTGCTGTGCATTTACTTTCCATTACCAACAACATAGGAAGCAGGCTGCAAAAATAGTTTCTCTAAGTCACTGAATCATATTTAAAGGGGAAAAAATTGCTTTGGAATACACCACACTAGCAGAGACACAAACTTTCAGTGGCAGCTAAAACATAATAAAACTCTGCCAGACTAGGGGTAGAGGCACGAGTTTTCTTGGTTACCAAAAAATACAGACCTAGGTAGCAACGAGTATTTTTGTCATCTTCCTTAAGCCTGGTTTCACATCAGAAAAGCCATTTGCCCATCCTACTTCCATTTCAATAACAGCACACAAGCTTGTGGGTTTTGTTTGCTGTGCTTGCAGTGCTGAGTTAAGTTCTAGTCAACTCCTATTTTTCACCATTGCACCAAAATGCTAGTCAGGCCAAGCTCATCAAAACCCTGCCTGCCTCGTCAGGAATTTTGGAACCCCTGTACAAAGCACAGGGCCACACTTGCAACACCAGGAAGTCCAATTCAGTGTTAAAGAGGAGTGATTGAAGGTACATCCTCTCGTTTTATTTATTTTTTTCATGCTATCAGACACCTCACTTCACTCCAGGTGAAGAGAATACTAGTGCTGTTCCTGATTGCTGTTTTGTGTATTAAAATAGAATACTAAGTTATGATACTAAAATATAATATTAAATATCATAGCAGCTACATATTCTTAATCATGAAAATGACAATATATCTTTAGACTCTAATTTCCTGAGCAAAAGAAGCTATGTAGGCCACCCAAAGTTAGGTAGACATACCAAAAAATTCCAAGTGTTCCGTTGCCGTACTGTTGTTAAAGAGGTAAGAGAACCTCTTACCTCTTTATAAGAGGTATATACCTTTCTAAGAACAGAACACAACACAAATATGAGAAGTATTTCCCTCCCCCCCCCCCCAAAGAGAAAGGATAAAAAAGAACAAAATTCCTCACTATAATTACAAACAAGTTGAATACGCAACAGGAATATGGTGTCAGAGTGAGGACTAGGAAGGTCCCATCAATAAATTATTTCTTATTTTCAACATTGGTTTTAAGTGCCATTTCAAAATTATGTTATGGTAATCCTGAAACAAACATCAGTAAACACAGTTAAGCCAGTTATTAAACCAGTCAGTAATGTCACATCAATAGCAGTTCTCATCTTGTCAACAGAAGTCCCAACGCAAAGTGGACACTTTGTTGTTGTCAAATTAATGCTTCTGGTACTAATTTGTTTTCTTCATGTCATTATGGATAAATTAGCATGTTCTACATACTTTCCCTAATAAATCAGAGCTTAACATGGAAGAACTGTACGACAGGGTAATTCAGACAAGAGGGACATTGTCTGAACCCATTTCAGAAAAACACACTGACAAGTAAGCACTGATGTATTCGCTTTCTTGCCACATATGAAATAAATGAAGAACTGGAAGCACATACTGCCAGCCTGCTTTCACAGCAGGAACACAGAGTGCATCTACAGGCCAAAACACCCTTGTTTGTTTGAAAAAGTATATAACAAAAATACATTACGGTTTTATTTGAACATAAGTGAGCATCAGTGTGATATTTACCTCCCAAACATAGCAAAGTAGTAGCAAATCTTGAAGGAATGGTCAACTTGTTGCCAAAAAGTCTTAACCAAAAAGGTATCAGAGAAAAAGCTAGTAAAAATATCTAGAGGAAAAATTGATAAAGAGCTCACATCCTTCACAAAATGCCAAGAGACAGCTAGTTTACAGAGAGACAATATTAAAAGGAAGAGAGTTTCCAAAATCTCCCCAAGATTTTAGGAAGTCAGATAAGTTGAATTGCTTTCTCTGAAGGTACTGCTGAAATAGAGTCCTGAGATTCAGGAGATGACATACTATGAAAATATACACACTTACAACCTACCCTATACTCAAAATCTGAGTCAATCACACATAGAAGCAATATTTCTCTTTTACAGTATGTGAAATAGTTGTATTATTGTATCAGGGAGTTTTGCTTTATTTGTTTCCTTTCAAGGAGGTAGTGAAACCCAGATGGTTGTTTTTCTCTTATTAAAAAGTAACACTGAGAGCTCAATACTGGAGATAAAAATTAAATTATGTCTTTCAGCCCGTTTTCCAGATCCCATATAGGTACAGCTTGCCTCAGTTTCTTTTACACAGCCCCAAAAGTCTCAGCTGAGTATTGTTCTTAACCAGGGACCACCGACCATATGCATGTCCAGCCAGGATGCAGACTCACCTGGACGCAGCCGCACGTAAGAGGGTGGTCTGTCCTACATATAACTGGAACAAGTGTGGAAGGACCATCATGGATATAAATGGAACAACCCTGTTTGGACAAGACACCCCACAAATATCAACACAGAGATTAGGGTGCAAAATGGCCCTTGATGCACTTGGGGAGCTTGAATCGTTTTCTGCCTTGGAGGCAAAATCCTTCCCTCGAATCTCTTGCCCTAGATAGAGATGTATGTGTTGCAGACTTCAGATATACTGTATACATTCATGCATGTAACCTGTATCTCGGATTATTTACCCTTTTACAAATACTGCTCCTGGAACAGAAGTCCTCAGATACCAACTACAACAGGAGAAATAATAATTTGGAGAAACAGCATTAATGTATGTGGAACAATCTGTGACCAAAACCAGTAAGATTACATGTATGTGTGTGCTAGGAAGCGCTTCTAGCGGTCTTAAGAGATAAGGGCACTGGGAATTTGTGAAACTCCACAGCATCTCTCTCACTTCTAATGGCTTCGCTACCCATGTTGCAGGCTGCTCTCTGCTCCTCTTCAACCAGCTACTCGCTGCAGAGCCCACACTGGGGGCAGCACTGTGTCATTTCCAAGACGTGCACTTTCCTGCTGCCTACCTAAATCCCGATGTTTACTTTTCACAAGCAAAACAGACATGCAGAAAAGGCTACATCCACCTCTGGTTTAATACATTCTTCATTGATAGATGAGTTCTAAGCTTCAGTTTCTGCCAAGACCTTTCTCACGCAGTCCAGAAAGTAAAAGCAATACAGCTGCAAGAGAGGAAATAATGCGTGCAAACGTGACCTGATGCAGATCAGTAACCATGCAGTTCAGCGCAATTAATTTCTAGCTCTTGCCATATTCAAGTACTAAGTCTGCCTTAGAATTACTCATTTTCGTATTAGCAGCACTGGCAACCAGCTGTTCCAAATGATAGCCTACCAGATATGCATTTTTTACCCTCTAGGTTGATTTTGCTTATAAATAGACCACAAAAAAGTGTTGTATGAAGGTAAACCTTCTGCATAAGGATAACACAATCCATTTCATTTTAAAGCATACCTTCATCTCTACCAACTGCAAAAAACAAAATTTAAAATATATGCTATGAAATGAAAAAGAAGAGCAGCCTACCATGAAAAAAGGAGAATTTGACATGATAAGAGAGAAATATGTATAAATGCCAGCCAAGAGGTCATGCTAACAAACAGCTTTGAGACAAGTTTGAAGTAGTCATTAAAAAGTGATGAGCTAGGACACAGCTGGTTCCACGGACTTGCATGCGGAGCCACCTGTGTAAAGCTTTGGCAATCCCTCACTTCCCTAGAAACAAAGGATGCCCACGATGCCTGCACATACATAAGACAGTCGTTCACCAAGATTTCTGCAACGGAGACTAGCACTAGGGAGGTTAGCTCTGAGAAATCATCTGTGAAACGCTGCTGTACCAGCATGACAAACCCTAACATCGCTTCCTTCCAGAGGGCTGAGGAGAATAACCCAATAAACACACCCTCCGCAGCTGTGGTGCGCCCAAGGCAGAAACTTTACACTTTCTCTTTTCTTTGCTCTCCGTGAAACTTAGCAAAACAATCAAAACCAACCATGACCAGACTGTTTGAGTATGTCAAATGGGTAAAATATGTCCTGCTAAAAAACACATTGGAGTGTAGTGATGATAAAAAAAAAAGAAACAACACAACAAATCTCCAATAGGCTTACAGGTACAATACCACACTGAAAAACCTGGCTACTGACTCAACAGCCTCTGCTGGAAATATATGACAGCCATAACACTTAGGATGGGCAGAATCATACTGAAAAGGAGAAAAAAGCCAGTGGCTATTTCCAGTCTGCCTGAAAAGCACACAACACAACCTCCAGCTGTTTAAATTCAGCACCACATCCCTTGTGCTGCCTGATGCAATACCTTACGTAAAACCAGCACTGCAATACAATGAACAGCCCCCCCGGGCAGGGCAGACAGAAGGGATAAAATGCTGCATCAAACAGCACATGCCCCTTGTTAGTGCTGCTGGGACTGCAGAGGAGAATAGCCTGTGACAGCAGCCTCGATGCCTGCAACACACCAGAGAGGCAGGATTACTTGAACAAGCACGTTTTCCTCTCAGAGAAAATACCAGCCAAAAGCTTTTGGGGATGGGGGGAGGTTGGAGAGAAAAAGAGCAACTCCCTGGGGAGAGGAGAGAGAGCTTTGCCTGCTCCCTTTTCCAGAGGGAAGAAAAAAAAAAAAAAAAAAAACACCACACACACACACACACCACACAACAAAAAACCACCACACAAAAAAAAACCCACCCCTATTCTTTTTATTTGAAGAAGATGTATTCTGCGGTAATGAGGACAGCTCATCTCTCTTGCAGGCAGTCAGAACTTGCAGGATCAGTGTGGTCCATCACACATGACCTTTTCAGCTTCATGAGTTTTTGGTGTCCAGGCGCACCGAGACTGTCAGAGGAAGATGCAGGGAGAGCCCAGCTAACCCCAAGACAGGTGATGTCTAGGAGAAACCCCTAGCAATGCTCCAGAAGAGCCAAAACCAGGAGACAGCCCTACCCAGGAAAGCAACACGCTGCCGCTCCTTCCCATTCGAGGTGCACTGACAAATGGCCAGGAGGGCCTGACGAAGCTGTACAGCTCAGGGCTAGGAAACCAGGTGGAAGAGAAGCCTGTTGTGAGCGAGCGGTTCAGGGCTGTGGCTGATCATTAGCAGCACAGACCCCAAACAGCCAACAAGCTCCCACTTGTTATGAAATCTGTTGGCCTCATACACTGGAGGCCATCCTCAGAAACACTGGATGCCCGGCTTTCCAAAGCAGACAAAGCTTCAGGCTTCCAGAGTTACACCTGAAACTGCAACACAAGAGCAGCCATATGGGATTAGGGTAAATATTCATCCTCCCTGTGTCCTAACATCGGCCATAAGCAGAGGCCACAGGGAAGTGAGAACAGGATAAAAATGGATAATTCTTCCCCCAGTTCTCCCTCAACTTTTCAGATCCTGACCCAGGCATTTAATAATACTTGTCTTCACAAGTGGACATGACTGTCCAGTCCAGACCTGAGGGGCTGGTAAGAGTTTTGTCATACCTAATGGCTACCACCAACAGGAGCTTCAGGTGCTCCCATCCAAGAGCAACTCTCTACAGAAACAGAGGAGACTGGGCATTGGGAAACCTCACTATGCCTTGCCATGGACAGCCAGAAGTAAAAAGAAACTTCCCCTCTATTTTATTCGCTCAGATACAGAATTGCCTATCTGAAGAGGTACAGGGCATCTCTTTTCAGGTCACCCAACTCTTCTACGAGTTCCAGATCAGCCCTGTGAGATGACGAAGGTACGGGGAAAGCAAACACCATCTGCACAGCTCTGCAAGCAGCAGCCGATGGTGACAGACTGTGTCCCTGCGTTTCGATGCAGCACCCCTCTCACAGCCCGGCTCCGAGCAGAGCACGCTCGGTGATTAAAGACTGCGCTACTGACTATCGTCAGAGTTATAACCGCTATACCAAGAAGAGACCTCACTGAATGCATCACTTTTTTTCTGTCAAGTCATTTCAGCAGTTTACAAGGTACAATCCAGGGGAGAAGGCAGTTAAACTATAAAGCTAATTTGGCCGAGAACAAAAGACGCTTGCTTTATCCTCACAGAAGGCAGCAAATACTTGCTTTGTTCAGTTTAATTGATAGTAGGTTCTACACACTGCAGATATAAGTTACTTTCACAGACTTGGCTTAGCACCTAGAACAAAGAGAAATCTGAAAGTAGAAAGCCACGTTATTTGTGAAACAGCATTGCATCCTGTATTTATAATCTGTGTGTTATGTCCATACATCAATGAGAAGAGTTCATGAATAAGCAGCCTTAGCTCCAAGTTTCTGCAATTTTTTTTTTTTTTTTTTTTTAAAGTATTTACTTATGTTCACAATGGTCTCATAACACTGTAATTCCTTAGGATAAAATGTTAGGGTTTAGAGAGAAGCCCTGAAATAATTTTTTTTTTTATTTGCCTAACCTATACAATTGGCCTCCACTGTAAAAACTGTCAGAGATTTTGCTGTCCTGTACTACTGCAAATATAGCAGGAGAGAACTCCACTCCTGCACAGTTTTCACTTTTCCAATAAATTAAGCATGAAAGACTATTCATGTACCGTGCAGAGTGTTTCACCTGCATCAGCCTCCCACTGCTTGATCCGGAGAACTTCACATCCTAACCATAAACCTCCCACCTACAGTAGAGCAAGATGTAAAGGAAATGAGTCAAGAACTTTTCTCAGTCTTAAGAACTTAAAGAGGAATTCACACATAGAGAAGAAACCTAGAAAACTGCAGCCTAGCTTGCAGAAACATCACTCAATTCTGTATGACAAAACATTTGGTTAAGAGGGGGGAAAAAAAACCCCACCCTATGAATTTCCATCCTTTCTCATAAAATGTGAGACTGACTTCTTACTTTCTAATTATTATGTAGCTACAAAACAGTAGTCATGTCATGGGTACTGTATCACTAAATACAAGAAAAATCTATAATGACCAGTTTAGTCATCACCCCAGAAAAACAAACAGGCTTAAAACTGTAGCAGAGGAAATTCAGATTATAGACTACAGAGTAAGAAAAGGCACACTGGATGTTGTGCCAAATTAACAAAAAATAAAACCAAAAGAGAAGCTTTGTAAATGGTCAGAGCACAAGAAGATTACTGCAAGGGCTGATCCAAAAACTGTGTCACTCAGTCCATCGTGAAGCAGGGAGAGACCAGATGGACCAACAGAAGATGTTCAATCAGATGGTCCCAAACAATTATATAGTCCACGGTTTAAAACATACCAGAAGTGATAGAGATCATCTTGCTTCTATTCCCATCTGTCGCCGGCTCACTCAGTCAAAGAAGCTTCAGAACCTCTTTCCAAAGGGAAATACTGCTGTTCCCAGGCATACAGAAAGCACCAGGTAATAAATCCTGCAAGCTTTGAGCTCACCTCCGTTAAGTACTTTGAAACATGTCAGAATTCCTGAAATAGAAACTTTACAGATACAACACCAAAACCTTGTGAAGTTATAACAGCATTACAGCCAAAGCCAGTTGTGCCTGGAATCCACACGCTCAAGGTAAGCGTGCCTCTTACAGGACACTGTGAAGAGATAGAGAAAACGAGTCGCCAGAATTGGTTGTTGGCAAACATTTCTTTTCCAAAGAAAATCATGGCTACGCTGATTCTCCTATAGCTTTTAGTGCTCCACTCCCATCTTCCACTGCATGTCAGACATAGTCAGCAGTACCCTTGCTACTAACCCAGCTAACCTGGACTACCTACGCTACTGACAGTCTGGAACTAACACCCATAAACATATCAGGGCTCTAACACACACACAGCATGGCTTGTTTCTTACTGCAGACCACATAACCTGTTTCTCCGCTTCTCCTCAGCATGAAACCTCCCTTCCATAGATTTTAGCTGTTGACATTGAGTACAGAACATAAAAGGTTACAGTCTCCTGCTCTAAGGAGCAAGTTGCTGGAAGGGAAATGCAAAAGGAAAGAGATCCGAAAAGAAGCATCAGGATCACCACCCTGTAAAGTTGTCTGCATGAACTCAAGCTGGGTTAGACAGAGAGCAATCAGCTTTATCCAAATGGATTGCACATGGACAGGGTGCATAAGGGAATGGTTACCCATATGGAAACAGCTACCTTTTCTCTTGTGTCCCCAAAGTCCCAGACCACTAGGGATGCAGCCTGTAATCAATTCCCATGCAAATGGGATATTTGAGAAGAGTGTTGGTATCATGAACAGGAATTTTATTTTGCTATTTTGAGGGAGGCCATCGCCTTTAAAGACAGGCCTCGTTCTTTGTACAGACATCCAACAATACATCAAGTAAGGGTTTCTCCTTGATTTTTTTAAGGACTTGTGTTTCTCTTTTCCATCTCCTGTATTCTGAATTCCCTTCTCTGCAGCAGTTACTGTGGTCAGGCTATTTACAATGCCACATGATCCATTCCTCCAGCTTTACTGTCCTACTTCCTTGCAGACTGAGCTCCCTGACCTGCGACTGAGCCTTCCACTATGATCAGCTTCATCGGCGTTCCCTCCGCCTCGCTGTCTAATGAGCTTAGAAAAATCCTGAACATCTTGTCATGGTTTCACTTTAACAGATTATTTTTCCTTAACTGAGATGGGCAGGAGGCGGTAGTTCCAGAGCTGCCCTTCCAATGCCCAGGCTGAGCTGCAGACTTCAAAAGCAAGGTTGGGGTGGTTCCCCCTCCCCTTCCATTTTTACTGTTCCCTTTGACATTTTGGAGTTCAGAGGGCTCCATACACAGGCAAGAGAAATAATTTCTCCCTTGACCAGCTGAAGGCTCCTAAAGAGAACAACAAATTAACGGTAATGGATTACAAGTAGTAAAGTGGGTTTTGCTCATCAGCAGCCACGCTCTGCCCCCAAGGGACAATTTTTATAAATACAATGTTGTTGTTCTTCACGTTTCCCCTCAAATCTAGACTCTCACCTCTTTATCAGTGGCAGGTACTGTTGTCAAAGTAAATGTAAATGAACCACCACGATAATCCACAGAGCAAAGAGCAGACTGGAAGGCTCAAGATTGTCAAGCTATTTACATTTCTGTCGTAAACTGCTTGCACCGCAGCTCCAAAGCGGGCCTTATGTAATCTGTAAGTTTCCTATTCATCTTCATAAAATTCTCATTTTACACAGCGATAGTGTAAAGTCAGTTAAACACAAGAATGATTTTATAGGTTTCCAGAGAGCTGATGTCATTTGGGAACAGTGTACTCCATTTATGCATTACATCTGAAAAAAACACAGTCAGATACAAATCACAAAGAAACATAGTGAGTGTTTTATGAGTTCATAAATCTAAGGCTATGGATATGCAGGGTCCAAAATTTGAATCGTTAAGCACTGTAATTTATGGACACAAAAGGATTCATTTTAACTTTACAATATTTAGAATATGAGCAAAACATGCTGCAGCAGAACCAAATATATGATGCACTCAAATAGCACTAACTAAAAATATTTTATTGTTGTTACTCCACTGCACAAGTTCAAAGGCAGTGGTCTAAGCATGTAACAGTGTGCATCAATAAGAGAAGCGCTGTGAGAACAGACACATAGCACATGTGCAGTGCCTAACATATGGTCTAGTTTGGCTGATCATTACATAAGTTCCTTTTTTTCTCCCCGTTTTCTTCTCCATCAAGAAGGATCAGGAAGAATGAATGCACAAGAAAGGGTCCTGATTCACAGCTGGTGAAATGCCATGTTATATTCTTTGTAACTGCACATTCCTCCGCTGCCTATCAACACAGGTGCTGCTCAAACGCATAATGGCAGAAGTTTAATCAGCATTCACCCACAGCCAGGAAGCACGCAAGCACACAGAGCAGCAAAGCTAATGTGCTTTAAAAAAATTTTTTTTTTTTTTAAATGTACAACCTGGACACAATTTTAGTTTTTTTTTTTAACCCAAATTTTATCCCTGCTCCCCATCTACATCTGTCTGTTCTGCAGCTAAGCATCTCTGTGTGCCAGCAGCTGAAAGCTATGTCAGCCATGCTTCAGTGGGGCTGATAAGTACCTTCTGTTTAAAGAAACAGGACATAGGAGTAATCTTAACAAGCAAAATTTAACACTACATTGCCCACCAGCTTCTGGAGTGACATGTATGATTATACACTTGGAAATGCAGTGAATTATGGTAAAGGCTCAGCTATTAGAGGCACTTGAGACATGGCCACATCCCACGATTCCCCACACGTGCACCTGCACACCGATACACACTGAGAGAAGGCACCACCAGCAGTTTAGCATCAGTTTAGAGGAGATTCACACTATGGCCAGAATACAGAGCCACTTCTGGGACAAACGTGGTAGATCCCTGGCTAAACAAAGCATAAGCACATACCTAACACGAATATGTAACAGTCATAGACAGTTCTCAGTGCATCAGGTGGATGCTTCAGTGCTCTGCTGACTTCGGTTTAAACCCTAAGCCAGTTTCAAACTTCAAGACACTGAAAACACAGAAGCCATGTTCAAGGCCTCACCAAGCCTTGCCCCAAGCCCATTTCACTCTTCACAAGTGCTAATACTGCCTCATAAGCTTGCTTTGAGAAGGGGTCAAAAATAAATAATGTGTGATCACAAAATCCATTGATCAGAAGCCATCCTTATTCAGCACTGAAGTGCTTGCAGTCAGCAACACCCTCTAGCCAAGCACAGCTACAGGTCTTCTGGGTCTGAACTGAGCTCCACCAACACACACGGAAACATTACTATAGATCAACAAGCTGAAGCACAAGGTGTTCTCGCAAGCAGGTATTAGATCAATTTTGTAAATAAGCAAAGCAAGACACAGGTGCGTTCATACTCATCTCAACATTATCTCAAGTAGCACTTTCAGCCCTGACTCCCAGCTGCTTGCTCTGGTTTTCCAGTGCAACAAAGTACAAGCACAAAGCCAGTTTCAAGTAAAGCAAAACACCGGGCAGACACATGGCTGTCCTTAGCTGGGACCAATTAGCAAAGGCCCACTAGCTCTGTAATGACTGGGGCTGTGCCACAACCGATCATCCTCCCTTTAAATAGAAGAACATAGGTATGATCTGGAGAGTTCCAGCTGTTTCCCTCCTACTTATCATCCTTCCATCTTTCTCCCACACAGACACCCACATTGCTACTATTTTTGCTCAGTTTTAAGAGGTCATTCACATTTTCCTTACTATCACTTTCATTGCAATGCCTAATTAACAATACTTAGACAGTAATAGCAGCTTTTATAGAAGAAAGCTTTCCATCAGTAGATCACCAAGCTCCAAATGGCAGTCTGCATCAGCCTCTGTTTAGGGACGAGGAAACAGATCCAGGAGAATAAAGTGACTTGAGCACCGTCCAGCGAACTAATAGCAAGACTAGATATAGAAACCTGGTATTCCCAGTGCCCCATGTGCTATATTCTCAGGCTGCTCTCCCAGGAAAGTAGCAGCTTGCTTTCTGTTCTCACAAATTAGACTATTATCAGGATGCAATGAAGAGCTTTCTCTACAATTCAAACCTGTTCCAGTCACTGCTGTTGTATGCTCTGGCCCAGGCCTCTATTAAGTTTGAAAAAGCAATTCATATAAGAAGTTTAAGGGCTAGTTTAAGACTGAAAACAGAGATGTAATATGGAACAAATGCTAAAATAAACTACAATTGGGATCTTAAATCTAAGAGAAAAAACACACACAAAAAAAGCTTAAGGTGAACAAAAACATACCTATATATTACAAATACCAATGCATACAGTTATAAATACAATGTATTTCAGCATTTGCCTAATGAAGTAGGGCATCAAACATTAACAATTGCTCCATTTCAAGTGCAATCTCGCTTTCAGGAACAACATGTTACAGAAATTTTGTGCAGCACATTCAAAACTACTGTAGTTAAAATAAATTACATGTTTGGATTCAATTATCAGACCCTGATGAGTCATAGCCCTCATTTGGCATTTATTTAGGGAAAAAAAAAAATCTTGGAAGCCTCTAGCACCAAAAGAAAATTCAAAGGGAGGGTGAATTCAAGCATTTGGGGAAGAAAAAAAAAAAGAGAGAGAGAGAGGTGCATTAATGAGCAGGTTCAACCTCCCAACAGCAGGAAAAAAAATTATTGCTTGTCTCAGGCATCCTTCAATCTGACCTGCAAAGCAAGCAAATTTAAAGTAACATCAGTACCTTACTGAGGCGCACAGGCTGTGAGCCAAAACAGTCTCCATTATTTGCATTTCCCACACACATATAGACAAGTGTCTTAACCACATCAAGGTCATTCAATACCAAGACCATTAAATTAAGTTTTCCTCTAAAATGGGGCCTCATTATCAAGACTAATTAAAGGATGACAAAACCTTCTGAACAGTTCCAGCCCTCAGCAAAGGCTTATTCATGGCTACAGCATTCTTTAGAAATGAAGTTGATTAAAATTATTAAAAGCTATTTTAGTCTCTGTGTTAAAGGTCTCCTGACTATCAACATTAGAACTGTATAAAATTGCTATGATACATGATTTTTCTATTTGCACTTTCACCACATGGTTTTCATTGATCTTCTGGACTCACTAGCTCCCCAGTTTTGGCAATTATCCATCAATGTTTGGAAATCCCAGTATATGGGGAAAAAAGGCATGATGTAATGCTCCATTTTATCCCAGGAACACTGGTTTCACAGGAGAAGACTGTACCACTTACAGGATCTTACTCCTGCCATTTCAGATTTCTGGCAAAAACTTGTTGAGTGGTTCTCAGTGCTAGAACAGAAACAAGCTCGTTTCCTAGTGCCTCATACGGTTAGTATTACCTAGACAGCACCAGACACACAAGCAGTGCTTTGCAAACTCATCCAAGATCTGAATCTCCATTCCAAAGCACCTGATAAAGTCAGCAGAAAAGCACAGATAATGGAAAGACTATAAAGGCCTGCACTTCTCTCCAGAGAGACCTCTGTGGGTCTCAGACCTCAGGAAGAAACTTCTGATATCTTATTTGCAGTCTCTATGCGGAATAGAAACTGTTCTACTTCCTCCTCTTATCCATGGCTACATGTAAAGAAACATCTCCCATGAGCTTCCCCTTCTCTTCTGAATCTCCCTTCCATCCATTACACACAATGCAGAGATTTGCATCGCGTTTGAAATGAGACTGAGAGCCCTAGACTGTAAAATCATTTTCAGGATGAAAAAAGCTAAGAAACTGCGATTACTTAGGTAAGCATTCAGGGTCTTACGAGTTTCTTCCATTTCAGTGCAAGAATGGATTACACATGAGTGAGAAGTTTGTTTGTTAATTGCAATGGCACCAAAAGAACCTACAAAATCCCATTTGCCTGAACGCAGCACATGAGAATAACCAGCTCCTTCCTAGCTCAGTCATCTTGCTCAGTCTTTGCGACGAGCCCCATTCCCCAGAAAAGCTCCATCTCCACCTCCTCCCCAGGGCTGTGCCCACCGCTCTGAGCTTCCTCATCATTAGCTTTACTCACAGTCCCCAGGCTGCTGCCATCAGTGTTCTCAGTCTAATTTAATTAGCCTGGCCGCATACGTCCCCAGGCCTGAAACAGTAAATTCTTACCATTTCCACCATCACATGTAGGGTGAAATGGCCCCATCCGTTCAGGCTGAAGCAGGAAAGGCTATCACGTCCATCTGCTTTAACCAGGTCTTTGAGAGGTGACTACCATTAATGCCGCCTTCTTGCAGACCAGGTGTTGTTATTGCCAGCAGGACTATTGCTTATTGCTTCTCAGCTGGAAACACAGGTGAAACATCCACATAGCTCACAAGAGTGCTTCCACACTTTGTGCACAGGGAAGCTGAAAGCAGCTGAAAATCTTGCAAGACAACCAATAATAAAAGATTTCATGCTGTGTTTCTTAGAGCCATCTCAAGGGGATGGATGTGGTCTGTTTTCCATAATTAGATGCTCCCATTGCCTGATCAAGAACCCAGGGATAAATCAATTTAATACTTGGAAATTACAGTTTTCACAAGAAATTGCATCAATGGAGTAACAGCAATGGGGTTCTTAAGCACTAAACTTGCCAGTAAGCAGGGAAAATGCTGAAGGAAGGAAGCTAATCTAAAGCAGCAGGCACAGGGATATTAAAGAACAGCATGCCCAGACCTTTGTAAGGCACATATATCATCATGGTGACTATCTGGAAAAAGGTGCAAAGCTTCTAAGAAGATATTTTTTTCACTTGTTCTCCTTGAGGGGATGTGGTTCCAAGAATGAAAAGAGAATTCTTAGGGCTCTGAAGAATGGGGGAAAACCTATCTAACTCTGGACCACCTTCTAGCGTGTGGAAATTAAACTGATAAGTTTGCCACCCAGAAGACTTTTCATACAATGCACATCGGTGGAACAGGCTCCTTTACTTCATCTTTTTCTTTTCTTCTGCTCTGCTGGGTCTCTCCCAACCTCACAGAAACCTTTCTCTCTACCTGTCTCTAGGCTTTAATTCTTTTGATGAACTTCTGTCTCTTTGCCTAACACTGACCTATCTTTCCCCCTTGGAGAAAAACATCCCACAGAGGTAAAACATAAAGAAGAAAAAAAAAGGAAAAAGTAATGGCTTGTCACTGTAAAATGTATTTACCCCATTCTCCATGCTCTCATCAAAAAGTCGCTCAAAGTCATGAATCATTTCTCCATTATTGCAAAACTTGATTATAATCCACTTGTATGCTTTGGCAACTTTAAGATTAAAATTACACTGTTAAGACATTTTTATAGCTTTTTTTTTTAACTCATGTTTTAATACCCTCTCACTAGGCTTGAAAAGTAAATGCCTTTCCCTATTGATTCTGCTCTTTCCCTTTGGCAAACATTGATTCCCTCCCCCCCCAAGTTACAAATAAATCAAAAATTAACATGTCTGTTCTATTCCACAACAACAGTTTCTCAGTATCAATTGCGGCCCCCCTCAGCTTGCCAAAAACTTCATCATTCATGACTCAGTACTACAAAGGGTGACTAAGCACCTTTCACAAGGCTACTTTTGCTACAAAGACTGAACAAACCAAGCATCTGAGAGGGTACCATAAAAAAAAAACAAACACACACATTAGCTACTGTTTGCTTCAGTTAAAAATCCAATTATCTAAAGGACAAAGAAGCCTTTTTAAAAACCTACGTGAGCCCCCAAGAAGTAGCAATACGACCTAGGAGAGCAGTACACCATCTGGTTTGCCAAGCCTTACTTGAGACTATCCACGATCTTAAACATTAAGACTGACCTTAATCATGTTCTTATACTTAAGCATACAGAAGCGTCACACTGATCTCTTGACTACTGTATGTGGAACAGAAGGAATGCATTGAACAGAAGTGCATACATATTCATATACGTACATAGTTACGCTAGGGTCTAGTCCCCACCTCTAAAGCGATTGCAGCCACCCAGTGCTGTGATCATCTGAGTGAACCCCAGGACATTATAAGAAAACAATCCCACGATGCTTGTCCTTGCTGTGGTTGTGCACCAGAAACAACAGAAGACTTTGGACAAGAAGAAAGCGTCAAACTAAAACTCCTAGAGTTCCTCTTTTGTCATCCACTAGTTTGCCATCATTAATTTTCTACCTTTATTAAGCAACTTGATTTCTGGTTACATAGGGATCTGCAGTACTTCGATATTGCGGGGACCTGGCTAACAAGTGAGAAAGGTGATTAAATTGTCCAGGTATTTCTGAAGACTGAAAAGGCAGCAGAAATTCCCTACAAAAAAGCAAGGTGTTGTTTTGTCATCAATTGAATGCAATCTTTTGGACACCTGAGGAATCCAGACAGATAAGACTTGGAAGAACAGGAATAAGAAAAGAAAGCGGACATTAATGACAAGCAAGAAAGGGTCTCTCCAAAGTATCTCAAGAGGTAAAAGATGCTCTTTACCACACACGACAGCAATGATTTCCCCTAAAAGAGGCTGGGGGTGCAGCTCTTGAAAAGAGTAATTACATCCTGAACATCTGAAGAAATCCCCACGGAAGTCAGAGCAGGGGAGGATCACGCCAACAGAGTGGGTGTGAACTCACTACAAGCAACCATCAGAGGTGGTCTCCTTTGGAAGCATTCGTACAGACAGGTGGCAACTGTTGAAAATAAACCAGCGCACTGGGGTTTACACAGGTAGACAGACAGGCTAAGTCAAGTGCAAGGCGATGCAGCGTAGGAGAGGAGCTGGAAGGCTACCAGGAAGAAGAAAAAAAGAGAGTTAAGAATAAGATAACAAACTTTCTAAAGAGGGAGTTCCTCTTGTTCTGAAGCAGATTGCTTACTGTGACCTAAGGCACCAGATAACTGTTTAAAAATAAGTTGTGTGCAGACACAGGGCAGCTCTGATGGTGATGCCAATGACACACTCTCACTCAATCTGAGGTGCTAAAGCTGTCCCACTTCGCATGCAATAATTAGATATTCACTGGGACAACGAGACAGAGCGAGCATTGCCGCACAAGGCGCTGTATTAGCAAGTAGGGGAAAGCCTGAGCTTTACACACAAGCTGGGCTGGGCTGCCACGGACTAAGATGCAAGTTAGGTTGCTAACTATGCAGCAGCGTCGAGACCTCAGTACTTCTGGCCCTGCCAGTAGGAAAGCAGACACTAAGAGCCAAAGGAATTTCTTCACCCAAGGAAACACTGCTACCTCCACAGTTAGGCAGGAGCTGGGCAGGGATTTTAAAGCGCTAAATTCTGGAGTTGAGTGCCTAAGGCAGCACTTTGATGTACAAATCTCTTCACAGTTCTAGGTATTTAGGGAAGACCAACTCCATGTACTTTCAGGTTAAAGTTAAAGCCCACAGAGATCACAGGATGCGTCCATCAGTCACTTTTAAATACAGGGATGAACTTTATCTGTTACAACCTCAAACAACAGCCAGAATCCTGTTAGAAATGCCACAGAGAGACCACTCTATCTACTGTCTCCCTCAAACTGTCTGTGGCTTGGTTCAATATGGGAAACAGATCACATCCATCTGTAATTATCTGTAACTGTGTAAAAAGTACTGTTCTCATCTGGCTAAGCACAAAGCAACGATAATTCGGGGGGGGGGGGGGGGGAACAAAACTAAAAAAGAGTGTTTTCACTGGTCACTGCATGAAACAATTTCTTTATCTTGAATATGGTGCCAGACTGCCAAAGCATGTGTGCCAGGGAGCCCACAATCCTTTCAGAAGATATTAGACAGGCATTCCAAGATGTTTATACAACACTTCACACTGTCCTGAGGTAAGAGACTCAAAGCCAATACTAATGCTTTTCATATGATGAACAGAAAAAAAAAAAAAAAAAGCAAAGCACAAATTGCTGGAGGGAATAAAAACAGTGCCAGCATCACTGGTCACTAGCTTGCCTGCCGTTAAGGAAGACATACTGACGCATTTTGTGCTGCACTTTACCTCTCCCTGCGATTTCAGAGCATTTCACTCCCTGGGGCAGCTAGGATTCAGAGATGTTTTACATCAGTACTTTCAGATTTTATTTTTTATTTCTTAGCTGCTCTTTCACCAAAACCAATATGCTTTTCATCACTCACAGCAGCTCAGCTAGCAAATTCTTTGCATAAGCAACCGCTGACAGGTATCACTGAGAAGCCAAGGAAGGAAACAAAGGCATGTAGAAAAGGAAGGAAACAAAGGCATGTAGAAAAGGGGCTAGTGAAAAAAAAGCCAACTAAACACTAGTTTGCGGCCTTCACTTTAGACATGGAGGATAAACGGTGTTCAATTAACGCCCTAATATTTCAGCTAATGAAAGATCTTCCTCATGAGACAACACGGCAGGTTTTACACAGACTGTCAATCCACAGGACAAAGTTCCACTTTGTTTAGACAAAAGTCCACTGCCTTTCCAACTACATTTCAACTTCACAACAACCATGTCCTTAACTCTGAGTGGTTACACTGTGAGTGGAAGTGCTGAAATGAAAGGACCGTACAAGGAATAAAGACACTCAAGCAGAAGCTTGGAAAGCTGAGCAGAGCAGCCATGGTGAAAAGTAACAGCAAAGCCTGAGATGAGCTGGGTATCAGGGTAGACTCTGATCTCGAGTCCCCTGACACACACATTCCCCAAGAAATGCCTGCTTTGGAACTGCTCTGCATTGACTGCAAAGACCACATAATCTTCCTCTAAATTATGTCAGGCTGGTTTGGAGCTTTATGCAAAAGCACAATCTTTGTGCAGGTGTGTCTTTCTGCTTCGCTGCTACAACCACATGTAAACCTATTTGTTGATGGCAGTCCACTTGGACAGAGGTCTTCAAGGTTACTAAATCCCTCAAATTTCATGAAAGATAGACAATCCAGTAGAGGAAAAAAGATGTTATGGTGAATAGAGAGGGTAAGACATCAGTGTGAGCTCAGAACTCATTAATCATCAAGAAACCTTCATGGGAAAGACTTGTTTTGAGTGCCCTAATTGCAGAAAAAACATCTCTCAAACTTTGCAGTTATTAGACATGAGAAATTCCACCTCTTATTCACATTTTTTTATGCTGCTATAAATCCTCCAAAGCTCGCTCTGAGTTATAAACTCAGTTAAAACTCTTCACACGACCAAAAATATTCTGTCCCCAACTCATCTCCACTTTTTGTGAATTCTCTGATGTCTTATAAAGCTCTACCTCGCTACTGTAGCTTTAGAATAATTTAGTTAAAAAGCCAATCAACCATGAGACACAAAGCCATAGGAAATGAGTTTTCATTAGTTCTGCTAGTCACAAAAGTACTTGTTTATTATTACAGAAGCAGCTGGAATATATTTGGTTTCTGCACAACGTCTCTCAAATTTTACTCTCCAAACCAAGAACAGCTGGGACATAAGATTACTGACAGTTGCCTGTAACATTATTAAAAAAAAGATAGCACCACAAGATAAAGCCCCAATCTGTCGAGGAAGAGCACACTAGGGTAAGGCAAGAAATCTGCCAAAAAGCAGGCTGTATTTTTGCAATCTTTACTGGCAATCTAGAAAAAGAAATAAAGACATGTTAATGAAAGCAGGTGATGAGAGCCAGGGGCATGCTGTCAACAACAGAAAAATCCAGAGGAATCTAACAGCAGAGCAAGGAAAATGCTGTGAGAAAATGTCCCAACTTATCACTCACATCTTAAAAGTGAGCTCCCTTTAACCTGGCTCTCCACAATGTGGATGTTAAATGGTTGAGCTTTGCATGCAAGACTACCTGTCTACGCTCTGCTATCTGTATCTAAAACAGTCTGTTCTACAGTATCTATAATCCTATGAGATAAAAGAGCTTTCCAACCCCCTTCCATAAGCCTGAGGCATCAGCAATTTAACCAGGGCACAGGGCAAGCAGTAGCAAAACTTTATTACCAGACAGTCAAAAATTGGCTCTGCAAGAACAAGCCAAGTCAATATAGAAAACAGCTCATCAAAGGCCAGAGACAGCCTGCATGACTGAACAGTCTCTTTAGAGAGGAGGATGATCCACTGCAAAGGCACCAGCCAGGATTTGCTTAATGCCCTGCTCCACCACAGATCTCTGCAAAGCACTGAACAAGTCATCTCAGCACACAGTCTTGCATTAGACACAGACACCTAACTCCCTTTCAAGTCAGCTAAAATGAAGGAGTTGAGTACTTCAGAAGTTCTCTCTGTATTCAGATCCTCATCTGTGAAAGGGTCAGGTAATAAGGAGAGACTGCAGAAAGGACCAAGACTTTCAGACTGATAACAGTAGGTGGCTGGGACTCACTGTACACTTGGGGCTCCAAGGTTTGGTGGAAGGGCTTTCCTAGCTTCTCTAGCAACACAGACACAAAGTGAACAGTGGGAGAACTTCTGGAGCAGATAAACTAAGAAAAGCAGGAGATACCACTTAACGCTGACATACATAGCAACCTTGCAAGGAAAAAAAGCAATTTTGCTGTTTCACTAGAGAAGATGTCTGAATTGAGAAATTCACATCTGCCACATTCCATCTTCAGGTAGATGATGCTTCTAGCAGTGGAAACCAGCCACATAAGAGACAAGAGATTATTACAACTGAGATTTTTTTTTTTTTTTTTTCCAGGGATCTAAAGGTATGTCACAACCTGAGGTGGCTACAAAAGGCTAACTGAGAAAAGCAAAGTCTAAAGGGAACCACTTAGCAGTGATGAAAACTGTCAGGTAATATCATTGCTGTCATATGCAGTAATAACCAACATGATCTAAATATCCTGAGGACAAACTATCTGACTGCTACTCAGCCAAACCTCAACTTCAGCAAGGACACTGCTAGCAAGGAAATCATAGAATCATGAAATATCTCAAGTTGGAAGGGACCCATAAGGATCATAGAGTCCAACTCCCTGCTCCTTGCAGGACTACCTAAAACTAAACCATAAGACTAAGAGCATCGTCCAGACGCTCCTTGAACTCTGTCAGGCTTGGTGCCATGACCACTTCCCTAGGGAACCTGTTCCAGAGACCAGCCACCCTCTCAGCGAAGAACCTTTTCCTAATGTCCAATCTGAACTTCCCCTGACACAGCTTCATTCCATTTCCTTGTGTCCCATCGCTGGTCACCAGAGAGAGGAGATCAGCACCTCCCCCTCCGCTATCCACCTTGAGGAAGCTGTAGACTGCAATGAGGACACCCTTCAGCCTTCTCTTCTCCAAGTGGAACAAGCCAAGTGACCTCAGCTGCTCCTCAGAAGTCTTGCTCTTGAGGACTTTCACCATCTTGGTCACCCTCCTCTGGACACACTCTAATAGTTTGATGTCCTTCTTATGGTGAAGCACCCAAACTGCACACAGCACTCAAGGTGGGGCCACACCAGTGCAGAGTTGAGTGGGACAATCACCTCCCTTGACTGGCTTGCTATGCTGTGCTTGATGCACCCCAGGACACAGTTTGCCCTTTTGGCTGCCAGGGCACACTGTTGACTCATATTCAACTTGCCATCCACCCAGACACTCACATCTCTTTCCACAGGGCTGCTCTGCAGCCTCTCATCCCTCAATTTGTATGTATAACCAGGATTACCCCATCCCAGGTCGAGAATCCAGCACTTGGTCTTGTTCAATTTCACACAGTTGGTGATTGCCCAGCTCTCTAGCCTATCCAGATCTCTCTGTAAGGCCTCTCAACCCTTAAGGGAGTCCACAACTCCTCCTAGTTTAGTATCGTTGGCAAACTTGCTCAATGTACATTCAATACCTGCATCCAGATCATTTATAAAAACACTAAAGAGCACTGGCCCTAAAATTGAGCCCTGGGGAATGCCACTGGTGACTGGCCACCAGCCTGATGTCACCATCACAGTGAGATGACTCCTCCAGCTGCGGGCCCCATTGAACACAGCTTTCTAGGAGCTTTTAGAAATCACCTCACATCTTTCATTCCATGGTTGAGCTGTATTTATGTCCCTTGCTTCTGAATCTTACCTCTGATAGCAGTGACTCAGTTTGCTTTTCTTGGGCAAGTCAGCTGTGCCCAGCTTTACCTGTCTACAGAGCCATGAGCCAGACAGAGCTCAACAGCACAGCTCCCACTTTAGAGGGGATGGGGAGAGGAGATATCAGAGAGCAAAGAAAGTGGCATCAGTGGGCAGTGAGGTATTACAGCTGAGCCCACATGAAGGTGGTGGGAATGTGGAGGGAAGCATACCATAAGCTTCCTGGAGCTTCACCTTCTCTCCCCAGCCATCTCGCCATGAGATGTTTGTTGTTTGGTGGGATTTGGGGAGGTTGTTTAAGAAAAGTGAGGCCACCACATGATATTACATCTTGGTAGAATTCCCTGGATTTAAAAAACAGTCTAGGAAAAACGTTTATTCTTATTACAACTGGGAAGTACAAGCTACCATTCATCTTCATCCAACAGAAGCTAATAGCCATGGTGCTTAAGTAGGGGGGGCTGTTCTTCATACTGTTTTCTTCTCTGAACAGCAGCAGCGTTGTTTTCCTCTGCCAAAATAGTAGACCAATGAATGATTTTTACAGGACTATCCTACAGAAAAAAAAAGCAGTAGGGAAAGGAAATGCCTTGGACAATAAACATCTACAGCTCTCCCAAAAACCTGGACAGCCTTGTGTCTATAGAGTCCCAACATCCCATATCTACAAATGAACTTTCTATTCCTATATCGCACAAGACAGGGGAAGCTATTGCTTCCCTTTTACAGATGAGAAATGAAGCAGTGACTTATTCCTAGAGGGACTGGTGAGAGCTCATACCTGAAATGCATTTTGCTTCAGGGCAGTCTGGCAGGACTATGAAGAGCAGAGAAAAAATAGAGCCATCACTTTGAAAAATCCACTGAGCTCACAACAGTAGCATGGAATAACTCAGCAAGCCTGGGGACAGCGGGCAGAATGAGGCAGACTTGAAAAAGAGAGGAACTAGGAGGGACAGCAGTTGGGACTGGGAGCAGCTAAAACTTACAGATCCAAATTTTTGGACTTCTGCAGGACAGCAGCACTGGTTTTGCAGAGAACTTGAGGCATCTCCTGCTCTATCTTCCACAACGTACATAAAAAAGGATTGCCAAATATTCCTACCACTGAGTCCCTTCCACTACTAGTCACAGCCCTTGTTTCACCAGGAGTTCAAGCATCAGAAATTAAGGCTAGAGGTCTCTCTCATGTATTTATCTTGTCTTAAGACAGGAAAAGGATTCTGGTCAGTAAAGCAGGGATTCCTTTTACCGTCAATAAAGCATGTACCCTTCATTTGGGCAATAATAAATACCTCCAGTTATGACTGCCTGAACTACTTTTGTAGCTTATGACCAGACCCTTATCCTTACTGAAAAGAAAACATGATACCTCTAATAAAGTTAAAGCATGATAAATACAAGGGATCTGCTTGACGAATACAGAGTTTGCAGGTGGTATGAGCAGCAGGAATTATGTGAGCCAAAGCATCAGGCCTTAAAGTTAACAGAGTGGCCTAAAGTCACCAAAGCCTCGTGGTTGCAGGCTGGTCTGTAACCGCCAGCCCAGTCTGCCTCCCTCGCTGTTGGGCAAGCTGTCTCATCCACGGCTCGCTCAGCTTCCCGATCCAAGCTACACAGAGGAAAGCAGTTACCAAATAAAAAAGTCTGTCAAAGCGTGTTGTCTCTGGTTTGGTTCAGTGTTTTTCTGCCTTCTCCTCCTTCCCCTGCTTCAGAGAAGACCAACAAGATTGCAGTTAAATTCTGTGTCTTTTAGACAAAGAGGAAACTTAATTGCAGTCTTCAGGAGACTGAATTTCTATTGAATGAGATAATGAAGCATAACCAATTGCATTTCAGTGCGAGGGCTCAGAAGGCAATTTGCTAAGAAGCAGAGGTGTGGAGCAATCTCCTCAGCAGAGTGATTCACTGAAACACAGCAACCGGCAGACAATCAGCCCGGGATAGGAGAGTCTCACGGATGACAGTAAGAGGAGCTTGTAAAAGGCTCCAGGCTCAAGTAAACTGGGAAAGACACATCACCACTGACCAGCTAATTAATAAAAATTATTACTAGAATTAGCAATATACATGTATAGGACCTTCCCTATGAACGCTGAAGCAAAAATATTTACTGTTAACATAAAACCACTGAATTAGTCATGCAGTCTGTAAGTGCCACCCCCCGCTGTCAGCAGTGCCTAGATTCAACAAAACAAGATGCTGCTCAGGACAGAAATGTATAACTCTAGCCCTGAATAAATGTATTCTTAAAATGCTTACTAAATCACTACACAATAACTAGTGCTATATCACAGGAAGCCTCATTTTCTACTGCTAGAAAAGACCAGCTGAACAGCTTTATTTTTCAATGTATTTTTGGAATGCGCTTCTATGAGCTTAAATGATGGTGTTGAGTCATAAGCCCTGGGATTCATCTATTCAGCCCATGCTCAGGTATCTGGAATGCAAAAAGCTGGGAAAGAGAGATATGAGCTTTTGGTTCTTTACCAACTCAGTATGTCCTATATTCCACCAAGTATTTCCCTCCTCCAAAAGCGACTTACAGAATAAGTTAAGCAATCTATAGAGACACCTCTTTATCTTATGTATTGCTGCATAAACACCTGACATACTGGAAAATCCAAACTGAGCTCTGCAAAGATATCTGATCTCCCACAGGAGACCAATTCTTTTATCATTGGTGAAGGAAATGCAATTCTTCATTCAACAGAGTCAACTCCAAGTTGTGGGAATTCAGTGGCTCTATCACTCAGGATCTCATGCCCACTTAAATACCAGATGAGCCAAACATTTGGGAACAAAATCAAGAGAACTGACAAACTGACAGACTTCGACTAGCTCATAAAGAACCAGTCAACCTACCACCTGAATGAGATGGCTGTCACTTCAAGAATACCTGCCACATTTAGGTTCATCTGAGCCTGTCCCCTCCATCTACCCCCCCTACACCCCACCCCACCCCCGCCAAAGAAAAAGTTCCTCGGCTGAAAGTAGAATGGACTACAGGAGAAAGAATTCACATTCTTCTAGACAACTGTGGATAGTGCTGGGTCACATATCCCTCTCTTAAAACAGCAGAGTGGGAAGGGGACAGAAAGGAAGATCTGACTACATTTTCTGTCCTTCTCTCTACCGATTTTTTTCCAGACGCTTGTACAAGACAGAATTTGACAGAGCAAAGTCTCAGCCAGGAACTCCTCAGACTGACACGATCTGGAGAAGGTTTAAATTAAGGAAGAAATTGTACAGCCTTGGTCTCAGCTGTGAGACCTCAAACATAACATCCATCATCCAGTAAAGACACTTTAAAATGGAATCTCAGTTAGTGAACGTCAGGAAGAAAGGGCTTGGGATTTGTAGCAAAAGCCAATTAAAACAGTTCCCATCTCGACGTTCCGAGCATCTGAGATTGCAGCCAGAGGAGAGTGTCTAACCACATCCCCCTAAGACAAAATACATGAAGCCAAATATTCGATTACTCTATCTTCACCATTCTAACAGGAAAGGGGACCCTAATCAACACTCCTAGATACTGGTAACTCTGGATTAAGATGTACAGGAGTTCACTATTCATTCCTAAGTCAAAACATTAAACCAAGAACTACCTATCTGAATATTCTTGGGTTCTGAGGAGCTTCTGTTGCAGATCTTGGATGGTTTAGCTATACAGATTTAGTACAGAGTAGCTACACAGAGCAAAAGATGGATAAAGACCACACAGTGCTGTCATTAGCAAGTTCCCAAGCAATTCAGTTCCTCTGCTCATTTTAGACATTTTATTTAGTGCTGTTTTCAAGACAGAACAGAGTTTCTGGACAGCATTATTTTATATGCCACAAAGTGTTGGGTTTTTTTTTAAAGGTATCAGAACAACAGAACTTACTGTCACTAATACTGTGCACACTACAAGGGGTAACTAACATCACAGACTGCAATACCATGTGCTTGCAGTAACATTTGTGGAGGATAGAAATGTGCCAAATCCCAGTGACATGGGTGAAAAATAATATTAACAAGGATTGAGGGTTTGTATCTTTGCACCCATGCCTCATCCACAAACAGTGCAAATACTTAACATGCTGCTGCCTTGGCACAAAAGCCTACCTTTGCCCTGCAGGTGGCCATGGGCCAAAGACAGCTTTCAAAGGCCCTCCAGCGCTGGCGTAAGCGTGCTTCCCCTGAAATAAATGGGAATTTCCTCACTGAGCTAATGACGGGAGACCCTGGCCAACACCAGTCCCGTCTGTACCAAGTATAATCCATCATTCTAACAAAGTAGAAAATTCATTCATACACAAAACAAATGACTATTCAGCACAGCTATACATGATACTGAGTCCAGTAGCATTATCAGCTATATAACAGTCATGAGCAGAGAAGAAAACAGCATTCTTGCAGGTCTATACTGAATCTGAACAGGCAAATGGCACATTATTTATTACCAGTCTCTGAGCCACCCAATCCCTTAACAGATGCTTCTAAGTTTTTTCTTTTCTCAAAGATCTCAGCTATTGTTTATCTGTCATCCCCACCTGCTAAAACACTAGTCTGCTTCCCCCAGCTTTGACTGAGAATGTTGCAACTTCTAATATCCCTTCTCAGAGCCCATTTTCTAATTGCATGGCTCACTCCCCAGCATAATCATTTTACAGGGAACCAAAGCATGATTTAATCTGCCAGGTTCCTTGAGATATATTAAGGAATCTCTGCATTCCCAGAAGGTTAAAAATCTTAAACCGCTGATTGCTGACAGTATTTGCAATAGGCAGAAGACTGAAGTATATTTGCTTTGTTCCATGTATTCTTTCCCTAGGCATCCTCTTTTGGCCACAGTCAGAGACAGACTGCTGTGCTAAATGGAAAATAAGACCTGCGTGGAAGTATTTATGTTCCGCAAAGAATCCAAAATGAAAGGCAACACGTACGTGTTCACTTATATTACTAGTCTCCTGCAATGACCAGGTGCACCCTCTGTTTTATCCTTCCAACCTGTTCATAGATGCTATAGTTTCAATGCATCAAAGTAATCGAGACAGAATTGGCACATATTAATATAAACTGAAATGATAATTTAAGATTACACAACGCAAGCATCAGAAAATAGCATTAAAGCTGTAAACCTGCCCAAACCAATTACTTGTTTTTCCTTCCAGTGAAATTAATATAACAGTTCATCAACAGTATTCAGGGAAAAAAAAAAAAAAAAAAAATTCTATCAGCATGATTATTCCCCTTTCTCCATTTTAAAATTTTCTTTACCTAAACAGGTAGTGAAAAGCAAAGTCAAATCTGCCCAAAGATCTCTAGGAAATCTCCTCTATAAGAGATGCCGCGCAATACTTGTCAACTCTCCCCGTTTCACAGCCAATAACTGCTTCAGCAAGAAATTCTCAGTCATGCAACATCATCATTTCATCCTGGCTGAGTTCCCTTTGCTGTCCTTATCTCCAACTGCTGAACCTGCCTCACCTTTTCAGAACCTATTTATATCAAATGCCAGCAAGGTAGCAGGGATTGTCATCTCCCACTTGAGTGGGAGACAGCTCTGCAGAGACAGGGAGGACATGATTTTAGCAATATGAAAGGAAAATAGCTTTCTTCTTCCAGAAGAAAAAGCAACAAGAAAGCCTCCATATTAACGGGTAAACCAAAGCAAGGAATAGCTGCTTATGCAAGGGAATGATACACCCAGGGAATACTTTTGCTAACAGCACCGCAAGGAAGCTTTAAGATGGTGAGCGTGCTGCAGCAAGCCTGCATATATACAGCATGGCCAGACCAAGCCTCTTTAGTCCTCTTATCAGTGAAAATTAATGGAAGGATGAGCAATACACAGACTCAAAGCAGCTAGTTAGGGGAGGGAGGGAGGGAGAAAAAAAAAAAAAAACAGCTAAGGGGATTGTTTTTTCCCCAACATGCTAAAGGGAAAGCTATGTTAATACTTTCAATAACTTGAAGGCACAGGAGACAGCAGTACCCACACAATCTCTCCCCCTCAGGTTTGTGCCAGGCCAACTTAGTTTCCCTCAGAGAGTGCCCCAACTCAGTTTCCCTTCTGATACTGTCTATTTGAGGAAAATCAGGAAAGCCTCCAAATGGACCAAAGCTCTAGCAGCTGTAGCCTGCCCCTTGCTCTGAGCAGCAGGATCCCCACCAGTGCCTCTCCCCATGTTGCAGCTTTGGCAGGCTACTCCTCCTCCCATCACTTCCCACCCTCACGCTCCAGACACAGAAGTGAGCTGTTATCCACTTGGTTTTACCCAAATGATAGTCCTACCCCTTCCTAGGTCCCCCACCTGAGCTATGCCCCTTGCTGAAGTACTCTAAAAAAAAAAAAAAATTAACAGCAGGACCCCTTGCTACCTGCTTCTACACTCGATGGTGCTCGGCTGCTCCAGCCAGGAGCCAGGGCAAGGACCATGCCACTGATGGAGCCCATGTGCAGAGCAACCCTGACACACAGGGCAATCTTTCCTCCTCTCCTTTTCACACACAAGAGCTTGCCAGTGCTTACGGATGAAGCGTGTCCGTGCCAGGCCTGCACAACATCCTAGTCACCACGCAAATCAAACAGCATTGACAAAAAAGCACGTCTTAAGTATAAACATAAAGCCAATGTCAACTGGTGCTCCAGTCAGCAGCTATGCCAGCTTTCGCTGAGAACATGCTGATGCCAGCCTAGTTGCACTGTCTTCTTCACAGCCAGCGGTTGGTTAAACCTATGCATCACTACCAAAATTGTACAATCATATGCACTGGTTACAGCAGCAACCCACAAAAAAAACATGGCCACAAGCTCCTCTTAAAGTGATCTTGCCTTCTTTTGTACCTTTCATTCTTGAGAAAGGATATTTTACCCCTTTCTTGTATCACCCAAATCCATTAGATACGAGTTCCTCTTTCACAAACCTGTTTTGCCTTAGAAATTTGCCTTTCCTATCCCTACCTAAGCACAAAGTGATGACGACCCATTTGTTATCGTTATTATTTATGTGCTTTAAATACAGTTGAATACATGCTAAGTAATTGGTTAAACACAATAAGAAAATACATTTGATCAAAGCCTCAGTATCAATAAACAGAAAGTAGGAGTGAAAATTAACTGCCATAAAGTATCCAGCAGTCAGTATGATGGTAACATTTTCTTCTCACCTGTATTATGCATTTACAAAACGGTTGCTTGATATACAGGGTTAAACAAGAACTCAAAATGTACTTATAATACATGTTTTGGCTTGTGGTGTGCAGTGAACTGAGATGATAGAAGTCATCTATTATGCTTAGCAATGGCATCTTAGTGATGTCCTTATCTTAGCGATGACATTCAAAAGAAATTAAAAAACAATCCAACATCAGAACGTAAATACTAAAAATCTAATTCTGCTTTACAACAGCTTCGCCTGGATAAAACCAAATCTCACGATTATGAGACTGACCCTGAGGCAGCAGAGAGCACACGTGCTGCTTGTGCTACGTTAGAAGCGTCCTCAATGGACGCTCTTGTCTGATAGCTTATGGATGGCTTATTGCCATAGCAGAAATACTCCTATGGGAAGAGCAGCAAGTCAGACCCTCTCAGGGGATGCAACCAAAAAATCCCCACATGGGACTTTGCAAAATCAGAGCAGACAAAGAACACAAATACCTAATGGATACTGTGTTAGCAAGTGAAACACCCCATATTAGCCAGCTGGACTGTCCTCTCTAAGTCATCCATCTGCAAAACATGCTTTGTCCCACTCAAGCCACACCATGCAATTTTGAAATGGCTGGTGGAGAATCGACCTTTGGCCAAGCAACGCTCTTGGTGAAAACCCCTGGAGGAGACAGACCCAGATTCTGGGCAGCAAAAAGTAACAGGCAGATGTGTGGTAGACAAAACAGTGTTTTGCTAATACAAGTCACTGATAAACTCTAAATCAGCAAACGAAACTGCTCCTGACAGCTTTACTGTATGGCACACACAGAGGGTGTGCACGGAGGGTGCACACCCTCCCTTCACCCTGAAGATCCAGCAGCAGCAGCAGGAGCACAGCTCTCTTCCAGCACATTGCAGCTCCATTACTCTAGATCCGAGCTAGGTATCCAAGAACGCTTAAACTGCTCTTGGATCCAGCACAGACATGATGCCAGGAAGCTCTATCAGGAAACAGTTTTGAAGTGTGGTCTGCCCAGTCACTAGGGGATTTCAAACTTTTTTTGTTATTTAAACCAAACAGTAGTAGTTTAATCTTGAAATTCAAAACCAGGCAGCTTTACCTCCCAAAGAGAAAGGTAGGAAAGACCTCACTAAGGACACCATTCCTTAGGGAATCATTCAATGCATGTACTAATATTTTTCCCTCTCCTTCCCTACTGTCCAACAACTTTGCTGCCCAATTTTAGTAGGAGTTATTGTCACATTGATTTTCCATTCCTTTGTGTTTGTCTTCATGGGCTGCAGTGTTAATAACAGTAACAAAAATAAGCAGATGATCTGCCTATTCCACTTGTGTTCTACTAAAATCTATCAGAATTTATGAATTTCCGAGCTGTAATTGGCTGCAAAAACATGGGGAGAAAACAGTGATACGCAGTGTTAGTTTTTCTTGTACTAGAATACAGCAACTGCACTGGAAGTAAGCAAACAATTCTATGGAAATATCTCCTGCATTAACAAGAAAGATTCACTACCTTATTACTAACAATTCCAAAGCATAATTCATGTTCATGTTCACATATCTGCCAGAAATATTCAGTTATTCTTTAATAACAAAAAGTCAGTCAGCTGCTCCTGCTTTTCTCTCTAATTATGAAAAATGTGGTCCTTCTAATTTTGAGTTATAATAAAAGCACCGCCCGGGGCTGTTCGAGTTCCTCTCTTTCTAGACATGAATTGTCCTTGAACAAATGCAAGGTAGCTAATGCGTCAACTCATGAAAAATCTTCACAGGTAAGTACCTAGAGAACACATCTGCATGTGTCCTTGAGGCATACCATAACATCACATTTCAATGAGAAATCTATGTTTGCAGCCTTTGCTGATGAGGTAGTATAATGCATTTTAGTACATATTCTGCCCTAGTCACTCCCCCTTAATATCAACAGGAAACACTCACTACAGATATTCTACTAACATTTCATGTATTCTACTAACATTTCACACATTCTAAAGCATTTAACATTTCCATACATGCTGCAGTGCATTAGGGGAACATCCAAAGACTGCAGTCAGTCTTATCACAGCCTGCTGTTGGAAAAGCTCTCTTTATACCAAGTGATTTATAAAGTAGAGACAGCTTCGCACTGCTGCTGCTTTGCACTGGGCAGAGCTTCACATTTGGTATTTATCTATACCACTGCCAACCAGAGCACTGGCCTGAAACATTGATGAGTTTTACATCCATGACTGAACATCATGGTCTTTTCTCCATCAAAAGCTAAAACTACGTTTTACACGCATTTACTTCAAGGGGAGTAAAGTTTACTCTGAATTCAAGCTAATTACACTTCACAGCACTTTCATTCAGTGAATCTGAAGGCTTCTTAAAAGTCTTGGGCCAGATACCGAAGTCATCTGCATGAAGAACCACTACTGCCACGAAAGACAGTTCAAAGCAGGGAACATACCCTTGAAGCAAATATCCAGCAGGTCACCACAGCCACCAGCGAAATGCAGCTGTATTGGGGATAGAGGGAATGAAGAAGGGACAGACACACGCATAGCATGCAATTGCCAACACCAAGAAAAAAAAAAAGAAATTAAGAATGTAGTATTTGCATTTAATTGCACAGAGAAGTAATTTCAGTATACACAAAGGATAAAGTATCTGTTCTTGTAAGACCTACTGTGCCAGTTTAATAAGCCACAAGTGGGAAAACCTCTTGCCACAGAGCTGTTCCACCATCCTGCGCTGCCTTGCACAGTGGTAAGAAAACTATTCCAGGGGAAGGCTCATCCCAAACTGATAAACCAGAGCCCAGGAAAATATCCAGGGGATGTCCTCTTGATACAGCAGAGGTCCAAGAGGGCCAAAGCATATACAGTCACATTCATGCATTGCTGAATCCGAGTTCTCTAGATGGTTGCCAAAAAACATTTGTTCGGTCTCTTGCCAGAATTTGTTAGTGCAGCTTCAGCACGGTACCTGCCACAGCCATACAACTTTTGGTTGGCACAAAGCCCAGAGGAGCTCCCATCCACCACAGGTTTCTCCCTCACAGTGCATTTATCAGTACATTTATCGCCACAGTTTGCACATCATAAAAACAATTTCTAAGTTCGTGTTGCCTTAACTTCACCTCATATTTCAGTGACCCAGCAGATAACGCTCTGCAAAGTTGGCAAGGCGAGTCTCATCTTCCTCAGCCTCATTCCTTCCACGAGGATTTTTCCCCCTGCACCGTGGCTGTGATAATCACCCCTGGCAGCCACATGAAGCTGCTCACTTCACCTACAGAAAAGTCTCCAGGCAGAGCGACAGGAAGAACATGTTGTTTAGTCTCAATGCTATCATCTCATGAAAAAGAGGCACCTGAAGAGCCACCCCCTTCTGCAATAAGGTACGTATTTCTACAGGGGCTCAAATACAAGTGCTCAACTGGCACAACCCTGCTTCTTTTGCCAAATCACAACCTAGGACAGTATAGCTTCAGGCACTCTGAGAGATCTGGATTTTTGCTTGTGTTTGATTTTTGGCTCTTTTCTAACATGGGTTCATGCTCCCAGAAGCAGGTAATTTCACAAGCCCTTCTACCAGATAGTAAGTAAATACATTATGGTTCTGCATGAAGGAACTGCAATATATACTGAAAATCAATGCCTGCATAATTCTGAGGGCAAGAACTTCAGGATGTAATTTTACTTCAATATCTTATGTATTTACATGCTCTCACTGGGTACCAATAAAAGCTTAACAGCACTCAGTTTGAATACAGCTCTGCTGTGGGTATGTACATTTGACAAAAAGTGTACTATTAAAGCAGCTTTGATCGATTTACCGCATGGCCTATCCCTATTTTCTATTTAGAGAACAAAGACTGGAGTCATAATCATAGAAAATTACGGTCAACAGATTTGAAAATACAACCAACTGTGGGATACCAGGCGAGAAGCCTACAGCTAGCATAGGAATGCAGTACCTCTGAAAAGCCACTGGATTCTCCCCTTTCAGTTTTATCTTGAAAGGGTAGCCAGTCCTCATGATGGTGTTGGCCTGCTGGACCACAGCAAGGACCCTTGAAAGGGGCCCCCCAGATAAACAGCAACAGGATTTCCATGCTGTAGAGAAGAAAAAGACCAAGTCAAGCAAGTGCAGAGAGGCAGAGAAGAGCAGCAGGGTCCTGAGCAATGCTCAGGGTGCAACACAGGAGCACATAGACCTTGCTGCCCAGCAGCTCTGCAAGATCAAAACCCAGGGACAGCACTACAGACAGTCAAGCGGCAGCCAGCTTGAACAGCCCTCCATGCCCCTACAAACATCCCTCTGGGTGTGAGGTGTATTACAACCCACTTCGCTATTATACAGTTTTACTGTATATGTTTCAAAACACAAAGCTCAGTTTCCCTGTCTAGGGTTATATGTAAGCAGCTGAGGTCAGTCATTTTTCCCAGGATGCATTTGCTTGATATATCTTTTATTTCATACCAGATTCAAAAGCTTTGTCTTCAGCTTCGAAGACACTAAACAAGCAGCATAAGATTATGTATACAGCTTATGCAGCTTACAAGAGACTGTGTACCTGTCAGCCATCATTCACAGCGGATGTTAGTTGAGATGCAGTAGTGAAAATATCTCAGTGAAGGCTGAAAGAATGAAAAGCAATCTCTGCAGTCACATAGTGCCTGCAAATCAATGCACCAGTCAGACTTAAGAAAAGAGACTTACATCTCCATAATGAAAGGTGGTCCAATTTTGATATTCACAGACTTCAAAATTAAGCCCACCTAATAAAATATCACCAGCAGGGCTATTAACCAGGAAATCCGAGTTTTGTGTGGGTTTCTTTGGGTTTTGAGGGATTTGGGGTTTTGTTTTGTTTTGCTTTTAAGTCTGAAGTTAAATAAAGCCTTAAAATTTCTGATGGGTTTTACTGTGATCAACTGAAGACTAATGCAAAATCTCATATGTTTTCACTGCAACTGATACAAGAACCATAGCATGCTACAGGGTTACAGCCCGGTTTTTCACAATAACATGTAATATCTGGAATCTGTCGTGACTTATCTCAGAGGATATTGCACAGAATTTATCCATAAGACCCTGAAATAAAAGAATTTTTGTAAAAAAAAAAAAAAACAGGTCAATATTTTTTTAGAAGCTTCAGTTAAAAATACATTTTCTTTAAAATGACAAATTGTGACTATCTTTCGCATTCTTCTAACAGAAAACAACCCTCGCCACCTCATAAGTTTTGCACATAAGCCTTTGGAATCTCCCTGTTTGGCATCCTCTGAACACCAGGCAATTTTAAATATCTCATCAAGTAGGAAATACAGGTGGCAAAAGAGGATTGATTGAGAACAGAGATGGAACTGTAACTCTGAACAGTTTCTCCTGTGAAGGAGACAGGAGAACAAATTGCAATACAGTTCACATGAGTGAAGCTGTATAATTGCAAAATGCAATCTCTCTCCATGGATGAGAACAAACTTTCCCCTATCAATATTTATAAGCTTGGTATTTCAGAATCTCATTAGAACATGTCTGATATCTCACAGGTTGTGTAGAAAATAAAAAATAGTGGCATATTTGCCACAGCTTCTGACAAATGCCAGCCTCTTTTTAAACAAACACCATCCTGCATCCGCTACCCTGTGCTCACTGAACGCTCCATCTGATGTTCCGCTTTAGGGAGTGTTTGTTGCTGTGTGTAGCAGAGCATGTCACAGTGAAGTTTATGCTTGGAAAAAGTCAAGCCTGCCTAACATATGTTGTTCTCCAACCTAGTAGAAATAAATATTTTAGTTACTTCCCCTCTTCTACAGTCAGGCTGATGTTTTTCTTCTGCTTCTAGCTACAGTCTTTTCCTTTGGGCCTCTTTCTCATTTACACAATTTGATAAAAGAAACAGACTCTTCCAAATAACTTTGTTTTGGATTAAGAGCTTGGTTAGCATTTCCTTCCCTTTAGTGCAAGATCGCCAAAGCCACCAAGGAGACATAAAAAAAAAAAAGCAGTTGAAACGGGGGGGGAGAAAAAAAAAAAAACAAAACCAAAACAAACCACACACACCACACAAACCAAAACATTCTTCAAATCCGTAGTAGCTTCAGCAGCAGACAACAGATTCACGCATGGGAAGCATCCACAAGTGTATGCATGTTTTTGTACATATAAATCAACAGCGCAGGATCAAAATGCCCTGCCTTACATACTTGCATCAATTCAAGTATAATGATCCAATAACATGAACAAGCAACATTCTTGCACAAGCAATTGGTCTTTACCCTCTATTATTCTAACAAAACCATTTTTAAAGGTCATTTTGAGCCATAAGAGTGACACCAACAGAGACTAGATTAAACCCACTAAAATTCTGAAAATCCTGCATTATTAAGGTACCTATATCAACAGAAAGAGCACCCAATAATACATATCTGTAGGTTATCACTCTTCCTTGAGCAGATCGGAACAAAAGCGAGCGTTGCACATCATTCAACACAAGGATATGGCCCAACGTGTTAAAACCTGGGCAGGAACTGTAATGAGAATGAGGGAGCTCTTATAATAAAAAAAGTCTTCACAATAAGAACTTCCCTGTTGAACTACTCCACTGTTAAAACAGCTTTACATTTTCAAGTTCATTCTAAAACCTGATCCTGCCTCTGCTAAACACCAGGAACTCCCACTTGGATCTCCAGGATTACTTGATATAAAACATACTCCTCTCCCAACTTTAAACAACAAATACATTATTTTGAGCACTATATTATATGCATTAATATTCTTCTGGTATCTCAGTGTCCTCAGCAAATGTGAATAAAAGGAACAACAGCCTGCGTAAAGGCTGAGCGTTATGTATCCCCACCTCTTTGCAGCAGAAAGCAGGCACATTCCCAAGCTGGGAACAGGCAGGAGATACTGAGCTTCCCAATGCCAAGAGCTCTGTTCTTGTTCAGTGCCAGCAAAACAAAAATCTCTCAGGCAAAGTGTCTCTCCTCTAAAGAAAGAAAGAAAAAAGAAAAAAAAAAAAGAGATCCTGAAAATTCCATGTTTATTTCAGTCTTTATAGAGGTATCTTTTTTAACCTCTCAAGAATTTTCAACTTGTTTCAAATCAGTTTTAAACATTTTCTGCACCAAGTTAAAAAAATACAATACCTTTGTGTTTCTTACCCATAGGCAGTAAGACTAAAAGTTTAACAGGTTCACAATTAAACTGCAGGAGTTGACAACACAACTTCAAAATAACTTGCCCCATAATAACAAGACACCTCTGTGGAGCACATCGTGTAGGTACCCTGAATGGACAGGACAGAAATGCTGCAAAGGACAACTGGCTGCTTACAGCAAGAGATCCCATGAATGCAGGAGCGCAAAAGGCTGAGTGCAAGTCAGATGCATCACTGGGGGGATGACCATTGTTTCTCTGGGTTGCTTACAGTTTCATTAAGCACTCTGGTATGAAGTTATAACAGCATTGGTATTTAGTGATCAAAGTAAATCTTAAAACCTATATAGTATATAGAAATAATGTTAAACTCATACAGAAACATCCCCAGAACACCACCTCAACCTGGACATCACTGTTCTTCATGACTCTATACAACACAGATATTTTAGTTTTCTGTTTAATGCTCTTTTGGGAGCGCAAGGGAAAGGTGGGCTGCAGGGAGATAACACGAGGGGCAGACTGTATCAGCCCAGAAAGTATTAGCAGGAAAGGGACATTGCCTAATTCAGTCCTAAGGCCACCCATGTTCAAGATGCCACGTGATTAAAAAGGCACACAAAAAGAGGGACTAGCTGGAGATACTTAGTACACTTCTGATGACATCCTGGTACAAATTAAAGTGCCAGCTGCTGAGGATCTCTGCATAAAGACTACAACAATAACCAGTCAGTGGTAGCCCACCTGTGATAGCTGTGAGCACTGTCACAGGAATAAGTAATAATATTTATCTTCCCCCCAGGGGTGTTGTGAGGATTAATTATAGCTAATGTTTGTACAACACTGTAAGCATGTATAGTGCAATGTAAGTGCAAAGTGTCATCTCTGTGTCATATTGAGGGAGTTTGCATCTCCGTGGAGGGGCCTGTTTTGAGAGCACAGTCATTGCCATGCCAGCGTTGCTCATCCTGTACTTCATGCCTTAACGCCTGTTGCTTCATGCACATTGTCATTTCAGTTGCAGATTTAATTGTTTGTGGTTAATAAGAGTTATGTACATATTTAATGCTTCACATATTGCTAGTTTTATGAGAGAATTCATCTCCTTGGACACATCAACCCTGAAAGGGTTATCAAGCATTGGAAGAGGCTGCCCAGGGAAGTGGTTGAGTCCCCATCCCTAGAGGTATTTAAAAGATGGGTAGATGTGGCACTTAGGGACATGGTTTAGTGGTGGACTTGGCAGCGTTAGGTTTTTCATTGGACTCAATGATCTTAAAAGGTCTTTTCCAACATAAATGATTCTATGATTACCCTGAAAACATACTGGGATTCATCAGACTACTCCTTCACTGCAAGGCCTGAATTCAGTCCATGGTGGGAGCTCCGACTAGAATCTTTCCTAAACCACATCACAAGTCTGCAAGATTTAAAGTTCTAGTTTACATTTAATCAAAAATGCCTCCATCAAGAGGTTTCAAATTTATACTGTATATATGACAATTTGGAAAAAGCAAGCCCATACCTGTACCTGGAAATAACTCTTGTGATTATGGGTGCAAAACAGAGGTTATCAATACTTGTGCATTTGTATAAAAATCAATAACTGGGGGGAGGATCGAGACCTTCCTATTGCTGCCCAGCACATTTACTGAAGAAGTATGAGAATATCTCACTTCATCAGGAACAGAAAACTGTTTGAAGCAGGACAGAGCACTACCTAAGCAAAGTCTCTATCCCCTTGGCCGAGAGGGAATACGTGAGCAGTCTCTCCTGACTGGCGCATAGTCATGGAGAACAGCAGAGAGGGTGCGAGGGGCTCCACATAGAGCAACCACCAGGCAAACCGCTCCACTAACACATGGGGTGAGCAGACCCAGTGACAACCAACCCACGCTAGGTCATGAGTTGTCAAAATGAAACGCTACCTACAGCAAGGATGCAGGTGCAATCAGAGAATAACATCATACCCTCTTTAGTCTGCCAAAAGCACTAAGAAGGGACCCTGAAGCAGGTTGCAGGTTCACTTCAGTGCATGACAAGGAGAAAGACTTCAGCAGTAAGCTGAAGAGCAGCACAAATATCTACAGCCTTTGATTAGCCTAGAACATGCCGTGCGTGCCAAATGGATTAGCCCTAAACGGAGACTATGGCATTTATTCCCCACAAACTATTTCAAATATATGTCTTTTTTTTTTTTTTTACCAGAAATAGCTCTACCAGAATAAAAATTAAGCCCTCATCCTGTCAGCACCTCAGTGAACATGATGACTTCTCATGATTTGGTACAGCTAGTGGGCATTAAACAAGGACTCTGCTATTTTTAACAGCATGTATAATGACATTGCTATTTGGGGATCTCTGTTCCATTGGATCTTCAGGATATTTAAGTACAGTTGATATTCAACTACTACTGAAGAAAAGAGAAATTAAGGATGAAATCCCTTTAAGAACAAATAGCACAAACCACCACTGCTGAGCAGAGGACCGTTCCAGTGTATTTGTGAAATATTTCTGGCAATGCATTACATCTCCCTGATATGAAAACAACAGCACACAACAATAACACATTCTTTTCCTTTGACACAAGTGCTTACATTTAAAAATCCCTAAAAGGCATGACAGAAATCCAAAGCAATTCAAGAACAAGAAAATGAAAAGTAAATATGAAAATAAACTGTCATCTTAGCATGATCCTTCCTAATCAGGAGTAAACAATGAAATGTTATGTAGAGAGGACTATATTCTCCTTCTGTTAGTTCCACAGAAATCAAGCTACAACAGGAACATTCAGTAACATTCCAGCTCCTCTCTGTCCTCTCTTGAGTTGCTCCAGGCAGTAATTAATGCTACCGTAGGGATTCAGTCACTCTCCTGCAGCAGTGAAGTCTCATCAGCCATCCTCATTTGTAGCCTCAGAAGAAATCTCAATACAACAAATCAGCGATCCACAGCAATCAGACATCAAAAAATCCCACCACATTAAGTGAAGCATGGCTATATTGTAAGGAATAGATTGCTTTTCTACATTCATCTCCAGAAAAAGATTGAAGCAACGCTGTAATCGCAATCAAAAGCTTCCTACCAATTTTAATATCACAATTGTCTCACAACAAACCCTTTCAAGAAAGAAAGAAAAAAACACAAAAATATATATATATTTTATATATATATATAATATATTAAAAAGTTTCCCCACTGTTACAGTCAGGAAATTTAAAAGACAAAGAGCTTACTTGGTCAAGAAAACAGCATATTAAGATTTGTTAAGCTAGTACACTATTTAGCATTTATTATAGATAAAAACATCCCTCAGGAGACATGTTTTAGGAACATATGTCTACACTAAAAGACATTTACCTGTTCTACTACTCTAAGTCTCTGAACCTAGAGCAAATGACTCTCCATTATGACTGAGTCAAGAAGAGTTCAGAAACATACTTACAATACCATGTTTCCTTCATGAAATAGCACTGTCTCATGTTAAGAACTATGCATTTTCAACATTCCCCATCCCAACACCCAACAGCAGGATGTTTGCACCCTCCTGTACATCACAAGGGCCTGAGGGACACTGTAAGCTCAAACAGTCCCAAAAATGCACTCATAACTTGCCTTCTCCCCCAACGAGCTGTTAAGGAAGAGGTAGTGAAGTCCCTGAGACTTGGAAAAGTGACTAATCAATGAAAGCACTTTTTTAAAATGGCTTAAAGATACTTTTTTCTTTCAGAAGTTTTCCAGACAATTACTGAGGTCAGCAATGACCAAGGAATAATTAAACACCTGCAGTGCTGTGAAAGCTGGATTTGGAGGCACAGCAAGGAAGAAAAGATGCACAGTTCAGGTACTAACCTACTGGGAGCCCCAGATTTAAATCCTTATTTCACTAAGGACTGCTGGCATCAGTCAGAGCAAGACCGAGTTCCTCTGTGCAGCACTGGCCCACTCCTGGGGAGATCAGCAGCACTGCCCCTTGCAGAGCACCAAGCAGATAAATACATTGGACACCGTGAAGAAATTCAATACTGCGCAACGGGGCACAGTAACCATGTGCAAGGATGGATGCTGGAACAAGTCAGGAGGTGGTGTTTCATGAGGCAGCCTTTCATCCTGAAGGCCAGAACTCAAAAGAGGGCTGAAGCCACAGTTCACAGTGTTTACCCCTTTTAACCTTTTTATTATGCACACACTGAGTCATCCCCAGACAGGCTTCTCAGCATGTAAGGTTTGCAACAGAGAGGAGCTTTGGGACAAGGGTTTAGGGAGGTACAGGACAACAAAAAAGCTAGTTCATTGCAAGCTGTATTTCTGCTCTAAAATAAGCATGCACAGTCCTTGGGTGCTGGAAAGGGAAGTTAGCACTGGGCTTGCAGGTGCTTGACAAGAGGCGCAGAACGAAGCCCTTCCAGCGTAGCTCACAGACACCAGGCTCCCCCATGGCTTCTGGGTGCACACGTTTCCCAAAGCCCAGTAATAGTTGTAATTTCCAAACCAAAAGATTTCTAGGCACTGTTCACCTGTCTTGAACAGTGTCTGTGAAAAGAAACTCTGTTGAGGTGGTCGTATTTGAAGAACTGACAATATTTTGTCCCTGACTTTGCTTCCCAAAATTTGGGTGGCAACGTCAGGGCACCAGAGGAACAAACCTTGCTTTTAGCATTTAAAAACATACTAATAACATTGTTCTGTAAAAGGTGGCTTTGGGCAAACTGTAAGTCCAGTAAACGTCTTTATTTTTTGTTCAGTGGCAAAGTAATTGCCTTGGAGAAGGCTCTGAATGCAGATTAAACGGAGGGAGTTGCATGCAGGTCTTGCAGCAGAGTAGCTGTTGTGACACACGAACTGTGGCAGGGAGGGAAGGACTGGCCGAACTGCCCGCCGCAGCCAGACACTCAGAGGAAGCAACACGCTGCAAACCCATTCCACCTCCGCGACACAGCCATGGTTGGCAAGAAAGAGCTTACCATCAAACAAATACAAGAAACTGAGACCAGTAACTTCCTCTGATGTTTAAGTACATAATCTCCACAAATTAGGGCACTTTTTTGTTTGGGTTTGTTTGTGGGTTTTTTTGTTTTTTTTTTAACACCCACAAAGGACAGGGGTGTATTAAGTAGTAACAAAGCTGCCCTCAATTGGCAATGTCAAGGCAAAAGCTTGGAGGCAATTGCCATACGATAGATGTACAAACCAACAGCTTTTCTGGGAAGAAACTACCTTGGCCTCTTTCTAGGCTGGAAAGTGAGAGATTTAGGGTTAGGGTGACCCTAGGCATGACCTTCTGAGGTCTGAGGATTGTTTCCAAGGACTAGGGATGGATCAGAAAGTTATGTGAATTAATGATTTCTCTTTCCTGCAGCTTCATGGGAAACTCCTAGACTCAAACCCCACTTTATCAACAAGAACAAATGCCCAGTTCCAGGGGCTACCCCATGTAGCCATACATCCTGCTCATGGGTCCATGCCATCAGACATCCAAGAGGTGCTATGTAGCTACACAGATGTGTATATCACCCTTCCTCGTGGTCACCAGGAGCAAAATGAAGTCTTACTAACAGCAAGACGGGTTTAACTAGGTCCTCTGCAATTTGCTTTCTTTATAGGAGTGAATTCTTATACATAGGAGGATGAAGAGGGTGAGCAGGGGTGCTCTTTCCTCCTAGACTACACCTCTGGGCTGAACGCCATGGCAGTCCTTTATGATGCACAGCCCTCGCACCCACAAGCCCCCAATATTACTTCACTCGCTACGTGAAAAAATACCACAGGCACCACGGCAGGTGTCTCTTCAGCAAGTAAAGTTATTAGATCAAACAACAGAAGCCAACAATTCCCATGCTCAAGAAAAGTATGTGCAAACCAATTTCTCGCATAGGAAAGAAAAAAGAGGCTATGTTCAGTTTTAGCAAAGAAGAATCGTATCAGGCCAAGATTGTAATAGCCTAAAGGCTTTACCATCTGACCAAGTTGCTTTGGCTGCAGAGGCCTTCAAGGGGCTATTCCGATAGCCTAGACTCACAGCAGAACAGCCTTACAGCCACACTCATCCCTCCCCACTCTCGTCTCTGCATGCCCAGGGCCAGCAAGCAGGAGTGCTCCCAGCTGAGCCTGTGTGCATTCAGCTACGCTGCCTTTATGTCACCCAGGAATAATCTTATGCTGGAAAAATCCCCAAACAGGAAACAAAAAATCAACTTCCCAGCTGCTTTTGCTTCCATAAGTGAATACAAAGCATCTGCTGGGGGGTGTCCAGCTGTGATCTGACAACAGCGGGGAGCAGCCAGGCTTCACACCCTGTTCCTCTGTGTGTAGGCCATGGCCCATAGGGTGCAGTCCCAAAACCTATTCATCCACAAGACCAGCAATACCAGAGAGGGGTATATTAGTGAAACAAGAGCTTTGTGTTGCTCTTATCACATGCTGCAGCTAAGACACGGAAAACAATCAAGCAGGTCAGCATGAGCTCTTCCTCTGCGCACAGGCAGAGGAAAAAAGTACTAACATGAGCAGCGCATAGAAATCAAGGTATTACAAATGTTTTAGAGACAAAAGCATTTAGTGAGTGCGTGTATGGAAAGCAGAACTAGCAGTTATTGAACCCTCTGAAAACTTGCTGAAGTTATTTTGCACAAAACCAAATAACCTATCATCGATTCAAATGAGTGGGAGAAAAAAAAGATGTGATCTTGCAAGTCTTCCGATTATTTAATTTGTTTAAAGAATTAATTTTTGACAGTCAGGGCTCAGTCCTAACCTATGCTGGACATTCCCCATTTCCTTTTACTATTACAAAGGAAAACCTGCAATTCACAGAGTTAGGCCCTACATAATATATTTCCTGCTGGATCGTTCTACCTGTCAAGCTGTGCTTTCACTGTTAAGCACTCCACACTATATCTACCTCAATCCTTGCAGTGCCTTTTGATAAGGTGCTTCCTTTTCTACCATGCAAAATTTTATTTCACCAATAGCCTTTGCAGTTAACCTTAGAAGTTACTTCCTTGCAGTGATGGAGAAACACACAAATTGGACACAGAAGAATACACTACAGGTCCCTAAAAAATGCAAAGATACAGGAGTATGATCCCTCTGATGACCTGTTTTAAAAACCACAGTAGAGAGAGGCTGAGGTTAAGAGCAGAGTACTGTTGAAGGGAGAAGATTTTACAGTATTGTACAAAAAAATGCAACCAGTGAAGCGGTGACACAATATTCTCCCAGTGTTTTTATAGACTTATCACCCTCTTTTAGAGGGAAAGTTGAATTAAAAAAAAAATTACTGAGCCTGAGTTTCTAACTCTCAGTATTAGAGAGTGACAGAAAGCAAAGGCGACCACACTGACTCTGCCAGGCATGACCTTCTGGAGGTCTGGGGATTGTTTCCAAGGACTAGGGATGTATCAAAAAGTTATGTGAATTAATGATTTCTCTTTCCTGCAGCTTCATGGTAAACTCCTAGACTCAAACCCCACTTTATCAACAAGAACAAATGTGTCAAAACATTTAAACTCTCAAATTCTCAAAAAGCTGAAGACTGAAGGGGCAATCCATTAGAGGGAAATTAGTTCAGGATTTTCGCTTCGGCATGGAACAAAGCTTACTCAACTCGGGACAGTGTGAAACAATTCTACACTTCTGTTCAGCCTCCAGATCACCAGTTATTCACAGTGCTTTTGCTACAGACTGTGCCACAGCAGGCTGCCTCTCTCAAGGCCAAACCTCCAAGAAACCATATTCCTCATGCTCTTCTGCCAGCCACTGGACTTTGTTAGGGCCCCCGAAAAACAGCCACTGGAAATTAAGGGACTTCAAGTACCCCAGGTTCAGGAAAATGTGCATATTGATCAGGAACTAAGTACCTCCATTTAGTCTGATACTAAAAATGTGGGAATCTATGTGTTTGCTTTCAAGTACGACACATGAAGTAACATTGCAAACCTGCTTTTCAAGTTTGATTAACAGAGAGTTTTCCAAACAAAGTCCTCAGGAAAGGATCTTTTGCAGCAATTTTCTGTCATCTTTTTCATGTATATACATTACTAGCTTACATGATCAGAGATTTTGGGGGGGGGGAACACAAAGTAGGGAACTTCTAGAGATAATTACCGTGACAGTAATCTGGTAAATTGATGACTCCTGCCCCTTCATACCAGTATAATCATTGCTACTACAGAATCACTAGCCAATGACCAGCAACAAACTCCAAAGCATGTGAATGCATTCAAATGATTAACAGTTCAGTCATGCCTAAACTGGACTTTTCTGTATGCACATCATCCTGCACTGATTATATCAGCATTTGTTCTCAATCACCACAGCAGTCATTAGAATGTTGATAATTTCTGATACATACCACATCTATTGCCAGCTACAAGCATAGAGGGAAACAGGTATCTTGTATCACCTTTGAACATCAGTGGCTGGTGAGACAACATTTGCAATGTCTGAGCAAAAAGCTTTCCTGTACAGAACTTCTCATTTTCTATAATTCCAAATATGACTATAGAACAGAAGGTGCAAACCTCAAATCTGTTTTAATTAACAGTTACAGGGTTTTATACTGGGCGTACCATATTTGGAATGACTATCCTTCAAAAAAAGCACTTTAGTAGGAAAGTGTTATTGATCTCATGGAAAGAAAGACTACATACCCCTAAGGATTACTGCAAGCAAGTCTAATAATATTTATCAAATAGACATCCAATGTAGGAAAAAAAAAGGTCTAAGGTAGCTAGGAGCAATCCACATGAAATTGCTAAGTTTGCCTATAGGGTCAAATCAGCACATTATTTCTGTAATGAGCAGTTCTTTTTGTGGAATTAAGGATCATATCTCTAAAGCTATCCACTAGCTTAACTTTTAATGTTATTTTTCCAGTTCTTTAGAAAGCTGAGGAGATCGTATGTGAATATTTCAAGAGTACTGTCCAGGCTTAACGGAGACAAAAATGTTATGTGAAGTCAAGTCAACACTGCTTTGTATCATACTGTCCTGCTTACCAGAGAGTTGACCCAGCAACATAAGTCAGGTTAAGGCTGTATTTCAGCCCTGTCCCTATCACTTCAAAAGGGGAAATCGTTCTTGGGATTCAGAGAGAATAATTCCAGAAGCAAGATCTTCTCCTATTAGCAAGATCTGCGGGGTGAGGATAACCCAAACAAGGGCACGACTTCTTTACTGCAGATAAACAACCTGAAAACAAACATCTATTGAGCCACTCAGAGGGCAGAGGTACCTGGAAGAGGATGGTTTAAACAGCCAGCCTGCATGCCGCTGCAGCTGTCACCTACTCAGGATGAAGTCTTTCACTGCAGCACTGGCACAATACGTGCCGAGACGTTTGAGCATACTTGTTGCGACAGACAGTACCTGAACACTAAAAGAAAAGAGGACGATAAGTTCAGAGGCTCTTCCGCCTGCCTTCAGGACTAGTTATACTCCAGCAGATGATTGGAAAACTCAAAATGCGTATAACAAGAATGAACTGCTTGCAGGCACTCCACTACTGTCAGTCACAGAGATTCTCATTCAACATGCTGCCATCAAAACTGCAAAAGGTTGAAGCCATTCTGAAGGTATGTATTGTACTCAGACGGCCTTTTGCCCAAGGATCCTTTGTGGAGGAGAACCTGACAATCATTAAGCTTCCCAGTGCCCCTATGAAGCAAGCCCATTGCTTCCAGGGAATACAGCAGCAAAGCTATGAAGCCCTGAAAAGCTCTCAGTCAAACTAAAAACTCCCTCCTAGAAATTAACATCGGGCAACTCACTTGCAGACCAATCATCACCTTTTGCCATGTAACAGAGAGGGCCAAATTTAGCCCTGATTTTAAGTGGGCAAATAGCCACAAGAGAGTGTGTGGAGCTCTTCATGAGAAATAAGCTGAAAAGACCACTACAGTTTCCCTTGATTTAATTCTTAGAAAAATGTCTTACCCCCCTCTATGGCTGATACACAGGTTATCCCTTTAAGCCTTTTTCACTCTCCTAGATTGTAACGTGCCCACTGCTTCCCAGACAGGTGTTCAGAGGCTTGAGTGTTCTGTAAAATAATTCACAGGATATTAGAAAGATAGTAATTATGCCGTTCTGTGAAAGCTTTTATTTTCACTTACATTGCAGAAGCATCCAGAGGCATGAACCACGAGCAAATTCTCCTTCTACTAGAGCCCACAAAACAACAGACAATTCTCACCAGAAAAGCACCCTGTGCTGACAGTGAAAACAGAAAAGACAGGAATAGAAACAGAAGCAAGAAGCAGAAATTGCCCAAGGTCATGTGGGTGTTCATATTAAAGAAAGGTCTGCAACTAGATCTTACAATTTCCACTTGGGTGGTACCCTGTAAGCTGAAGCATTGCATTCTGAGTATTCGACTGCCATCCTTTACAACTCCTGAGGATTAGCCACGTTATTTCTAGGTGTTCTGAACACTTACTTCAAACACTGAGAAACCTTTCCTAAGAAACCTTGAAGAAGTCCCATGCAACCAAACCTTCCACAAAGAGGCCTCAAAGTTGACATATTTCAAACATTGGAACTCCATATAGCCCACCGTTCTGCAACAGCTCCCGCTGCTGACCCAACATATACACAAATGTGTGGGAATAAGCTACAGCATGCAATGAATTGCCTTGGTCTAAACACGAGTTCATTCTGCTAAAAGTGTCACATTATGCAACCTCTATGGTCCAGATCTCAGTACTACAGGTAGAGGCTAATGCAAACTATTCCAGTCAATGAAAACAGAGCTGTTCTTACGAGCCTGCTGGATGCGAGTTAGGATTACTAAGGCTGTAGCATGCTGTAAACTTAGAATCTGACTCTTAAACTGTGTGGTGTGCAGCATGAAAGCCTGTGATGTCTCAGTAATTGCCAAAACAAGTAATCAAGTTTTCATATTCTGAACTAACCCTGCCTGAGGATTTTAATACTCTGCAATTACACAATCCCACCTCTTCTCCCCAGACCCTAGGGATCTGACATGATTTAAATCAAGTTAAAGGTTATATTCTGCCCAGAACAACCCTAAGCCCCACATAAACTGATAGGAATCATATTCAGACTTTGCCACATACACATTCAGTGAGTCACAAGATTTCCCCCTGCCATACCCACTGCCAGATCATGAGATAATATTTCATTTAACAGTGCAGCATAAAGCCTCAAATCAGTATGCCACCAATTTCTGCTGTCCCCAGGAACATTCTGCTTTGCTATAAAAAAGTAAAGCAAACAAAATAGCTAAACCTGGAAAGATGGACAGTACATTAGGGGAAAAAATATTCAAGTCTGTATGCAACACATGCAGACCTGGACAAAGGTTTTGTTTACCCTGCAACACAGCCTTGTGTCAGACAAAGGCTGACAGATACATGAGCCTTCTTCGGTGGAATCCAGAGGAATTTTGACACTAACTTCAAGAGGAGTGCAATCCTACCTGAAGACCTGTATGTCAGCAGAAGGGAAGCACCCTTCTAACAAGTGCTTCAGCATGATTGCATTTCCATTTCATTAGAGATGTCTGTGTCTGCCTTTCACTGAACATCTCACAAGTTAAAATGTCTAGCTTCCCAACACAACTTTTTGTACTGTTTGTATTGGGACTCCTCCAAAATCAGGTTAGGTTTGTTGGAGTGCTTGTTTTTTTGGAGTTAGGCAAATTAAAGAAATATTAAAGTCCCACCTTGCGTTACAGGCAGTGAAGCAACATCACTTATGTCAGTAATACCAAGTCACATCCAAGTCTTAACTGTGAGTCATGAAGTTATAAAGAATAGCTGTCTACTGATAAACTTCATCTGTTCCATAGGATTATCTTCTTGACACTGAATGAATGCCTGGCTCAAAGAGGTTCTTTGCCATCAGCTCTGAAGGGCTCAGGTTATATGTCTACTCTGACAAGTAGCACAGCACAGTGGGAGCAGATCTACAGAGTAAAACAGGTGGTGATAAAGATCCACTATTTGCATTAGGCACATTTCTGAGATATTCCCCTTCAGACCAAATCTGGTTGGTCACACAGACCAACATGCCCATTGGTCACTGGAGCATATCAGATGCAATCTTTGTTTGTATTCTGCAGTTGAGTTTCATCCAAAAGAAATCCAGGTTATATACTCCAAGACTGCCCCATGATGCAAACAAAGGTACTCTAAGTGAGGACAGCTAAGAGATAAATTTCAAAAACACAGTTAATCCAAGCTAAAATGCTAACGTAGAGAGAGCATTTGCTCTCCCTGCTGCAAATGCTTACAAAATAGGCAGCTTACCTGAACTTTAGATACCAATTCTTGCAAGAGGCAAGAAAAGTACAGAGCTAATGGGGTTCCTGAGCCTCCAAGCTCTCCTGGGAGGCACAGGTTTTGACTCTCCTAACACATTTCTCCTGGGCTACAGTAACTCTCAGATCGCAGCAGAGGAGATCCTGTTTCAGCTCAGTGACATGGGGATTGTGCAAATGGAGACCTGACCAGGTTGGATTGTAGGAGGTGCTGAATCACCACCATTTCTCACAGATGATTCACAAATGCAGAACAAATTCTTCAACGCAAACAGGATGCAGTTAGTGTTTTGGGATCAAGATATATCTTCCAGCAATACAGTTATCTCAGCAATGTCTTTACAAAGCAAAAAGATCATTCCACAAGGTGCTGAAGTACACAAGACCCTCAAGCTAAGGCTAAAATTAAATCTCAATCCCACATGGAAAATTGGACACATGCTTCCCTATAGGGAACAGGATCTACAGTGGTCCAAAGCTTGGATATAATCCAGAAAATCTTCCCAGAGGGAAGCCTTTTCTCTTTATTGTTCTCTTTGCTGTGAAGCATTTCCCCTGGGAGCTGCTCTGTACAAAGCTCTAAGTCAGCTTTCAATTTAAAAGGGCTCCCAGTGACAGAATCTTGGTGCAGGCAGAGCTTAGCGTCTGTGTGCAGAGAGCCCTCTCGCAGGGTGAAGCCACTCCAGTTAAATTATTGGCAATTAGTGGCATGGAAAGAGAACAGCCTCCGCACAGCATTAAAAGCCCATGGGTCTTCTATGGGCCATTTTGAAAGACATGCATCTGCTTTAGAAATCCTTGAGCTGCCCACATTTAGACAGCAACATTAAGCCCTACAAGTTTATTCTTTCATGGCTAAATATTTCCATAAAGGTATATAAATGATGACAAATCTCTTCTGTTAGCAGATTTAATTATGAGTTTTACATTAATAAGGCCTCGGGCTTTTACTGATATAAGTGGCATTTTCTAGCATGCATTTGAATTAGAAAGTGCAGAAAGAATAGAAATTAATCTTTGAAGTTAACTAAATGGCCAGCAGAAGTTTGTTTCCTACAGCATGCTGATAAATTACAAAATACAGCTCTTTATGTCCAACTAGTATAGAGACATTTGAAATGACTTTAAAGGATCTCAGAGACCAGCTAATCTGGCAAAGCCAACAACAACTGCCTTCTCCTTTAAGTAAACATATGCAGCTTTGCATGATACGGAAACAGTCTGCGCCTCTGTGCACCTCACATTAACGCAGACAGATGTGGTAACCTGAAAGCCTTCAATAGCCACCTGAGCTCTCGGAAAATCCAGCTGCACAGCTCCCAAAGCACACGCTGTTCTCAGTTCTTGCATCTAACACACTTTCCTAAAAGACCCTGGGTAGGACATCTCCATTTCCAATATAGGTTTACCCATACATTTCCTAAAAAAATTGTAACTGATTAGGAGAGAGGACAAAATACGACTCCACTAGGACTGAACACATCCACCCAAAGATACGAGATGCCAAGTTAAAGTTCCCAAGTCCAGTTCAGGCTGACCGAGAGTTGAACCTGTAGTATGCCAAATCAGTGCCTTAACAACTGGCCTGTTGTTATTTCCAGCTTTACCCCAAAGCTTTCCCATACTCCAGAAAACCCACCAAGTTTAAATTTATTTAGAAATGGCAGGCTGCCATGAAGCAAACAATGAAAAATCTTCCTGTTAAAAGGTTCTGGACAAGCTTTAGTCTGACATCTACATGGGCAAACACTCCTGACTGTGGCAAGCTGGGTTGAAGCCCACAAATATTAACAGAAACACAAGTGCAGGATCAAGTCAAAAGATTCCCATTTGTCAGAGACTGGAAGGTCCTTGTGCATCATAACCAGTCCAGCCAAAGTGCTGGTCTGATCCCTTCTGCTGAAGCTTGCTCTGAGGGATCATGGCACCCTTCATTCACCAGTCCTTGGCTGACTGATCACCACCTTCAACACTGTGGTTCATCTCCCACCAGGCAGTGGCACCAGGGCCTTCACTTTCATGGCCAGCAAAAGAATAGGTGTTTTATACCCCCTTGTCCTCATGCCAGCCACACCCTTGACTAGGAACTAAGCTTTAGCTGGCCTCCAGCTGGAGCCTTCTCCCTGCCTGATATTTATCTCCTTGATATATTTATAGGCAAACATATGGCCTCTTGGCCTTCATTATACGATGCTGAGCAAGCAAGCCAACCTCTTCTAGTCTCCTCTCATAAAGTAAGCTCTTTATTTTCCTTATCACACTAGCAAGCTTTCTCTGCACCAGTTTATTTTCCTTGGACACGGGTCATCAGACCTGTACACATTATTCCAGAAGAGATCAATTCAGGTCCTTGTTAAGTAGCATCTATGCTCTCCACTGGAAGCAGTTCTCACCAATACATCCTAATTCTCTCCATTTCCAACCCCTCAGTCTCCTGCAGGCTCTCCCTTCCCATTTTCTTCACTCTATCACTCCTGTCCTCCCGAATGCAAAGCAACGCCACTTCCACACCCAAGGCACAGGGCCCTGGAGAGCAAAGTGAGGTTCTCGGGGGAGGCAAGACTCAGCCAGCATTCCCCATCCTGCAATAGCTGGGGATGTTGGATAGGACACAGGTGGCGGAGTCCTGTCCCAGCTGGAATTTTGCAGTGTTTGAGAGCACAGTCTGGCCAATTTCAGGCAAATTTTCCTCAGCTAAGAACCTTGACACAAAAATTGCAACCAGATTTCCCCCCGCCCCCCCCACATCCCGCCCAAGCATAGACATACCAAGACAGGTTTAAGGACTGCCCTACCTGTCCCACCGATAACATTTCTACTGTTTCTTAACCAGAAGACGACTATCTCATTTCTTTCACAAGAAATCTTCCATTTAATTTTTTATTGGAATTCCTTATCTCTTTCGATTACAGCTAGAACTGATATTATTCGGCTGTTTAAATTTTAACTAGAATGCTGAAGAAGCACTCTAAAATGGCTATGTAGCAACAAGCACACTGCAGGCTTTACTTCTGGCACTGGACAGTCAGAGCATGTTGAGTTCAAGTCCTATTTACATGTCGTTCTATTAGCTGAAAGATTTCACGGGGTAGTGACGAATGCAGTTGCCTGGCAGCCCATTATAATATGCAATGCCTGTTATGCTGAAAGTCAGACACAGGAGTATAAATTAACTGTGCTTCATATTGTAATACACACAGCATACCTAATTTGGAAACAATATATACTTGTTATGTTTGTTTTAACCAGTAGCCTTCACCTAATACAAAACTCAACTCCACAGTGCAGCAGATGCTCCAAAATTGGATAATTTTACCCCACCTTCATCTTCAAAAGATATTTTAGGTTTGGCAAAAAGGAGTCTAATTAAAATGCTCAGTGCCCTTCAAATCAGACTTAAAAATCAGGACTTACTGAGACTATACAATTAAAGATGCTAAAAAACTGCATATATTGTGCAAAAATTGACATGTGTTACAGTTATAGTCTTCCGCGGTCAATGACAGCCTTCACTATGCTTCAGTTTCGCTAAGAAACATGTATTAATTGATATAAAAGTCCTTAGTAAAAATACTTATTACAAACTCAGGAAATACTGAAAAGCATGCCGAACTAGTCTATGCTTCTTATGAATACCATTTAGCAATACTGTATGGTATCCTGTCATGAAGAAGAAGGGGGGGGACGACGATGACGGGGGCGGGGGGGGGGGGGGGGGACGGGGACGACACACAAACAAAAAACACCAGCGCTTCAGATCAACAGCATGTATTTGCAAGTCTGTAATTCAAATTTTTTTTGCAGGAAGATACAAGGTCACAGAGGGAATTTTGCTATGAATAAGGAAAAAAAGGCTTTTAAATCAAGCACTATTTCATTGAAGGAGACCGCTCTTTTCAGATACCAAGTCCCAGTTTGGAAAGCACATTTTTCCCATTGCAGTGAAAAGCCAGAATCAAATGTTGACTTAAATTAATGCAGCAGGGCAGTCAGTAACACTGCGCTAGTTAAACACTGACATCTACAGTCGTGTCTTGGGAAAAAGATTGTCTCTGGAGTAGGATCCAACAGTCACCGGCACCCTTTGGAAAGCATTGCCCTGTACTCACGCTCCAGTAGGCATGTCCCATTCATAATTAACTGGCGCGAAACTCGCTGTGCAGATGAAGGATTATGCCGTGACATCAGACCTGCCAGAACTACTATTTGTTCTTAACAATGAAAGGATAGACGCACGCAGAAGAACAATCCTGCTATCAGGAGGCAGGAAATAAACACAGAACTCAAAGCCAGGCCCATGGCTTAGTTTTTCAATGCCACTTGAACATCCGTAATTTTAACTGAAGTTGCTCTGTGCTGGCACTCTGACAAGAATAGGAAACACCTTCCAGTTTCTACTGCTCCCAATGGGTAGCAGGGTTTTTAATGACACTATTAATTAGACCAGCAATTGCAATTGAAAGGAAAAAAGGTAATTTGATAACTTATATAGTACCTGAGCCACATACTGCCAACAAACAAAACTGGATGACAGATAGAAGTTTAACAACATTTCATGCTAAAAAAGAAAAAAGAATAACATTTACAGCCAGAGTGCATATTTAAATTAGATTATTCACACTAGTTTGGCCTTGAATTTTCCTCAGGTGAGACCCCATGCCTGGATCAGCACAAATCCTTCCCAGCTGCATGTCTTTTGTTCTACCTGCTACAAAAACAGCTCTCGAATTTTTAAAATATCCAGGAAAAATAAAGCTCTAAAGAAGTCTAGGGCAACAGCTACTCCCAGGTTCTGCGCATTCATCCTGTGCAGTATCTTCACTCCACTGTCAGACCACTGGCTGCTGCACCCACAGCCCTCACCTTGTCACTCCAGCACACTGCTGGAAGGATCATGGACCTCAGAAATTCATGCCTGCTAAACTCCAGTAGCTGACACTGTACTGCTGCTCATCCATGATCTACACGCACTCAAGCCATCTCTTCATCCATGCATTATGAGATTGATTGAAGGAATCACATTGCAGCTCACATTGAAGGGATCAGCTGCATCAAGAATAATTTTAAACCTTCAGAAATCCACTTCCTTCAGAGTGACCTGAGCTCACTTTATTATGCTCTTCTCAATGTTCCCCTGAAGAGAAATCTCAACGCACGCAGCAGGGAGGAACAGTTCAGATATCCCTGCCATATACAGAGGGATACACTCACAAAACCACAGTTACTAGCAGGGAAGGGGAACAAAAATCACCCCGTGTATTAGAGTCTGTATTTCCTATCTGAAAAGGGCAAAGCTGCAATTCTTACGTGGAAACACAACACAAAAGAGATTGTAAGATAAGCACGAAGACCAGGAGAGAAGAAAAATGCATGCATGGATCAATGAAGAGAATAGAGTAAGCTGTTGTTACAAGTGGCCTCTTATCATGAGGAGGTAAGACATTGAGGTGCTGGAGCATGTCCAGAGAAAGGCAATGAAGCTGGGGAAGGGCCTAGAGCACAAGGCTTAGGAGGAGCGGCTGAGGGAACTGGGATTGTTTAGCCTGGAGAAAAGGAGGCTGAGAGGAGACCTTATCGCTCTCTACAACTACCTGAAAGGAGGCTGTAGCGAGGTGGGGGTCGGTCTCTTCTCCCAAGTAACAAGTGACAGGGCAAGAGGAAACGGCCTCAAGTTGTGCTAGGGGAGGTTTCGGTTGGATATTAAGAAAAGTTTCTTCACTGAAAGGGCAGTCAGGCACTGGCACAGGCTGCCCAGGGAAGTGGTTGAGTCCCCATCCCTGGAGGTGTTTAAAAGACGGGTAGATGTGGTGCTTAGGGACATGGTTTAGTGGTGGACTTGGCAGTGCTAGGTTGGACTTGATCTCAAAGGTCTTTTCCAACCTAAACAATTCTGTGATTCTAGAAGAGCTTAAGCCCTTAACTGCTGCCAAATTGGAGGGCACTCATCTGTTCTCAGGTAATATTAGCCTCATTAGGGAAGGCTCTATTAAAAATGCAGCTCTCAGACCCTCAGCTTTATTGTTTTTCTTTTGCCTGCTAGTCAGAGGGGGGTTTATTGCCTTAATTTTCTCTCAGTTGGTGGACTGGATTTTCCTGACTAAAACAGTCAGGAAATCCTCTTTTACCAGCCTCTTTTCATGCATGTAATCCCAGGCTACTCTATAACAATGCTATTGCACATTGCCCTTATGCTCACTGATTAGATGCAGGACAACTATTGCTCTCTTGGCAATTTGCACTCTTCTTAGTAGAGCAAGTCACAGTCGGGTCAACCAGCACCAAAAATATCTAGGTGCTTCAGTTTAGAGCCAGCTCTTCCCTTTCTCAGAAGTGCTTAAACTTGCAACCTCTGTCAGGGTTCACCATCATTTATCCAGTTATCCTACTTTTATTACCTGATGATAGATCTGGGTTCATAAACACCTTGCCTGAAAACTCCATCTCACAAGTTAAGTGATTTTCCACTCATAGTTTTTGCTCTTACAACCAAGGGTCTTGCCAGTTGTCACCCAAGATGATTATATCCTGTCCACCCACATATCCCAGCGTTGCAATTTAGTTAGCATCCACTGTACTCTGGACAGGGTTTTGCCCTGTATACCAGTCACTGTAACATCTGGGCTAGATTATGGGGCAGCAGTCCTTGGATGGTAAGCAATGGATTAGCAGGGATGTCAGGAAGGCTCCCGGGTAAACGGCTGCAGCATCCTGGGTTCACAAAGCAAGCAGAGTTGAGAAGTGATCTGCAGAAGGTTGTAAAACCACCGAAATACAAAACTGTGTGTTCTCCCATTGTGTCCTAAGTACACGAGTAACATTTCCATGATCTTTACTACACAGCTCCTGTTGTTCAGGGGTGCAATCCTAAACCTTGTTTTGCGGTTGCTCCCGTGTTTTGTGCTGGGGATTGGGCACACCAGGCCCTCCGAGATCTGTAAGGGACAGACCAGGCTGTTTGTGCCGTATTTCAGGATTAATTCAAAACAGGAATGAAGAATAGAGCTCAAATTTTAGTCTGCTTTCCAGTCTTTGCCTCACAAAATAATTAACTAGTTTTCCTCATGTCTTACCCAAAATACCCCAGACTGGAAAGATAAGAAGAGAGCAAAGAGAAACCAAATTTAAAAATGGCATCTCTTAAAAATTGCTTTGGAATACATTATGGTTTCTCACCCTAACTGCCAGCCTTGATCCCCTTACTTCCCAGTCTCCATGCACAAATCCTCTCCTGCTGAAAGAAACCCTTAAGTGGAGAAGTCATTTCTGCAAAGTCCTCAAAAAGCTGCAGTTCCTTAGTCTCCCAGTCCTCTCACCCTCAAACAGGGGGATCCAAGCATACCTTTGGATTACATGTGCAAGTGAAGAATGATGCAAACAGCTGCCTGTAAAATCCAATTATGGTAGCATTGACAAGGTTTTATGCAAGATTTCTGCTTTGCAAGAAAAGCAGATGACTGCTTTTAAACTATCAGTGATGGAATACTTTGGATAAAAAACAACCATCTGTTTTGCTTATTTATTTAAATTTTAAGTATTGGAATATTGGTTCTTTAAAGATTTGTGCTGGGTTCAGTTTATTAAAGAAGTTATGCAGCTCACTAGAACACTAGCTGCAAGGCAAGTTTCTTTTCAGTATTAATACCAAACCATATCTTGTCAGAGAGAAAGCTGTTTTTCAGAGTTTCTCCTTGAAAACAAAAACTGTCAGCTAAGGCCAGCAGATAGGGAGTGCAATCAAAGGATGAGAGGAGGAAAACTCTTAACTGCAAATCCCTGGACTACCTCTATCATCACTCAAAGAAACAAACCATGTATCTGGGTGTTTATATATCACTATAATTTATTCAGGGGGTGGCAGGTTTTACACTTCTATAGTCGTAATTATACAACGCTGTATTGCTCTTCAGCAGAAGTATACACAAAGTAAGTTTCAAGAGACCATTCTAGAGCTCGAATCTGCTCACAACTAGTGATCTCAAGCCTGTTATTACATCCCTTCCCATTTTTTGCAACATATCGAGTCACACAAAAACACTTGTTCCCATTAATGGAAACAAGGAAAAAAGATAGGATGCAGTGTTTTATCTTGCAAAAGAATTTTGACATTACCCCCCATCCTCCCTCAAAAAAGCAGTTTTCCAGCTTACTAGTAAGAGACATTTCAACTTTATTGCAAAGCATTTTCAGGTAGTTTATGGAAGACAAAAGGCCTGAAAATACTTGTATTTTATTACATGTCAAGTTTAATTGGCTGTTCAATTAAATACAGTTGCCAAAAATTGAGTGTTTTCAAAAATATCAGTTTTCAATTAGAAATTAACACAAGATCGTGGGAGATTCTAGAAACTGAATTTTCCCAATATTTCCATAAATTATAATTTTTTTAATCATCTCTAAAAGTCAGCAAATCATGCTAGGTGAAGGACTATTATTTATATTATCTTATGTTATGTTGAAAGCCTTGCTATTTAGAAAAAGAGAAATTCTCAAGCTGCCTGAGGATGCCCTGCAGGCATCACCACTCACTTGACTGTTGGGGTAGGATTTGGGGGGAAGCAGGGGCAGAGTGTTAATTTATCTTTTCTGGGGACATTTGTAGCTTGACCAAAGTTGTCCGTACATTTGTCCTTCAAGTCGTATATCTATATCGCAGCTAAATTCTCCCTCTCAATTGTTTTCCAGCTCTGTTTATTGTTTCTTAATTTCTTAACACTAATGAGGCTTCCTCCTGTCCCTGGGTTTTTCACCTGCCCAGCAGTGTGCACCTCCATCGACATGTCCCATATCACTTCAAAAAGTAGTCAGAAGAGCAGGAAACAGACGTCCTTTCACAGATCATACAAATGAGGTGCAACATTACTGGTAAAAATCCTGCTAACAATTAATTCCATTTCATTTGCAAGACTTGTATTACCAAGTACCTCAGCATATGCCAAACAAGCTATTTGCTCACAAGGTTAGTGCCTCAGCTGGGCAGGAGCAATGATACCCAGCTAACTGGACTAGCCCCACTACTGCAGCAATTCAGGAGGTGGTACCCAGATCCCAGAGAAAACTGTCCTGTCATCTGAACAGAAGAATGCTACTGAAAGCAGAAGGGTGGGGAGAGTGACAGGATGTTAAAAACAGATTTTGGAAATAGCATGTTGGTTAATAAATACAACTATTTTAGCAACAAACAAAAAAAAAAGAAAAAACTGAGCTGGAGGGTGGGATCTAGAATAAGGTCCCTGGGATACTTAAAGAACACTAATTACTCATGGATAGGACACAGTTGTAGAGATTCACCTCTGCTACACATACAGCAGTTTTCATTCTTTGGCCCAGATACATGCATCTTCTACAATTTGTTAGAGAATGATTGATATAGCAACTGTATTAGTCTCTCCATATTGCTCCCTTTAGTACGCTTTTGGGGGGTTACATCGTCAGCCAGAGCACATACGGATGCAATGCATAGGAAAGCTATTATCACTGTAAATACTTTAGGGGAAACACATTAGACTTGGTCCCAAAAACAAGTCCTAAGAAGGGCTACCAGGTAGGGTCTTGCTCAGGATATCTGAGAAACACCCTCTGCCTGCACCTAAGTTTAGAAGCACGTAAATCCAGCACAAGGGTCTAATCAGCGGTCATGATATCATCCCAGAAGGTGACATCACCCATGACTCTGTAGCCAAGCTTCTAACAGATGTGGCAAAAACCATCCCAGCCACCCTATTAACACACCACTATGATCTGCCAGCAGATGGATAACACTTCTATTAAGACTCAACGGGGTATTTCACATCCCACTGTTATTCTAATAGTGTTTATTAAATACGGAGCTCAACAGCCATGAAAAAAAAAAAAAATCCAGCTTTGCCTGCATACTGTAGGATACTTTTTTTGTTGTTTTAAACCCAAACATATCTATTGCTGTTTTTCCAAAACTCCAGAATAGACAAACACTGAGATTACTGAAGCTCTAAAGATGCCCAAGCCCTTCCCGCTCTCCCTGGGAAGCTGCCCCAGGGCTGGCTGGTGGAGCTGCCCAGCACAGCCCTCCAGTTCTGACCAGCTGCACCCAACAGGCACAACTGCTAGAGCTGACCTCACCAAAAGCAACAGTAATCTCCAAAATTTTGCTGACATTGGAGTCGTAACTTGGCCTAGTATAAAAAAAGACTGATTATTTTTTTAACAGTGCCATAAAAAGCCTATTCTTCTCATATATTCACATGGATCATTAATAGCTTCTCTATCTCAATTAAACATTTAGTTTCAGTAAACCGATGGCATGATAATGGGAACTCATCTGCTAGTTCTTATGTGTATTTAAAAGACAACGGCAGGCGCATTTGGCCATAATAGTCCCTATTACCATTATCACCATGACTGCTACACATAGTCAAAAGACATCTTTGAGGCTGCATCAATTTTTAGAGTTTCCATCGACTACAAGCACAAGAGGTTAATCCCGGGACACAGGCAATCTGCCAAGCAGGATTGCAACATCTTGCTTGGATCAAGTCACCAACCCTTCCTCACCACCTCAGAGCCCATTTTGTCCTTCCACGTTCTATTTCCTCCTTGCTGGCTGCCCTCTGTATACCAGAGGTTTTCGTCTCTCCCCATCTGCTGAGAAAGTTCACTGGCATTTTCCCTGGTTTCTCCTCACACTAGGATTTTATATAAATAAAACCCTTTCAGAACGCCTCTCATAGTAAAGCAAGAGTAATAAAGTTTTACTGTATAGATATATCAAATCCAATTAAACATCATACAGTGATAATATTTTACAGGGTTTATTTTCTTAAGTATGATTTTGAAATTTGTTATGAGCAAACAGACTTACATCCCTAAATTTACTGAATGTTCCTGGAATATGTAATGACTCAGACATTCGTTTTAGCATCCACTTGAAAGATGAGGTCTCCATCCCTTGTATTTGAGCATGTTCTTTAATTTACTAATGGCAATAAAGAGATTCCTCAGACAATATACACACAAAAACCCCACCTTTCTTCTGTACAGATGACTGACCACATCAAAAATTCAGACTGAATGACACCTGAATGCTACAGTTTGTAAATTAGAAGTCAGTCAGAAACATGAAGACTCCTAACTCCTCCTCAAGGCCTACCCACTAATATTTGTTATTTTTCTCAATATATTATCTAGTCCTACTGATCTTTACTGAACACTAAAGAACTGCAAAAGCATTACATACTTCTAAGGTTATTCATCATTTTATGATTCTACTTAGATTTTGGGCCATAACCAGGTCATAAGTGTGTTATGAGCTGTAGCCATATCATCCAAAACCTATGCAATACTGTAACCAATTTTTGAGTATTTAATATTCAATTTAGCAATATAACCATGCTTGGCAGTAAAGAGACTGTACTATGTTATTCAAAATGCCTGTATTCCATAACACATATCAATTAAGTTCTATGCTAAAATCCACAGACTGCTCTTCACCATTTTGAGACCTTTAATAAATAATTTTTTCCTTGGATAATACATTGAACAAATTGCCACAATCAGGAAACAAAACTAAAGATAAGAAGAGAATTAAGACATTAGAAATCCACTTACAGATCTCATAAGATAACCAAACAACACACTCATTCCCACTCTCCCCTAGCAGAAATATAGCTGTGTTTATAATCTGTCAAATCAACTAAATCAATTATCTATTAAAAAATGCAGAAATTCCACTGCTTTTAGAGTCATAGCAATAAACTTGATAAATGCCAACTTCAGTGTTCACTAGCTACCGTATCACAAGATTGGACTCTTTAAACACTTTGTCCTTTATCATTATTAATTGATTCATAACATAAGTATTTTACATGCAGAGACACTCCTCATTTTCTTAATTACTCGTACAATCCCAGTGCTGGAGTAGAGGATAGGAACATAGGGAACTCCTTAGAACCCACAATCGTTTGTTCTTTTGTTTGGTTGGTTTTTTTAAATAATTCAGGCTTTCAGTTCAGAAGTGAATGTTCCCTCAACAATGCAGTGTTGTCTTCCCTCATTTTTTCTGTCATTACATTTTGTAATCAAGAGCCTCAAGCATCCCTTTCAAAACTGAATTTACTACATTACTCAGACTGTCCATCCATCCCAAGCCATCACCTATTCCCTACACATGCTGGTGTGCTATCTGTCAAGGTGCACATGGGGATGGTTGGAGCACAAGGCAGGTGGCACGAGGACAGCCTACCGAGAGGTGCAGCCTGAGGAGGCAGTTTCCGACCGGAAGCTCAGTGGCCAATTCCCTAGCATCAAGATGGGAAACCCTAAGGGTACAAGAGAAACAACAGATTCCTAAAGTGAATTGTTTGGACATTAGGGTTACTATTCTGTGGAGTATGACACAGACTGTGCTCCCAAGAGAGCATGTAAAATAAATTCACTTTTTTTGCAAACAAAATGTTTCTGAAGGAGAACCAATCTTACATGCACAAAGGAAGACACACGGTCCATGTACGGCATTATGCCAAGACCCAGAAGATTACGAAAGCACTCTCAAAATTAGGATGGTTAACAGGTTGGAGGTAGAAAAGCGGAGTAAGCTACTATCTGAAGATACCAAGTCTTATTCCTCCCCATCCAAGTACATGCACCCATGCCAGCAGTCTCACTCTACTGGAATACTGGCTTTTCCAGGAAGTCCTAAGCATTGCAGGTTCTGCAGGTGGGCCACCCTTTTTTGTCCCCTCCTCTGGCCAGCTTCTACTGCCTCTTTCTTCTCGCTTCCTTCCATTAACAGAAGAGCAGTAGCTCTGGGCTTTTCAGAGGCACATCATTCACCATTGACGGTGATCCATACACTGAAGAAGTGAGAAATGCAGAAAAATGCAAAAAAGCAACACACACTCAAAATAGATTTGAAGAGATAAGAAAAACTGCTATCATAAATAATGTAGGATCCAGGGGAGTCAGCCTTAGAAACCACTACACTTGGAGCAAGTTTCCAGATGCACAAGGAGGCCAGGCAATTATGTTCAATTCTTGACTGATTTAATTGGTATGCACAGCAAACCCACAAGACAAACTACAGGCAAAGTTATAATTGCCCTGATTACATAGCTCTACAAGAAGCTTTCAACAAAATAACATGCAGCAGTTTTCCTTTATTTATATCTGACACTGAAGAACATCGTGGACAATCCATTTTTAAAACCTCCTCTAAAGAAGCTATTATCAGAAGTGAAGAATAATAAAAACAGGAGGTGGAAAATCAGTGATCTAGTCGGTACCTTGAAGTATATCCCATCTGCTTTAATGTCTCCATTTTGTTTTGTTTATGAAGGCTTAGGTTTAAAAAAAAAAATGCCCAACAGTTTTAATGACAAAAATAGCAATTTATGATGTAATTTCTTGATGCCATAATGTCGCAGTGAAGATCATCTTTGTTTTTCAAGAGATAAAAAAGTGTTTTCTCTCACTAAATAGGCTCACAAAGCAGGGTTTGCAGCACAAACATTACCCTCTAACTTGAGCTGAATTTTTTCCACTACTGCTGACATAAATGTCACCTTAATCAATAGGTTATACTCAACTGTCAGAGTCTTTCCTACACTTATATTTTATCTTGCTCTTCACTAGTTAGAGAGGAAGGAAAAATGAGCTACCTAAACCAACATATAGCCAAACACTGCATAAAACCTTTCTGCCGCAGCCTGCAAAGATGAACCTCTCTCTCAGCTGTTCTTCATGCTGCTGTGCAAAGGAGAGGTGCGCAGGACAGCAATGCTTTCACCCCAACCCCACATGCTTCCAGCAAAGGCAGGAGACAATGTTATTCCTTGCAGTTCTTCTGCATTAAGGAAACCCTTTCTCTACCACCGATGAAGGCCTGTTTCATCTCTGGCTCAAGAGCTCTGTCTGCATGAAATAATTCATACGTGCATATGCACCAGCACAGGTACATAGAAAACACCACTGAAATCTTAAAATTTTCAAACTATTATCCGTCTTTACTTACCAATATGTTCCCCATTTGCCAAGTATCCTATACCTCAAATGGAGATGTATTGTGCTAAGAGTTAGTCTTCTCTTGCCACTTTGGGAACTTAGCAGCACAAGTGCTGACCACTCGTCTTACTGATAACATTGGGTAGATGTCTACTTCTTTCAGAGATTCATTATCTTCATATTGAATTATGTATCTTAACTGCTAGAATTATGTATCTTAATTGTCTGGCCTATTTAATCAGTCTTCATTGAACACCATCACTTTTACCACTCTAACAGACTGACCAGTGAAATACAGCCTGGTACATGCTGATCATTTGGAAGTAAATAAAAGGCTAAATGAGACCTGGATCAATATGCAAATTCTGACCCCAGATCAGCAAAGCAGAGCTGCACAGCCTGCCCTCCAAAGAGAGGAAGGCACCAGCTGGAACACAAACATCTAGGTGGGCATTCCTGCTCCATCCCAGCTTCTGTCTGATTTGGAAAAATACATTTGGCCCATGGATAATTTTCCCAAAAGGTACCTAGGTATTTACTAGAGCTTTCAGGCAGGTCACTCACTCCCAAATGGCAAGGAAACACATAACCTCCTTAGACATTTGTAAATCCACCTGAGTATTGATCTGCATAACTAAGTATCTGAACACAGGTAGTCCTTACTTTCTCTCCATCTTGACTGCCTCCCATTGAAATGAAACAAAAGCTGAATATGTATATATTGAGACAGACTGAACCAGAAGCTCTACTGGCATAAGTCTGGCACACATTTATTTGGCATAAATTTAGTCCAGCAGATTTGTTGCCTCAAAGCTTAAAATAAACTAAAAACAAAGCTGCAGATTCAAAGCTTCACACTTCATCCTTGGAAGCCCAGGGTAGTTCTAGAGAATAGCTGTGAAAGCTACAAACGGCAATAATACATTTTTAATAAAATTGCTGTTTTAAATCATTTGCTTTTAACATCTATTTTGCAAGTCTCAGAGGAAACCAAAAGCCATTTTGTGGCAGCTTCCTCATTTTTATACATTATAAAGAATCTCAAAGATCACTCCAGCTATAAATACATGTTATAAATGGAGTTTGGTATGGAGGACAATAGCTGTAAAATAATTCCTAGGGGAATGAAAAATTTACTAAGGCTTTGATATAACACTGACAGGCAGAGGCTGAGTGCATTATTTCAACATCAAGGTAACTTTTCTGTCCCAAGGACAATATTTTACACAGCAATTGCTTGAAAAAACAACCAATATTTCTTTTATTACACTTGTCTGTATTTTTTCCCACACCCACATATTGAAATTGCTATAAATCCTATTTGCTCAGGGCAACATTACCCATTTCATTTATTTGGGTGACACACTTCTGAGCACATGCTATTTTTTTCCACACTATTTCCCGATTTTCCAGAAAACTGAGCATATTAGGTTGTTTCAGCCAGTTAAGGGACAGGGGGGAGAAATCAGGAGCTCTCAGCACAGCTGTAATGATCCTGACCCCCAAAGAGATGAAGAGCAGTACAGTACACAAAATCAATACACCCCTCAACTGCAGTCACAAATTCTGCATGTGATGTAGGTCCTCCTGCAGCAAATTGCCAGTGCCAACAGGCAGGTTGTTACACAGCACACACAAGACACGAGCAGGAATCCTTGTCTTTCGAGGGGAAAAAAAACCAACCAAAAACCACACCACCTCAGCAGTGCTCTGATTCCCCACAAAGTCAGGGCATTACACCACTAAAAGCTGTTTGCTTTGTGCCCCAGCAGGAAACATTTCGGACACATGCACAGAGCTCCAGCCTGGCCATCTCTGCAAAGCAGTACGTTGAACAGCTGCAGCAGCAAGCACTTTTAGACAAGTTTCCAAATGCAAGAGCCATTCAGGGAAGCTTGGTCAGCATGGCAGTACTGCCAGGAAAGCAGAGAACACACTGGCACATGGCACCAACCGGACACTGGCAGCACCCTGCACACTCCAGCTGCACAGCAGAACGCTGCTGGGCTCAACCTAACTCTCCTCTCACCCTTTCTCAGTCCAGGAGCTGCAGATAACCTCCAAAAGCTGTCCTCTTGCAGCATTTCCACACAGGAAGGCTTTTCCTAGCTTTGAGCATTTAGCCAACTATAAACCCATTTTCCGTTTCCCTTGTGCTAATGCTGAAGCACGCAGAAGCGAAGGATGCGTAGTAGGTCTAAGGGGCACTTTCAGAGCTACAGGTTTCTCTGAAAAATGGCTGACAGGCTAGCTGGGAAGATACAAAGCTACACGGGCAGCAACAGAGCCAATTGTTGCAGTACAGAGCCGGCTGCGGCATATTACTGTACTGGCAGGGAGCAGGAGCACTAGAGAGTTTGTATTTGCCAAGGTTTGTTATAATTTTGACTGTATTCCAACAAGGGAGAACAACCTCCCGTGACTAGGTTTTGCAAAGTTGCTGCATCTTGAATTTTAGTCACTAGTTCATTATGCTGTTAGTTTTCAGCCAGACCAATTCCCGTCAGTCCTGGAGAAGCACAGCTCCTTCAAACAAATCTGAAGAGCCCCTTTGCCTAGGAAAAGTGTTTTAATATATGCGTTACTGTGGCACCTAGAGCTTGAATCAGAGACTGGCATATGAAATGGCCAAAGAAGAGAAATGGGCATAAAGAGCCTATACAGGCAAGCCCAGCAAAGCGCAGGTTGAGGGCGCGTGCTGAGCCACAGTACCGGTACCACCACCTTAGCATCTGCACGGCGACTTTGGAACGGAACCCACGCAGGGCTTTTCCTCCTGGCGCAGTGCGGAGTGCTGCATTTCTGTCATCTATGGGTCTTTTCTGTTTTCATCACCTGCACAGTAACACCTGTCTGTCTAGGCAGAAATGATAGCAACCCTGGTAACTGTCACTGAAACATTCCTGCTTCAATCCAGGATGAAAAACCCACAGTGTGTGCTGTTCCTTGCAATGGCACTATAGCCAATAAAACAAATTGGGCCAAGGAAGATTGATTGCTTTGTTTGATCAAATCACAAAAAACAGTAGCTGAAGGGAACACAGGAGATGCAATATCTTGACTTTCATCAAACATCCACTACAGTGCCTCACAAAATCTCCAGAATGTTTGAATCAAATTGGTTTGGACAGAAGCACTGTCAGATGGTTTGAAAGCCAACGGGAAATCATAAGCAGAGAGCAACATTGGGCAGCAGTGTTTTGAACAAGAAAGGCATTTATAAGTGTGCTTCCACAGGGATTAACATTAGTCTCCATTTTATATAGCATTTCTACTGAATCATCTGGAAGAGCAAATAAGTAGCACATTAAATTTGTGAACAGTAATTGCATAGAACAAAGAGGAGCCAGTTGGAATTGAAAGCATGACCATGCAACCACTTGCAATGCAACAAACCCGCAGCATTTTTAACCGGTATGAAGATATCATGGCAAGAAAAATAGCGGGAAAGCAGTAAAAGCAAAAGACATGCCTTGCCATTTGGCCAGCAGAGTAGCAGAGCCATGACTTAAGGCCATCTGTTTTCCAAGCAACTTGCTATTCTCCTGAGCAGAGTAGATAAGATCACAGGGGACATGACAGCTATTTATGAAATGTACCATCATTTGGTAAGAGCTGGCCATCTGAAGACTAGACAGATCTCAGTAAAGCCAAAAGGGTTTAAAGGAAGGTCTCTATATTTATTACGTCCTGGGAGGTTTTCCTTGTTAATTAGCAAGTGATTTTCTCTGAGCAGCAAGGAAGATGGAGTGCAATAAAAGCTGACACTTGCAAACGCTAGCAAGAAACAGATGGTCCTGCTCTCAGTCAGGGAGACAAGGCTATGGATTTGAGTCTCTTGATTTGTAAATACTATCCGCTTTCTTTTGCATTATATTAACCTGGAAATAAGGTTCCCACAATATAATATAGTCTAGACATCACACTCAGGCTGACTTTACTGCTCTCTAATTCACCTTCTGTCAAGTCTGTAGCTGAAATACTCAAATTTTCCTTTCATTTCTGTCTGCTGTCAATATACCTCAGGTCTTACGCATATCAGAGGAATCTTCATTAACAGCCTATGATCTGTTTTGCACAGCCAGTCGCACAGCTGATTGAGCTGCTAGATAAAACATCTGAAGTTTCAGGTCCTAATTCCCTTTATCAACTATAAGAAAACACTCCACACTATAAAATAACAAGCCTTACTGTTAATCTTCAGTAGCACCTACAAGGTATCAGATGTACAAATTAAAGAGATTCATATCTCCTGCTGTAACGTGAGGGTCCAAGCACACCAAGATGCTCTGCAGCCTCTCCCTGGCAGGGTTTGGCTGCTCAAGGCCTGCTCTGACCAGGTACAGTGGTAACCTGGGATCCAGCTGCCAGGAAGAGGCACGGTGGAGGAAAGATACAGGAGAGGTCTTGGCTGGGGCCTCTCGCCCTTGGCTCGGGAGGTGTCTGTAAGCTCGGGGGTGGTCACTGCTTTGCCCGGCTCAGCATCACCCTTGGTTCCCAGCTCACCTGCCCTTGCAGAGCAGTCTGCCCTCGCTGCTCCCTGACATCTAACTTGTTTACCCACCACTGGGGTAGGGCACCTGGTATTCAAAGTTACGCTTCACATTAACAGGAGCTAAGTAACCTCTGCTCGTTTGTATTAAAGTACATTATTGCTAATACAAACTACTCCCAAACCCTGCTCTATAACCAACTCTGGCCCTAGGGCCATCATTGGTAGTCGAACTCAGGCAGGAGACAATCAAGGCAATGAGTCAAAACAATAAGAACTATGGTGGATATTACTGCTGATATTCTGGGCATGCTGCCTGCCTCACACCTGTTCAACGCTCACCCCGATCCACTGGTGCCGTACACACAACAAAGCAGCAGCCTAGCGACACTTCACTCCCAAACCCACGAAAGCTGGAAATGCTGAGGATCTGCTGCTCCTGAAGTACACGCCATGCAATGCACAGAATGGCATGTTCTCGTGGGTGCTCTGCAAAGGGGGGGGGAGAAAAAGAAAAGAAAAAGGGCCCTTCAGGCCAGCACTACTGAACTGCAGAGACTGCTCTCTGAGCTATATCAACATCAGTTATGATTGTGTGGCACACTAGTCACGATACTTCATTTGCTTTTCCCTTTTTAAATGGGGAGGGACTAGGGGATGTTAGCCAACAGGAGAGGAAGTACATCCAGGCATGCTACACACAACATGGAAATGTATAATCAAAGTCATCAGCTAGTACCCTCATCCTATAAGCACAGTGTAACTGGCTTAAGTGAAAAACCCCAATCTTGTGATCAACAGCACCAAGTCCAACTGGTACCACTGGTAACATCCCTCAGAGACAGATGTTAGAGTCAATGCTATTTAAATGACCTAAACAACATTCTCAGCAAGTTTGCAGACAACACCAAATTGAGACCAGTACTTGAAATTCTGATTAGATATTTGCTTCCCCCCCACCACCATGCTGGTGATTAAACACCAGAACAGGGGCCAGGTGGGTGGGGAAGCTTTAACCTTGGAGATATTTAAAACTCAACTGAACAAAACTCTGAGCAGCCTGATCCAAGCTGGCCCTGCTTCAAACAGAGCATCTCTGAACAGATGACCCCCAGAGGTCCCTCCCAATCTAAAGTTATTTTACAACAACATTAGTTAATATATCAACAGCAGAGCCTGTGCTTTTGTATACCCTCTATGCAATATTACTACAATGGGTTATGGAAACTTGAACATCCTGAATACCACCCTATCTTCAGGTTTCTTTTTTGTTAAAGTATCTAGCTTCTGACACAAACTAAATTAGATTTCACTCAACACTAAGCTGCAATGAACAGACTGTCCAATGAGTACAGAAGCCTCCTCAAGCCACGTTGCCTCTCCTTGATGGCAATTGTTACCATGACTCATTTTGAGCTCAGTAGCCATTTTCAAGGTGAATTATGCAAACTATACAGGTTCTCCTTAGAATTAGGTACAAACCTTAGGTCAGCTATTTTATAGATTAAAAAGAAAAATAACACACTATAAAACTCCTGATGGCCAGCGTGAGTAATTACTTATCTAACTAAAAGCACATTTCTCCCCTGTGTACTGAGCACTCTAGAGACTGTCTGCCCATGGCTTTTGTAAGCAGACTAATTCTCAGCCTGCCATTCTTTGCCTACACTAGTTCATTCTGCTGTGATAAATTGGTGCCTGTAGATGCACTGAATCTGCAGGAATAAAAAAAAGGAACCTCTCCTTATGGTAATGCTGCTAGAAAGGAGCAAAACACAAAAACATTCATTTTAGCCATAGCGCAATGAGTAATGAAGAAATAAATAAATTATAATTGGTTAAATTATTGATGTCTATCATTTAGGAATCTTCTTGTTCAGCAGAAGATGTTTTCCTCCCCTAGCTATTTACGATGTGCGGGTGGAGCAGAGGTAGAAAGTGATATATTTGCAGCTGTATTTGGATAGCATAGTTTTGTAACCATTCACTATTCTATTGAGATCTGAAAAGTCGTTAACCCTGCCAGCAAATAGCAATTGCAAGTTCAGTAGGATCTGACTGTCCTAAAGCCTTGCTTTAAGGAAGCCTTCAGCTTACCAACATGATACCAGCTTTCAAAATAAATACAGAAGGATCTCCTTGCTTATAAAGTATGTAGCAGCATTATACATATGAACAGCCCAAGACGTGCAAAGCATTTTTCTGGTTAGTTGGTATTTTTCTTTATAAGTAATTGCGGTACTAATGATTCTATTAAAGCAAATAAGTACTTGAAAAACATTCAGGAAATTTATTCTATGTAACGGACCATTTCTCCTTGGAAATATGGACCATAAACCTTCCTTTTTGATAGAAAAATACCATGCCTTTCAGGATATTAAGGTTTAAGCAGTTATCAGAAAAATAGGGCTCAGCTAATTACAACCCTGCGTTTCTGAAAGAAATGAAAGCTGCAGCCACAAAATGTCTCAGCAGAGTTTTGTAGCTCCCCATGTTTTAGTGTTGTTTTGCCTTGTGAAGGAGCGCATGGCATCCGAATTACACGCCCGGGGTCCCTATGCACCACACAAACACTGCGGTGCACTGCAGAAGGGGAGCCACAAAGGCCCATTCACTAAACACAGAGCCCTTAATAAGGCTTCAGCTGAAACATAACCCCATTGTTGTAACACACACTAGGACCAGCATCACTACTCAGTATGGGGCCCAGAAGAAAAATAACACCACCACTCCCTCCCATGTTCTTCCCTCTGTGGTTTATTAGTTATCAGCGGTGTTCAGGGCTCTCTATTGTTATGAGCCTGACTCCAGTGGTAATTAATGGGAATTCCCAAGAACACAATAGGAGCATCTCAAGGTTGTCAGCAGGAAGTGCTGAGAGCACAGAAGGACCATTTCTCCAAAGTGCTTTCTCTTTCAGCTGCAGAGATGCACCTCCCCACATACCTCGAAAAGTCTCCTGAACTTTTTGAATAAAAAGAAGTCTCTGAACCACCACCCCGGCTTATTTTTTTCCCCTGCTTTGTGCTAACCAACACCTTTCCCCCAGCTGTCATTGCTACCTGCAATATGTTTTATATCAAGTACACAGAAAGTTACAGGTTCGTGTCCCTCCTTACCAGAGGGACTCAAGCGCACTGCTCCAAGGAAGATGCTCTAGCAGCAGACTATTTGGGATAAAGGAGAGAAAGCAATGCTTGCGCTCATACAAACTACAGCAGATCTACTCCACGCTGAATAGTTACACAATCACTGACCAGAGAGAAGCACGGTACCCAAGGTATACTAGCAGAGGAAAACAACCTGGATTGCAGTCCTTCCCTCCTCCCCCAATTTATTGTTATTTTATATAACTTAGGATTCCAGTTCCTCCCTCTCCCAATGTCCCCAAATCCCAAAATGAAAACCTCATACTTACTATTTCTTCTCTCAGTAGCCAGCTATTCGCCTCTCCAAAGGGCATATGGCCTAGCAGTCAGAGCACTCACCCAGAAGACTGGTCAAATCTTCCTAAATAAAGGAAGGAAACAACATTAGTCCTCCCATAATACCACTTTCACCCTTCTACAGGGCAACAGAGAACCTACTTTCCTACACACACCCTAACAAATACCTACTAAATCAGTAGCCACAACCAAGACAAGCACAGAGACCTCCTTTTGGAAGCACAAGGAGACCACAGCCCCAGATAAAGACTGGGCCACCTGGCACAGGTGTGATTTACCTCTCTCTGAGCCAAGCAGCAGAATTTAAGGCACCTGTGGCACTTCAGTAACAAAAACGAAATACAGCTGAAGGCATGGGCTCCTCCAGGGTTAATACAGTTATAAGGATTCTAACTTTGGACTTGCAGGTCCCAAAGGTAGTAGCTTGTCCCATGTCTGCCTTCTTGAGGATCTAAGCCCAAGTAAATTCAGAAAAAAGGGAATAAGCCTTTGCTAGGCACCACTGTCTCCCTTCATTTTTTAAGTATTATTCATTTAGGGCTTGGTGTAAATGTGGGTGAAAGCCCAGCCCCTCAAGGAATAACCACCATCAGCCTTGTCCTGTATGCAGTGACCTTGACAACTTTACACCACCAATTTTCAATCATAGCTGATGGATTAATCAAGGCTGATTTGAACCAGCTGCACTCTGTCAGAGTCTTTGCTCTGATCTTCACGCTGCAATAAGTTTCCATTTTAACTGATTCTGCCGGGGTGAGGCTGTTAAGACAGCAAAGTACTCTTTGCCTCACTTCTGCCACCCCCCAAAAAAAAAAAAAATCAATTTTCACTAATAGTACTAAGATATTTTTTAACACTAGTGAGAAAACTGACATGACCCAATTTCTGTCAAATGCTTGCGTGTGCACATGTCCTCATTAGTTGAGGCTTCAGACACTGACCTAATATTTCAAGGTCAACAGACCAGGCAGCAGGAGGAGAGGCTTATGCCACAAACTCACATCCATAGAAAATTATCCGTAAGTTTCCCAGCTCTTTTTGTGCAACTCAGAGCTTGCAGCCTTTCAAGGAAAAAATTTAGTACTGTTGCCAGTCTCTGTCATGTACCCTAACAGTTGCCATACAAATGGATCTCACAGCTTATCCACCACAAAAAGCACGTTTTGTGGGGGCTTGTATGTCCCCAGAGCCTAAAACAAAAGCTGGTGTTGGCCTGTTTACTCCCCAGTTCCCAGCGCGCACACACACACAAGCACATGCTTGCCTGTTAATAGCATTTTTAGATGAACAGTAGCTGACAGACTGCTCTAGGCATGGTTTCATGCAAAAGCTACTGGACTTACTGAGGTGGAAGGGCAGTGGAGTAGCGTGCAGCCACCTGGAAACCCAAGATCCAGGATGGGTGAAGTTGGCATGCCAGCCAGTGGGCCACAGGCTCTGATCACTACCTGCACTCCCATCCTGAGACAGGGAACCGCAGAGCACTACCCCACTAACCCAGTCAGTCAGCTCCATTCCGCGATCTCAGACAGCTACTTTATTAACTCCGACAAAAGATGCTCACTTTCCCCTTCTCTGGGTAAACAGAAATCCTTCCCAAAGCATCAGGAATGATCTCGGTTTCAGATTTTGGTTGCAGGGACCCTGCTGCCAGCACAGGGGACAACAGCACCAGATGAAAGAGACCATCTACTGTCTCTCCTCGTCCCGCAGCAGGCCACCCAGCATTAGACACACTCCTGTTACTGCTTGCTGGTTCTTTTAAGTATGCTTTCATTTCTCACACTGGGCTTAGCACACAACAGACGGTTTTGCATTACAATCCAGCTGATCATTCAACTGATTGCTTCTGTCCACTCAAAAATATGAGACCACAAGTACCTCTCTGCTGCTAGAGCCCCAAGTTAGTAGGTACAGCAACGCTGCCAGTGAACCGAGGGTTAATAGTAATTTCACTGACACAGGTGCTTAGAGAATTAGATCCTGGAAGGATCATGGGAATCAGGAGTACTTACCAACCACTACATTAAACTGTTTATTGGCCTCCTTGCACAGGCTCTAATTTACACCATTCTCTGCAGGGTGGCATATAAAGGAGTATCAGCTCTGAAGCTGGCTGAGATTCAGCACTGGTAAAGCAGCTGCAGCACCACTGATTCCAAGAGAGTGGCTTCGTTTCACCCAGTGGACGATTTCAGCAGCTTTCCTGAACTGAACATGGACCTAGACAACCGTTCCTTATACATATTCCCCTCCCCGTGTGTCAACAAAGCTGCCTGACCAGATTCACTGACTTTATTTCAGTTTAAATATTGGAGTGTTTGAGTACATCAAGAAAGGGCTTGGGCCCTCCATAGCCAACTCTTTCCAACTTTCCCAGTTCCTCCAGAGAAGCTTAAAAATTCTGAAGACTATACAGACAAATATTATTATAATATTATAGAAGTAAACTACAATAGCTACTAAAACAACTTCAGTAAAAAATCATCAGCAGTATACAATAAGACAGAATATACTAAGCTGGCTCCTTTTAAATGCCACAGTAGAAGATGCTAGTCTGAAACATGCAGTCCTGACAATGCCAGAGCTATGAAGGGACATCGGAAGGCTCATCAGGAAAAAATATCATTAAATGAGGGCCTCTGCCAGGTGAATTTCAATGATGGGGCACCACTGATCAGCTCTAAGGCACAGCTCCTCCCTTTGTGGCCCAGGCAGGGATCAGAATGGAAAGAAATGGGGATTCGCATACAACCCTACATCCATTCCGTCTGATGCGAGATGATGCGATGTGTACTGTCCCTTCTAGAACATGAATGCATCCATCCTGCTCCTTTCTTGTCTCATTTCACTGGAAGAAAAACAGTTCATTGGCATCATCTGAGTCTTCATGACAAAATTTTGAACTAACTCATCATGGGAGAAATGCCTGCAGTCCATTTCTCTCTATTATTTCAGGCTGACTGCAGGAATAAGGCATTGATTACATGCAGTTCATGTTTTGAATATTAACTTCCCAACCATAAAGAGTAGAGACATTTTAGTTTAAACAAGAGTTTAGCTTTTAGGACACAAAATAGCAGTTTCCAGAACAAAAAAAATACCACTTTAGCAAGCCTGTACTGTATCCCAGTTTGGCCCTTGGGTCTAGCACTGAAAGCCAACACCTGAGCAAATGCTGGAATCCCAGCAGCCATATGAATCCAGACAAGTCACTTAATCATGCTGTGCCTCCATCTTCTCATAGGAATAATGCACAGCTACTTCACTAGGGTAATGCAAAGCTGATTTCATTAGCATTCACAAACTGCTTTCTGCCCAGCAGAGGAAAGTATTAGGGAAATGCTAAGAATCTTTACTGCTGGGCTTCTCTTCTAAACTAGCTCTTTTCATAAGTTATGTCCTACCAAGCATGCAAAAATTTCTTAGAACCTTCTTAATCAAGAAAGCAAACATATCCTCATTTGCCAAACACAGGCTTGTAATTATGTGGGAACAAGGCAGAAACAGCACATACATGCATTAACATCGACATGATCAAGAGATAACAGCACCATCAATATACCCTCTTGGAAATGACAGTTTGCAGCCAGACAAACAGTTGGAAAATCATGAGTGGGGCTCATTAAACATTTTTTTTTGCAAGATGAATTAAACAAAGAGGAAGCTTAAAGAATGCTGCAGTAACTGGAAGCTTAAAGAATGCTGCAGTAACTCAAGGGAGAAAAGGGACAGTGGTACTTAAGTGTGCTAAATACATTCTAAACTAGCTATCCAAATGGACCCATGGACCTCAGGAACCCAGAGCAGGCATTTAATGGACTGCTGGGCAACTGTAAATAACCAGCTGACCTTGTACAAGCTCCTTCACCTGCTTCAGACAGAAAAAATCTCAGTCAGTAAAGATAAAAAAGCACATGCTCCTCAGTAATTGATGCTAGCACCCAGAAGTGATATAGGATCAGGAAGGTGAGCAGCAGAACTGGACATAGGAACAGAGGAGGCCATAAAACACTTGCCATTACAACACAGGCTACCTGAAGGAAAGCACTGGGGAAACGCCTGGATCTGTGTTGGAATCCAATGTAAAGTCAGGGTAAAATGTATTCCACTGTCAATCTGTAACACAGAAGTTGTTCTTACTCTTACCATAGCATTGACACATAAACAACTTCATATCATGCTGCCATATCCTGAATTAGTTTCTTTTTTCCTTCTTTTCTTTTTTTTTAATCAGAACAGGTTTCTCTTTCCAATTATCATTTTTCAACACCACAAGTCAGCATTCTAACTCCCATTATTTTCAACTATGTTGACACCGGGAAATACAGAAACAATCCCATGGTTGTTTCTTTACTTCCAGACTCCATGAAAAACAGCCTGACACATACTGACCCAGGTGCAAATGATTTTGCTATACATACTGTCAAGCCAAATGCCTTCAAGTCATTATAGCTGCTACAGACAGTCAAGAGATTATATCTATATTAGTACTACTATTTAGAGATAATAAACATTAGTTCAAGAGTTGAAGGCCCAGTTCCAGTCTCAAAAATAATATTGTCACGGAATAATTTGAGTTGGAAGGCTCCTCCTGAGGTCCTGCTCAGAGCAGGTTCAATCAGGGCAGGTTGCTCAGGGACCCGTCCAGCTGAGGCTTGAACGCCTCCAAAGACAGAGATCCCACAACCTCTCTAGGCACCATTGCAGTAAAAAATATTTTCCTTATAATTAACCAGAATTTCCTATGTTCCAGCTTGCATCCATTGCCTCTCGTCCCGTCGCTGTGCACCTATGAGAAGAGTTTGGTTCTGTCTCCTCCATATTCTCCGATCAGGCAGTTCCAGACAGCAACAAGGTCTCCCCCAAACCTCCTCTTCCTACAAATATTTTAGCTAGTGAATAGTTAGAAGACTTCCAGTGCTTTATAAACTACATGAGCCTATATGAAAGAGGGTGGTCTTCTCATTGTTTTCGTTACTATTATAAACACAAGTGACCATTCTCTTCCAAAAGCTACGTATTTGGTAGATCTTTCTCTGTGTGTCATGCAAGACAGAGCCCTTTCATATTAGCAATGGTTAAGATTGGATTAGACTAAACAAATGCAAAGCACTTGGATCTTTTTCTAAAACAAATTAAGGATCCAATATACTTTATTAGATCTGGGAAATACAGGATATTTCTCTAAACTAAAAGCTATATTGCTTCTGTTCTGATATTGCTACAGCTCAGGTGCTCGGAATTTGTATCAGCACCTTCCAATATCTTTAAAGTTCCAACATGTTGTAAAGTAAAGCTTTAATTATCTCTTGTCATTTTACCATTGTTGATCTGCTACTCGTATTGCTGTATTAAGTCACAGAACAGAGATGTGACATGGGCAAATACAACTGATGGGGAGTTCTGGCAAAAAAAAATCACCTTGGTTACATTAATAAGCTTTCCCCATAAGGCAAACTCGGCTCAAGCTGCTGCAGTCTTAATTTCTAATTTGTTTGGAATTTGGTTTGATTTTCTGTCTCCTGTTAAATATAATTCTCTTCTGGGCTCTGTTTTATGCATTGATTTTTGCAATTGCATCCATATTACATTGGGACCCAAATCCACAGTTCTCTAATTCAGGTTACACAGAAAAGTTTAGACAAATAATCCCAAATTTCTTTTTCATTAGAGAAATACTTTGCCTCTTTGAACAAGGATGGGACTCAGACTAGTTACAGCACCATTTGTTCCCACAGCCAAGGATATACACCACGAAGGGATGGACCGTTGACTTTTTAAGATATACTAAAAAAAACTTCTCTCTGAACTATACTTTGGATTGGAGAAACTTACAATTTAATGAAGTCATCAAACTATTATTTTAAACAGCTGTGCTCCAGAGTAGCCATCAGTGCTGCACGGAGAGAGAACACAGAGAGTCTCCTAAAAATCCCTTCCACACAGGCCTCATCTCTAATGCAGCACATGATGACTTTTTCCTCTTAAATAATCACAAGTGGGTCTGACATTTTTATTTCAAGCAGGGTAATTTTTACTGATTTTTATGGCTACTAGATTAGTTTTAGCATGTATTCATCTCAAAAATACATGCAGAGAGCAGAAAGATCATTACCACCACGCAGACCTGGTTTCTATTCCTGGCAAGTCATTTAGGGCTTTCTGGAAAATGCAGGTGCAGACAGAGGCAAAGTCTCCTACCTCTGCTCCTAACTCATTACCTCCGCTGCTGAAGGCTGTACGTGTGTTACCACAGCACCATACCCAACCTGATCTGGTTGTAGCCTCTCTTCCAAGAAGCTCCTCCAGCTACCCTTGTCTGCAACTGGAATTGTAAAATGGCAACAGCTCTGCGCATTACAATTCAAAATTAACTGGGCTTGAGACCATCCCATTTTTAAGGAGCAAATATTATTAACTACTTTTTGGTGTTTTGCCAGCTGAAGTTACTCAGAGCTTGTAGAAGTACTTGGTGGGTATGAAATAGAGGATGATACATAAACGTTGAGAACAATTAAAGTGGTAGAGATTTTTTTTTTTGTCTGTTTTATATAAAAGCAAATAAGAATTCTGGCTAGCAGCTGACAATTTCTGCTGCTATAGGAAATGCTGTTTCAAAGGCAATGAAACCTTTGTACCTAAACACCCTTCCTTCACCCCCTTTATTCACAGGGTGTGATACAATAGTTTTGATCCTCTCTTGCATTCAGTTCAAATAAATATTTTCAGTCACAAACTTATTTTATATAGTCAGCCAGAATACTGTCAAGGACAAGAGTTTCCTTCCTGTTTCTCCTCTCCCCACCGGTTTCTTCCTACAATGAATATGCCACAATATAGAGATGCCCATGGTACTATTCCACTAATATTAAGAGCTTTAGTTTCCTTCCTCTTAGAAAACAGCCTGTTAGAACTAGAGGTGTGCTAGATCGCTTGCTTTCAAAACAGCCAAGAAATAGGCTGGCGGGTTTTTTGGGCTTGGTTTTGGGGTGGGTTTTTTGGAGCACAAGTGAGGGCTCCCTTCTCACCCCTCTTCAAGCAGAGCATAATCTGTATGCTTTTCTGACATACGGCTCGCTGTCTAAGTTTACTCATCACGTTAATCAAGGAGTCTGGAGTAGTTTAAGTACCCTCATTGTGTTCTCATTTTCATTTCAGAGATTGCCTTCTCCCCATCATCTCAGATGGAAGAAAGCAGAGCAGTCACTGTGATGTGCTACCCTACCATTGCGCTGACCAATCACACAGGAAAAGATGCTTTGTACATTTTTTAAGAAGATGGAGTTTTCTATTGCTCCACCACAGTGATTATTTCTGTGTCTCATTATTTCAAACCCTTTCTGCTTCATTATAAAAACACCATTTGCTAGAGCTAAGGTAACTAGCACAATAGCATTTCAAGGCAGTGTGAATTAATCAATACAGTCTCTATAGCTGAGAAGCACAATGTCACTCTCACTGGGAAGGTGTAGGTTTCATTTCAAGCTGCTCTCCACCCTCCTAATTAGAGCACTTTATAACTCATCTTCTACAAAAAGCCTCAGCTCCCAGCTATAAAAACAAACATCTCTGTTCAGAAACAGATGTGAATATAACTGAAGTCAGAACAAAATGACCCATCTGTAGGAGAAAAAAAGAAAGAAAGAAAGAAAGAAAAAAACTGAATCAAACATGATAGTCCCTACTCCACCTAGAACAGTCAGGCTTGACCCATACACACCTGCTATTTTCTGTACAGTGTTCCCAAGCCTCAGGGTCACTTGTTTGATCTGGCAAGAAGAAAGCAAGCAAGGGACAAGAGTGGTTTCCTACCCATCCTTTTCACTGCCTAACACCCCATCCCATTGCCAAAAAGCACTTGTTCTGGTACTGGGGTGCTGCGAGAGCACACAGCATGCAGCCTGGCACTCACTAGAACTCAAAAAGACAGATTTTTATTTCCAGGGCTGCCATTGAACCAGGAAGCTGGTAAGAGCTAAGGCTCATGATGTTATTTCAGCTTCACTGAGTGACCTGTGTGGGCTCTACATCAAATATTCAGTCCATTAGCTGTACTTACAAAAATGTGACTTTTGTTCTTAAAATAGGATACTGTGTTCCACTGTGTCTTGCGAATGGAGATAATTTCCACCACCACCCCAATTCACCCGGAACAAACCAGACCAGTGGGAGCCAGCAGAGCCCTGGGTTAATTGCTGTAGGAGCTGCTTGCCAGACTCCTGTACAGCCTCACCAATACAGTCATCCTTTGTCACTCACAGCCCCTCTATCCATGCAACTTGCAACTCAGCCTCTAGAGTTAAGAGAAATGTCTTACAGCAAGAAAACCAGCCCTGGTCCTTTCCACTTCCAAGCCATCATTTCAAGATGTAGAAGAGGCCAGGCTCAGAGACTGTAGTCCAATACTAGCTCTTGCTAATTGCATGATTAGGAAATGGGAGGCACCAGTCCTTCAGAGAAGGAGGAGTTCTTCCCTCCCTGCAGTACAGCAGTGTAGTCATCTCCTTCAGAAGGGACAGAAGGGCTAACTAGGAGTTAGCACTTACCTATTTGTGCCTCACCACGCTCAAGGGTGCATCTGGCACACACTTCTGCCTCTAGTGATCATACAGGAAAAAGCAGACAAATGGGAAAATATCATTTCTCTTTTCACTCCCAAACCTTTTATCTATTCTGCAGTCGAGCACTAAAGTAAAGGCTTAACACAGCCAGTGTTTTCTTTAACAAGAGGTATCCCCCCAGTTGCTTTTGTTCAGCTGTGCCATGTACAGATCTGGTTTGGAGTCTTTCAGAAAGCACTGCAGAGCTGACAGAGGTAAAATAAATGCTTTGAATAGGGAAATCTTGTGCATTTTTTAATTTACTTTGTGGGAATCCTCCTCACAGACCGAGACTAATATTGTGCCAAAAGCCATATGCATACAACACTGCATTTTATTCTGTATCATGCTGCTAGTTTTCCAGTGTAATTTAATACATGGGATTTTATCACCAGTCTTTCAACAGCAGATATCAAGCAGTCAGAATGAAATGGCTTACAAGATCTCTTACTGGCAAGAGTTTAGATGTGTGCTTGAAGGGCAACTGGAGTTAAAATATGACAGGCAGTAGACTAACCTGTACCTTAACAAAGGATGAAGCTTTCAGACAGTTCTTTCTCTCCCAAAACACACTCAGCTCCTCTGGGGTCTGCTTTGCCTGTATGTTGTAAACGCTTGTAACTGTACTAATCCAGCCCTTGGGGCTGGCTCAGAACAAGAGATGGTGTTGGCTGCAAGCTTGGGAAAGAGCAGCATTCATCTTACTGAAGTGAAGCTGGCTGGCTGTTATTTTACTTTCCCTCTTCAGAAAGATATTTGCTTAAAAACAAATGCAATCAAGACACCAGTCTACTGACGACTCTGTCAGATGGCAAGCAACTCAGCTTTAGCGAGCAATCTCCCATATTAGCCTTTCCACCTCAATTTAAGGAAAAGTTTCCTTTTCTTCAGATTCTAAGTCTATCTAGGAGCAGACCCAGCAGCAACTCTTCCACATATCTACTTTGTCCTCCAGTGGAGAGAATCTACTTTGGCCAGACTGGTTTCTACCATACTTTTCTATGTTTCAGTACTATAGTGACCACCTTCAAGCCAAGGAACTTCTGTTCCTTAAGTTCTGCCAGCTGTGGTGAACACATATAGTCTGCTTTGAGATGCATTCCAATAGCAACACTGCTACCTCTGCTGCAGCTCTTCTGCAGCCTCATCTAGTTTTTTTTTCCTACCAGGATGAAGTTCAACGACCAAATGATCTGAGCTTTTACTTACTCTTATTCAGTGTTCCAACAGTAATAAACAAGCAGGGCTGGAGCTAGGATCTTTGGCAGATAGAGTATAAATCTATTCCTTTCTGAACAGGCTGTTAGAAATAGTTATCTTCCAAGATCATAGAATCATAGAATCATTTATGTTGGAAAAGACCTTTAAGATCATCAAGTCCAACCATTAACGGCTATTCTCACATGTATTTTATATGAAGACGCAGGACACTTGAGGTAAAAAAAAAAAATATCAGGCCTCTTATTTGGTCCAGGATTGACAACTGAGGTAACCGTCTAGCTGAAGATTTTGTAGCAGCCACAGGAGGAAGCAGTCACTGCCCTGCTTGCCTCCACAAAGTTAATCCTGAAGGAAGGATCTATTTCATCAGATCAGAAACAGTCCCCAGCTCTCGCTTTCCTCCAACAGCTGTCTGTTAAACAGCTGCAGTAGGCTCCAGATTTTCCTATCAGGCCTTAACTTCCTAGTACAGACACCTTCGTATCCTTGTCTCTCCAGCATCCTTTTCCGAACAGATCTGCAAAACATTTTGACTCCCTCGCCCTTAAAACTGGAGGCTGGCTAATTGTGGAAGTCACCACTTCTTTTGGCATTGCCTAGATTAGTGTTGCATTATTGCATCTGCTTATCTCAAGTATTTTTGTTGCTTTTCCCATTCTTTTAACACCACTGATAGTCCTGCAACTGGGCAATAACCCCTCATACCTGACTCTGAGTACTCATCAACCCAGTGTGAGCACAACGTGCCCAAGCAATGTAAATGAAGGGAACAGAGCTCAGCATGCAAAGTCCCCTTGCAAGACTGCTCCACCTTGCAGCATGGACACAACTACCCCATTTTTGGTTAGCTGGGTCAGCTCCCCAGTTTCAGCCTGAGAAGAGCCAGAGACCACAGCAACGCCTCCTCCCACAACGCTGGGCTGACTGGACATACGCACAGCCCTGACACCTCCTAAGCAAATGTGCTTTGCTCTGCCAGTGCCGAAGAGTGGCTTCTTCAGCAGAGGAAAACGTGCTGGGTTTACTGCAGAGCTGAAGTAGTGCAGGCAGGCGCAAATTCTGTGGCTGCCTGCCAGCACGCATAACGGCGACTGCAAATGCACAGCACTGTCCTCCCACGGCCGAGATGGCAGAGTTACACAGTGAAGGCAGAGAGCAGGAGCGGGCTGGTACCAGCACAACCCATTTGGTCTGAGAACAGCTCACAGAGGGATAGTCTCAGCCACAACAGGCCTTCAAGCTGCAGTCTGAGCAACCCTACCCTAAAAATGGGAGGCATCTATGTAGCGCATTAATACTCAAGGACACACAGGCACACACCAGGCAAGATATCTATCCTGCTAGCAACACGCTTCCTGATGCTAGACAACATGAGAGCTACTAAGCTGAAATCCAATTTTAATCCTCTTGTTGAGTGAGTTCATGTAAGTTCAAAAGGGAGCTCTCTATCATTGTTATAGATCTCATCTCCTGAGACAAGGTGAGGCAAGTAAATCAACAGCAGTATCGTTACTAAACCATAGGAGAAATGGGTGTATTGGGCTGAGTTGGTTTTCTAACTACAGCTTTGATTCACCTGTTTTTCTCAAGCCTGTCTCATCTGTCAAGCTTTCCGAACTGGTACCATTTCAATGCCTAGCTGAGCTATAAAGCTTCCACTGTTCCTCATTCAGCTTAATGTAGCACTCAAGCCTCTACGCTAAAAACTGTGGTGCCACATGGAGAGAATAGATATGTTTAAGTTTAATGCTCACTATAGCTAACAGTCATTTATGTTAATAGATACTTTTGTTTCTTGGAATTAATATTCCTCTGGGATTTTTTTTGGTGCCGTAAATCAGGACGCATTATTTCCCTTACAATTTAGAATACTCTTCTTTCTCAGATACTAAGAGCAGAGAAAGACAATCACAAGCAATCGAATTACCATATCCTAATGAACTACCATTTGTCAGCTGAGCCAGAGTGACTATTTCCTTGCGTGTAGCAGGTAAACATCAGAAAGGCTTGAGGAAGGTGATTAAAGCTTAATTCTGCATTTGCAGTAGGCTGAGAGCACTGTCAACCGCTTACAGCCACTTGCCTTCAAATCTCCATCAACTGCAATCTCTTGTCCTTAGTCCACATTTTCATTTCAGCCTTTTCGAACTCTCCCAACACTGGCTACTCTGGCCAGTTCCTGCTGAGTTTCCTACTGACCCCCGAGTGCTGCAGAGAGATGTATTCCTGAGCAATACAGGTTTCTGGACCACGCAGGGAAGTGAAGAGGCTTGCCTGCTGCCCTAGGAAGTCAGAGGGCAGCTCTATTCTCAGCTCTGTAAGAGACATTTTGACATTTCTAATGTCTCCTTTTCCTCACATCTGAATTGAGAATAACTTTGCAAAACATCCTGAGATCCTTGGTGAGAGAATAAGATATATAACACCCTGGGAGAAGGAGTTGCCCAAATGTGACATCTTGAATGACTGCAGCATACATACATTTGAAATCTCAGCTACTAAAAGAAAAAAAATCATCCTCTCCTATCCAATAAAGGGTTAAGGCTTCAAAATAAATAGTTTTACCAATTCTGGGTGCAATATTAGCTCAGATACATGAGTTGAATCCATATGGCATATTAACGATTCCCAGCAAGGAAACAATTTCAGGAGCTATTCATTTAAGCAATAGTTTTCATTCTATCTAAATACTGGAAGCAATAAAGGCTCCTACGCACCCAGTAAAATAGATGAGGAAATGGCATAGTATGAAAATCAGAGAATAGGAGACAGATGTCAGAGTTCCAAGGAATAGAAGGAAATATTTTTATTTTTCCTATTCCAGCTTTCTGTGCATGAAGGGGCACACACAGAACCTGCTTTGGTTTTCAACAGAATATCCAAAGATAGGAGCTTGTATTCCCCCCAGGAGAATACAAGGTGAAAGAGGAAGGTGTTTCTAACCTGTAGTGATTCACAGGACCAAAAGCTTATGTGCCTAAAACAGGGAAAGGGTGAATAACCCCCTCACCTGGAAAGCAGCTGGACTTGCCTCAGCACTAGCCCTTTAGATACTCTGCTACTGTTTTGAAACTCCGTAACAAAAATGAGAGAAAGCTTAGTACAAGCGAACTTCCCTATGTGCCGCGTGGGAAAAGCAGCGCACGCTTAGCCCCAGTCCGTCATCATACACTCGTAATGCCCTGCAGCAGAGTCACATCCATGGGTCCACGTATTCCTTCTTACAAAGGCCTGATCTCACAGGCAGCTGGGGACTGCAGGATGGCTCGAGCAGCCTTCAGCTGCTCCACACAAGAAATATGTTAGAGCTGTGGAGCATAAGTCACAGAACATACATTTCTCCAAACACTGAATTTTTCCTAACAAGATGTGATCATCTTCTGCTCTTGCTGATGTCTGTGAAGACAATGGACAAGTAGCACCACATACTTCAGCAACAAACAGTAAGGATCTGATCTTTCTTTATAGAAATATATGTTCTAATAGAAAAGTTTGTGGGTGTTTTTGCATCATATTCATGGGCACTGGATCAAACCCAGGATGAAGGACAGCATTCCCTACTGAGACAAAGGGCAACAGTGACCCGGAGCCCTTTCATCTCATTACCATCAGAGCATCGCACCAGTTACATCAGCACTGCACAGAGACTGAGGTTTTGTCCTGGCTCCTGTCATCCAGCATTTGAGTAGAGTTAAATACTGCAGTATTATTTCCAAAAAAGGCTAGGCTGTCACAGGCAGGAATAATCACTTCTCTCTCTCCAGGAGGATGTATGCGGATTGCTGGGGAGTCATAAAGGAAATGCGTCCCAGAACTACAGCAAAATCAGTGAAATGCTTTGCTTTGTTCAACTTGCTGTTGAACCCCTCTATTTGGCCACGTACAGAGGCAGGTATTATGCTACTGCTCTTTAAGGAATTTATATCTACTATCTTTCTTCAAAAGGAACAGTAACAAAACTTCAAATATCCAAAAACTCTGAGGCATTCAGGAAGCCTACAGTACATCTGGCACTGCTCTCTGAATGCAACACTGCTAGTGCTCTACCGTGTCCTCTACCCCATCCCATCAGATGTGTGGGGTGTACTCACCTGAGCTGTGCTTTGAATACCAGCTACTTCTGGGATCACCTTAGATATTTTTCTTGTTCAAGCAACTCTGCAGCAATGCTTCCCTCAACAGTATTTCAGCCTTGCTGCCACCTAATCAGACTAAACAGATCAGCACTCAGTTTCCCCAGAGTCTGTAGAAATGGGGCTTATTCTAAGAGAACACTAAGGGCTTCTGGTAAGAGCTGAAGCCTCCTCTGTCATCGACCTCAGGAGGGATTAAAACCATTGAACATCTTGCAGAGAAATCTGTCTACGTTCAGCCACCAAGTTCCGGGGTAGGATGCACACGTGTCGTACACAAGAGCCTAGTAATTCACTTGCAATGTCTTTAATGCTATCATTGCAGGGGGGAAAGAACATTTTCACAGCAACAGAAGTCTCTTTTTTTAACATTGCCTGAAAACCGACAAAAAAACCCTACCCACAGCCACTGAAAAGGCTTTCCTTCAGGAGACGCAAAGACCTTTCACTTTTCTTTAAGGCTAAAAGAACTTTCTTCTACACTGCCACTTTCATGTCCTATTTTTCACCATCTCTGCTCTGCCCACTCCTTCTGGGGGTCCTCCCTGCTTCGCTTCTCCAGATCTGGGTCCTCTTTGAACAGCCTTTCTGTTCTAGCAGTTGGGAGAGGAAAAACACACTCCTGTCTTCTTAATCTTTTCCCCTTCCCCACCAGCAGTGCTTCCCTCTCTGCCCAGCAAATTGCCAGTGTGGAGCCACCCTGTGTGTCAGGGGGAAGAGCTGCGTTGGATGGCACGTCCTGTACCTAGGGTAGGTGGGAGAGACAATAGGAGTAGCAGTGCTCCCTCAGGCTGCTTCACACGCCTACCTCCAGCACAAGGCACGTCTCCAAGAACATGTCCTGACACCTTGGCAAAAGCAGAGCAGCAGGGGCTGGGTGCAGCTAGGAGGGAAAGTCCTGACACCGTGTCTGAAAGGTTGAAAAATGCCATCACGGCTAGTGAGATGGTGTTGCTTTTGTGAGAAGTTCAGCTGGCATCACCTGTCACCATGCAGTGAATGGGTAGCTCAAATGTGCACACACTTGTTGCTCTACATATGCTGTCTGCATTTCTGCAGAGTATGAAAACTAGGAAGAAGGGGCAAGCAAGGGAAATTAAGATTGACCTCCCCTGTTGACCTCATAATGGTATTGTCAACATTATGGCTCTGCTACAGGTCTTGCAAATTTGGCTACATACAAGGCATGCTCCATCATGCTGACATTTGATATATGGGCCTAGCAAACAGACTCTCCAAAGCAAAGGCTACCTATACTGCAATGCTGATTTCTGTAAGCTGCAATTTCCTGTCCTTAGTTGGCAGTTATAGGAATGTTGTCAGTATATTCATGCCAAGAAGTCCAACCATGAAAGCAAAAACTAAAGAAAAAGGACACTGCCAAAGAAAATCTGACCTTTCTGAGACTCTGGCATGTCATGAGTACTGTAGATGTTGGATGGTTCTGCTCCTAAATGCTCCTGAAGTCAGCCATTAAATATTGTACAATAAATCCAGTGTAGACTCACAGCCCCATACTGAAAGTTTTGCCTAAGCTTTAGAGATCCTACAAAAAGTTATAGCAGGGAGAAGCAAGGCCACCCACCCTACAGAGAAGCACTTCCATTAATCAGAATTATAGGGCCATCACTGACAAATACAGCAAATCTGTTAGCAGAAAGTTAGGTGACCTTGAGGGGAACATCATCTTCTAAGAAACTTGTACCCAATAAGACTCAAAATTACTGGGGTTAAAAGGCCTCACAGGCTTTTGTGTCCTTGGTCGCTTCCTTTGAGCCAAGTCCTGCATGGTGATGAAGCACTGAGCACATTAAGTTCCATGAAACTCACTGTCCTGTTCTTGTCGATTTGAGTCATTTCTTAGAACTGTTATTTTTTAGTGATTATAATCTTGCAGGAACCCTGGGCATGGGGCTGAAGGGGCCTCATGGATCACTGAATCCAGCCTCCTTTTCTTGAAATTCTGCCATATAACCCCACTCACAAGACTTGCAAATTCAGGCTTTAAACTAGCAGGGTAACTTGTTCCCAGTGCTCTATGGATATGGCTTTTCAACATAGCGCCCTGATGCTTAACTGGTTCTGCTGCGTTTTTAGCAAGTTTTATATAACACTTACTCTCTTTACAGCTCTACCTGCAAAGTACTTCAAAAGATTCTCTGTTAAGACTACCACAGTAAACCTGCTGACTCCATAATACAAATTCAAAGTAATTCCAGGTCAAACCTTTAATCAAAGAGACCTCTCTAAGCTGCTTCTCACCCTTATTAAAGAGATTTACAAAACCGTGAAGGAGGTTGGAGAGTTAATGATGTGCCATTTAAAAAGGCTCCATTAAGATTTGGGTATTTTTATCTTTTAGAAAAAAAGCATTTGCAGATTATAACTCCAAGGAGACAATTATAAGAGCATTCTGAGAGTCTTTTCACTTGATCTATAAGGGGGAGAAATGGTACAGCAGAGTATAGGAAAGAAAATACACTGCCTAAGCCTTTTTCTTGAATAGGATCCTAACTAGCCATGTTGCAGCTGCAGTGAAGTAGTGTCTTACATTCCTGTGATTTATTACTATAAGGGCCACATCATCTGCCGAAGTGTGCTTGTAAGAAATTAAATGGTTTCCAAAGGAAACATTAGAATAAGACAGATTTTAGATTTGCATTTTTACCCTGATTAGTGTCTGTGAAGCTCCTTTGAAAACTTTTCTGTCAAACACAAATACAAAATTATTGCCAAATGCAGTTTGAATTCGGGAAGGTTTCAGGAAGGAAGCCCAGTTACCCACAGAAAGGGATGAAGGGACTGTTTAAAGGAGCGAGAATGCAGAACAGTACTGAAAGAGAAAGAAAGTGGCAATCTTCCAACATGCTGCGCCTTGGACCAAATTGCTTTCTGTCTAACATGATGAGTTGTTCACAGGCCTGAGTTGTTCTGTTACCCTTTTAGCTCAACCTTGGACATGAAGCTTCAAATCAAATGTAAGTAACAAATTAAGGGCTTGATCCTGCACTCCAACTTCCGTTTCACTTCAAATTGAGGAGGGGGAGTGGTATGAAGACCTATATTAATATTGATCATGATGATCATGATGATGTTGATCATCATCATTCCTGATGGACTTCCAACCAGAAAAATCACCAGGGAAGACTGAGACACTGAGGTGCTGGAGCATGTCCCTATAAGCCATGAATACATTCAAGGAGCATGAGTTACACCACCTCAATACCCCAATCCATTTGCTTTAGCACCAACCTATAAAAGGATGACCCATAACTGTTCAGTCTTCTACCTGCTTCCGTTTCTCATTTCATGGTCAAAACAAGCACTTCACCTAAATTACTGCAAATTTCCTTGGGGAGACAGGATCACATTATCACATTATGAAGCCCATCAGATTTGTTTTAGAGCTATAAAATGTCAGGATCAGCCCATAAGAATCCTTCCAAGTGTATGGCGTATAGAATCATAGAATCACAGAATCATTTGGGTTGGAAAAGACCTTTAAGATCATCAAGTCCAACCGTCAACCCAGCACTGCCAAGTCCACCACTAAACCATGTCCCTAAGCACCATGTACCTGTCTTTTAAATACCTCCAGGGATGGGGACTCAACCACTTCCCTGGGCAGCCTGTGCCAGTGCCTGACAGCCCTTTCACTGAAGGAATTTTTCCTAATATCCAACCTAAACCTCCCCTGGTGCAACTTGAGGCTGTTTCCTCTCATCCTATCACTTGTTACTTGGGAGAAGAGACTGACCCCCACCTCGTTACAACCTCCTTTCAGGTAGTTGTAGAGAGCGATAAGGTCTCCCCTCAGCCTCCTTTTCTCCAGGCTAAACAATCCCAGTTCCCTCAGCCGCTCCTCACCAGCCTTGTGCTCTAGACCTTTCCCCAGCTTCATTGCCCTTCTCTGGACACGCTCCAGCACCTCAATGTCCTTCCTGGAGTGAGGGGCCCAACACTGATCACAGGTGCGGCCCCACCAGTGCTGAGTACAGGGGCACAATCACCTCCCTGGTCCTGCTGGCCACACTATTCTTGATACAGGCCAGGATGCCATTGGCCTTCTTGGCCACCTGAGCACACTGCTGGCTCATATTCAGCCAGCTGTTGACCAGCACCCCCAGGTCCTTTTCCACCAGGCAGCTCTCCAGCGACTCTTCCCCAAGCCTGTAGCGTTGCATGGGGTTGTTGTGACCCAAGTGCAGGACCCGGCACTGAGCCTTGTTGAACCCCATACAGTTGGCCTCGGCCCATCGATCCAGCCTGTCCAGGTCCCTCTGCAGGGCCTTCCTGCCCTCCAGCAGATCAACACTCCCACCCAACTTGGTGTCATCTGCAAACTCACTGAGGGTGCACTCAATCCCCTCGTCCAGATCCTTGATAAAGATATTGAACAGAACTGGCCCCAGTACTGAGCCCTGGGGAGCACCACTTGTGACCGGCCACCAACTGGATTTAACTCCATTCACCACCACTCTTTGGGCCTGGCCATCCAGCCAGTTTTTTACCCAGCAAAGAGTACGCGCATCCAAGCCACGAGCAGCCTGTTTCTCCAGGAAAATGCTGTGGGAAACTGTGTCAAAGGCTTTACTAAAGTCTAGGTATACAACATGCACAGCCTTTCCCTCATCCACTAAGCGGGTCACCTTGTCATAGGAGGAGATCAGGTTAGTCAAGCGTAGTTCCCTTCCTATACATTATTTCTACAATCCCATTCCAATTACCAAGTTCCAAAGCCTTTTCCTCATGCAGAGAAGCCAGGTAACGCACAAGAACCCATTGAACACATTTCTGACAGCTTCTTTGACAGATGTTCAAGACACACTGTTGACAGTATATTTTTTAACTGCTTAGGATTAATAATTAAAACTGATTCAGCACTGAGAATCTTCTAACTTTGTTCTGATCAGGAAAAATCATGTTCAGCTATGAGATGACTAGTATCATTAAAATTCTATTTCAGAGAACTGCTGTTAAGTGATAATTTTCCTCTTCAAATTAGGAGAGAGGATTAATAATTGAATCCAAAGATCTAGTTATATATTTTGGTGGGTTTGTTTCCTAATAGGAAGAATGACTTGAGCAGAAATCCATTAAAATTTTTAGTATTCCCATGCTAGTCTGATTCTAAGCTTTTCCATTAAGTAGCACAGTCATAATGGCATTAAACCACTTAAGCAGCAAAAACAGCACATAATTATCACTTTTAATTCAATCTTTTAGAGTGTGAATAGATACTGTACATCACTGACAATTCACACTCCTAAAGACATTTTTCTATTCCTTCATAGCAGCTTCACAGCCTCTTGTACTGACCCAAACATGTATAATTTTTTTCTCAAGAAAAATTCCTCAGAATAATGAGATAGCAAAATTAAGCCCAGATGAAAAAAGGTGTAATAATCAGCTACTGCTTTATTCTTACCTTAGGGTAGATGATTAGATATGAGTGGGAACTAAGGCACCATTCTCCATGTATCAGCGTATCAACATTTGAAACTATGAGTGCACGCTCAGAATTATGAGCACGTAGATATTGCACACATTAAAAAAAAAAAAAAAGTCCCACATAAAGAGTGTAAAGTACATGGAAGCTCTGTAGAAACGAGGGGAGAACAGAGAAGACTGTGCAGCACGTAGCAACCCCTCCCTTGTCCCTCAACAGACCCCACTGTATTTACCGCCTGGGACCTCTTTCCCTTGGGAATTAGGAAGCATGACATCTTATCTGTACCTGCTGCCCCAAGCAGCAGTGACAATGGCTTGCTCCCTGCCATCAAAGGACTGCTGAGAGGCGCAGCTGGTGTGAACAGAACCAATATTTGCTTCGCACCGCTGCCATCCTCGATGCCAGCACTGCAGGGAGCCAGGAGCAACACTGAGCGTTGTAGGGTCAGGGATCCCCCAGGTGCCCTCCCATATGATTAAGCCCTTGGCACACTGTAGGTACTACCATAGGGCTAAGGAGCAGTGGCACCTTTGCATTATTGTATATGTTAAAGGGATCTATAAAGGCCAATAAAAGGCAGAGCGCAGGAGTGCTGTGGTTTAGTGGTCGACAGCAGCGCCTCTGCTAAAGGCTGCAGCGCAGTAGCTGCAGCAACAGAAGGCTCTGCAAGTCAGGAGTGTAAATACAGCCCACTATTTACAAACTAAACTGAAAGAAAACAGACAGCAGCTAGGACTGGCCAAGCTGAGCCCCTGTGAGACAACACAACACTGTCAACATCTGTTTGAAAGAGAAAGAGGCTAAAATCTTACACATCGACTGATCTCAAATGCAGCAATCTCAAACCCTATGCGCTCTCCTCTTTTGCCTGCAGTCTATGCTACTCCCTGCTCACATGTGCACGCTATTAGCACTGCTCACATCCCTGCTTCACCAGAAAGTATAAAGCTTCTACATCGGACCAGTGCCAGAGTGACAGCATCCCCTCCTACACAGAACAAGCTCTCTCTTTCACGGGTCCTCAGCTAGCAGGTAAAGATGAAGCAGTTCTTTCCCCACCCCAGGACCAGGCATATAATGTTCATAGTACATCCCCTCTCTGCTAAATCACAGATTTACAGTTGCAGTACAGGGCTCCGAGTTGCTGCTCTAACATAGTTACTAATTCCAGTTTGTTGCAAACACATATCTAGCAGACATTTTTGTTTTGCCTGTGCACATACAGCTCGGGAGTCTCCTATTTCAACACCAGCCTAGGAAAGCAAATATCTGCTTGGAGAATCTGATACTTCAAAACCTCAATTTCCTTGGTGAAATGAAGGGATGTCAACATTGGGTACAAGAAAGCATCTCTTGGAAGCTACTGACATTCAGGCTTGTCAAATGCTCTGCTATTTCCATCCTTCCTCTTCTTCCTCTTCCCTCAGTGGGCTAACGTCAATAGAACTTCACAGATCTTTCCATCTAGTAACAATAACTCTTTACTCACCAAAACACCTTTCACAATAAATACCATGCCAGAAGCTTTTGTGTATCTCCAGGTTGCAGGTAACCAAACTGAGGCAACGTCTAAAGAAGATTTTCTCAGACACTGGACCAGAACTCCTGTAAACCAAAGCACAAACCTAGTCCTGTGCTCGGGCTCCACAAACTATCTGTAAATCATGTCAAGGCAGCACCTGAAGAGCAGGGTTCCCCTTCTGGCTTGTCTGCGTGCCACAGGGCTGTCTTTGTCACTGCTGCTCGCAATGGTGCTTCTTACCTATGCAATCTGAGCCTGAAAACCATAATTTGAGACCGTAATTTTCTGCAGAGGCCCTTTTTCAAATAACCTCAGACTGACAAAAGCAAGCTCCTTAAAGATGCAGCAAAATCACTTCATCAGCTTCATGCATTTTATTTTAAAGGACTATTAAGAGCCCATTCTTTCTGATAGAATTCTATTTTCATCTCCACTTTTTTTTTTCCTTTGGGAGCTTGGAAAATAAGATTTCTCTATCTCTGCCCTTTTTTTCCCCTGTCTGTTTCTATTTGATCAATGATGATTCTTTTTTTCCTGTGCTTCTAGGAGTTGACATTAAAATGTCTAGTTCCTATTTTCTTTCTGTTGTATTTGTGCATCAGAGCCATTCACAATGATGTCAGCTCAGTTCTGGGCATTGTCTCTGCTAGTTCAATTCCAGCTGAATTGCTGGAGCTAGCAGGACATTAGCATTCACTTGATTGATTTAGCATACCCAGAGAATAAGATGGGTTTTGCATTCAGCTACACGTATTAAAAACTGAAGAAATTATAAAGCAGTTGAAAGTTGGTAAGTTTTTTGGAGTCACACATCTTTTGCTTCTCGGTGTATCTTCCTGCGCTTGAGGGCAACATTTAAATAATGGCTAGTGCAATGCCAAAGCCCTTCCTTGACAGTGCTCATGGATGGAAGAGGAAAGTGATTTAAAACTATTGTTTAACATAGTTAATCAATGTAACAGATTTCAAGGCTAAAAGATTGTATCATGCACTATGTCCTATATAATGTGGGCTATACAATTTCATCCTGTAATTCCAGCATTTTGTCCAATAACTGGAGAGAACTTTTTCAGGGTAAATACTTCAACCTGAGTTTCGAAATTAGTATTAAAAATATAATACCGTTTCTCTTGTTGGCTTTAAAACTTTCTTCCTTTGTCCAGTGCCTACCTCTGTGATAAGGTCTTGGTGTCGTATGTGGCTGTGCACACCTGCTCAAGACGCACACAACCTATGAAAAGTCCATGCCTTTCTAGATTCCAGATTTTGTGTGTGAAACTAAAGTGAAGAAGAGAATGCAGGGCAACATTTTCAGAAGAGCGGGCTAAAGTTTGGCTCCAGAATCCATCCTTCTCCAAAAGAAATGCTGAGCTGAGCAGCTCCCTGTGACGTGAATGAAGAAATCTGGCTTTACCTACCTGCGAACTAGAATCTCCACCTCACTATTTTATGACTTCAGAACAGGAATTCCCAAACCTTTTCCAACAATAGGATTGAAGACCTCAGCAGACACGTTTGTTCAATTATGCACTTTATGGGCTGAATGAAACAATGGAAGTATTAGGCATGTAACAGAACAGTAACAGCTGGCCTCTTCATAAAAGCCCTTTTCCTGCACTGTCTCTGTTGGCTTTGATGTTAGTTCAGCTACTCAAGGTGAGAGTTTGTACCTTTCAGACCATAACCACACTTGACCCCTTCTTCTGATGCAGTCAGATGGACAAGTAGAACTTGTGTGATTTCCAGTAGCTTCAGCATTATAAATATACGGGTGATGTGACGACAAACTCAGCTGTCCCAGTTCAGAGGTATGCCTTTGCATTTCTCATCATTTCAACGGTATCTTCTGATCAGGGGTTCTTTCTATATGGCCAATAGCATAACTGGTGTTGTAACTGCCCAGAAACATCTGCAATAGCTCACCTCAAGCTTCGGTTACCGTTCTGAATGTTACTGCACTGCTCTAGCTCAGTCTCTCTGCTGCACACTTAGAGAGTGCAGCACGCTTACAGAGACAGATGAGTCTGTTTCCAAGAGAGTGGACAGTCATTTGTGATCATTATCAAGCAGACACTATAAAAGATGACAACTCATGTGTCAGCTGAAACATTTCGCATTAATTAGAGCAAAGTTCCTATCAAATATGTTTTGATAATAGCCAATCTCTCACGGACATTTTAGACCACACAATGAGAACATCATGTTTGATGTCTTTCCTTGGAGGGAAGAAAGAGCATCGGAAGGCAAATGCAGCTGCAGCCAGCAAGGAAAGACAAGCAGAGCACGGCAGGGGATCAGCTGTCTGTCAAGACAAGCAACGAGCCGTGGAGCTCTGCAGCTCTGTCAGCAGTTTAGATCCTGGCACAGGTCTGTAGGTTTCAAAAGCTGCTGTCGTTTGAGGGTGTGGTAGAGATACTACAAATGGTCAGTAGCGAGTAAGGGGTGAAGCTGCAGCTAAAGAACGTCTCAGTGGACAGCAAGTCAGTACTCAAAGCTGAAATCCAGCCGATATTCTGTGTGCACACATGACAACGTGTTTTAATACAAAAGTAATGCACAGCCATTTGCAGTGATCTTAGAGGAGCCAGCTCTTCTGGTTCATTCCTACCGCGTGACTCAGCATCTCCCTTGGCTTTCCTCACTTAACTTCCATCTCAGGGCTGGCCCTTCCTTGCTTATGAGATCTGACTGGTTCCCAGCCCATGGTGGAATGACTTCAAACACTTACCTCCTGCAGTTCTTAAAAACAGTTTCTTGTAGTAATTTGAGATGGATAGTTTACAGGAGTACACGTGTCTAAATGAGCTCTAATATAGCTCCAGACTACTTAACAATAGCTGTTGTGAGATCTTATGCATTACTGTGCCATTTTAGTCCTTTTAACACCAAGCAACAATTTCAAGCAACACAGAAACCAGAAGAGCCTCTTCAGGTTTATAACATGCTTTACATGCTGCTTAAACTTTCTCTTCACTGATTTGCTGCTGGATAAAAGGCACGTTGAAAATATATTAAAGTGACAGTCAAGATCTGTAGCTACATTAGTCATTCTGTCAGAGCCTTGGAAAGAACCTCACTGAAGTCAAGCAGGAAAACAATTTGTTGAAGCATCAGCTGAAGCAGTGAGTCGCAACTCATTCAAATCTCTCTAAAGTACATGATCAAGCAACTGCTGAAGCCCTGAAAGTCACAATTGATTCTGCAAATAGGAGATATGTAACACAAACTTTAAACTGACCTCCAGTCTCTGGTACGTGGTAACAACCTGAGGGTCCACCTATTTATACCTTAAAAGCAGCAGGTGGGAAAAGATAGAATGAGTGATGTTCCCTTAGTGTGGTAACAGAACTACCCGAACATACAAACTGACAATATTTTCCTATCACAGTGTGTAATTAGGGTTTAGTTCCACTGAATGGAGCCATTCTGGACATACACAGCTCCAATCAAAATCACTATTTTGTAACATTTTTACCTGAACCACAGGCAATGGTTCCCCAGGCCCAGAAGAGTCAAACAATTTATGTTCTTACAGATCTTTTTGCCAAAGATAACATCGTTAAGTTTTGATGTCTACGGTACAGCCACAAGCCTAAAAATAAAAAAAACCAAACAAACTTACCTGAATAACAGGCATCTGGGAAACCCAGCCAGATCCCAGAGAATCCAGAGCAGCTCAGCTATAAATTGACTTAAATAAAATCCACTAAGTTCAGCCAACCAGAGCATACCTTACAATATGGGGAAAACCTATACAGGACTTTATCCTAACCACTATGTTGGCCTAAGGGTGTACCTAAGGGTACGCTACAATCAGCTAATAAAGAGATAAAACACGTAAAACCTTTTTTTTTTTCCAAGACACTGGTGGAAAAAGGGAGCAAACTACTGTCCAGGGATGCTCCTTCAAATCAGATGTCAATTCTAAACTTTTGAGAGACGATGTGTGATTCCGACATGCTTCTTTCAATCTGGAGCTCAGGAATAATTATTGCTAGAGGAAAGAAAAAGTTATGTTAGTAGAAAAATGTTTTGGCCTTACTCTTTAAATATTAACTAATCTTGTGTGCGTTGCGCTCTATGCCAGGGGAAAGGAAAACAAGTGAAATGTACTATGCTTCCCAGACAGTGTATCGTATTGGTTTGGAAGTTGAGGGGAGTATATCCAATTGGCCTCAGCAGATTTGACCCTGGATGTGGTTTAAGGCCGGTTCTGCCTTTCTTTCGCCATCCTGTCCCCATTCCTACACCTTCCAATTTAAAAGCAGCGAGTTTCTGCTAGAAACTTAAGCTGCTTTCCCCGCTGGTCACACCAACACGTTCACAGAGATGGAGATGAACACGGTGAAGACGACGCTAACCGGCCTCCGCAGGCGTGGCAGCGCAGCGGGGCACCGGCACCCCCACCGCAGCGGCCCGCGCTTTTCCTCCACAGCCCAGGCTCGGGGGCGCCCGCCCGGCTCCGCGCTGCCCGCGGGCCGCTTCCCCGCAAGATGGCGGGGCTGCCCCGCCGGGCCGCCTGGGCAACCGCCCCTCGAGCGGCGAACGGGCAAGCCAGCCTCCCTGACGGGGCCCTCCCGCCCCGCCGGCCCTGAGGGGATTCCCGCCCGCCGTGAGCGGCCGCCGCCGCCGTGACGGGGCGAGGTGAGGCGGGGGCAGGGCACCGGCACCGGCACCGGGCGTGCGCCGCCAGATGGCGCCCGCGCCGACAGGAGGCGCCTCCGCACCAACGAGCGGGCGGTGCCTAGAAGGGCCGCGCTCGCCGCTTCCGGCAGGGAAAAGGAAGGGGCGGGGCGGCGCGCTTCCGGGGCGGGGCGCGGGTGCCGGTGTCCTGGCGCTGGCGGCCCCGGTAAGCGGCGGGCGGGCCCGGGAAGGGGAGGCGGGAGCGGGCCCTGCCGTGCGCCGGGTCGCGGCACCGGCCTCAGCGGTTGTAAGGCTCGGGGGTGTCTCGGGGGGACTGGCGGCGGGCGACCCGGGCCGCCTTAGCGGGGGTCGCGGGCAGGGTCCCGGGGCGCGGCGGGGAGCTCCGGTGCCGCGGCGTCCCAGTGCTCCGGGAGGGCGGGCGGGGAGGCTGCGGGACCGCAGAGTTGAGGGAACGGCGGCCGGGTTTAGAAATAGAAGGCGGCGTTGAAACCGTGCAGAATCTGCAGCCGTGAACTTCTTCCTGCGAGTTCTTACGGAGTGTCTGCTTTCTAGGAAAAATGATTTCTGAAAGCAGCTCCTTCATCAAGGGCGTGGTGCTGGGAGGAGCCTTCTGCATGCTGGTGACGCTCCTGGGACACGCGAAGGTGGGCCACGGGACTAAAGCACATCAGCACGAGCACCATCACATCCAGGCTCCCAACAAAGAAGATGTGTTAAACCTGTCGGAAGGCGAACGGATGGAGCTTAGTAAAAGTATCCGCATTTATTGTATCATCCTTGTGAAACCGAAAGATCTGGGGCACTGGGCTGCGGTGAAAGAGACGTGGAGCAAGCACTGCGACAAGGTGGAATTCTACAGCTCTGAAGACGTCAAAGTGTTTGAGTCTGTAGCCCTCAACACAAATGATATGTGGGTGATGATGAGAAAAGCGTACAAGATAACGTATGAACGCTATAAAGATCAATTCAACTGGTTCTTCCTTGCATATCCAACAACGTTTGCAATTATTGAAAATCTCAAGTATTTCTTACTGAAAAAAGACCCCTCGCAGCCTTTTTATATAGGCCATACTGTGAAATCTGGTGACCTGGAGTATGTAGATGGTGAGGGAGGAATCGTCTTAAGCATTGAATCACTAAGACGACTCTCTCGTGTTCTTGAAGACTCTGACAAGTGTCCGGAGCAGGGAGGTATGATTTGGAAACTTGCTGAGGATAAACAGCTAGCACTCTGCCTGAAGTACACTGGAGTGTTTGCCGAAAACGCAGAAGATTCAGAAGGAAAAGACGTCTTTAACACTAAATCGGTCGGTGCTCTCATTAAGGAAGCGATGTCTACTCACCCTGAGGAAGTGGTGGACGGCTGCTGCTCCGACATGGCCATCACGTTCAGCGGACTGGCCCCCAACCACATGCACGTGATGATGTACGGCGTTTACAGGCTGAGACCCTACGGCCACACGTACAACGATGCACTCGTCTTCCTTCCGCCTGAAGGCTCAGACAACGACTGATGTCTCTTCAGAGAAGACCCGGAACCACGGAGTCAGCTCTTTTCATGACGTGCGTTTGTACTGACAGATTTGATTTTTGTATCTGGTGGTACTGGTGTACGATTTTTTTTGCACGATGAGGTTTGGTAAAGCTCTTAATTTTAAAAGTGGAAGGAGGACTTTTTTCTACATCTTTTATACAGAAATGCTTCTGGCTTTTGACAGTGCTGGAATGAAATGATAAAGAAGCTGATGTTTATGATAAAAGGAAATTAAGTTTATATGGGGGGTTTGTACATGTAAATATTTATTAATGAAAACTCAAATGAACTTTAGTCTACTGTTACAAATATATTTTTGCAAGACTTTGATTCTTTCAATTCTTCCAGGCATTTCTAGAATGTCTTTCTATCTTTCTAAGATGTACCAATAAAACTGACTACAGATTCAGTCTCAAAGACTAACTTTAAGCTATTTCCTTTACACTTAACTACAAAAAAGCTTGAGCTGTGCTGTTTACGCAGCACCTAATCGCTTTACATGCAGCCTCCTAGCCCAGGAAGGAATTAGCAGGAAGCAAGCTGACAACATCTGTTAGGAAGCTGCAGCAGAGCGATATCAAGTGATCTTTGGACTGCTGTTTTTAAGCAGACAAAAGAAAGAGATAACTATGTTTGAATAACTATTAACATGGTCAGGTAGCCTGTTAGCACCAGCGTAATTGGTCATTTAAAATTTCACTTCATACATAAGCGTATTAGAATAAAGGTTCAGTATTATTTTTGCTCCTGTTAGTGGTGCTAATAGTATTTACAAGGAAGGAGTCAGTTACCTGTCAATACAAACGTGGTGTAGATACATTTACAGGTATTTTTAACATCAAGACACAGGAAGAGCAACACATGCTTGCACTCCCAACCTTTCTTTGAATATTACGCAAAACAGGTTGCGTGCCCAACAAAGCAATATGCAGAACTCCCCCGTACTGGGGTTGGGGGGGTGATTTTTGGTTTTGTTGTTGTGTGGGGTTTTGGGGTTTGGCTTTGGTTTTATTTTGGTTGGTGTTTTTGGGGGTTTGGTTTTGGTTTTTTTTTTTTTTTTTACAATTGAGTGCACTTGAAACCAGTTACCAGGTCACACTCCCTTCCAGTCACAGCAAGTGGGAATAAACAGCACTTCACTATTTACTCCATTTAGAATTCACTGACCTGGCCTGGACGTTTCAAGACTTAAGGAAGGTACCACATCTATCTGCTGCATCTAGGACTATCGTAGGCCTTGTTGGTACTACAATATCCATAAGAGACTCGAGAAGATAGTATGTTCTCTCACCTCTCTTTAACAGACCATTTGTAATATCTCATCCTATCCTGAGCTGCAAGGGGGCAGGTGGGGAAGTGAAACAGCTGCTTCGGAGCTGTGGAATATCCACATCTGTTTTAAGCATCAGGTCCTTCATTTTGGACAAGAATGGCAAGACAACCGCTCGGACCCCCAAGCAAGCTACCGCGGCTCAGCTGTTTCGGAAGGTGCAGCTTGTCTCACCTTTTGCACGTTCTCCTCCTCCATGTCAGTCAGAGCTCAGCTGACACAGCAAGACAAACATGGACCTGATTGCTGCCAAAACCTAGGTAAAACTTACGTTAGCATTTTTGACAACGTTTTGCTAAACTGGTATACAAATTAATTTAAGCATGATTTAATTTGTATCTTCTTACAGAATCATTTTTAAAAGGTTAGAGCCACAGTTGGGAATACTCTGACAAAGCCAGATGAAGAAAGTAAAACTTTGATTTCAGTGGTGTTTCTGATATTAAAGACGGTTCCGACCCCACTGCAACAACAGCACTCCTAGGGCAAGTCAAGGAAAAAGAATGGGAGTTAACAATTCAGAATAAATCTCATTTATCACAGATTTGAGAGGTACTCTAACACAACAGGAGGCAAGATGGAAGGGGAAAAAGCAAACCACAGAACTCAATAGCTCATTTCATGCAAAAAAGAACCACTGAAGCACAAACTGATTCCCCATAGCACTAACAAGAAATTAGTACATTTACAGCAGTCTTTAAGATGCATAAAAATGTCCATTAGCATTCTGAAGGGAAGGTCTGAGGTTTGACCAAACTTTTTCCTGCACCACTGCTGTAATGATCATCTTAATTTTTGTCTTCCAACACTAATAAATAGCTTCAGGTTTACCCTGTACTTTCAAAAGTACAATCTTTTAAATTTCTCTGCTAAAATTCTTTACAAGTAGCACATATTAGGTAACACATTCCATCTCCCATGTCTTAATTTGACTTTAGAATCGGATGGAGAACACCTCTGCCACTATCTTCTGTAAAGGCCCTAGGGCGGGGAAACCAAACATGCAGAACAGCACCGAGACAAGGCACTTGCATACAAAATTGCGTTCTGCCATTATAAAATACGAGTGTTAGAACAGAGACTTGAGATATTAATAAATGCTTCCAGAGACAGAGTTATGAGTGGTAGACCTTGAAGTTTCCTTAGTTTATTAAATGATTCCATGGCACAGGCTGTTTTCCATAGGCATAGCTTTGGGTATGCAGTCGCTGAACAGAGTGAGATTATCCAGACAAATACACAGTGCTCTTTAACCCGTTCTGCAGATGTACATACATGTGGCAGTGTGCACAAGCTGAGATCTCTTCTGAAGTCCCACCTGAAGAAGCTGCTCCTGGCTACACTGATAACCGTGTTTTGCTATCATGCCTTTGTTAAACAGTGATTTTGTTTCTGCTCCTAAAATAAGGCGGCAAACGGGGAGTAGAGCATCAGGCACCAAGGTGGCACGCACTCCATTTGGAGTATGCCCACCATTACTATAAACTCCACTATAAGGAGAGCGATATCAAACAGTGTTGGCAGGTAGAAATTCGAACATATATACGTATATATGTTCTTCAGATATGAACTAGCATAAAGGAATTTCTAGTCCACATACCAGTTTAAGTTCGTAAATCCTATACAGATAAATGCATATTAAAGAGAAAATCCTTAAGTAAAACACTGAAGTTAATGCTGTTAATAAATTAAGTTAAAAAATAAACGTCAAAAAAACCTGATTTCTCCACATTCAAGAAACAGGTAGACTAACAAGATGTTAATCAGAAGAAAAAAAAATCTGAAATGTTTCAGAGGTTTTATAAACCATATTAATTATATTTCACATACGCTTTATATTACTCTCTTAGAAGAGCATAAAAATGTAAACATTTCTTGGCTTTTTCCTCCTTTTTGTTTGAAATAGTCTACTCACAGTCCATGCAGGATCTTTCCATCAGATATCTTCCGTCACTGAAGACTTGAGTTTAAGACAAAACAAAAGAACTGTAATAAAAAGAAATCTAGAAAACTATTGTAGCCTAACAGTACTTTCGCATTCACTTGATTTATTTAGCATAGCCACAGAACATAATAATTTGTACATTCAGTCACATTAAAAACAAGGAATTACAAAGCAGTCCACATTTAATCTAAGTGCATTCCTTTGGAGTAACACAGTTCCTTTTGTTTCACTTGTATGTCTTCATATGCCAAAGGCCATCATTTAAATAGTGGATATTTTCAATACCAATCCCTTTGTTGACCTTCTCACTGTAGAAGGAGGAAAAAGGTATAGAGTATTAGCTAGGTTAAATATTAGAGCAGTACAAAATACAACATTTGAAGTAGACAATGCAACATGTGTCAACTGAAGGGGAGAAGCTATCATCCACACAGTCATAATCTCTAAGAGCAGGTGGAAAAGAAACAATATTTGTTATTACATGTACCCACATTGCTCAATGATAAGACAACAATATTTGCCTTCCACGTTTTGTCAACAACCTTCCGCAATATTTTTTAACTACTTCTTTGTGGGAGGGAGCTCTTCAGACAACACTTCTGCTACTTTTCTTAATTTTAGCACTTCTCTATCAAAGTAGCACAGCGGTTGTTTGTGACTCTCGCCCTCCTAGCACAGGAGGTGGTGTAACATGACTGAAATGTGGAATGTGACAACTTCTGGTTCCAAGTGTACCACTGACACAATCAAATGCAGGTGAGCTGCTTCGCTGCTAGTTGCAGGACATCTGCCCACTTAATAAAGAATTATAACTGCTAAACTTATGTGCCAGGGCCTTGCAGCATGTTACAGACATACTATCCTTCTGTATCTTTTGAGTCACATCATCCTTTAAAAATGATTGTTTTGTGTGTCTGCATTGGATTTGTGTTCATCTTTTTTCCAGTACATTATTCCATGGAAAAATCTAGTTTTGTCCCAAAAAACAAGACAAATCTCATCATTCTAGGACTGAGAACAAGTTCCATTCCCCTGGAGAATATCATTTACTGTATTTACACTAAGCGTTCCATTACTTATACAACTTGTCTAAAAGTAATCAGGGAAGAAAATACTGCCATGTTGCATTAACACATCATGTATCATAATCACACCAAGTGACTGAAATCATAGTTTCATAATTTTCTGGTTTAAACAATATCACACAAAAAAGCATGCTAAGGGGCTGCACAGATCACTAGCGTTTCATTTTCCTCTCCAGTTCATGTTGCTTCTCACAGGAACAGGATATTCGGCTGCAAGGCTGCTGAATTCAAAGTTAGGGTTAGGAATACAGATAACCTTGGTTTGCAGTTATCACAGCAGATGACTGCACATGTAGGACTGGGACAAAAGTAGCTATTCTTTCCACCTGCTCTTGGAGTCTTTTGAAGGCACTACAAAGAATCCTGAGGAACATAATTCCTCAACAGCTACAGCAGGTCCAAATCCAGGTTGTTGCAGTTCCACTCTATCCCTGTCCTCTGTAACACATTCCCACCTCTCTGCCTTGTGCTACCATTCCGATTTAGGACCGCAGAGGGACCCAGTACAGACGATGACCCTGCTGAGAATCATCCCCACAACAAGGAGTGACTTGTTTTCATCAAAATCAGCATCCTCACCCACGCAAGTGCTAGGCAGGGCTGGAACCAACACAGCCCAAACCTCCTGGGTGCATCTTACATCCTGCTGCAAGACGTTATAGAACTTAAAATGACAAACTGGTTTAGCTACTTATAATTTAGCACTATCTGAATGCTAAGAACAACTAACATCCATTTCTATTTTTTGTCTCTTTTCCCTCTCAAATAGTTTTCAGTTGATGTTTATCCCCTGAACAGTCCTCTACATTTCACAAGCAGCTCAGCTAAGGTAGTAAGCACATCAAGCAGGAATGCTGCGTATGGGTACCAGGCGAAAAAAAGGCGAAGGCCAGAGGAAAGCCCAGCTGGTCAACCAAGTATCAGCATGACTTTAGTCTCTGCTGTCCCTGCAGACAAAAAACACACTTCAACGTTTTCAACCCCCTCAAATCCAAATTACATCTCTTGCCCAGCCCAGGTAGTAAGTACTCTATACAAATAATTCTTTGTTCAGCCACATCTTTGAGAAAGTATGAACAGAGAGCAAGAAATAGTAACATTCAGCGGTAGTCCTAATGTGCATCTTAAAATCCATGGTCACATGAAAAGAACTATTTTCATTCCATTTGGTAAAAAAGTAGGGAAGATACTCCCTGCCTCCTCCTCTTTCCCTGAATATTAATCAACAAAATGAAACCCTAAAAAATTCTGTACTTGAACAACATATGCTGCAACAGTGATGCAGTAACCTTGACAGTGGTGCTTATTTTCCAAACTAACATAGGAATAATGACATGGGACAGGGTATATTTCAATTTTTAAAACACTTACATGTCCTCAGCTGACATCTTCATTACTCCCACACATAACGCATGTTGTTTTCCCTCTGCCATTATTGCCTACAAATTACCGCTAAGGAAAACAGATTTTTTCAAAACTATTTCAGAAAAGCAAAGGCAATATGAGGAAACAACTTTCCAAAAAGTTTCAAAATCCCATGTTGAACTTTCACCCTTTTAGTAATTCTAGAGCTCTACCTCTTAAAGATAAGCAAAACAATGCACTGCATTTAACAACTGAATCACAGTGTGTAGAACAAAGCATGTATTTACAAACTTCCAACAGCAACTACAGAAAAAGATCTCCCAGCACTACACTCCATTTCTTCCTTTGTGCCTAACACTGAGAGATGATACTCTCGCCCTTTCTGGAACAGGGCTGCACGTGTTCGTGGGGCCATTTTAGATTCCAAGTTACAGAAGAATTGAGAGACAAATCTAAAAAAACCAGAAGTACTGAAATCAGACGTGTCCTTTCCAAAGCTTAGCAACACGTGATGCTAACTGCTGATCTTTTCCTACAGCATCTAACTAACAACAAAAGCAGCCCAGCTTGGTATTATTAATGCTGTATTTGCTCAGGGTTCCTTTCTCAGTAATATAATAAGCAGGAGTGAATTAGCATACTTTCCTCATTTTACATATGCTAATTTCATCAGACACATAGAGCAAGTCCTGACTACAGCAAAGCTGATCCTAAAGATCTTTCCAAATTCCCTAGGAAGAGGAACAAATTCTTCCATAACTGAAGGAGATACAAGATTGATTAAGGAGGCAGGGGACACATTACACTGTACCTCATCTATCCGTTTTTACAGTTCTGCATAAAATCACAAAAGTGGAGCTCCACTTATCAGTTAGATTAATGGAACAGCACCCCACCCAACAGCACAGCAGGAATAATTATTTGGTTCGGAATGTCACAGTAAGTAAAAAAAATTAAGAACAATTTTAACCTTGTCAAATAACATCTGAACCTCTGCAGCTCTTTTCGGATTACTAGTTATTGCATGAAATACCATTAAAATCCAAAGTCATTCAGATTATGATCAGCTGAGAACACAAAAACAGAAATTTAACTCATCTCACAGCAAGCAGTAATTCATAGTTAAAGAAGGATACAACAACAGTATCAACGGCAGCAGGGTAAAGTTTTGCTCCAGGAGACGTCAGGCCAGGGCACATTATATTAGCTCCACTTAGTACAAATTTAATGGCGCCTTTATCAACCTGCTGATGTGGTAGAATAAATGGGTCTAGGAAGGGAAAGATACAGCATTACAATTAATACAGTAAGATGACAACATGAATAACTCATTATCAAGTCAGTTTAGATGGGGCGATTAGATATATAGTGCGCTGCAAGGGTAGGAAATTTGAGAAACAATTACCGGAGCTCCTGCTGGGCTGTACTGTCCTGAAAGGACACAAGTACTGTTCTCCCAGACCACAGCTTTTATCTGAGAATCAAAGGATAATCCAACACTAGGCCTATGCCTCCTGCGTACTCATATACCCATATACCGAGTAACAATTTTAACAAGTTCCCCCAATAAAAACAATCATGCAAGTGCCACATACTACCGAGGTCTCAAAACCAAGGGGTCTTAAATCCCTCAAATTACATGTATAACCTCTTACACGAAGAAAGAAACGGTTTAACATTAACAGGACAAAAAAGGCAGAGATGGACAAAATTGATGAAAGCCATCAGCTCTCCAACCCATCCTTAAGTGCACGCGCCTTCTTGAAGTATTTCAAACACTGAGATTCGACTGAATAACATTTTTAGGGACACCTATGCTCATCCAAATCAGCGTAACACAATCAAGTAGAACAGTGAGAACAGCAAGAAAAATAACACAAGAGAGTAAATTGTAAAAAGTAAAAAGCATGCATCATAAATTCTTACAGGAGACAAGCATATGTTACATCATTAAACTCATAATTAAAGAATATTTTTCTTGTAAGAACCTACAAGCATTTGGAAGGAAGCAAAAAGGGTTTAAAGGAAGACTTGAAAGAACAAAGATAGGGACTAAGAACAGGGAATTTAGATCTCTGTCCCAGGGAAACCTCTCTCAAGACTTTTTTGCACAGCTTTGCACAATTTAATTCTTAGAAATCAAAGTTTTGATTGCTTAACATATAGCATTACAATAATTACGGGGAAGCAATCCATATAGGCACCTGAAACAGCAAAGCAATAAATTACAGTTGAGAAGGTATACTATGTCTTTAAGATCTATTCTGGAATATATGTATGCATGTAAGTAGTAAGTTCTTTTTAATTCGGTTCTACAGAAGTCCTGCGGAATCATGCGCTCACCCCTCTCTCTCCACCACTGCCATCCTCAGGAAACTTACATTTGTGAAGCAACCTTAGTGTCGGGTAAAAAATCCCTTCTCTTTGTCTGAAGAACAGCAACTCCCCATTCACAGTGAGGATTTCTATATGTTCATGACTGCAAGATTTAAAAAAAAAAAAAATATTATTCCAATAGCTACTTAACCCTTTTATAGTTTCAATAAAATATTTCACTTCACAGAGTCTGGTCTATCTTGGTATCTGAGAATTAAGACAGTCAATTAGCAAGAAAATTTAAAACTAAAAATATTATCTTTTTTTTAATGGTTTGTTCTTCAACACTGGCCTCCTGCGCACTTCCTTCCCCTTTAAAAAAAGAAAGAAAAAAAAAAATCTACAAACATCCAGCTGTTCACAAACTGCATTTCTTTGGGTTTTTTTAAATGCAATACAAAGAGTGGACAAGGAGAAGGAATCATCAAAAATATATTACCCTCTATTTCAAAAAAAAAAAAAAAAAAGAAAATAATCCAGACAATATATGGAAGCCCAAAAATAGTAAAAAAAAAGCTACTGGAAGCTATCCAAACAACTTTGAGCTTCCATATCCATAAAGCTGAATGCTTCCCTTCAACAACAGGCCAATCCCTGGAGAGTCCCTGAATACGTTGCACATTCACTACTAAGCAGCATTTTTGTTTTCCTCAAACATCCTACTAGCATGCCTTCAAGAGCGTGATGAGCACATGCAAACTTTCTGGTTTGACCATAACATGGACTACTATCTATTAAGAAATGATAGATGCTTTTCTAAAACACTAGGTCCATCTACTATACAAAATAAACATATAAAGGAAGCAATCCTATCACCTTGGAAGCAAAGGATAAGAGAAAAGAAACTTACCATCTCACTATTTTGACTGGGTCTTTCTTTGGCATAATTTGGTTTAGCCATGGTTCAATAACAGGAAACTGGTCTATCAGCTGATTTTTAATACCTTTAATAACTGAAGTCTTCAGCTGGATGCAGTTTGATACATTCTCCTTTTCATCAAATCTGTCAAGCAAGTGAAAGTATTTCAGAAATGCACAATTTGCTGCCCCAGAGCTGCCATATCTCAGCAGCATTCTTCAGAAACGTTTATAAATTTTCTGTAACACCTTAGCAGTACCGCATCTGTCCAACTCCCAAATCTAGAATTTCATGAGGCTTAAATTTGTCCCCTGGGAACACTGGGCCAGAAGGCAGGGAAGTTCCCACTAGCAGGCTGCCTTCATCCCTAAACTTCACGTACATCCATGAAACATGTTTTTAGCCTCACAGATACACCCTGGCACACAGCGTTATTTCATCCAACTCACAGAGCAGACTTTGCTGGTGACACCAACCCCTACAGCTCTGTTCAGATGTATTTATAAAAGTCCTTCACCTTCACTACAGATGTACGAACTGCGCTTCGTACCACCCCAAACTCCAGACAAGTTAATGACTCAGCTCACTTTTCAGTTTTCTTTCTTTTAACAAGCAAGTGCCCAAGCGGCCCAGGCCAGCGCGCCCGAGGGCGACGCTGAGGGCTGAGGGCGCGCCCCGCGCCCCGGGGAGGCCGAGGCGGCGGCGGGGGCCGGCGGGGAGCGGGGCCGGCCGCTCCCGCGCTGCCCCAGCCCCCGAGCAGGGCCTGGCCGTGCCGGTCCCGCAGGCGCAGCGCTGAGCCCGGGCCGAGCCCCGGGGCAGAGAGGGGCGCCGGGCCCGCCCCGGCCCCCCCTTCTCCCACCCTCCCGCCGCCCCCGAACCCCGGCCTGGTGGTGGCGGCGGGTCCGGCCCCACTCACTTCTTGAACATCCTGGGGGCGGTGGGCGCCGGGCGGGCGAGTGCCTGGGGCCGGGCGTGGGGCCGGGCGTGGGGCCGGCGGGCGGCGGCGCGGGCACCCACAGCCTCCGCGCTCCCTCACACGAGGCTCCCGGCCCACCCCTCCGCGCCAGCCGGAAGCGCCGCCCCGCTTTACGGCCTGTCGCGCCGCTCCATAACAACGGAACGCGCCTGGCGTCACGGGGGCGGGCGGGGACTACAATTCCCGGCGGGCGGCGCGGCGGGCGGCGCATGCGCACTCGGCCCCCGTCCCCTCCCGCTCCTGAGCACGACGCTGCCGGGAGGGGCAAACGCCAGCCCTAAAAGCGATCGTTTCTTAAAAATCAGCCCAGCGGTTTAAAGGGGTCGCATTGCGGACAGACGCTTTGCCCGTCGCGTTCAGAACTGCGTACGGACGAGGCGCGGGGCGCGAATTCCCCTCGTTTTCAGACCCTTGGCCAAAGCGCCGCGCCTCGCGCGAGAGCGGCCGCGTGAGGCTGGCGCGCGAGCTTCCGTGCCCGATACCTGCAGACACGGCGCCGTTTTCCCGCTTTTCATTAAAATAAAGCCTTCAAAAGAAAACCAAGCTGCTAATAACTACTGACATCATTTAAACACGAAAGGTGTTTAACAGGAAAAAACGCGGCCACCTTCGAAAAAGCAATGGAGAAGCTGTCGTCCCCCCGTTCCGGAACAGGGCACGAGATCCTGCCTACAGGGTGCTGAAAAAAGGGTGCATTTCTTGTCCAACGGCGGACGCTGGAGCCGGCCAGGGAACCGGTGGGAGGTGACGGTGCCACGTCCTTCAAGGCGGAGAAGGAGCAGAAGAAACCTGGCTCCCAGCGAAGATCTCGACCGCCAGACAGAGAGATGGGTGCTGGTGAAGGCCATTACGCTACATAGCGTTTACTAGAATCAAATTAGGTTTTGCTTGGTGATGGCTGCAGCCATCATGAATATTAATAGAAAAATGTAGACAGAGTGAACTTCCCACACTGCTTTTTAACTCTTTGAAGAGCAGACATGCACCTTTCTGTTCCTTAGGCAGGCAGCTGCTATAGAAGCACACGTGCAGGCGACCGTCCTATTTCTTTTTAGAGTAATGGAAATGTTACCGCTGGCATAAAGGGGAGAAGGGAGAGGACATAAAAGACCAGGTCATCATTTATGCTAACTACCAAGTTCTTTTTTCCATGCAAAACAAATTAATCAGCTTAGATACTATAACAACTAATTAAAACCTAAAGAGTTACATCAGTCATACAAAGTAAAATCAAGCCTTTATACGTGGTATCATTTATTCAAATAATGAAATACAGAGTCAGGAACACACTAGTAACTTTTTTAAAGGATAGGAATGAACTATGGCATTATATAAATATTCAGGCATTTAACTCATGAACGCCACCTCCACCTACTTTGTAGCATCACTAAAAATACTAAGCTATAACCCAAGAATTCAGTTTTAACTGAAACATAGCGACATTGCTCATGCCCAGATTAGAAAGTGAGAACGGGAGGTTATCACACTGACAAACTATTCCATACATTTTTTTGTGCTCCTCAGAATAACTTCTATTAAATAATACTTTGCCAAGTAAGCGATCCTTGCAGGTGTGCTCACATTTTTAAAAACTGTAGTGAAAAATTCATCATACACCCACCTCAAATGTTACCATAAGTTAACTGAAATGTACTTAAATGAAACGCAAGTTAAACTTTTACCCTTAATGACCCCTGATAAATATAGCACATCTCACTGAAACCATCCAAACCACTGGTTTCATGCTAGCCTAAAACAGCAAGATGCATTCCTAATTTTCAAAAATGGCTTTGTGTCAACAGGAAGCTCTTATCTGCTATTATCTCATCATTCTTCTGCTACCTTAAAGCACCGGCACCACTGGCTCCCTTCAGGGCTGAGCTAACCTCGAGTCTGGTCTCAACATCTCCATCTTCTCTTCCAAATGCTTTTTGTTGGTGTAGCTGCAACGACTTCAAGGCCAGCTAACTGCTTGCCCAATCTAAATTTGCTTGTACAAAGGATTTTTGAAGAAGGCTCTGAGCACCTAGGCTGGAATTCTGTAATACAGCTCTCATTGTTCAGCCTCACCACCAAAAAGCGGGAGACCTTTGCTCCGGTTGCAGCGTCACTTTTAAGTAACAGAATTTTAAAAGCATGGTACCCGGATAAGACTGACAAGGCAAGAAGTGCATCCATCAATGCCTTTACAACCCCTCCAACTCTGAGACAAACCACCCTTCACGATCATGTGCTAAATAGAAAGGTTTAGAATCTCTCCCCCCATATGTTTCAGTGGGAAAAGGGCAAAATCCATTGCACCTGGCTTTCTCCTGGGTCCCTAACACTTTACCTTGCCTTCACCCGCTCTCTCACGAATCCCAGACCGTGACTGGTCAGGACCTGCCTATTCTGATGGGACACAGTCACTGACTTTTCCCCACCTGAATGACTGCACAGACAGGATAACCCTCCTGCTTCTGCAGGAAAAGGGACACTTACTCATGTCTCCTCTTTTACAGATCCAATTGTTTTCACAAATGAAGAATCTGTAGAAATTCAAGATCTCTTACATCTCTACACCTCTTACTTAATTTGGCTTAAGTGAACATGACAGTTACTGGGAACAGAGGAAAACATGACAGCATATTCACACAAGTTTTATTTACTTAGCAAACCTGTTTATTTCTGTTACATCTGACTTAGAATGTAACTTATTAGCACTTGGAAACTATACAACCTGTTCTAAAGCCAGTCAAAAACAGACTGAAGCTTTGTGGTTTTTTTAATCGGGAAAAAGTACTTTTCTACACATCACTAGCATTAGGTTTCAGGCCTCAGGAGCTGTCTGGCAGTTACTCAGACAGAAAACACGCTCCAGAAAAACCTCAGTAAAATTACGTTCGTCTCTCTCTGAATCACAGTTTCTGTCAAGACAAGTTAGCCTATCTTTTTCTATCAAACACAGAACTGCCAACAGCCTTCCCCCGAGGAGCTCTGCTGTCAGGAAGGCAGGTGTAAGCTCTCGGCTGAAGCCCTTGGCGAAATCTCTTCTGGAACAAAACCACATCGCTTGCTTTGTGACGTTTTCTCCAGCTATTTTTTCAACAGTGATTGAATCCCAACGACGCTCTTGGAGAAGTTCACTTTTCCTTTGGTAACGGATACACCAGCATCAAAAAAGAGCCACTACAGGTCCGTGATTGCTGATTTTGCTTCCAAACGTTTAAAAAAACCCAAAAAAAACCAAAAAAACCCCCCAACCCTCGGCTTTAGCCCAATGCAAGTCGGTATATATTAAAATTCATCTGTGTTAAAATTCATGTATATTAAAATTCATATATATTAAAATTCACATATATTAAAATTCATATATATTAATTTTTTTAATGAAAAAGTTGACACTAAATGATTGTTTATAAATAAACGCTAAGAAAAATCCTTTCCAAAATACGCGAACAGGCCGAAGCCTTCAGCTTGACCGCCGGCTGCCAGCAGAGCCCCCGGGTCTAATTAAGCCAAATTTGGTGCCACATTTACCTCAGCCAGAAGCCCCCGCGGCCAGCGACAAGCCGGACTTCGGCTTCGTACCCGCCCCTGCGGGCCCTGCCCCGGCGGGAGGGCGGGCGGCAGCCGCCGAGGCCGCCCGGTGCCGGCCGGGCTGAGGGGACGGGGGACGCGGCGGGGCGGGGCGGGGCGGGCAGGCCCCGCCCCTCGCCCCGCCCCTCTCCCCGCCCCTCGGCGCTCCCGCCACGCGAAGGGCGGCGGCCACGCCCCCTCGCCGCACGACGCGGCCTGCGCCGGCGCGCCAGGGGGGTTAACGAGCGCGCCCGTTACGAGCGGCCGGCAACGATGATCACTTCCGGTAGGTCAGAGGGCAGCGGAAAGGAGCGGGGGGAGCCGGCGGGAGCAGGGCGTGCGGGCAGGGCCGCCGGGCCGGAGGTGGGGCCCGCCGCCTACCCGGGCTGCCCGGCCGCGCTTCCGGGCGGCCGCGCCCCAGCATGCACGGCGACCGGATGTGCCGCCATCTTTAGGCTCCCTCTCTGCCGTGTATTGACAATAACAAGCCCCGGGCCGGGCCGTCCCCCCCTCAGGAAGAGCGAGCAGGAGGCAGAGAGGGGGGAGGCGGGAGCCCGAGGAGAGCGGGCCGCGGGGGGAGAGCGGGCCGGGCGGCGGCGAGGGAGCGGGAGGCCTGTGGGGCGAGGGGCTGGAGCCGAGGCGTGAGGGAGCCGCGCTCTGCCTTCCCCGCTGCTGCTCGGCGGAGACGAGGCGGCCGGAGCAGGAGGGGAGCGGAAGGAAAAGCTGGGGGAGCGGGCAGCCGTGGGGAGATACTGGTGTTGGAGAGAAGAATTGAAAGAAGCTAGTGGGTGGCGAGAGGCAGGAACGGAGGCGCTCCGCTGAGAAAGGAGTAAAAGCAGGAAAGACAAACTACGAGAAGAAGCAAAGTAATAAAGAAAAGGGGAAGAGAGGAGATAAAGTGATTCCTCCGAGAAAGAAGAAAGCGAAGGAGAGGGAATACGGAAGGACTCCACTGATGAGAGAGAGGAGTTGAAAGACCCTCCCCCCGAGAGACACCACACAGAGACTGACTCCCAAACTCTCTCTCTCTCTCTTTGTCACACCACAAGGATTTGATGCCCCTCAGCCTGTTCACTTCTGTGTGTTCATGTTTCCCACAGGTTTCTCTTCCCCCAACCCCCCAGCTGCAGCCCAGGAGGTCAGACCTGCCACTGATGGTAATACCAGCAGCAGCTCCTCCTGCAAGAAGAGAAAGTTAAATAACAGCAGCAACAGCAATTCTGAAAGAGAAGAATTTGATTCCATTTCTTCCTGCGCCTCTTCTCCTTCCAAAAACACCTCCTCATCATCTTCCTCCGTCATCACCACCTCCTCGTGCTCCTCCTCAGGGGTTGCCTCCTCTAACCATCACCTCCAGAAGAAGCTGCGCTTTGAGGACTCCGTGGATTTTATTGGACTCGATGTGAAGATGGCTGAAGAGTCTTCTTCCTCCTCCTCTCCTGCTGCCTCTTCTCAACAGCAGCACCAACAACAGCTCAAAAATAAAAGCCTTTTAATTTCGTCAGTGGCTGTGGGGCACCATGCAAATGGCCTGACCAAAGCTGCCTCCTCTACTGTTTCCAGTTTCGCCAACAGTAAACCTGGCTCTGCTAAGAAATTAGTGATCAAGAACTTTAAAGGTAACAGGCCATAATTTGTCACAACCTATGGGGAGCTGACGCTCAACTTTGTGTTTTGTTTTCAACATGAAAACTGGTTGGCTTTCAAATAGCTGCAAGTTTTACAGGAAATGCTTTTCTGTGGTGAACGTTTCTATACTTCTGTAAAGGGGGAATAATGTTTTCTGATGCATACTTGCCTAGTCATGTACACATCCTGAGCCACACTTCGCTGCTTGGGATTATTTTTCAGACTCCTTTCGCTCTATCTGTTGAGAAGGCTTTAACTTGTATGTTAGACGAAAGGTTTTACTATATAAGTGTGTAAATCGCCTTTCTTCAAACTTTAATGTTTGGTATGTCTTTCCTAGTAATCCTGATTCAGGGCTTGGTATATTTTTTTAGCCCAGTTCATGATAAGTCTTTGCAAAGAATGTGTTGATTTTTTTTAATTAGGCCTGAATCTGTATGTCTTGCCTCTATCTACATCTGTTTATAGGTTAATCTGCCTGTGCTTAGTTTTAAATGTTGAAACTAAGGTGATTATCAGGCTATTATGACGGATTTCCTTTCTGGTTTCCCCACTTGCCTTTAAAGTAGGTAGTTCAGATTTTTGCTGAGTGTTTTTCTTGCAATATCTTTGACGTAATTTTTATTATTTAACTCTTTAATGTCTTTTCTCTGTCTTAACATACTCTCACTTTACAAGCTTACATTATTTTATAAATTCTCTCAAAAGAGGTATTTGAGATTCTCGAGTATTGTTACTAGAGACCAACTGAAGCAGAGAAATGAAACTTTTCTGCTGTGATGCTGCTTCATTTTCTAGTAAACAAAAATACAAATAGATGTGGGCAGAAAGCTTAGCTAAAATTCTGACATTTTTTTCCCTATGAAGATGGGGAAATTGTGGGCTTTTCTTATTTCCTGCCTTTTGCTACCTTCTAAAATAGTCTTGATAGCTTGCTTTCTTGGGTTGTTTTTCTTTTTCCCCATGTGTTTGGGGTTGGGGGGGTAAAAGATATTGCTAACGTTAAAATTAATTTCTAACTACGCAATTGATACAAATATTCTACAGAGATATCGCAGAAGGTAAGGATTAGGATTATTTTAGCCACTGTGATGGTTTACAGCAATTCATGATCACAGTGTAACTTCTTGCTTTAAGGTCCTCCTAATTCTCAAAAATGTCCTCCGCCCATTGTGTCATCATCAATTTATTTGAATATTTTAAAATTTATACTTATGATGACTGATAGTGAGAAATAAGTGCTACTTTTCTGTTGCTTGTACGCTGTTATCTTTAAGGGAAGTCAACTTTTCATGTTTAAAATATTTGTTAGATGTCATGGATTGCATGGTGCTGTGATCATCATTGCTTATGAATTGGTATTTGAATCACTTGCCTAAAAAGGATGTTTCAAGAATCTGCTAGCTTTGCTTTTTATTTACTCTCAGATGCTAAACTGAATAATAATCTTAGAGATTATTGTCTTTATCTTAGCGTGATAGCAATAACATCCTTTACAACTTAAATAACTTCCTAAAATCCAGAATCTTGTATTTACTGCTGACTAGGATACTCATTAGTTGCTAGTGAAAACAGGCAAGTCCACTTGTAGTTAGTTGTCTCTCTAGATTCTTACAATACAGCTAATGTTGGAATATTGTAGGGAAATGCTTGGGAGGACAAAAAAATTACTTCTCTCTGTTTGTTATTTCTAGAGAAATCATACATTTAAAATAACATAATTTGTTTTTTACCTTTAGGTATGTAAAAGTCCATTTTAATAAACTCTGGGCCAGTTTCACCTGTTGGTGGCATGGATGTGCGTGTGACTTCCTCCCTAAATTTTCTTCTCCTTCCTTCTCCATTCGGGAACCTGCTTATTAGAACAAAAATGGTCATTTTGGCTAGTTATGAGAATACACAGAATTTTAAAATAGTCCTGGTATTCTGACGGTGTGACTTGGGGAATCTCTTTTAGCCTGTTGTAAATGCTTTAGTGCTGCTGAAGATGCTGCATAGCAGGCACATCTCTAGAAAGGAGGCTGAAAAAAATAACGTCAAATCTTCAAAGCTTGAGATATTTGAACATTAAAAGAGGGTTTAACTAACAAATACCCACTGGCCAAACCCAAGACAGATGTAAATGGATTACTTTAAAATAGGAAGGTTTTCCTTGCGACCATAAAGCCAGTATTATAATTACAGTATTTCCATGCATGTTTCTTGAGGGTTTCTTTCCAACTGTTAATACAGAGTAGAATTAATGAGCAGTAAATTAAAAAAATAAGCTATACGCAATTCTGTATCTTTTAATCCATTTTTTTCGGCTTTTATGTTCACTTTCTTTTAGCTGTGCTGTCCTGGTAGTGAAAAAGAGTGTAATGAAGATGTAGATCATTCTTGCTGGTTTTTAGCTTTTTATCCCATCTTGAGCTGCTCAGACACAGTATTGTGATTTTTATAAATCACACATACTGTTTGGGCTACAGATACTGTGATGTGCATGTGAAGAGCATGTGAAGAGCAATGCTGAATTTTTACAATGCGTTACTATTTCAAATTTAAATAAGATACTGCTTTTACACTAATGCTTTCTTTTCATGTAAGTATAAATTAAAATCTAGAGCACCAGCCCATACCTCTTTCCTTTCAAAGCTATTTTCATTTCTGTAAAAGGCAAAATGTTCTGCTTTTTCTAAATACTTTCTCAAACTCTATGTAATTTCTTTCAAAGATAAACCCAAATTGCCTGAAAACTACACAGATGAAACCTGGCAAAAACTGAAAGAAGCTGTAGAAGCTATCCAGAACAGTACTTCAATTAAGTACAATTTAGAGGAGCTCTATCAGGTAAGTGCTTTAAGTAAAAGCAACGGGGTAGGGTTTTTTGTTTTGTCATTGGATTTTTTTTGCTTAAAACGCCTTTGAATCAGTGGTAAGAATATGACATTTTGCTTGATAGCTGCTTTTTGTCATTGGAAAGCTTTTCATCAAATAGTTTCTCCAATTTTAAAATCATCAGTAAAAATTTCACAAGACCTAACATTGAACTCAGAAATTTTTTTACTTGCCACAACATAATCCAAGGTATGGTTTCCCTTGTAACAGTTGACAAGAATTAAATAAGGCAAGGAGCTGTATTCCTTTTACTGTTTTGGGGTTTATGGTGTGTAGCTGCTAAAGGAGAAATGTGAAATCCTAAAACGGTGGTGTTTAGGTAAGAAAAAGACGATTTATATTAAAATACACTCCTTTTTCTGAAGACAGTATCTGTTCATGATTAAGGTTCATAAATCATTTAAAAACTGAAACTTTTTATTTGACTTCTTAAAAGTAAGTAGAATACAATTTTTCTTCATGAATTGTATTATTTTGGTTTGATTGTAATTTTTTATCATTCAGCATTCTGTCTATTCTAACAACTGAGAATGAAAATTTATTCCCAGCAACAGCTCTGATTGTTTTGCCCTAAATGTTTTAGGAAATCATCAGACTTGAACTGCATTTCCTAACTTTTTTTATATGCTCCGCTTCTGCTTTTTCAGCTGAATGTGTTAGGGATACTTCTCCCTCTCCTCACCTTTTCCCTACTAACATCGTGCTACTTGTGGTTTTAGCGGCCTAGCAACAGTACTGCTTTAGCTAGGTATTAATAAGCACTTACACCTTTTGCTCTACTTTTAAAGCCTTCATTTCCTGGTTAGTTCTTTGATTTGTCCCTATGTGTGTATATAGCCTTCTCTCCATCTGTTTTTAGTGTCTCTTCTTCCCCTGCCCTCCCCTGTTCAATAAAAGTTGCACTTGGAAATAACTGATTTCTGTGAAAAGTAGAGCGAAAAATCCTGTTTGCACAAGGTTTGGGGACTGATTTAGGGAAGGATAAATTGCCATTCTTTGTGGAACCAAGAACATCATGGGCCAAGTTCCTCAGTCCAGTGCATTCTTAAGCTCATTATATAATCTTTTATAATGTTCAATTAATCTAAAAATAGCTTTTTTAACAGTTTGTCAGGATAATATATAGTATTGATAAAGTAACAGCAGTATTATTACTGTTGCAAAACTTGGTGAAACTAATAACAAATTGCAATCCACTGTATTGGCTGGTATTGTAAATTACTTACTCTAGACTGAACAACAGAGCAAGTAAGTGTTAATTAAATACTTGAAGGATATCCAAAATTGTTTAAAAATACAAAGTTCTATTGAAAGCCTTGCTTCTGCTTCACAGTTATCACTTAGATTTCTGCTCACTTTTACCACAGGCTTAACTTAATGTTGCTTGTGCTCAGAAAACCAAAAACACGCTTTTTTTCTTTTAAATCTCAGTTTTAACATTGTAATAACTTTAGATACTTTTCAATGAAATAGAGTGCAATCAAGTATGAAATTTTTCCTCTTTTTTTCATAAATCTAAAAATAAATGTCTTGATTTAAAAATAGTAATAGGAATCACTAGTGTTTTTAAGTGCTAACTAAACTAATGTCATTTCTGAACAGCTGCTTGGTAAATGGATCTGATGCCAAATATGCCTTGGCAGACACCATTATCCAAGCATAGAGGGGAATTGCAAAAGAGTCTGCAAAAGTTCTGCTACACACCTCAAAACAGGATACTTCTTTTTTTAATGGAGTTATTTGGTTTAACTCTTGTCTGTGTTGGAAAATCCCACGGAGCAAACGTTTTGAGGCTTTATTTCTTTCTGGGACACTAGCTTCGTACTTGTTTTGTTCCTCCCCAGCAAGAGAAATTATACATATCTTTGAGTAGCTGAAGTGCTGCAGAATTGAAAGCTGCTTTATTAGAATAATTTTCCTTAGCTTAGTACCAGAAAATAGAGATGTAGATCTTTGGTACCAGGTCCCTAGTTAATTTTTTTTTAAATCAATCACATAGTTAAGTACTTCTGGAAAGTTCTGATTTTTCTCTCATCAGAGCTGTGTTCAGTTCTTTTTCCTACTTCTCCCCAGCACACAAACCCAGGTGTGGATGCTGCAGTGGAAAAAAAAAAAAAAAAGGAAAAAGAAAAAAACCACAGAATATATGCTGCTTTGCCTTCAGATGTTCTGACCATCTTCAGGGCACAGATTCTCCGATCAGAAAGCTTTATTCCAGTAATTCAGAGCAAGATAATTTTTGTGAACTAGAGCCCCTAAAGCTCCTGGGGAATTTTTGATACGTTACAATTACTGTTGTGTAACACCAGTAATTAAATTTGCAAAGCATAATATTGCAGTAGTCGTGTTATGCTCCACAGAGCAAACCTTAGTAAAAGTTTTTGTATTCGTGTCCTTAGAAAGTTCACTTGGGCAGAATTCACAAATTAACATCCAGAGAAATGTTTTGATTTTATCAGTGAAGATGTAGAAGTTTTGCACTTGATGTTCAAACACTCAATACTAGCAGACGTGTTTAACACTTTGGAATTTCTGATACACAGATGCAAAAGCACAGCTTTATATGAGCACTACATAAAAGTAAGTGTATATTAATACACGTTAACTTATTTCACTAAGAGATAATGGTATGCGTTTGTCCATCTGCAGTGCAGAGGATGATTCTTTTAAGGATTTTGGAGCAGCGTGGTTAAATAGTACTTGTTTTGATAGCAGTTATGAAAATGTTGGTAGTTGAGATGGATGAACTGACCAGAAGTACAGCAAAATGGCCGCTGGTGTCCTAGGCTGGTAGGTAGGAGCGAGACTAACTGTGGTTATGCAGGTGACTAGCAAGTTCTATCTAAAACATTCATCTTCCCAGCTCTCAGTTGGCTTCTACAAAGTAAGTGGGAGAAAAGAAACAACTCATTTATTGCACTTGCTGAAGGTCTAATCCGGCTCTTCAAGCTTAGTGTTTTCCATCCTGTTTTCTTCTGAAGTCCAAGTAGCTGTTTCCTGTAGAGCAGGATAGAGGTAGCAGAATAGAGTTGAGCAGTGTCCATAACCTGCTCTGAACAACTGTTTTATATGTTTTCCTGTCACATCATTGTATTTGTTTGGGGTTTCTTAAGTGTTAAGGTTGAGAGTTGAATTTGTTGCTATTTCCAAATATTAAGATATGTACACTTCAGTGATAATTCTGGCTTTCCTAATAATCCTCATTCAGGCCTGCGTTAGTCTTAATTGGCACACTCGCTCGCTATACCTGTTTGTTTCTGACAGTAAGCTTATGCAGGTTTGGTTTTCTTTTGTTGTTATTCTTGTGTGGGATGGTTTTGTTGTGGGGTTTCAGTTATTGTGGTGTGTTTTTGTTTTGTTGTTGGTTTTTTTTTAACTCCTCTATGTCCTGGAGCCAGTATTAGCTGTAGTGTACTTGCTCTAGAAGTTGTTTACTGTTGATACTGAGAATGATTACTGTTGATATTCTAGGATAAGCTGAGGAACTCCTTGTTTAGCTATTTTGATTATTGTACTTTTAGTGGTGGCTGCTTACTGTTTGCTGGTGGCTTCTATTTGGATGGTTGGGAAATATTCTGGGGGACTTCAGTGTAATGGAGTAGATCTGCTCTGCATGCTTCTGAACTACGCAGTCCGTGCATGGTTGCCTGCAGTTGCTGGGGAACAAACTTGATCTTCCAGTCCTTTTTTTCCTATGAGTTGGTTGTACTGACAACTGAATTATTTGCCATTAAAAAAATAAATAAAATTGAGAGGCATTAGTGGAAAATCATATATACCTCTCCTGTCTAGCTTCTACAGATGTTTTACAGAATAATCACATATTGTGTCTTTCACCAATCCACAAAGAGTTAAAGTTGCTCGGTTGCTTTCCAAATCTGGGCAATTGGTATAAACTTTGGAAAAGTCTTGAGTTACACTTACGGACTTAAGAATGCTTGTTTGCTTGATCAGTCTCCAAGACATGTCCCTCTTCTCCCTTCTTGCTGTGAAACACAGCAGCAATTCTTCTAATACTTGATATAATCTAGAAATCTGAGATTTGTCACTGTAAACATCTGGAATGTAGTCATACTATTAAAAATTGTTGAGGATTATAACTAAACCTATTCAGGCAAGGGGTTGATGGATGGAGAGATATGTATATAAAAAATAGGTATATGTATGTACTTTTGGGGATGAGGGAAGCTTAATCAAGGGAAGGACTGCAAAAGGAAATAACACTAGCAGTGCTTTTCTACTAATATCAGTGTGACTTGCAGAGCGCAGCAGTTAATAAAGTTAAGACCTTAAGTGTCTGCTTTGAAGTATGAAACCCAGCAAGCTGCTGGAACATATTAAACTAACATCCTTGTTCTCAGAGATGCAAGTCCTGCAGTTCCTTATGAGATATCGGTACTCCAACTGAAATTAATAAACCGTAAGCAGTTAAGGGCATGGCCTTCCTTTGTCTCTTACTACCATTATAGTGCCATATATAGTGCCATGTCTCTCTGGTGTTTTGCATGCAGCTATTAACTATGTTACAATGAAAAGATGGTAGATTTTTGAGTGAGAAGCAGAAGAATTCCATGGTTGGTTTTGTGTTCCCCGCCGCCTTTCCTTGTAAAACCACATATAAGAATATAAACAGATTTCTTAGTATCTGTTTCTCTTTGCTTCAGGCTGTTGAAAATCTCTGCTCCTACAAGATTTCTGCAAACTTGTACAAACAATTGAGACAGATCTGTGAAGACCACATTAAAGCACAAATTCACCAATTCAGAGAATATCCTTTTTTTAGCTGTTGACAAGCCAAAACATTTTTACCTGCCAGTGTGTGGTGATGGATTTCTTTAGTTCATGACAGTAGGCCATGGTAATCTGAATTCCTAGTTTTTGCATCATTGGGTCTTTTCATTTTTTTTGTGGGATCTCAGAGAACACTACTAGTTCCTTCATGTCTGTAACCATTTGAAAAGTTTGTGAGAAAGTTTCATTGGTATTTGTGAAACACTTTGGCATCTTACAAAAGCTCGTATTAGACTTACAGCAAGGCTTAAAAGGCTTTATTGGCTGTATCACTTCAGGCTTTTTGATGTGCTGATCTTGCCGTGCTCAGGTAAACAGAAAAGTCTTCCAACAAGTAGTTCTTGTTTTCTTTTTGAAAAGTGCTAGTGGTCTGGCAGCATACGATGTTAGTGGTTCAGAGGATCAAAATGTTTTATTTTCAGAAGTTTTTGAGTTGCATCAGATCAAGATCCTGTTAAGTGGATATTAATTAGTACTAGAACTATGCAGTAAACTGAATACAAGTTAAATTTCAAGAAAAAATTTCTCTTGTAAGGTTCTCTCTTAAGGTGAGCTGAAATTAAAGTAGCTGTGTAGTGGTGGGCTCTTACATGTATTGTGGATCATTTGTTTTTGAAGTGTGGGGATATGTATGTTTGTTCTGATCCCCAGGGATGGGAGATTAGACAAAACATTCAAAAGTATTTAGATACTTTTAAAAAAATCATTCAGATAATTTTGATTTCTCATTATTAACACAAGGATCCTCGTTTAAAAATAAGCAAGTTGCAAGAAGTTAACTGGTCCTTTTGGGGAGTAGGTGAGTTTGTTGTGCTCTGTTAAGTGTCTTTAAAAAAAAAATAGTAATGTTCGTTCATTTCATTGCTAACGCTACCTATTAATCATAATTTTCTTAATGATTTCTTCATGGATTCATTGGATAGTGTCCTTTTTCTAAAGAAAATAGACAAATGTTGGCAAGATCACTGCAGACAAATGGTAAGTTTTTTTATCTTTTTAAAGAAAACCAGTTGCCTACTCAGCCTATGTTTTGCTTAACTTTTTCCTTTACAAACACACTGTGCTCCTGAAATGTTGTCTTAAATTTATATAAGGCTTCTTTGTGAAATACAACTGTATCTAGTTTGTTATAAATCGAGCCTTGAAAATACTTGTCTGTAGTGTGTCTCTTGACACATTGGTCTGATCTTCGACACACACGCACCCCCACAAACACACCCAACTCCTAACTGTTGTTTCTGTGCAAACCTTTCTTCTTTTATACCTATTATGAAAGGACCTATTCTTTTATACAGAAAGATGCTAAATGTCACATTGATCATCTCACTCAGATTGGCAGAATATTTTAAACAAATCAACACTGTCTAAGAAAGCACTACCTGAAACCTGTCAGTGGGATTTTTTTTGTTGCTGAACAGAATTTGTGTTGCTCTTCAATTTCAAGAGTAAAATGATTGTGGCTTTTTTATTCTTTCTCATAACAGATTATGATTAGAAGTATCTTTTTGTTCTTGGATCGAACTTATGTACTTCAGAATTCAATGCTGCCGTCTATTTGGTAAGGGCACAAAGAATAAAATTATTGGGGAGTATACTTAAATTATCACATATATCTTGCTGATTTTCAGGGGGTTTAATACAAACTTTGTAGTGACCTGTAAATTAGATGGTGAATGCATACATGCTTGTTGCAAAGGGAGATTTCACTTTTAATTTATTTGCCATGAATTACAGGATTCTTCTAGAATAGCTGTGACAGCAAATTTCAGCTAAGTAGATCTCGGACTCTGGTTTGCACACTAAAAGGAAAGGGCCTGTTCAATAACTGAAGTGCAAGGGTTTGGGCTGCCCAGTTACTGGCTTTAACATTGCATAGTATTCAAACGTCTATAAGTATTTTTGAAGGAAAAAGTTACTAAAATAAAAGCAAGTTACTCTCTTTTGGACTTCAACACCCCCACTCTCCCCCAATATTTTAATAATTTGCAAATGCCCTACAGTGCCTTCGGCACTACCTGAATTACTTTGAAGGAGTGGTGGATGGAGGTCCTGGCTTTTCCTAAAAGTGTCTAGACCCACAGTTTTCAAATTCATGGAAGGTTTTAACTGGCCAAAGCAGAGATCCTTGTCTTTCACATCACTGAGTTCTTCTAAGCTCTGCCTAAGAATCAGAGATTAGAAAGTGATGTACAAAAAAGAATACTGTCCAACAGCTTAACTGTGGAATTGGGACCCAGGATGAAATTATCCTTTTCTCGTGAAGACTGCTGTTCATTCAGTTTCTATCATCCTGCCAAACAAGTGGAAAATAAAGATGCTGCAAAAGTTAGGTGGTTATTTGGGAAAAAATATGTGCTTTGGTCTTTAAAATCTGCAGCTTACTGTTGATGGTTTGTCATGGTTTATTTTAGTGTTTATGTGTTTGTTCATCGTGAGTGATTTGGGGGCAGAGGAGTGAGGAATTTAAAGAATGCTAGTATTTATTGGCCTCTCTTTTTGATCTAGATCAAATTTTATTAATAGAGAATATTTGGGGTTGATTCTTACGCAATTTATTGAACAGTCTTTATTTTCTTTTCAGGGATATGGGGCTAGAATTGTTTAGAACTCATATAATCAGTGATCAGAAGGTTCAGAACAAAACTATTGATGGCATTCTTCTGCTGATTGAGAGGGAAAGAAATGGTGAGGCTATTGATAGAAGTTTACTGCGAAGCCTTCTAAGCATGCTTTCTGACTTGCAGGTGAGTGAACTTGTTTAACCTTTAAACCAATAAACAGCTCAGATTCTTATTTAGTGATCAGTAAGCTTTACCCTGGACTGCTATTGTGTTGTTTCCCTAGATTTATCAGGACTCTTTTGAGCATAGATTCTTGGAAGAGACTAACCGCCTGTATGCAGCAGAGGGACAGAGGCTTATGCAGGAACGAGAGGTATTTTGAATGTTTAACAGTATTTGTTACACCTGATGATGACAAAGCATTTGTCAGGAGCTATTCTGCTGCCTTAGCCAGTGTACAAGGCAATAATGTGGCCTTTATGTTTTATAGTACTCTGACAAAGCAAATTCACATGCAGTTGCCTTCAGTCACAGTGCTAATGTTTTCTGCTTAAAACTGGAGCTGCTGCTGCTGTCAGACCAGTATTGTCTTTTTTTTTTTTTTCCCCTCTTGATTTTTTTAAAACATACAAAACTACTCTGGCATTTTCAGGTTCCAGAATATCTTCACCATGTCAACAAGCGCTTGGAAGAAGAAGCAGACAGGATAATCACTTATTTAGATCAGAGCACGCAGTAAGTGCACTCTCTCTTTGCTTGGTATTGCTAGCTGTTTGGCTCTTCTTCTGTTGAGGGCTATCTAATAGCTACAATTTATTTCAGTTATTGACTGACCATCAAATGCTTCTTACTTCCCACAATTCCTTGTTTACAATGAAGCACTGTCTTGGCTCACACAGCTAATATCCTTTTCTTTTAAGCCACTAGTTATTTTGACATAAACGTTGTTGGCATTTGGTCAGAGAAAAATAGGCTGCTACCCCCAGTCTAAATGTCTCTTTCTTGCTGAAATGCAATTAATCAGCTGTTGTCCTACCTGAAAAGAGATAGGACCCGGGACAAAGGATTCTTAAGCTAAAGGCTCTGAATATTTACATTAAAATACTTGCATATTCTTTATGGAGTCTGGGAGATTATTGACTAATGTCACTCTTCAGTCCTTTCTACTTAGAGGCAGGATTTCCTCAAATACTATCAAGTGGAGGTCATGACTGGTAGGACAGGAGAAATGTTCTCCTAACATAAAGCCACAGCTGTCGTGTCTGAGAGAAAATGTAGGTCACTAATTTAACAAAACTCTTCAAGCAAGTGGCAGCAACTTTTTAAAGAGCAAGTACAGAGGATCTCTCTGAGAGGAAGGTGTTTTATTGCTACCATCATACATTTTTATTTCCTTCCTCCTTCAGCTGTTAAAAACATTTAGCTTGTTTAGTGGCTTCCTTCTTCCACACCATTATTAGTGGCCAACTCCCTATTTTGTTTTAATACCTCTTCACTTGTGAGATGTGTTTTTTCTTCTCTTTGGTTTGTCTCTCCTCTCCCAAAGCAAGAGAAGGTATATGGTTTGACAAACTTTTGCCCAGGTTCCTCACTGATGGAATCATTGTCTGGCTGCATAGAGGTCATGTACAACAGGCTTATTGTGTGAATTAAATCCTCAGTCAGCAAACAGAAAAAAAGATTGCTTACTGGGGAGGCAAAAGGATAAATATGTGTATAATCATTTTAGGTCCTTGGCCACAGATAATTAGAGCACTCCCAATGGCAAGTGTAGTTAACATAATCTCAAAAAAAGGATTTAAAACTGTCAATAATGGAAAAAGGAAAAGTAATTCTAAACGTTTTTTCTATAGGAAGCCACTAATTGCTACTGTAGAAAAGCAACTTCTAGGTGAACATTTAACAGCCATTCTTCAGAAAGGTAATCTTTCTTCTTTATAGAAATGTTTCTAATTACTGCTTCGGGGCTTTCAATTCCTGTGCTGAAAAAGAAAGTGACAGATTCAGGTGCTGGGGGAGGACACAAGCTACATCATTCTTTAACACCCTTTGCTACTCAGTTCATAATAGAGCATTGGCCATTTTGCAAGAGGGCAAGTACCATTCTCCTTGTCAGGGGTAAGGAGACGCAACGCTGTCTTCAGATGCACACCAAAGCAAAAGGAAAACTAGAATAGGGGACTCTTGAGTTCAGTGTATTAAATAGCATTTTGAAGACTCAGAGGTAAAGGAGTAGCCTTCAAATTATGGCTGTGCCAGAAAGGGGAAACATTGATTACTCGCTGCTCACAAAAAGCAGCTTGTTTTAAAAATTTAGTACAATTTGAGTAATGAAGTACATTGCCTCAGTTCTGCAATAGTCTCTGTGGTGTCAAGTGACCCTCTGTTGCTCTGAGGGATAGTCTGGAAATAGATACGGGTGCAGCAAGAGTTGGATAATAAAAGAAAGTGATCAAGTCCTTACTAGCCAGGTTCTGGATGAAACGGGTATGTGAGCATCTTCGTGCACATCTGGAACAGACTCTGCTGAGAGGAGTATCAAGCTTGCAATATTTACCCATCTACTTTCTGAGAACCTTGCTGTGGAGCATCAGGCCTTCTCTGCCAAAAAGTTAAAAAGTGAAAGGTGAAGATATTTCTTGAAGCTGCTTGCCTTCAAACGTCTGTAAAATTTATTTTACAGCTGGAATTGAGACTCAGAGCTCTGTCTTGCCAAGGAGCCTTTCCTGCAGATCAGCAGAGTGTAAACTTTTCAAATCTTTAGGGAATAGTAAAGCGGAAGTAAGCAAAGGTGTTGTGATAAGTATGTTATGTAAAGTACATGTAGCCTAAGATAGCCATTGCAATAACAAGGTTTTTAAGGTTTGAGCCAGTTAAGGTAGCCATTCCGTGTTTCAGTGTTAAATTAGGTGGCTTTAAAAAAAAAAAAAAAACAAACACCACCACTAATTGCTTGATAAAAAATGCTAGCTTTGAAGAGGTCCCTTACTGTAATAATATGCTGCGCTTTCTTTGGATTACTCTGGTTTTAATTTCTATTGAAATTCTCTCATTTGCAGGTTTAAACCACCTTCTCGATGAAAACCGAATTCAAGACCTGTCTCTTCTGTATCAGTTGTTCAGTCGTGTGAGAGGCGGAGTACAGGTTCTCTTGCAACACTGGATTGAGTACATAAAGGTAATGTTTCTAGAACTCTGGAACAGATACCACTATTGTATCGATGGGGTTTATACACAGATATTTGAGTAATCTCTATAAACTATTGCATTTTTCTAAGAATTAAAGACTACTTCCTTATAAGCATGTATTTAATGGGCAGCTTTTGAAACTGTACTAGGAAAAGTACAGTCACTGTTCTAGCCCTATTGAAGCAAATATTGAACATTCCATTGAATTATTAAACTCCAAATAAATTTGGCTTTTAATAATCTTGCTTATAGTTAGTTCTGGGTGACAACTATATTTCTCCAATAGACATGTGGTAATGACAATGTTTCTGTCTTCCCCCTGCGAAAACCTCTTGTCAGAATGAGTGATAGCTTAAGTTACCAACCAATTGAAGTTCAAAAAGCACTTGAATATCACTTAGCATGTTTCATCTTATTACTCAGTGAAAATTTTGTTATAGAAAGTATGGTTGTTGTGAAGGAAGGCTTCATAATGGTATAGGAGTACCGTTAAATAAAATTGAGTTTAGTGGGAGCTTTACCTGTGTAAAACCTGAGGGTATAGATGTTTAAAAAGGGTGTGTTAATTTTGTCATGCTTAAGTTTATTTCTTCAGACAAAAGTTCTGAATCTGTTCACTTATTCATAGACTGGTTTTGAATCAACATACAAGGTCTGGGAATGATTATTTTTGATTTATTTTGATTTTTGATTTATTTTGCAGGCATTTGGTAGCACCATAGTAATTAATCCAGAAAAAGACAAAACCATGGTCCAAGAACTACTTGATTTTAAAGACAAAGTTGACCATATTATTGATGTTTGCTTTCTCAAGAATGAGAAGTTTGTAAATGCCATGAAAGAAGCCTTTGAAACATTCATTAACAAAAGACCAAATAAGCCAGCTGAACTCATAGGTATTTTTTTCTTCAGTTTCTTCCCATGTGAGAATTTGGGTGGGGGACAAGAGGGAGTTGCTGGTGCAGCTTACAGATGGGATATGATGGAACTGTGTGTTAAAAGGCATTATGCACAATACGTTGTCAAACTGGGGATCTACTGTGCCTTACTATGCAAGTGAATTATTTGGTAGTATAGCATTAAAAATTAAGAACAAGCTCTGTTCATCAGTTCACTGGCTAGGCTATAGAAAAGTGAACAGCATTAGAACTTAGGCATTCCAGCAATTGACTGGTGCCCAGATGTGAGAATACCGCTAATAATTTGACTTCAAAAGCTTACATAACTGTGCCAACAACACATGTGCACAGAGCTATTAGGGGCTCTACATAGATATCTATATTTTAATATATAAAAGTGAAGAGAGATGAGGATGCACTGTACCTCTCATGTTGTGGGGACAGAGCCTCTCTAGTTTGCGAAGAACGTTGTTTACAGATTTGTGCATTACACGCCTGGCTCTCTGCACTTTTGAATACCTTAATCATTTCCCCACATAGTGAATAATACCTGCTTTGCAGTCTGTTGCGCTGTTAGGCTTCTGGAGCAATGCCTTCTACCTCCCTTTTTTAAATTAATTCACTAACTGTAATGTGCTTACCAAACCATTTGAAATTAAAACAAACAGTAATCTGCTAGAGAAATTCAGCAGCATAGTCAACACATGTAAATAACTGGTTTACGTATTTTTCTTCTGGTCTTTTTGCTTCTGTTATAGCATGTCAATCTAGAGCAATAGTGACTTTTTACTTTGAGTTCATAATATGGACCAGAATTTTTTACATATGCAAAAATCTTTTTTTAACATTATGTATGCTAATAAAGTTAAGATGCAGTAATTGCTTATCTGAAAAAAGAGATTAGGCTATAATGTTTTTATAACTTCATAGCCTCTATGAAAATATATCAAGCCAGCTGTGATGAAACTGATTTGAAGATAATTTCAGGATCCTTTACATTTCCAAAAGATGTCACAAGATTCGATTAAAAAAAAAAAAAAATTGTTGTTTCATTGTGATACTAAGCATATGTTAAACTTTTTATTCCTTAATGTTCTTTTAGCTAAATATGTAGATTCAAAGCTTCGTGCAGGCAACAAAGAAGCTACTGATGAAGAACTTGAAAAAATGCTGGATAAAATTATGATCATATTTAGATTCATATATGGTAAGTATTGGGTTTTTTGTCGAGATGCAGTTGTTTAATCAGTAACATAAAGGTACTTTGAGATAATTTTTGCAGTCTGTCTGCGTTTTCAAGTGTGCATGCTCTGTAGATGCAGTTTGCTGGTGTAGTGCTGTTTAACTAGTTTGCATGTTAAAATGCCAACAACAAAACCTGACTCAAAATCTGTGGAAATCTTAATGTGAAGGATCTTGTTAGCTTTACTGAGCTTTGAATTGGGCCTCTTGTAGGTAATGCTTGTTTAAAACAAACAATGATTTGTGATCACTGTCAAATTTCATCTCTTACAGGAAAAGATGTCTTTGAGGCCTTTTATAAAAAAGATCTAGCAAAGAGACTACTAGTTGGGAAGAGTGCATCAGTAGATGCTGAAAAATCTATGCTTTCCAAACTCAAACATGGTAAATGTCTGTCTGTCTGTCTATCGGCTTGCTTTCTTTTAAAAATAAGTTGTTTTAACATGCCTTCCCAGAAGTGCTGTTTGTATTTCCCTTTTACCTGAGGGCAAAACCCTCGTGTGCAAGTCTTGAAAGACTGGTGGGTTTTGAAGAGTCTCATTTGCTTTTAGTTTTGTAATTATAGCAGCAATAGCCAAAAACCAGGAGCTTAAAGCGCATGGTGTATCTTGGCCTGCAGGATAGAGTTGAGGTGCCCTGCTGAATAAATCAGTGATGTGCTCAGAGAACTTGAGGATGACTGATGCTTGTTATTCACTCCATATAAGGTCTGAAACATGAAGCTGCCAGCTAGCAGTCTTCTAGTCTGGTCTTCATTGTTTCATAGGATGGAGCCTTTGGGTGGTAAGAGTAAGATATTTAGAACTTGATCTTATTTTATCATCAAGAGACAGTTTGGTAGGCAGCTGATAGAGATTAGAATTGTGATCTGAGTGACAGGTTGCCAGTGGAGTCCTAGCATGAACAGTCGTGTCCACGTGGAAAAACAACTGGGTTGCAAAACAGCTGCCACATTAAAACATTCTCCCCCTTCTTGTTCATAACCTTATCCTGTATCTTAATTAGAATCCAGGTCTTTATGTAAGAACGTATGCTGAAATAGGTCGTCTTGCTTCAAAGTACATTCTGATACTTAAGAATAACTACTCTATGGTGTTGAAAATAAACAAGCTTAATTTTTAAGATTTACGTTTCCTTTTTTATAGAATGTGGAGCTGCTTTCACCAGCAAACTTGAAGGAATGTTTAAAGATATGGAGCTTTCAAAAGACATAATGATACAATTTAAACAGGTATGGTGGGAAAGCCTGCCCTGGCTCCATCATTTACTTGCTTTTTGAATGAGTTTTTCTCAGAAAGCCTAATGAGAGGGTGCAGGATGTCTTCAGTTGTGAACATTTCTATTGTAATTGAGTTGAACTCTGTTTGAATTATTCCAGTTGTCTGTAATGTTCTTTCGCTACAGAGAAAAGGACTTTGTAGGTGATTGCTTTCAAAAGGAGTGGACAAAAGCCCAACTGGGAAAACAGGCTCTACTGAAAATCAGTCGGAACCTATTTCTTAATTCTGTGCTGTCTGTGCTTTTGAAAATTTTACTGGATTTATTAATGCTTTTCCTGAACAACAAAGCAAAAAAACCTGAAAGAAGCAGCAGCTTAAAAAAAAAAAAAACCACCACACACGCAGAGTAATAAAAGAAGAATTGTAAACTTATAAAACATTTTAACACCAGTTATAAAACATTTTTAACACTGCTATATTCTGATGGACTGGCTTGTAAATTTTTGCCCATTAGTTCTGGTGCTTCTGTAATGTTTTGATTACAAGCTAATTTTAACATTCTTTCCTCCATTCACAGATAATTAGGTATGTCTTCACATCAGCCTGCTAAAACACTTTTGCCATTTTCTTCCTGTATGAAAGTGCCTTTAGAACTTCTGAAAAGTGCTGTTTCTTATCCTAATTTTCATGTATGTAACGCGCCATTTATACAGTAAAGACATCATAAGGTCATCTGTCTGTGCTCTCATAATGCCAGTTTTAACTAACTTTTCAGTTCTACCTGAAATGTGTTTCATAAACATTGCTTTATTTCAGTTTCCTTTGTTTCTTTCTGCAGTATATGCAAAATCAGAATGTACCTGGCAACATTGAACTAACAGTGAATATTCTGACTATGGGTTATTGGCCAACCTACGTGCCTATGGAGGTCCATTTGCCCCCAGAGGTAATGAATATAGATGTAGCATACCAAGTATCAGTAATGCTTCATGATATCACCTGCAACTTGGTTTTAAATATGCATTTAATTTCTAGAAAGAAATGCACAAGTGGTTTTGTTTGTTTTTTTTTAAATAAAGTTTGTTTTCTTTTCTTGCAGTTCCCTTCATCTTTCTAAGCCTTTATTTAAGGCTTATTTGATTGTGGAGGAGGAAAAGATGTTTTTAAAATAGAAATTGTGTTTTAGTGTGTTGGGTTTCTTTTCTTTTTAGATGGTAAAACTGCAGGAGATTTTCAAGACCTTTTATTTAGGAAAACACAGTGGTAGGAAACTTCAGTGGCAGTCAACACTAGGACACTGTGTACTAAAAGCAGAATTTAAAGAGGTGAGTGTATTGTTCCTCTTACTCCTGTTGCTTTGCTGATTCCAAGTCTGGGTTGTACCTTAGGGATGTATTGGGAAGCTTTTTTGTACTGTGATGGAAAACTTAGCACTGTTTTTGCAATTACTTTTAACCTCTTGCTATTATTTACGGAGTTGGTAGTTTCTGAAATAGATCTATTAAGGTCTAAGAAGATGCATCTGTTTTCTGTATTGGTGGAAAAAAAAAAAGTTGGTGGTTACTGCTTGGGGAAAATATCCAGTGGGTTTAGTTCCATATTAAAAATGGCATTAATTTTTATATTGGGGGGGGGGGGGGGGGGGAAGGGGGCCATGTTCCATAGATGACCTTACTTCATCTGACAGCATTAAGCATCTTTACAGTAAGCTTTTCACTACTGAAATAAAGAAAAGTTTTGGATGGTACAAGAACACAACTGTTCTTAAAGGGCTTCAACTTACTCCCCTTCAGTATTTCTTCATGGGCACAAATATATTTCAAGAAAAATTCTCTTGGAATAGGAATGCTTACCAGTTCTATTTTTCAGAAAAATGTTAATGGTAAAACAAGTATTATCAAACTTGGTTATTTCAAAGATCCTGTAGTTCTTAATACTGTGTTTCTTAAACTAATGTTACACTTTGACTTAAAGATCTTTCAAATTGTAATTTTAAGCACTCAGTGCTTCAAGATTTGTCTTGAGTAAGTTGATGCATATCTTGGGTGAGTTTTGTCACTGGATATAATAGTCTGACCTTCTGACCTCTAGTTTGTTCTGCATTTCATAGCAAACACAAGGTGACCAGTAACTTTTATTCTTTCATATTCCCAAATGAATAAAATAACAATTACATCCTTTAAGTGAAATAATTGACATACAAGAGTGACTTATTCCTCCTCCCACTACCCCCCCCCAAAAAATAAAACCAGCATAGTGATGTCTGTTAATTTCTCTTGTGACAGGGCAAAAAAGAACTTCAGGTCTCCTTGTTCCAGACACTGGTGTTGCTCATGTTTAATGAAGGAGAGGAATTCAGTTTAGAGGAGATAAAGCAAGCCACTGGGATAGGTTGGTATTGAAAACAGCTGACTACTTCCAAGTGTTCTTACTGAAAAAAAAAAAAAAAAACTAAACAACTTGTTTCTGCTTTAGAGGATGGAGAGCTGAGAAGGACACTTCAATCTCTGGCTTGTGGCAAAGCCAGAGTACTGACTAAAAGCCCCAAAGGCAAAGATGTGGAAGATGGTGATAAATTCACATGTAATGATGATTTCAGACATAAGCTCTTCAGGATAAAGATCAACCAAATTCAGATGAAAGAAACGGTATATTCTTTTTAATCCTCTGGGGTCTAGATCCTTGGGTTAAGTATCTTGTAAATGGGCAGGCAACAAGCTTTTTTCCTCTTGGTTGTAACGTATGTACTGATATCTTTGTAAAAGCTACACGTATAATTTGAATGATAGCACTTACCTAACAATGCAGACTTAAATGTGTGCTTCCATGCTAACTTAGACGCTAGTGATGCTAGATGTCTCTAAATAAGGTTGGTTAGGAAAAAAGTTCCAGTTAGTGAACGTTCTTCTTGCCCTTGATCATTCCCTGGAGTTTTACTGAATGGTTTGTGAACATAGAAACAAGTTCACAGTGAATTTTCCCTGATAGCCATCCAGTGTAAAATCTGTGCAAAGATTTTAATTACTTGTACAAGTGGTTTTTCATAATCGGTCTTCACATTTGTAAAGGGTTTATGTCAGATATTTGACAACAGACATTTTACTGTCTCACACTGAGAATTGTCTTAGAGGTACAAAGAAGAATTGTTTTCTAGTGTTCTTTTTAAAACTTCTCTAAATGGATCCTTCAGGTAGAGGAACAGGCAAGCACTACAGAGAGAGTATTCCAGGACCGGCAATACCAGATTGACGCTGCAATTGTACGAATCATGAAGATGCGCAAGACACTGAGTCATAACCTGCTTGTATCAGAGGTCTACAACCAGCTTAAATTCCCAGTAAAGGTGTAGTACTGATTTTTCTTCTTCTAAAACTTTATTACTTCTTTTTATATTCCCTGGCCTGTCCTCAGTTAGAGTGCTTCTGTCTAAAACATCCATTTTTTTACTATTGGGAAGGACAAATACTCACTTTCAGGAATTTTTAAAGTGCCAATTGCGTTCATTTATCTGAATATTACCTAAAGCTTTTAGTAAGTTAATAAAAGCTATTACTAAAGGCTTTCAGAACCAGTGTCTGTTAGCGGTAACTGTGAAGCTGGCTCTCCTTGTACGCTGTTCTTCTTGCATTTAAGTGTTCTGGCAATGCGTTTTTGGGGATGAGGGGAAAATTTTTCAGATAACGTAATGCAGAATTGGTTTTGATCCTTAATTTGGTTGATCATTTTTAATAAATTAGTAACCAACTGTCGTGGTTTAACCCCAGCCAGCAACTAAGCACCACCCAGCCGCTCGCTCACTCCCCCCCCGGTGGGATGGGGCAGAGAATCGGAAGAGTAAAAGTGAGAAAACTCATGGGTTGAGATAAAGACAGTTTAATGGGTAAAGCAAAAGCCGCGTGCACAAGCAAAGCAAAGCAAGGAATTCATTCACTCCTTCCCATGGGCAGGCAGGTGTTCAGCCATCCTCAGGAAAGCAGGGCTCCATCGCGCGTAACGGTTACTTGGGAAGACAAATGCCATCATGCCCAAAGTCCCTCCTTCCTCCCCCAGCTTATATACTGAGCATGATGTCATATGGTATGGAATAGCCCTTGGGCCAGCCTGGGTCAGCTGTCCTAGCTATGCTCCCTCCCAGCTTCTTATGCACCTGGCAGAGCACAAGAAGCTAAAAAGTCCTTGACTAGTGTAAACTCTGCTCAGCAACAACCAAAACATCAGTGTCTTATCAACATTATTCTCATCCTAAATCCAAAACACAGCACTCTACCAGCTACTAAGAAGAAAATTAACTCTATCCCAGCTGAAACCAGGACACCAACAAATGTACAGTGTTTTTTCCAGACAGATTATATTGGTCAATACATGTATGTGTGTGTGTATATATACACATACACACATACACATGTGTGTATATATACACATACACACACACATACATGGAATAAAAATTAGATATTGGTGAATGTCTCAAAGCTAAAGAAGCCCACAGTTGCAATATAAAATGAATAGCTTACTTATTGTGTACTAATGGAAATGGATTTTCAAATAGACAGCGATGCATCTATTTGAATGCAAATATACAGTGGTTTTTATCAATGGAAAGGTAAAATAAAAGGTACTGCCATCTTATTCTGTTTTGTTACCATGTTAAGTTCCTGCAGGCAGGCCTGTAAGTATTGCATAAACTCTAGTTGGGCTTTGCAGGGTTATAACAGATGATTTGAGTGCTTTTCCTCACTCTTTATTATGAGGCATATGAAGTCCACCCAGCAAAATCATAGGGCACCCAAACTGTTGCAAAACTCACTTGCATCAAGATAAAATGAAACTTGTACCATCTTTTACCAGGTAAAAGTCAGAAATAGAAACACTTTGGTATGTAATACATGAATTGCAGTTCTTTAAAGTAGAGTTCAGTTTAAACAGCAGCAAATATCTTTTCCTGCTGTAAAAAGTCTATGCTTAGCTGCAAGTGACAAGCCTATTTTGTAACTTTCTCTTCAGTCAATTATACATTGCAGACTTTGGAAGCTTTGATGCTTTAAGGGATTTTTTTTTTTTTTTTGTAACCTGTGATTTCTGTTTCCTCGACCATCTTAAACAGTATGGATAGTTGCCTTAAGTAGAAAGAAAGAACTGAGAAACATTGACTGCAAAGTAATAATGCTGACATCTGCTTTATTTTACAGCCTGCTGACCTTAAGAAGAGAATAGAATCCTTAATTGACAGGGACTACATGGAAAGAGATAAAGAAAACCCGAATCAGTACAACTATATTGCATAAACATATGTTGGCCTTTGTTTTTCTGCACACTTGGTGTCATACAGAGTTGCCAGTGGATAAACTAGCCTGTTGATCCCGTTAATTGACTTTTTATACTACCGATGATTGAATGAAAGCAGTGTAATGGAAAAGTATAGTAGAGTGGACTTCTTTCAGTGGTTAACATGCCCATTTAAAGAGTACTATTTACATTTTAAGAAGAATGCTGTTGAACTCTTTGCATGTTATTTAGTAAGATGTGCAGAAAGCTGAAAGAAAGTACCTGGTCTTTGTGATTCCATTTGTCTCTGGGTCTGAAGAGGAGTCCCTTGATATATGACAGATGTCTTTCACACCTTTAAATGGAAACAGAAGGTTAATTAATATAAGAAAATAGCCTTTAAAATGCTTAAACTGCATGCAAACTTTTAATTTACTGTACAGAATGCATTTCAGTTAGTAACATACCATTGGTTTGGTTGATGCCCACACTTGGATTTTTCCCTTGAGGGAGGGGAAAATGGGGAATAAGCCAAGCTATGCTTATTGCTGATATAATGGAAAATATTCTTGGTTGCAATTAAGACAAAATGGTACCAATATAAAATGATGTATAAAGTTTGCAGTGTGGGCATGTATACTGTATATACAAACACCATTCTTAAATAACTGCTACAACAAAACAAGTTCGAATTAGATTTATATGGCTTGCCTATAAGACTTAGTGTTCACCTTTGGGATAATAAGCATAAAACAGCCATAATGGAAAAAGTGACAGTTTTTACTAGTCGTGGGTAGGAGGCCTTCACCTCTTGGCAGCAATACTCTAGCAAGAGAATCTATTTACAGGTATCTATGAAAAGCCACACTGTTCTTGTGGTAAAGCTGTAAGAACAAAAATTACAAATGGATTTTAATACTTGTTTTGCTTTGCAACATTCTAAACTTGAACTAACCTCAAGGTTTAGACAGGGCATCTCTTCTAAGACTGCCCTGCTTTGGATTGCTTTAACTTAAAGCTTTAAGAACTCAGCCCTAGATGTGGCAGGCCTCCTAGAACCCAGAAGCCTACCTCTCATATAGAAAGTTAAGTATTGCTACAAGGCATCTAAAATATATTTTCTTAGATGACCAGAGAGCATTCTTTGCATCTTTATAAGACATGGGAGAATAAGTCACTTGAATGTAGAGCTTTGTTTCAACAAAATGCATTTTTTATTGCTATAGCAGCATGTGCCAGGAATATATGGTAAACAAAGTGTCAGCAGAAAAGGTAACTCCTCCACATAACAGTTCTTCCTTACCCAGCCAGGCTTTAGACCTACCATCAGCTGTGTTGCAGAGCACAATGAAAAACCTCATCCTCTTTCAGGCACTGATAGTCCTGGGGAATACCAGATATTTCTTGAAAGCAAGATGTTACTTTTTTTTTAATGGCAGTGTGTAACTTGGCTCTCTATGATCTATAACTTATCACTGTGATCCCACATTCAGGGGTGTGTATGTGCGAGACAGTGAGAGTGTGTGTATGTGTGTGTATTTTGTATCTGACACATCCCATCCTTATTGCTTTTTTGATCTACCGCTTAATTCCGCATTTTCTCCAGCTGTGTTTTCTCTCAGGCTCTTTTATATGCAGTCCTCAGCTGACAGATGAAGCAGATGTTTTTTTCTTCTACTAAATTATTTGCTGTCACCCTCTACTAACTGTCATACAGCTCTTTGTGATCTGCAGAAAATCTGCCTTATCCTTTGACACTATTGCAGCATAACCACTGGTAGACATCCAGGACCACCCTTGCCTCTGTAAGAAAAATACTAACAGTAGAGTTATCTGGTAAGAAACTTGAAGACTGCTCCTGCAAATCTTTAAGTATTAGTTCAAATAGAGATCCACTGGGGAGGAAAGAATGCCCCCCCCAAAAACCTTCTGTATTTTGCATTCAATGTTCCTTTTTCTTGTATGTGTTTTGTATCTTTAGCCAATAAAAGATTCCTTTTTAAAAAGGTGTTTTGGAGAAGGAGCATAAAACCTAACTCTTTGGGAGACAGGAGATGATGAGTATCAGTATGGAACTGGTTCCATTCAGTCTGTTGTAGCATATAAATCTAACACCACTACATGTTTGAAATACCTGTTCTAGTAAAATCCTCCCTCGTTAGACAGGTGTGTTGCATTCAGTCAAACTAACTGGAAAGGTCTGAAGGCTTATTTAATTTTTATCCCATCCATTTCAGTAACTTAAATGCAGAAAATATTATGTAGAAAATGTCCTCAAACCTCATCGGACTTCCACGATCTGAGGCAGACCCTAAGTGGCAATCTAGTTAAAGCAACCCAAAGAATGGACTTTGAGAACCCTGGCTAGGCCGAGAGAGGGGGTGAGAGAGGGGAGGGTGGAAGGCACCTTGTATCTTCATGGGTTTTCCCCAAGAACTTGTTCATCTCTTCTGCTAAGGTCTTGCTCATTCCTGGTTAATGACAAAGCTGCAGCCAAGATTTATCGTCCAGCCGTACAACTCTGCAACTTCTTGCTGGGATCATGTGCCTGCCTATTGAGCCATATATATCTCTGTAAGAAAAAAAATTAAAGTGGGCTTGGACCACAACTCATCTGGCTATAACACAGCTTGTCTGTTTGGCCACACATTTTTAATCTTGACTCTTGCATGCAGTTTATAGCACCTTGTTCATAAGAAATTGCAGTTTATTCTTAGAAATATATATTTTAGGTTTTTTAATCTTTATACCCATAAATGGACTATTTTTTTGTCTTGGCTGGTTTAAAAAGTGACCATTTTGTTTAAATGCTGTAATTGCAAATGTGTTGTAAACGTCGTTTTGTTCTATAGTTTACACAAAGGTGCCAAAGTAAATAGTTAATAAAAAAAAAAAACAAACCCTAGCAAATTGTTAAGTTGCTTTAGCTGTTCTTCATATTTTGGTCTCTGCTTTTTTTTTTTTGTCAGTCTTTCATTTTTTTCCTAGACATATCATTTGCCCTAATGCTTTCTTTAAAAAAAAAAAAGTGCATCTAAAGAAATGTTCAAATACCACTTTTTTAGTGATTTCATATAGTAGGAAGAATATTTTATTTGAAACGTTACACTAAAATTGTAAGAGTACAGCAGCATTCAAAAATGTAATATACTTTTTGTATAACAGTTCTTCAGAGTATGTCTGGAGTGGGGGAAAAAAACTAACCCTGTTACTTTTCAGAAGCCTCTTCACTCGGCTACCAGAATATAAAATTGTGCTTTTTCACTGCATCAAAAAGTTACAGTTTATGCAGACTTGCAAACAGGGCATGTATCACCGTTGCATCCTTCGATGCAAAAAGCAGCAAAACCTTTTTTATGTTTCATAAGTCTGATATGGGTACAGAGAGTCTTTCTTAAGTTGGTAAATAATGTAAATACATGTCCTTTCAGAGAGTGAGTCTGTTATCTAGGTATTTTGTGTCATTTAATAAATATTAAACAGTTTTGTGTTGATAAACTCTTGTGTGTAAAATGCCTTCTTACTCAAAGTTCTGTATGTTGGGCTTACTAATGTTTGTGGCTTCTTCAAATTCTTTAGCTTGTGCTTTGATAGCAAAATACGTGTTTGCTACTTAAATATAATAAGTAGTTCCTTCTTCATTCAGTCATTAAAATCCCTTGAGTTTTCTAAGTGGCTTCCATTCCTGAATTTTTTTTAAATAAGTCTTCTACAAGGTTATTGGAGGGGAAGGAAATAAGCATCCTCGCAAACTCTGAATCAGGATTAGAATGTGTAGAAGTGCCAGAAATGGTACAAAAATACCAAAGGTGGTGGCTTGTTGCTAGTAGAGGAGGCTGCTCTCCTGCTGGACGATTATTCCTTGTCTCTCAGTACAGTTAGTAATTTTTTTAATGGCTCTGGTACAGTTACTAAAGTACAAAGGACAGGGCTGGAGAGGGAGCTTGCTTCTGTTACTGATGATGGCCAGCTGGGCCGTTTCTTAATGTTTCTTCAGCCATTTGGAACCTCTGGACTAAATCTGAGCAGAATTTATCAGGAATATCTGCAGCCCGGCCTTTCCCGGTGCAGGCGCTCTGAGGACTTGGTGGAGAGGGGAGGCGGAGTGTTTTAATTGTACTTTCTGAGCTCTGGAGGGGTGGTTTGGAAACGGGTGGCTGTAGCAAAGCAAGTGCTGAGCCTCCAAACGGATCTCCGCAGGGAGGCTGACCTGCCACGGCGCTGCTGTAATCCCAAAGCGTTCCCAGTGCGTGGTGGTTTTAAACAGGTATGGCAAATGTCTTCCAGTAACACTGCTCAGGTGCTTCTTTCTCTGTTATAGCTTGGAGGCATCTAAATGTGTGGAGTGGTTTTTCCACTAACAATTTCTCCTTAAAGAGAATGTTTCCTACTTAATCGTACAGAATTTTGTTGTTAAAAAAAAAAAAATCTTACAGAAGCAGATGGATTTTTGGAGATTTATAGATCTCTATCGACTCTGAGAAAAATACCAGAGAGCAGTAAATACTTTTCATTTTTGTTACTGTATGAAGTGCGATATATGTTACTGTACTTTCTCCTGATTTTGAGATAAACTGGTGCCAAATCAAATTTCAGGATGGTAGTTTTGGATTCATCCCCCCCCTTAAAGAGGCAAGGGCTTGTGGACATACTGTGGTATTTAGAAAATTAACACCTCAAAACTTACTTGAGGGTTTGAGAGACATTGGACTTTGTGCAGAGGGTATCTTGTAAAATATGGAGTTAACTGGGAAGAGGAGCAATGGATGTTGATCAACCTACAGCAGAGCAGGTTTTTCTTCTGGTTAATTAAATCCTTCCTGACACAAGGTCATCTTTAAAATGACTCTTATAACTTGTGTTGTTGCTGCTCGGGGGAAATAAGCATTAGGATATAAACAAAAGAAGAAAAGTAACTTTGAAAGTTAATTTTCTAAAATCAGTAAGACATTGCAGCACCGTAGATAGACACCTTTTCTTAAGCTTAGGAAAAGTAGTTCACATCCAGCAAATACTAAATTTTTATTGTTATGGATTCATGCACATCGACCACCGTAACAGGGTCCGACCCTAGGGTCCCGCTGAGAATGCCAAGTCTGAGTGAAGGTTTCCACTTCTTTGGTTACAGCTCGAGCTGGGTGCCTCTGGAGAGGGACCCCTTCCCCAGATCATGTACATATATATATTATACCCGCACCACCCATCACCGATCCCCGCGTCTAGTCATTTAATTCTGGTCGGGTCTCTTGATTTCTTACTGGTTTTCACTGTCGCTGGGCTGGCCTTCTGAAGTGACTGCATTCTCCTGGAATTGTCTCCTTGGTCCTTATCTTCTTCGTTCCTCTCATATCTGCTGAATTCAGTGAGTTCTTTGTTAGCAGCATTAGTTTTATCAAAACTTTACGTTCAGTCAGCTCTTGCGGCCTAAGGCTTCAGGTACTTTAGCTGCTAATGCTAGGCCGCTAATGCTAAACGAGACTATTCAGAGAGAAGAATACAGTTAAACATATTTCTTCTATAATATTGATGATAGTTCTTTAGCTTACTCCTTAAAACCATCAGTTGTTTGTCAGCTCGAAAACTCTCTATTTTAGAGCAGGAGGAAAACAGGGATGTCACTAGGTACTTCGGTCTTAAAATGCCTAAGTAATCCTAACTTGCTTTTGCTACAAAATTTTGTCTTTTCACAAAAGTGTAAGCCTAGAGGTTCTGCTTCATCTAATGATATTTTCAGTAATAAGGAACTTGCAGTAACTGCTTTTCCAGTAAATCCAACATTTAGATGCTTTATGCAATTAAGGCACACGGCGGGCCAGGCATGGGACTCTGATAATGCCCAGGCCATTGCAGGGCTCAAGGGCTGCAATGCTTCTTTGCAAAGCTTAGTCACTATGACTTTGCAAATAGGGAGGGGCTAGTGTGCGAGTAAATTGCATCTAAGATTATATGGAACGAGTTTCTTTTTACCATTTGGAGTGGTAAGTAATTTTAATACAGCATGAAATATCAGTGCTGGATTATTAGCAAGATGTTCACTTAACATGTAGCTTTTTTTCCCTCCCAGACTAAACCTCATGTGAAATTATCACAATGCATGTTCTGCTTTACCCTTGTATAGTTTCTGAAGCTTGAAGTATATCTGAGAACAATTTGTTATCAGTCAAAAACAGATCATAGAATCACAGAATGGTTGCGGTTGGAGGGGACCTTAAAGATCATCTGGTTCCAGCCCCCCCACCATGGGCAGGGACACCTTCCACCAGACCAGGTTGCTCACAGCCCCATCCAGCCTGGCCTTGAACGCTTCCAGGGAGGGGGCACCCACAGCTTCTCTGGGCAACCCCTTCCAGCACCTCACCACCCTCCTGGTGAAGAATGTCTTCCTTATATCTAATCTAAACCTACCCTCTTTCAGTTTAAAGCCATTACCCCCTGTCCTATCACTGTGTGCCCTTGTAAAAAGTCCCTCTCCAGCTTTCTTGTAGGCCCCCTTCAGGTACTGGAAGGCTGCTGAGGTCTCCCTGGAGCCTCCTCTTCTCCAGGCTGAACAACCCCAGCTCTCTCAGCCTGTCCTCACAGCAGAGGTGCTCCAGCCCTCTGAGCATCTTTGCGGCCTCCTCTGGACTCGCTCCGACAGGTCCGTGTCCTTCTTATGTTGGGGGCCCCAGGGCTGGACGCAGTACCCCAGGGGGGGTCTCATAAGAGCACAGCAGAGGGGCAGAATCACCTCCCTCGAGCTGCTGGCCACGCTTCTTGTGATGCAGCCCAGGATGCGGTTGGCTTTCTGGGCTGTGAGCGCACATTGCTGTACCTTTTTCAAAAGCAGTCCCGTAACTCTAGCAAGAAAATCTTTCAGTTGGTGCTAGTTTGAGGCTCAACGCAAGGCTGCTCTACTAATTTTCACTAAAGGCTGGGCAAGACGCTGTGCAGACCAAGTGCTGCCAGGTGCATGCTCGGGAGGAGGTACAGCTTTCAGGCATGAGGTGGGAATGAAGATTACAAAATACAGCCTCTGCAGAGGTGAGCTGGAACCTTGTCACCGTGCAGGTAAAGCTTGCTTGTAGGCTGTGGCCAGGGAGTAGGTCAGGCTCACTCCTCTGGAGAACTGGTTCTGCAACCAAAGGGCTGCGATTCTGCTGCTTGCAGAACTGGCACCATCTGTGTATCCCTTCAGTTTCTTCTTTTTATTCCTACAGCAGCAGCTGCTGCTTCAAATCCTGGCTCCAGAAGCACAAAGCAGACACACAACCTCAAACTGGAGAGAGATTATTCCCCGGAAGAGTTTTGTTGCTCAGGACAATGCAGTGAACAGGCATTAGCTCAGGGTTTGCCAGACCTCATTTCCTACCTCTGTCAGAACTGCAAACCGTACGCGAATTATATATAATTATTACATATATCATCTGCCCTGATGTGCTCTCTGTAAAAGGGATGTAATGTTATTCTAGGTCACAAGGGATCCTGTAGCACTGATGTCCTGCAGTTAAAACATCCAGATATGAAAATGACTGTATAATACAGTCGCCTTTCCAACCCTATATTTTAGATACAACTTCCTTTTCAATTTCTCAGAAAAAGCTACAGTCAACACATCTTTCATAAGACTTGGAAGTGGGAGGTGCCTCGTGTGCACAGCCAGTCATTTTCACAAAATAATTTCTGCTCTGAAGCTGACGAGATCTCTCTCCAGCAAGTTAGTGATGTATGTCGATAAAAACACAAAATTGAGAGCATTGACATTTTTCTACTTTGCTGTTACAAGTGCAAAGAATATGTCGAGCTGTCAGTCAAACAAGTTTTTTTCACGTTAAACAGATTCACATCTAGAAGTAGTTTGGCGTGACTCACAAAATGCATAAATCTCATCTGCTGCCGCGTTAGCCCGGCTGCCGAGCGCTGTAGTACACGTCCCATCCAGCCGCAGCTGGAAACGCCTCGGAGCACCACAGGGTACCCCAGCACCAAGGGCACCAGCTCACCCTGCATCCCGCAGCACCGAGGATGCCTGCAGCGGGGCAGCGAAGGAGGACCTGCTCTACCAGCACCACGCCAAAGCCCAGCGCCTGCCTCCTCTCACCTCCCCAGGCAGCGGCGTGGGATTGAACCAAGTCGCCTGTATGTGAGTTATGCTTGTAGAAGAGGCTCGTGACGAAATACCGCCGCCTCTGCCTTCGCCTCTTCCTGCTAAGCTGGGAATGTGTTTTTCCAGCTGTGTCAGGACACGAGATTTCAGAGCGCTTTTGCAGGAAGTTTTGCAGCTGTCTGCTGCAACCTGCTCTCTGATCTCTTCACCTCCCCCCCAAGGTTTCTTTTTTTGGCATTTCACTCGATTGCCCCCGTCTTGACTCAGCACTTTCCTGCAGCAGCATTTAATGGTTTGGTTTCCTACCACCACCTCCTCCAGAAACCCAACAGCTCAGAAACACTGCCATCTGCTCGGAGCAATAGTGAACCACAGCTCTCGCACGTTTTAGATAATAAGCGATTTTTTCAGAGCTAGCACAGCAGAGCTATCGGGAGTCACCCCTTTCCTGCCGCTGAGCAGGCGAGCACACGCAGCTGAAGCGCTGCAGATGTCACACTGTGCTGGGCAAAGCACGGTCTTCATTACGGTGTCCGGATCCCAGCAAATCCTTATTCCCCAGGCTACAAACTGGGGCTGCGTGAGAAGGAAAACTTTGGTGAATAGCGGTAACTCCCACAGCTGTTGGCACAGTCCCAAGAAGGTCCCTGTGGTTCATTCCCCTCTGCCCAGTGAATCTGTGACCTCTCTGGCCAGCATTAATCTCTTCCTCTTTCCATCCCTCCCACATGAAATGGTACCAAATCCTTCCTCTGCCTCCTGGAAAGGAATAATTGGTTCTGCGGTAATCTTGTCCCTGGAAAAAATACAGAAAATGCCCTGTTGTTTAAAGAGACATCTAACAGAATGAATAGAAATGCATTAGAATGAAGTAGTGATTACTGCATGTTCTAGGTATTATCTCTTTCTTCTTTTTATCACAAGCTGTACTCTTCTCCACCACAGATCAGAAACATTAAGTTACTCAGTGCTTCATTAAACACCAGAGACTTTGCTTCTGTCCATGCACATCCATCTATTTTTGCAAGTCCCAGGGCTAAGAAAAGTTTGATTACAGATATACTATCTAACCAGCTGAAACTGCTAAAGGATTTGCAAAGGATTAAGCATATGCTGGACATCAAGAATATGATGTGAATCAAGTCAGAGAACAGCCTATAGATTTGAAATTAGGCATGAATTTATATTCCTTGATGAACCAAAGCTCTAAAAAGAAATCATAAGGTCTGGCATATTTGTTCTCAGTACACATCAATACTTTCTTAAAACTACTGACATCAGACTAAGTATAACATGCAGTAAAAATTTAATGCCATACAGAAACATTACAGTCTTCATTTTCACATCCAGCAATAAACATAAGGAATGTCTTAGAAAACCAGGATCAGCTTGCTATCCATCAGCGGCTCCCAAAATCATGTCAAATGCAAAATCATTTCTCTCTAGTAAGCGAAAGGGTAAGGCATTTTCTCTGCATCATGGTAACAATCATTCACATTTCTGTCATTAAAGGAAAATAGCTGATCATAGCAGTTTGATCTTTTGTTACTGTCATGGTTTAACCCCAGCCGGCAACGAAGCCCCACACATCCCAGTGGGATGGGGGAGAGAATCGGAAGGGCAAAAGTGAGAAAACTTGTGGACTGAGATAAGAACAGTTTAATAATTGAAATAAAATAAAATAAAATAAAATAAAATAAAATAAAATAAAATAAAATAAAATAAAATAAAATAAATAAAAGTGAAAAGGAAAACAACAAAAAAAAAAAGGAGGAACAAAACTCAGGAAAAACAAGTGATGCAATTGCTCACCACCCGCCAACTGACGCCCAGCCCGTCCCCGAGCAGCGGTCACTGCCCCCTGGCCAACTGCCCCCAGTTTCTATACTGGGCATGACGTGATGTGGTACGGGATAGCCCTGTGGCCAGTCTGGGTCAGCTGTCCTGGCTGTGCCCCCTCCCAGCTTCTTGTGCACCGGGCAGAGTGTGGGAAGCTGAAAAGTCCTTGATTTAGTGTAAGCACGGCTTAGCAACAACTAAAACATCAGTGGGTTATCAACATTATTCTCATCCTAAATCCAAACCACAGCACTAGGAAGAAAATTATCTCTATACCAGCCGAAACCACGACAGTTACTGAAGTCTGACTATCACATAAATTTTACCGTTCTTTAAGACTGTCACAATCAACAAAGAAATTACTCATGATAAATAAGATGCAGTGGATATTTGTTAGAGGTTGAATCCTACAAGTACTGAATATAGCAGCTTTCCATGGAATTTAAGAGGAACCGGACAACATCTGATCCCAACCACTAATTTTTTTTTCTAAGGAAAGCTGGAGGATTTGTTAAACGAGAAAGGACCAGAGTTTCATTTTGCTCCCTCCAGAGCTACAAACAGGAGACAGGCTTTGGGAACTACCCAAAAATTCTCTCTTTAGGGAGAATAGTGCCAAACCCAAGCTTCTGTCAGTTGGCTGGGCAAGAGGAGACTATCCCTGTGCTAATGCAAGAGCACATTGTTTTTAACAACCTTTTTACACATTCAGATGGCTGGAACATGTGGGCTTTGCTGGGCAAACTTCATCCTGTAGGTGAACGCGAGGTGCCTGTACCAAGTCCCGGCAGGTGGAATTTGATCCTTCGGCCTCCCCAGGGACTCCACGCGAGGGCAGAAACCCTTTGGGCAGCCTTCGGGGCTGCCTCATCGCTTCCCGCATTGTCACTAGGGTCAGCCTTGTCGTACACACGCCACAGACACATCAGTCTCTCCCGTGATATTCCGTGGTAATGAAAATAAACCACCAGTGCACAGGCTCTGAATTCATACTTCATCTTTCTATTAAGCTACTCCTATAGCCAGTTTCACATTGACTTAACTGAAAGCAGGATTAGCCCATACTTCGTTTTTCCATAGCTCTGAGGGAGGAACTGTCCTCTCATTTACCTTGACTGATACAGCAAGCAAGAAGTAAGGCTCTGAATAAAAAGTGTGCCTGCTAAGATGACAGTAAAACTATGTAATACCCCAAAGTGCCCACGGAAGGCAGTTATATGGCAGGGATGGAGATGCAGGGATGGAGATACAGGGAGGGCAAAGCAACCAGGTGCAAAGAAAGAAAGAGAATAATCTGTGTTCTGATATTAATGATATTTCTGGTGCCAAACAATATATTTTGCACTATGCTAAATTATATAAACTATACTGTTCTTTTAATCCCACACCAGTTGCTACTTTTATTCTGTGTTATCAAACAGAGGTTTGCTTGTTATGATAGCTACCATTTGATTTCATGTCAAGCTTCACGAAATCGGCGTAAAGAAAATAAGGTAATCAGTCTTCCTTTTATGTCTGCAGACATCTACTCATTTTACAGTCTATTTCCTATGTGCAAGCAAGAGGTCAAAATATTCAGGATTCTTCACTCAGAACAAGGGGGTGTTTGAACATACCAATGTTTATTCATAAAGCTACATGTCTTGAAATAAATGTTCCAGCTGATACAAAAGGTGACATTCCACCACACAAACTGCTTGGAACATAACAACCATTTTCTCCTCCTCCAATTAATTAAAGCCTAATTCAAAGTCTCTCTCCTAATAGTGAAATCCTCTTAATGTAATTGCTCCTAACTCCCCGAGAGATCACTTTTTAAAAACAGGACTTTGCACCAAAATGGTGAAGCCTGAGGAAATGCAAAAGCCCCAGCAGCAGGACTCTCCCTGGCCTCTGAAATGCGCCATTCTTTGCGGTGGAGCTGAGAAAGACGGAAGGCTTGCTGCTTTCAGAATTCGTGGTTTCGTCAGTGCTGCTGTTACCGGACGCTCCCCCACAGCCTAGAGCAAGTGCTGGCTCAGTTATTAAATATAAAGTTTATTTCTTCAGATAAGTTTTCAGTACATTAAGCCCAAAGGCTAAATAAAAAATTATTCTAAGTATTTTGAAATGACATGAATTTTGATATTCACATGCAACGATGCTTAGACAGATGCATGTGCAAGTATGTGATACGCACGATAAGTCAGCTCTAGGTGCAGTTATTAAGCACAAAAAGAAATGCAAAGAAGCAGTGAACGTGTCCGACCACGCAAGCATGTGTGCGTGGAACCCCCATTTGTACGATGCACTGGTTTCAGCGGTGGTCCTGACTTGCCAGGTTTGGTTTTGTGATACTCTCTGGAAAAGTACGGTATTGCAAGTATACAAGTGAGAGTATTTAACGGACATTTAATCACAAATTGCGTTATTTCAACTTCCTCAAGACTTCATAACAGCTTTCCTATCAACACCATCTATACTCCCGCTGTCTCACTATATCAGGTCAATGTGTTTTATTGTCTTCTTCAAGAGCTTTCATTTTCTTCCCCCATGACTGGGCATGTCTCTTAGTGCCTGATTATTCAAAATACTATTTGCAGTTCTCCCACAGCATCAGAACCAGGAATACATTATTCCAGGAGGGCCATTCCTCGCTGAGCCTAGAGCTCCTGCCTGCTCAGGCAGCTGAGCATCAGCCTGCCATTTTCCTTGCTGTCTCCCAGCCTCAATCTCTTCTTCCCCATCTTCCCTTTCTTTGCCAAGCTAGCCTTTTTTTTTTTTTTCCCCCCAAATCAATACTCTCCAGGCTGCAAGCCAACATCCATCACATTTTATACCTCCTTCCAGCCTCAAATCCACCAGGTTTCTTGTCCACTCCTGTCTTCTCCCCCCCTCCACCCCGCTGGCTCTTTTCTCTCGCATTTGCACCAGGCAGCTGCTTTCTCCCAACTTCTTTCCGCCCCACGTTTTGCATTTCGGCGTCAGCAAAAACACAGCAAAGCATCCCAGCCTCGGCGCTGGTGCCAGCCCTCTCCCTGCATTACAGAGGCCATTACTGGAAAGGTTTCTGCCCAGTCATGGTGGAGGCAGAGTCCCCCAGGGAGCCCGACACCATCCCTGGTCGGCCCTGGGTGGCATCCCTGGAGGACGGACAGCAATGCCAGCCCTGTCAGCCCCCAGGGACACCCACAGACCACCCAGGGGTGCCCCGGCCCTACAGCAGAGCCCTCTCCCCAAGGCAGGCCTGCCTAGCCCCCACGGCCCTGCGTGGTCACCCAGTGCAGCACTGCACCACCGACTTAAATATTTAGGTCAATTTAGCCCATTTCTCCCCCTTTTTATTTATTGCAAACATGGAAAATATCTTAATTCTTTATTTTTTGCAGTAAAAGCCTCTATATTAAACTTCATTGAATGCGCATCTCCTCTCAGCTTTCTCTTCTCCACCTACAGCAGCCCCAGTGGAGACAGCAAAGGCTGCCAAAGCAAAGGGCTGGTAGCCTCCTCCTGCAGAAGCCCACCGCGGCCGCGCAGGGCCGGGGCAGGCGCAGGGTGCGGACCAGCACCGCCCGCCGCCCGCCCGCAAGGACGCTCGGCGAGCGTTCTGTCCGCCAACCATCGAATCGAGCCCCGGCGCGGCGATTGGCGGCGGGCGGGCGGCGCCGCCCCTCCCTCCCCTCACATGACCGGTGGCGAGGTTCGCATCGCGCCCGCTCGCCTCGCCCGCTCGCCGCCTCTCGCCGCCGCCAGCATGGAGCCGCGCTGCTCCTCCTGCCTCCTCTTCCTCCTGCTGCTCGGCACCGCCGGTGAGCGGGGCGGCGGGCGGGCGCCGGGCCTGCCGCCGGCGGCGGGGGGGGGGCAGGGCAGGTGTCCCCGCGGGCGCGTCCCGCTCCCCCCCGCCCCGTCGCGCCCGTGACGCGGCGGCGGGCAGCGGCGGGGGGAGCCGCGGCCCTGGCAGGCCCGGGGCCGCCTCAGCCCGGCGGCGGCTTCCCCGGGGCGGCCCCGCACTCGGCCCCGGAGCGGAGGCGGTGCCGGGCTGCCTCCCCGCTGCGCTGTCACCCGCGGAAGGGGAGCGGGGGGCCGAGGCGCGTCGCGCTGGCCTAGCGGGTCCCTGTCGCTGGTGGCGGCGGGGGGGCGCCGGCCCCGCCGGAGCCCTTCCGGGCCGGGGTGGAAGCCGGGCGGCTAACCCGTGTGTTCGACCCGGGGGCCCGTCGGCCGGGGCAGGCTCCCGGCCCGTGGCTACCTGCGCGGGTGGATCCTGTCAGCCCGCCTCGCCAGCGGCCCCTCGGAGCCGGGGGTCAGCGGCCACGGCGGGGCGAAGCAACACTGACGGTGGGGGGATGCGTCTGCGGGGATTCACGGGGTTAAAAGTCCAGCAACGACAAAAAGTTCCCTAGAAATCTAAAGGGAATCTAACAACCGTCTCTTTTGAGACAGAAATTGTGGAAACACGATGTAAGGCATCCCGATCTCATTTCTCAGAGGTCAACTTGAGTCACACCACCGATGAAACCGATAAGATGATAGGAAAACCCTGATCTGCAAGCAGTACATTGTTAAGTGCTGTGTTCATGCACTTCAGTTTGCTCAGCTTGTCCCCACAAGGCTAACGCTCGTTTAGATTATTAGTCTTTGTCAGGTAAATAGGCTATAAAATACTCTCAGTTTTTGTCTAGCTTTGATAACTTCATGGCGTGCTTCCTAGTTTTAATACTTCTTAGAAATCTAGCTACTCTTTCAGTGTCTGGCAAATTGAATCCAGTCCTGAAATAATTTACTACTTCGTAATGAGCTGTCCTCTTAAGTGGTTCTAGAAAAATGAAGTAAAAGCAATGTCTTAATAGGTAATAATCCTATCTTACAGGTTTTTTCCAGTCCTATGCAGTGGAAGTAGATGTAAAGGATGATTCTAATGCTACGTGCCTGTATGCAAAATGGATGATGAGATTCTTGATAAAATATGAAACTAACAGTAGTGATTATGTAAGTATTTGGAGGGAACTTTTGTTGAGAACTGTATTTTGTCCTGGGTAAAAGTTTAAGTACATTCTTTTACCTAGGGTGTTTGGTTTTTACCTTTTTTTTTTTTTTTTTAACTGAGTCAGGTGTTAAGAGTATTCCTAAATACTCATTCTAAAACAGAGCATAAGTTCTCAATAATACAAATAACTGAAGGTGCTCTATTACACTTACTTAAATGGCACACTGGTCAAACTTGGTGGTTTTTGTGTATCAGTGCAGTCATGTTCTTAGCCCAAATAGTAAATGTAAATCACAGCTCAGCGCGGTCAAGATTTACAGCTAAGTTAGATTTCTACCTTTGTACTTGAATCTGATATGGCTCCTTTCTAGGTCAGATGTCAGGGAGCCTTCTTCATAATTTTGTAGAATAACCTAAAATAATCTCACTAATCTTGTGCAAGGTTTCATTTAACTCCAGCAGGTTTATAACTTTGTCACGGGGAAGAACTGCGATCTGTGAAAACATATAAAATTACCCTTTTCTTCTAGAAAAACGCAACCTTGAATTTGTCATCCGGTGTGACACACAATGGAAGCGTCTGTGGCAATGACACACAAGCTGCAGTTCTGGCAGTGCAGTTTGGAGAAGGTCACTCTTGGAGCATTAACTTTACAAAAACCAACGAAACTTACCAGGGGGACTTCATCACATTTACCTACAACACCAGTGATCCTGCTGTATTTCCTGACGCTAAAAGAAAAGGTAATGTTCAGTGCAGAATCCTACTCACAAAACAGTCTCGGCCACAAGTGTCACATCTCGTGTACCTGACGAAAAACCTGGTTGGTTTTTTCAAAGTTAGAAGGACTAATAATGTATCCGATGACTTCTGTGCCATATACTGCCTAGCTATTGTTCATCATACCTGCCTGCTGGATGAAGATACAGGCTAGTTAGCATCACTGAATGTATAATTCCTTTAAGTGGAACGGAAAGAGAAGGTTAACTGTTTGAATGGACTTGATCAGTGAAGTGCTGCTAGTAGACAACAGGCATACGGAACATTCATTTTAGTGTGCGCTGCTTGACCTTCCGCCTAGCAAAGCAATACAGTGTTAGCTTTCTGTGTACTAATACCTACTAATAATAGGATTTTTTTCCTTAAATAAAATCTTAAGTAAAAGGGTTCACCTTTCTAATGGCTTGTCTCGTTCTGGAAGCTTGGTTACTTCTCTGCATCGCTTCAGGTCAGGGCACAGGTAAAATATTGAAGAGAGGTTAGGATCATTAAACTTAATTAATTCTCTCTTACTCTTTGTCTTATGGAATTATATAAAACCTAATGCTACCTATAAATGTTCTTGTAGTTCATAAGGCATTAAAATATTTGTGCTTATTTGTAGGACCAGTTACTATTGTTGTAAAGGATACTATGCGTCCAGTTCAACTGAATAACGTCTTTGTGTGTCATAACACTGACTTTTTGGAAGCAGAAAACGTAACACAGATTTTCTGGAATGTTACTGTGCAAGCTTTTGTTCAGAATGGCACAATCGGTAAAAAAGGTGAGCATTTCAGTATGTGAATGAGCGTTTTTGTATTGTACTTTAGTGCAGGGAGCAAAGTCCCATAATAAAAAATCCACCAGTTCTGAGATGTGCTGTGTTGAATAATATTCATGTAAATATCCTTCAGTGCGTCTTTCCTTGTTCCTGGAAAAATAGATGAGCCGAACAGGTTTAGTAATATATAGTAGTATAGATTGTTCCCATGCCAAGGTGGTAGTCTAATAAAGTGTGTATTCAAGTATTAAAAATAATCACTTCAGAACTACTGTTGCTACATTTGAGCTTCAAGGTTTTTAACTGGCTGCCCTCCGTTTTCAGTGGTAGCCTCTGCTTTTTCGTTTAAATAGTCCAGAGCCTGTTGTCTCATCTCATAGCTCAACTACTCAGCTTGATCGGGTTGCTTACTTTGTCTACAGCAAATACCTATCACACTTTTATAATCACTTAGCTGTCTTTGTCTGTGTTTCACTTCTGTGTCGGAGGTAAGTAGTATTGCACATGCCACATGGATTTCAAACTGTGGGCATTACAGAATTTCTGAGAATAAATGGTAGCTGTAAGTTGTTTGGAATACCGTGCCATAGTGCTGAGTTTGAGACTTCTGACTTGGTGATGAGCAGACTCCCCATGAGCCTAGATTTCAACAGAGAAATTGGTATCTGTATTCAACTGACCTCTGAAGCATAAGACTTTAATAAAATTTCAGCGCTGAAATGGTGGTTAAAATTTCTTTTCAGAGTCTAGATGTCGTGCTGATACACCTACTTCTGCACCTACTGTTCCGCCTACTATTGCCAATGTAACTACTCCATCTACCACCACCTTGTCACCTGCTCCAACCACTGCTCCCAAACCTGTGGAGAATCCAGACACAGGAAACTATTCTCTTAAAAGTGGAAATAAAACTTGTCTTCTGGCTACTGTGGGGCTGCAGCTGAATGTTTCCCAAGACAAGGTGCTTCTCTTCTATTTTAGAAGAGTAGAAAGGTTGCTGTAGTTATTTGGTATGAAATGTGAGTGCAGGGTATTTGCTTTGTGCACTGCTGGCTGTCCAGAATTGCCTCTAAGTATTGTACGTAGCACCTCTGTGACATCAGAATAGTTTTGTGACATAATATCTAGCTTCAAAACCTTACGTAGATTCAATATAACTCGTTACTGGGAGTACCTCTAACGTCATTAAAAGCCTGGAACTTTCTTAGCTTTTAAGGCTGTTGGTCCCTGCAGATACTGTCTTTCCCCACAGAGGGAGCCAAAGCTAACCTCTTGTGTTGGGTCAACAAAATAAGACTTCACTGGGCAATTTGTTTGCTTCAGTATTACCAGCGTGTAAACTTAACTGTAGTAGCCTTGGTTCGATAGTAACCAGGCTCAATCTTCCTGCTGTCATGTTCGTGACAAGCTCTTCTAGCCTAAGACTACTACTGACTGAAGCAATGTATTTCTAATGGCAGCTGAACGTCCGTGACGTGGTATCTCTGTATTCCAGCCTCTTCTGATCAACATCAATCCAAAGACAACTACCGCAGACGGTGCATGTGGTAACACAACAGCTACTCTGAAACTGAATGATGGAAATAGCACATTGATTGGTTTCACATTTGTTGTCGTGAGTAACTTCTTTTATTTTAAATTGTTTCCATGCATGATGATCACTCATAGTAAAATCCTTCTGTCACTTGCTGGTGGTAGCCTGTTCCCATATAGGAAGTGGAACTGGCTAGCTGACTGCCTCAAGACAAATGGAGAATTGGGTTAAAGTTGTAGAAAAGAGCGTGGTAAATGTGTTCGCCTTCGTAAAGCGTGTGTTCTTAAAGTTACAAATGCAGAATTGCACACTGACAGTTGGTTCTTGCTTCTTAAACAGAAAAATACCAGTGCAAGTGTACAAAGATTTTATCTGAAAGAGGTGAATGTTACACTGCTCAACCGGCTGAATGGTTCTGGTAAGAAGTAGTATCTGCCTTAAAGCAAGTGTAAGCTTTTATTCAACGTCTGTATTTATCAAATACTTCTGACTTCTTTCCAATGCTGTTCATGCTTACTGTTACTTCCTACTTTAAGTCTTTAAGGTGGTAGGAACACAAGTAATAAGCAGAAATGGCTATAAGAGTTACTTTAAACAGCAGTGTGGGATCATTGTCTTTTCCTGAACCTTCTGCTAATGGGGTCTCTTACTTTGTGATAAACGTATATAAATTAAGAGGGCTTCTTTGTAACTGTTTTCAGTAACATAATTTTTTGAGGTGTGAAATACAGTTGTACCAACTCTGAAGCTTTTTGTTTTTCCTAAACCAGCTGTTGTCTTTGATTGAAGATGCTGCTGTATCTTCCAACCACTTCTACTTTAACTCTCACTGGGAAAAGAGACCAGTCCTTCAAAACCTAAAGCATACTTTTTTCCAAATCAAAAGTATGTTTTGTTTTGTTTTTTAAAGTTGCTTGTCACAGCTGCTGCAGTTAAAAGGGCACTAAAGCTAAAATGCTCGCAACTTTGCAATGCTGGGATGAGTGGAGGCACAAGGAAAGCCTGATGTCATGTCTATATGGAGGATAGGTTACTGCTAAGTACTGTAATAATTTCAGTGCCTGACTGCTTTTGGTTAAGCAGATCAGTCGCACTTCAGACTACCTTGTTTTTCACAGTAGTCAGTGTTGAAAAGTTGGCCCCTCTAGGTTCAGCTCCTTAGTCCTAGGATTGTCTTAGCAACTCTTTTGCATTTAAAGTGGGCGTGCAAATTTCCTTTATTTTTTTTCCCCCCCTTTGTTTAGTCATTTCAAATGCAGATAACAACAATTTCAGCGAGTGGGATGCTTTCCTTGGTAGTTCTTATATGTGCCGAAAAGAGCAAACTCTTCAGATTAATGAAGATTTCCAAATGCATACTTTTAATCTATGGATTCAGCCATTTCTTGTGAAGGCAAATAAGTTCTCTACAGGTAAGAGTTCTTTTTTTGTTAATTCTTGCAATGCTTGCAGAATTCTTACTTGCTAAAAAGCACCAGCGTTGGGCACAAGCACTTTGTTTTTGAAGCTCTTGTTTTGTTTTGTTGGTTTTTTTTTTTTTAACATGTGGAATGAAGGGAAGTTCTGAGCCTGACACTCAAGTTCAAGGAAAGCTTTGTTCTCACTTAAAAAATGTCTGCTAGGTATGTTGGTTCTCCTTCATAAGACTTGAAGGAGCTAGAGACGATGAAGAGGGACTTAAGCATTGCCTTGCAGAGTAGGTTGGAAGTTACCTGACATCATCTTGACATACAGCTTTTTGTAGCTCGAATATATAAGAAAATGAGACAAAACTTTAGCAGAAGTGGACTTTGGTAATAGCGTTAGGTGTTTTGTTTCTTTTAACCTGTCAGTCTAAGGAATAGGAGTGCTGGGGGAAAAAAATGAACTGACAGAGCTTCTTTCAGAAGCAGTCTTGAATATCCAGAACTAAAGAAAGATTCTAAAACGTTTGTTTGCTGCATTATCCTGGTCTTGTCTGGGGAAAACTGAAATGGCTTAAATGACCTCTTTCTTAATCTTTAGTGTAACCTGGTCTTTGTACTTCATGATAATACTTGCAGCACAGTCTTATTAGACTACACTAATCTGTAGACAAATAGATTGGGTGCAGATTTTTGAACTTCCTTTTTTAGGCAGAGGTAAGTTAACTCCCCAAATGAACGTAGGGTAAGCAGTATTTATCGTGACACATTCTAAAGAGTTACGATCCCGTTTCACTCAGTAGTTCAAGTTGCAGCTAGCTTCCTTCTTCTCCTAATTACAGTTATTTCATCTCTCTGTAACATGTCTCCATTCTGGATAGGTTCTTGATACCAAATCTAGGTCACTCCATTCTTAATGAGTAAAAGCACCAGACTTGCCTTAAGCATGAAACAGATAAGCCTGGTTCTGTCTTAAAAGTAGAAGAATGGCTGCTCCCTTGTCTAGTACAGATCTTGTGCACATGAAAACTTGTACACCGGGGCACTTCTGTTAGCTTACTATAGTCTTATCAAATGTTCCAAGTGATTATAATGCTTAATATATGCTAGATGTATCCATGAGACCTCTGCAGTTCTTTCTCTCTTAGTTCAAAGATGTAATAATACTTGATTTTTTTAACACCTTCATATTAAGGAAAACACTTGGCAAGTATTATGTCTTTATTTATTCCTTGTTGCAACCTTTTTCTCATCTACAGCCCAGGAGTGTTCGTTGGATGATGACAGCATTCTAATCCCAATTGTAGTTGGTGCTGCACTTGCTGGCTTGATTGCCATTATAGTGGTTGCTTACATAATTGGCAGAAGAAAAAGCTATGCGGGATATCAAACTTTGTGAATCTAAATGTGATTCCTGTTCTGATTTCACTCTAAACAAAGCAAGTGCAAGTTCTGACGTCCAAAAAAGACCCAAAACTTAGGAGTAATTACTAGCCACAGCTAATTGGAGTTGAGAAACAAAGAGAATGTTTCTCAGATGAAGCAGAACTACGTTTTTAGTTTTCCTGCTCTAAGAAGACGACGTGGGTTTCATAGCTGTATTGAAGATGTCAAATATTGGATGAATTGCTAGGCTAAGGACTTTATCTTGCAAAAACCCTGAAGTGTTTAGGATTTACTTCTGCTTTTTACAAATTGTAGCCTGAAACAAGAACACATTCTAAACTGATGTGCATTGGGCAACTCCCAGAATAGCATAGAATTTGTACTTGCTTCTCTCCTCTGCGTTCCTTAGTTGTTGTCATAATTGTGGGTTAAGCTGGCAGCGTTAGTCACTATGTTGACTCGTATAGTATTTAACAAGGATTGTATGATGCCCAGTAACAACTTTGTTTTTCATAGAATTGAACTTCAGGCTGGTGATTAAGTGATCTTTTGAAGTGGCAGCAGTAAATTACTTGGCTTTGACGGAATTTGAGTAGTTTACTCCTGCCTTGGTGTAGTTTCAGGAATCGTTCCTGTACCCTGGCTGTACAGACAAAATGGGTAACCTATACTTGCCAAATGGTGGATATATAGGAAGACTTCAGTGCCGTTTCCAAATGCTTTCAAAAAAAAAAAAAAAAATTACTGTTAGGCACTGAACTCTTCATCACTTATTATACCTTGGCAATCATCTGAAATACTCAGCTGAGGCAGAGTTCTGCTAAATTAATGCAAGCTTTTTTGCTGGCATCAGTTTAAAGGGAATAACCTCTCTAAATATTCCAGAACTTTAAAGTGCACTTAACTTTATATCATACTCTGCACAGAACTGGTCTGTCTTGTTGCTTTGAATGACCATTGTTTAAAGATGCTTTCATTTAATGAGCCAGTATCTGTTGTTGCAGCTTGAGCTGTCTTTAAATCTTCATCTTGAATGGTTCTCTGCCAATCAAAATTCACATTATAACTGCCCGCCATTGGCATTCTGAATGTTTAATGTACTTTGTGTTTGATTGTTTGCTGTGTAGCATTTATTAATGTTAAGAATGCAAAAGCCAAACAAGTCTGAGATGGACCCACAACACCCGTTTTTCCTTGCTGTGCGGAAAGAATAACTAGCTTAAAAAATGCAGTGCAACTGGACTGTTCTTAAACTGCAGCTCTGTAGAGACTAACCCTTGCTGCACAACTTTTCTCTGGCCTCCTTGTGCTGTAATACATAGGTTTTACTGCATGGAAAAAAAAGTCTTTTTGACTTGTAGATAAGTGTGGCTTTTTTGCATATGTCATAACATGAGCTGCCTAAACTAGTTATTTAATGAACATAACGTCTCCCCCTTTAGAATGAGTTCAGCCTGCATCAAACCTGGTTTAGTGTTTTATTAGTGTTTTCTAGGGTTGTACAGATGTCTGTGGCATGTTTGTATACAAATCATAAAACACACTTCTTTCAGTAATTTTTTTTTTTGTAAAAACAGTTTACTCTTGACACTAGCCAAGGAAGCAAGTATGGGTGGATAATGCTTACTCTAGCTTGTAGTCTACAGCTTGAATTTTGCATCAGTTACTGAAATTCATTTTAATGAAAGTGGGGAACTACTATAAGTTTAATCCTGAAACAGGCTTCAAGACTTTCCGTTTTAATTAAAAAAAAAAAAAGGTGGATCTAATAACTTTCATATTAATATATCCTCAAATGCAGATGTTCATATAGATTTGTAGCAGTTTTGTGACTGATGTTCAGTGGCACCAGTTATATGTGCATTTTGGTTAAGGAGTAGTTACCAAGCTGTATTCATCTCACCACACAAATTTTTGAACTGTGCACGGTTTCCAAGTGACAATACAGAAGATTAGTGCAAACTGCTCTCAAAATTCAACGATAAAAACCTGCAACTTAATCTTTATTTGCAAGTATAGTGGCTCTGAGATTAAAGTACTCCTAGACTGATGTGCAGATAACTGGTGCAATAAACATCTAAGTTTCACCTGACTGCCTGTTGTTATAAAACCACTAGTTTTCCTGTATGTATTACTCCATAGGGAACTGTCAACCTGTTCAACATGTGCTCTAAATAATAAAGATTGTTCTATTTCTTAAGGAAACTTGTTCACATTTTTTAACTGATTTGAAAACAGACATCTTGTACTGTCTTTTTTTTAAAGAAAATAAACTAAATGAGTAAGGTCAACTTCAATCAGTCTATATCTGAGATTCTGTTACATAGCCGGTGAAGGTCCCCTGTTGTCTGTGTCTCAACGCTTTGTTTTGCAGCACATTCTGAAGTGTGCTTGGGTACAATCCTCTAGCAGAAGACAGCTTGGGAACTAATTGAGACACTGTATGTCTGGTTCGTCATTAGAAATTTGCTCGTAAACTTTTTTGTCAATTGTAACTCCATCCAGACAAGATGTTGTTATGATTGATTTTGCTAGCCATCTTTAAATTGGTGTACAGCTGTGAACAGTTCAGTTTCTTCTTGCAGTCATCCTGGAAAATGAAGTTGGCCTCTGCATTCAGCAAAAGTGGGAAAGCATTAGGGAGCCTTCTGGGAATCGGTTAGTAGCTTCATCCTCTAAGGTGGAAGCTGTGTTGATCCTGTCTGTGCTGCCAGTTCTTCTGGTAACAGTACCACTGTATACTTTTTTCTGCATCAAGAGAGACACTGGTCTTCCCGTTACCATACCTCTTTCTAGCCTATCTTGTGAATTCTATGGTTATATGACAAGAGAAAAAAGTGCAGTCTAATCCTATACCCTTTCTTCTTCATTCTAGCCTGCACTGCTTGTATAATCATTATGTTAAAGCTACCTTCTCATCTGCTACACAGTGTCAAAATAACATTAGCACCTTTCTGAAGCGTAAGCTGAAGTCAGCTGAAGCTTTTTCAATGTGAAGAAAAACACAAATATTTTAATAGGCTCTTGTTAAAGAGCATAACAGTGGGGTTCCTAAGGATGTAAATTGGTCAAAGTGAATTTAAACTACACTGGGACTGCAGGCATCAAATTGCCGTCAAGTTATCAGTACAAGCCAGTCTGCAAGAGTCTGTGACAAAACTTGGAACACGCAGGAGTTACTGCTGTCCTGTAATAAGTGTAAAGCCTTTTTTTTGGTTTGTTTTTTTGTCAGAGCATTACTATTTTTACTGTAATTCTGTCTCTTCTGGAGACTTGCAGTGAATATCTAGACACTGGAAGACTGGACTTTGTGGTGTACGATAATGATAAATCTACAGTAATATGCAGATACATGCTTTTCAAGAAAGTATGTCATGGAATTATGACTCTGTGATGTTTGGGGAGGGGGAGGAGGTCGGGTTTGTGGATGACCGTCTGATATCCTTCTGGGGAAAGGCGTAACAGTTTTAAATAATTAGAGGGAGATTATAGTGTTAAATACTTCTATTTAAATGCATTTCTTTTTCAGACTTTCCCTTGTTCTATTTAGCTGAAGACCAGCCCAGAGGTGGGCAACTTCATTGTAGCCATAGCAGTAGGAGCAGCTTTGGGAGGATTAGTTGTCCTAGTACTTACTGGCTTACTTTGTTGATTACAAGAAATGCTGTAATGCTGGATACAAGTAGTTTTAAAATGGGAAAGCTTAAGTTTATTTAAAAAAAAAAAAAAATCTGAACTCAAAAGATGGCTTGCTTGCAAAGTCAGGCAAACAGGGTTTGCTAAAAACAAACCTGGTTAAGAAATGATGCAGAATGTGTTGTCATGGTTTGTTTGAACCTAACAACTTAGGCAGAATATGTTCTGGTTCATAATTGATGAATTAATTTCAGTTCCTCCAAAATACTACACTTTTAATTTCAGAATATTAAAGACATGGAGTGGCATTATGTGAATAAAAATAGTTTTGTTCTGGTCAGTGGAAACAGCATTTAACTTGGGTGTGTTTGTGGATGTTGAATATTAATGTGTATAATCTATTATAGACTGCAGTTTGTTGTGATTACTATTGGCTGTGCCTTATATACAGTTTACTAAATATTAAAATTGTGCTCTAAGATACCAAGATTTCTGATATTTTAGCTTAAAGATGCCATGCTAGTAGTCCTCAAAAGAAGCTTTTCCAGCCAATGAAGGCCTTTTTTTTAATTTTTAAATTTACCACAGCGTTCTCTATTGTGTAGCATATGCCAATGAAACCACAGAATTTTGGGCTATCAGTTGCATCTCATGATTGGAATTAAAAAGGAAGATAGCTTTCATACTGGGACTAAAAATCTTGGGGGCCAAAATTTCTGATTATTTTGAATGGAGACACATTCAACTACATATGTTGAAAAAGCTGTTCCTCCTGGCCTGAACGTGGAGGTGTACAGTTTGCCGTGGTGTACAGTTACCAGGTTCTGCATTTGAAGAAACTTGCTTCTAACAATTGTACAGTAACAATACATGGAGAGAGGTGTGCCAACAACAGTGGCAAACTGGAGAGAGGTAAAGGATGGAACGTTCCTGGTATGAAACTTTAAATCCTTTTTATCCTGGGAATTCCTTATAACAGTGCCGTAGTGTGATGCGTACTGCAGCGATCGCCTGCCTTTAAAGAAGAGAGACGGGGAAATTCTGTCGCTGCCTGCTGGGCACTTTTCATCCTTAGCAAATTGATTCATGTTTGGTACTAATGACCTGTTATCCAGCATGTAGTAGTTAAATTGTGTATGCTGATCTTCAGTAAACGAAGATGACTAAACATCAGATGCAGTTCTCTTTTTAAGATGTTTAAATACCAGAACATTTTGAAATGGCTCACTGTATAAGGTACATATTTCCTTTCCTCTTTTTTTCCCTTCCAGGTGTTGCTCTACTTGGCAGTAGGTGCTTTTAGCTTGTCAGTGTTCAGTATTTTCAGGTGCTGAACCTCCATGTGGTGGTTTCTTTCCTCTTGGCCAAAGGCTTTGGATAGCCTTTCGTGAAAGGGTAGTGGCAAGCCTGTACTGGACTGTAGTGAGCTAAAGCAAGACAGTAATTTACCCCGTAACTGAGGTTGATTCAGTTAGAGGCTCAAATGGTTTCAATATTCACTTAAAACAACAGCGAACTTTTGATAAAGCACTGCATGTGTGTGTGACGCTCTGCTCTAATATTAACACAAGCAAAGTTGTTTTAAAAGGAGTTCTGCTTTATGAAAAGCATGTAAGTTGAGCACCCTTACAGTTTGGAAGCGGTACACGGACAGGGTATTGTATCTTACCAACCATCTCACCTTGGCACCGTGCAAGTGGAGCTCTGCTCTCTTTACGAACAGGGGAAGAATGCCAAGCCCTGCCTCCCTCTCTCAGGCGTATCGCTGAGTCTGAAATCAGTTCCCACTGTTGTTTGCTAATCCTTGCGTGAGTGTTTGTATCAGCAAGGAGTTCCTTACGTATTTTACAACCTGTATATTAAAAACCACTGTAGCATCACAGCTGTCTCTTCTTTTTTTTTTTTTTTTTTTTTTTTTCCCTCCTATGTTGATTTCGGTATGGTCTGCATAGTTCTCAGCTTAAACTGATAACCCTGTTCTTGTATTTGGATTGAAAATAAAGAAAGTTGCCCACCCAAAGAGAGTCTTTCAGTGTTTTCCATTCAGTGCTTTCAGCATATGTGTCCTGGCTGTCTCTTGCAGTTTTCAGTAGGTTTCTACTTCGTTACTTGGTTTGCCGTCTGTTATTTCTCTTCGTGTCTAGAACCTAGAGAAGTGCTGGTGACTTGAGGCTTTGGGAAGTCACTTGGACAAGGCAGTAATATAGCAGCCTGTCTTTTGGTGTTGCTATGTTGCTTGTTAACCCTGAGGTGTGATCAGCAATGCGTGCTCAGACTGCTGTTCTGTCCTCGCATTTCTAATCGAAGTGGACTGCTCGCTAGAGAAAGATGAAATTAAATGTACAAATCAGAAAAAGTATATTACCGAAACAAATGACGTGTAGTATATATGTCTGAAGAAATCAATCTTTCTATTGATTCTTAATACTGATTTTACTTTAGGTTGTTATTGTATCTAATGCAGTGTAAGTTCTCAAAAACATCTGTTTGCTCCTTGCTTTATTTGGTTTCTAATGCTTGATTTCCTTTACTAATTTATTCTCCCTTGCTTTTTTTGTTTTTCTTCTTTCTGCAGCCGAAGAATGCTTTGCTGATTCTGACCTGAACTTTCTTATTCCCATCGCAGTGGGCATGGCGCTTGGCTTCCTTATCATTCTTGTCTTTATATCTTATATCATTGGAAGAAGAAAAAGTCGTACTGGCTATCAGTCTGTATAATCTCTTAATTCCGTCTCTGTTACAACCTTCCCTGCTCTTCTCCTTTTCCCAGACTCCCTGATCTGCCCCTTTAAAAAGAAGAAAAACAAATGAATTCATAGTTTCTTTATTTAAAAAAAAAATTTAAAAAGCCCACTTCACGACAGAATAACGTGCCATGAGTCTGACGATGAGTTGCAGAATTACTTGAAGCTACTGTGTGATTTTGGAGAAAGTGAGTGTTCTGCGGACCATAGAATTGAGTAGGGTTGATGTGTGTCCACGTGAGAAATATGATTATTTTGAGTAAAGAAGACATCTGTGAAACTTCATTTCTGTTGTTTAATCTTTTTATACAAGAAGATTTCTAGTTGCGTACAGCTTATCTCAGATAATGCTAAAGCTAAAACCGTAATTAAAGGTGTGAATGCTGTGTCGAAAGGGACTGTACATGCTATGGGAAAATGAATACCAAGCTCTTAACAGACTTCTCTTGGGAACTTGGCATATGGCTCTTGTCTTTTTTCCTTAGCAGCTTGTTCTTGTGAATCAGTCTGAATTTCCTGTTCCTTCCGAATGTAAAGGTAGTATCTGATCTCACTAATAAACTGACATAATATGAGAAGAACATCTGATTCTTCTAGTAAATTAATTTGTTCAACATCAGTATGGAGAAGTTGACCGCTAATGTATGTTAAATAGCTTTGCACTGGCATGATGTCTTTAATGTCTTTATTCACTAAGATAAGGCTCGGTCCTGGAGAACTTTAACGACTCAGGAAAGCCAACAGTCTGCTAAAGGAAATGTGTCCTGTGCTGTTTTGTTTGACTGTGTTTTCCTTTTTGTTCTGAGCTCAATTGTGAAATGAGGGCGGGAGGCTGGAATTTCACTGGCTGTACTTTGTCTCAGCTTTGATTCTGCGCACATAAAAGAAATACACAGCGTTTCAGCACTGGTCCGCATGAGGCTCGAGAGTATTTTCAGAGCTCTCAATGACTGAGAACACAGATTGTTCAGAGATTCCTTCAGTTCCTTTGGACGGCTTTCATGGGTTACCAGGGGATCACTGAAAAGCTGTGATCTAGGAATGCAAGTGAAGATAGAAAAACAGTCTGTTTTGATAGGATTCATCTGCTTTTAACCTCCTCATTATTGCTCTCTCAAAAATCTTGAATAGTGTAAGAGCACAAAATTTCTTCTATGAGGAATGTTGATCATAAAGCAGAAACTAATATATATATATGTATGTATATATATAGTAAAGAAAGTGACTTCCAAAGGAATAAGAGTATCTGACTTGTTTAAAGATGCTCTCTTTGTTATTAACACCATACCTTTTGCAATTCTATGTTCCATACCTAAACTGTACTAAAATAGAAACTAGTCATTTGTGGTTGTGTTCTGCTTCATTCCCATCAGGTTCACATCGATGGGATGAAAGAAGCCTCTTGCTCTTTCAGCCTCTTTGGTCCATCTTGGTAAAAGCCTTTTGCAGCTAGTGAGCCCTGATTTCCAGCTGTGGGACAGCTGAAGAGCTGCCAGGTCTGCAGAGAGCTACTGACAGCACACAAAGTTTCTGTCCTCTGCAGCAAGTGTTTACTAAAGCCACTTTAATATTTAATCTCTTTGTGCATTGAGCCTGTATCTACGTTGTAGGAAAAGCACCTTCAGTAATTCACATGCACAGGGGAGACAGTCAACACTGATGTTTAAGTAACTCTCGATAGCTATATATTCAGGGAAGGGAGATTTCTAAAGAGTTAGTTTTGATGTTTGATAAATACCTGTACGTTCAATTATTCTTGTCCTCACTGTGACCAAAGAAAAGCTTTACCTGAATCTGATAAAACTGATTTTTGTACCGCAAATGGGCTCTTGAACCAAGTTGTCTTTTTTTTAAGAATGTGATTTAACGCTGCTGAGTTGGACTGTGTGCTTTGGTTTTGGTTGTCTTGGTCTTTTGTGCTGTACCTTTGCTCTCGCAATACTCGATTTCCCTGCCACAGTGGTAAATGGCGAGTTATTTTGAGACTGGCAATTTCTGAGTAACACCTGCTTGTCAGAGTGTGTTGCTTCTCTGCTGCCAGCAGATGGATTCCATCTACAGTTTCATGCTCAGATTGCAAATCAAAGTATTTTGCATCACTTTTGCTAGGTTATTTTAGTAAAATATGGCAATTTCCTAGATGCACAAATATATATTTTTTTATATATATACATATAAAGTATTATTTTGGGCTTCAATAGAAGTCAAAAATTGAGCCAGCACTTCAAGGTTGGTGTAGCATGAAGAGTGGTATATACAATTCTCCAAATCTTGAAATGACTGTACAAATATGCTGAAAGCAGAATATGTGTATGGACAATAAAGTAAACTACAGTGTTTATAAAACTTTGTTATAGTGTAAGTAGACACGCATGCCATTTCTGAGAGCTTTTCCAAGGGGATTGTCAGTATGCCTGGATCTGGATGTTGGTGGGGAAGCAGAAACTTTTGCTTCTAAGCTGTTTGTATATTTACATCCCAATTAGTTGATCGTTGTTGATTGGATCAAAGCAGGGGTTCAGCATCTGCTAAAGGACCAGCTGCTTCATGAATCCTTCCAATAGGCAGGTAGGGAATAGATATAAATAAAGTTTTGTCCTGTTGCTAGCTGGCGAGCTGTTAATTTCATGGCCTGAAGCACGAAGGGTTTGGTTTCCTTTCAGGATCCTACAGAAATATAAATGTTTTAAAAGAGCTAAAGCAATTGGCAGGTGGGGAAGCATTTGGGGGTTTAACTTATTTCTGATGTCAAAGGAAGAGCCGCTGCCACGGCAGCATCATCCTCGGCAGACGCTGGTGTCTGTTGATCAGAACGTGCTCTTTCAGGTAAGTCCTGCAGGCAGAATCATTGTGTTGCCCTCACTCTATCGGTGTCATATGAATAACCACATCTGAGCAAAAATTAGTTCCTAGACTACCTCTGGTTCAGGTTTTTAACAGTTCTTAATAAATAGTTTTTGCCTGATGGTTGGTTGTGATACTTAGCGTATAGTGAGTCTTATCGTACCGCACTTCTGAACTCTTTGGCCCTAGAAAGTTAATCAAGTGATCAAAATTCAAGCATCACATTACACGCTGCTTTGAAATTCAGTCCCGAACTGGCCAGCACCGGGAGCTGAAGTCACAAACTGTATCTCTTACACCAGTGTTTTAAGAATGGTACCATAGAGTTAATTTTACTGTAGTTGCTTTATTTTTAATACAAAAAATTACTTCTTAGAGACTTATATAGATCAGGAAATGATGGCAGACGAAGTACCTGGACTAGTATGTAGGACAAACATACCATAATGCTCTTGTTCCGTCAGTAATTTTAGTAAGTGTGCTTTCCAACTAGTACATTATCCTAAGGTGTCCTGTCCTGCTGTGTTCTCCTAGCTGGTAACGTGCAGAGCGTAGTTCGTCTCTGTCAAACGCGAAGGCTGTACGCGCGGGGGCCCGGGAGGGCCAGGCTGCCTGCGCAGCAGGGGGTGCTCAGGTTGGCAGCACGCCGCGCTGACAAGGGCGAGTGTGCTTCGTCGGTCTTTGAGGATGATAAATTGATGACTTCACTAAGACCAGCATTGACCCCTTCGCGATGAAACGATGAAGCGTTTCCCTGCAGTTTTCTGTAGCTGTGACCTCTCTGGGACAGGGAAGAACAGGCCTGAAATATTTGGGGGGGGTCTAACATGTTTCTCTGGCGCTTCTGTGCCTGATCAGGGGAAGGAGGCACCGTCAGCCCGTGAACCATGACTGGGAGGGGAGGGCTCCTTCCACTCATCCCTGCCTGATGGACTGGGTGAGGGTTCCCGGGGCAGAGAGAAGTACTGGAGTGAGGAGGAGGAGGGAGAAACGCATTAATCTTCCCACTTCAGAAAGGAACAGTTGGAAAGGTTCAAGGGCAAATGATTTTCTACATGGCCTCTGCTCCAACGGCTCGGGTGTGCTGAACAAGCTGTGTAAAATGCTGCAGCCAAGATGCTCCTGGTGCTGAAGATCCTTTTTAACTGTGTCATTGCAGCCATAGTCCAGAATTTTTGCTGTTTATTATTTTAACAAGAATAGTGCTAATAAATTACTCTCTTGTTAGTTTTTGCCTGAGAAATGCACATAAAACTATGGTAAAGATTAAAGTTTAAAGCCAGGAAAAATGCATTCCACAGGGCTCGCTCATAAAAGACCTTATGAAAATAGTGTTCAGATACCAGAGGTTTTTTTAATCAAAACTGAAATGCTTTTGCAGGTTCTCTGCCCAGAAGATAACTTTTAATTTTTACTAACAATGATTTGCATCAGATGATAAAAAACGTGGTTCCACACTCCATTGCATCTCATTTGTTTCCTAACTATGAACAAAAATAAATTAACAAAAATCTCCATGTGCCTGTTTTTCCTAGCAGAAAAAATGCTAGCTTTATGCTTTAAAAAGGAAAAAGCCTCTGATTGACTCAACCTAAGTGCCCAGTGTTTGCGGTGGCTACTTCCCGATGCTGAGCGTGAAGATGATTCGGCCCAGGAAGCGGTCGCTGTTAACGTTGTTGATGATACCTTTCCCATTCAGACTGCACTGAATAGGGACCAAATAATTCTTCTTCACATCTGTAAAGTGCATAGCCACCAGTGGGGACGTATAGTTGACCTGAAAAGAAGGGAGATTTAGGTGTAATTTTTGAGGGAGCAGAAAAGCCAGCAGTGCTTTCATGTTCAGTAAAAATCATTAGTAATTGGTTCACGGTTCCCAAGGCATCCGAGTGCGTTTGCCTGATGTCCATCATAGTCCCTTGGGATGCTGAAGCTGAGCCTTTCTGTGCCTGTGCCCCAGAGGGACGGGGTCACATCGGAGCTTTGCACTGCACCGTGCCTCCTGGGTTGATTAGCCAGGACAAGTAACACCAGGGATGGGACTCTCAAATATTTTCTGCTGTTCTAAAAACCAACCTATGGCTTGTAATAAGAAATCTGTGGTGTTCCCCAGGTCTGTGTGCTCAAAGGACATGCAGACCTGGCGTCTGGGGCTGTTACTCATCCTCAGCCAGCAGCAGCCTAGTGCCTGCCTCATCCTCCATTTCAGCTTTGGTTGTGGAGGTGCGTTACCGCCTAACGCTGTACAGCCCAGCCCAGATCAAAGCAGGGCTGGCCACCGTGTTCAGAAATAGCCACCCATGTTGGAGTGCTCTGTTTTGAGCCACCCAGCCTGAAGTGGTTTTGTCATAGCTTTGACAGAAGCCCCATCCTTTTCCCCTTGTGTCACCTAACCCCTGACTTCCCTAACGCCCTGGGAAAATGCTGGTGTTGAGACCTTCTCTGGGAGTTAGCAAAGCCAGCCTTAGTCTCCAGATGATAAATGTAATCATTCCCGTTGCTGGCAAGGGGGAACCGGAGTCCCCAAGGATTTCCTGCAGTTTGTCGGAGACAGAAATAGAGCACTGTAATCCCAGTGCCCGCAGCCTCCCTCCTGCCTGCATCTGCCCGAAATAGCCAGAAAGCACATCTGTACTCTGTGCAGCAGCTCCTGCCCTCTCCTTCCCAAGGAGACATAACAAAGATGCCAGAGTCCTTACTTACGTGAGTGATCTTGCCGTAGTAGGGATAATACATGAGATCAAACGTCCCGTTTCCAGGGTAGAAATCCACCGATCCGAGATCGCTCTCATTGCCTTTCTGTGATTGGAAAAAAAATAAAGGTACACACGTAGCACGTGGGACGCAAAATACAGCTCCCTTCAGAGCAAGGTGAAGGAGCTTTAATACAGACATCTCTTGCAAATCCACGTCAGGGCTCGGCTGCGCCTGCCTGCCTGCACGCAGCGTGTTTGCTGCGAGAGCCAGCTGCTGCTGCAGCCAGCCAGAGCATAACGCTGCTATGAAGGCACCGGCGAGGATTACAGAATTTGCTCCTTGTCGATCCCTCCCTGTGCTTGCCTACCGCTTTATTGCTCCCCAAGGGTATGATCCAGCTGCTGCCCGGGGCGGTGGGACCCCTTCATTCACCCTATTGCTGTTGGCTTGCAGGGTGCTCCCCAGGACCGAGGGTCCTGCGGAGCCGGTGAGGATGGATGTGAGCAGCTCCTGCCTTTTCCCCGCCAGCCCCAGGCTCTAGCTAGCACCCCGGCACCCAGCCCTGCGGGCCTGCCCTCGGGGGCTGAGCAGAGCGCTGCCGCTGAGGCTGGCAGGAGCTCGCAGCGCTCGGAGGGTGAGGGCCAGGGTGGGAAGCAGGAGACTGGTGGCCTCTGTCGTTCTCAGCAGACGGGCCCCCACTTGCACCCAGAGGCATCAGCAGCACGGGGTCCCATGAGTGTTTGGGGCTAAAATGAGGGCAGATATTGGTGAGGTCCATCAGAGGGAGGCATTTGGCCTTCTACGCACCACGCTGCCGAGCACGAATGAAAGCAGTACCTGCACTTTGCAGTCCACGCTCACGGGGACCCCAGCACCAGGGCGGTAGCCTATGATCTGCAAAAACAAAAGACATCCATGCTTGTATGAAATGCAGTGCCAAGCGTGTGCTGCCTCCCTTCTCCAGGGCTTAAGCTCTTCTACGTCCCAGTCACGTTGCTCAGGACCGGAGTTATGAGCCCCTAGAAGCGGGGTCTGCCACGCCGTGCAGAGCAGCTTGCCCGTGCCTGAGAGCGGAGGCAGAGCAGAGCATCCCGAGAGCCCGGGCTCCCTGGAGCAATGCAGCCACTTCCCCACACAGCTCACACACCCCCCACCGTTATTTCCCCAGCAGCGTGCACTGAGCCGCCATGCGATGAGAAGATTTCAAATAAACTCGAGTCTATGAAAATTCCCATTGTAAAGAGAGTGGGGTCTGAGGTGTAGTCCTAAAGCTCAGTTCCTCCCACACAGGGGCCTGGCACAAGACCCCCCCAAGCACTCAGGCCTCAGCAAATCAAATCGAGCAAGTTTTGTCGTGTGTCTTTTTCATGTTTTCTAGCGGGTATGAGCCAGCAGGTTTTGGGATTCTAGTGCCCTTTTTCCCTGGGCCTGAGAAGTGGAGGAGTTTCAGTCCCTGCATGGTCTTTATCGCCCTGGGATCACTGAAGGAAGCAATTAAGACGACTGGCTTTCTCTGTACCCGGTTCATCTTCAGCAGGATGCAGGGCTGGCCTTTAGAGTAGCCAAACGTTGGGTCCTGAATGCCAGAGCAGTTCTGCAGCAGCGAGCGCTTGAACTGGCAGGCCTTTTTCTCCTCGCTTTCATTGCCTCCTTGGATGAAGTACTGTCCTGAGACACACTCGATATTCTTCTCCTCTTGAACTTTGTCGTCATAAGCTGGTGGGGACGAAGAGACTTGTTAACGTTTCTTGAGACCTGCACAGACCCACGCTCTCAGAGTACATCCACATGTCAAAGGGAGTTAAAGTCCCACCTGGGAGGGCAAGGCTCCCTCCCACAGAAGCTCCCGTGACCACCTTATGAGCCTCCCTTTCTAGATGGTGGTCGTGAGAGGCCGAGAGCTGATCTCCTCCCCAGGAGGACACCCATGCACTGTGTGCGTGTGTGCATGGATGCAAACAACTTGCGGGCATGACTCCTGGGGTGCCTGAGAGCTTACCTGCTAGGAAGTGGTGCATGCTGTCCACATAGGGCTGCCACGTGCTGGGCTGAGAGACGTTGAAGGCAATAGTGAACCCATTCAAGTACGGTCTGATCATGACTCCTGGAGAAGGAAACGGACCCTGTTAGAGCAGACATGGGTGGACTGGCCACAGGCTTGGGGCACGTGTTGCAGGGGCTGGCTGCACTGCGACTGGGCTTGGGGCTGGGCACAGGCACGAGAGCAGCAGCACCAGCTCACAAATAAACTCTCTCCTCAACCTGCTGATCCCTCACCTCCATTTCACAGCCAGAGAACACCATGCACATCAAAATGTCCTGGGAAACATGGGAGACCTGGAGGGTCTCAAGCAGTGCTGCAGGGAAGAGATGGGCTTGGGGTTGCACAGAGAGGCTGAGGGGTCCCCCATGCTCACAGGCACGCAGCCAGCTCCGGGCAGGGAGCAGGGCGAGGGGGCCTCATGTTCCCCACTGACACGAAAACACAGGGAAAATGCTGCTTCGATCATAGGGAAAGGAGTTTTTGAACATTATCTTGCCAGGACTCCCCCAAATAATAATGCATAAAAGCTACTCTTGATTTGCGTTTTATTTTGAAGATATGAGGTATAAAAGGGCAGCAACTGAAATGAATGGGCATCACCTATGAAATGCCTAAACGAGCTCATTTACCTTGAGAATAAATAACAGCATAATAGTTAGCATAATGAGAATAACAATTAGTATAATTAGAATGAATGCTTCAGATGGGGCTATTTAAGACACCTGATCCTCTGCAGAGAACCTGCAGCAGTCAGTGCCCTGAGGTTAAGTGATAACAGCCCGTCTTATGGAGGGCTGGTGGACCGTCGGAGCATACAGCTCCAGCAGAGCTTTACCCGAGGTCCCTGCCGCGCCATTTCGGTAGCACTTTGCTGGGCAAGTGCCAGCAGAGGCGGCCGAGGCCGGGCTGGCTGGGGTACGTACCTGGCGGAGACACGCGGTCCCGGTACGTGGGCGTGTAGGGGCTCAGCGTGAGCAGCATCACGTACATGCAAAAGGCAAACATTCCCGCCAGGCACGTGTAGAAAATGAAGTAAAACAGTAGGATCAAGCCTGCAAAAGAGGGAGGGGATGTTGCTGTTAGCGCAACCAGAGCACGTCCCATGGGCTGTGTCCCGCAGGGCTGCACAGCCGTGCTCAGCATGGCGTCCTCCGCAGCTCTGAGTCCGTCGTGGAGGTGGGAGCTCTCAGCTCTCCTCTGCACACAGACCCTGGCATTTTTGGGTGCAGGACTCTCAGCCAGACACACTCCCTGCCCAGCCCCGGGGCCGGGGCAGCTGCCGCTTGGTTCTGTACGCCTTTTGCTGCGTGGCCCTTCCCAGAGCTGGGTCAGGACCAAGTCCGTGTGTCTACCTGCCTCAGCTCTGTCTGACAGACAGACCCGACCTTGGCTCTTGCCCTTCCCACCCCCTCTTGGCATGGTTACACACGAAGGTACCCAGTGGCTTCAGCATGTCCAAATTCCCGACGGGGGCTGCGGGGCGATGCCCCTGCCCCGACTCCTGTTGCCTGCGCGGGAGGGACACCAGCACTGGGACTGAAGCAAGCGGCATCGCTCGGGGGCTGCGGCACCGCGGGCTGTTTCATAGCCCTGACGTCCAGGGAATGGGTTTGTTTTTCCTCTGGACCAGGCTGATGGCTGAGGATGTCTCAAGAGGCCATGGCCTATGAATAAAACCCAGCGGCTCTGAAAGCAAAGTGAAGCCTTAACCCAAACATTTCCCAGGAGAAACGTGCCGGCAGCTCGGAAGGAGCCCTGGGAACGCAGATGTGCGCTCCTGCCGTGCTTCTGCCGGGGCCACGGTGCTGGGAACCGCTGCGGGGCCGTGTCCTGCTGCGGGCCGAGACAGGGCGGATGGGACCATCACTGCTGCTGGTGGCACAACAGGGACAATGTCCAGCCCTGCCACAAGGATGTTGGGACAGTGCCTCTGCACCAGCCTGGCAGGGCTGGAGCTGCCGCTGGGGTGCCAAGCTGATGTTTGTTGGGACGTGGTGCTGCTGCCGTTCCCGTTCTTAGGTTTCCTGCAAAGCAGCAGGGAGCGTTGTCAGCAGCAGAGCCGGGGGTGCAGCCTTTCCCAGGGGCTGGGGCCTCCAGTGCCGACCCTGTGGCCAGCCGGCTCCCTGCATTTTGGCAGCGCAAGTCCCCTGAGCCCCCCCATCCCTGGGGAACACCTTCAGGGCCAGCGCGGGGAAGCAGCCCCTGGCTGGGCAAACTCCATCCTCCTCACCCATGAGATGAGAGCAGGGAAGTTCAGCTCCATTCACCTCCAAATGCTCTCATTTTAAAAGAAAAATTGATTTTCACGGTAGCTTCAATGCCTCTTTCCTGCCCCCCTGTATGGGCATGTGAGCACACACGCGTGTGCAGCCGGGGGTATGTGTGTCCATAGGGCAGCGGGGCCGTATAGCACACCATGATGCTCCCAGGGCGCAGGAGGACACTGCACCCTCCCCGAGGCTGTAAATAAATAACTTCCAGCAGTAGCCAGCCAGGGCCACATGCACACCAGCCTGAGCAAGCCCTCTCACAGGGCTTTTCTCAGCACCGGGCTGAGCCTCCAGAAACCCAAACCCACGTCCCTAAGGACTGTCACCCCCGTACCGCTCCCGCGCTCCAGTCTGCGCCTTCCCATCCAGCCTGTGGCCGGCAAAGGGCACGGGGGAGCAAACGTGGATTTCAAGGCCTGCCCCAGACTCGTGCTTGCGAGTTTTCAGACTCCTCTGGTGCTCGTGGACAGTTTCCTTTGTGGCTCCTGGCTGTCCCCACAGGCTTTGCAGGAGACCCAGAGCGCTTGGCGGGGTCATGGGCAGGCTGCGGGGCTTGCGAGCACGCTGCCAGTACCAGCTGCCAAGGACTGCAAATGTTGAGCAGCAGCCCCCGATAATTCGCAGCCCTACACCGGTGCAGATGTGCACATAACGCTGGGCTAAGGCTGGGGATTTTCACTCCGCTGCGGGAGCTATGTGCTGTCAGGAGAACAGAGCTGCAAAAGTGGACGGCATCGTGTGTGCTGTGGCACCTTGGTTTCGGACTGAGCTTGCAGCAGTGCTCACCCCGCAGCTGTGGGCTGCTCTTAACCACCCGGGGCACCTCCAGGCTCAGCGATAATTTTTGAAGGCAATATGGATACAGATAAAATAGAGCGCTCCAAACCCTCACTGGCACATCCCAGCCCACCAGCCCCGACAGCACACGCGGGCTTTGCTGTGGGCACCGTGTCATGCCCTGTGAAGCTGCAGGGTGACGGCGATGACCAGCCCTTCCCGCCCCAGAGCCAGGGTGCACGCAGGCGAGGAGGGCTGCTCGGCCCTGCGGTGTGCACCCTCCCCGAAACGCCTGCCCCGTGACTCGGGTGCTCTTCCCCAACCAACACTGATGACCCCAAAGCCACCTCCCCATGGGCTCCTGCCTTATACAGGCAGGAGCCGGGTCGCTGGCAGTAGCAGGGGTGCGTGGCTGCGGCAGAGCCACCTGCAGCCCCTGCGCTTGCTTGGGCTCTTAATTTCTTCCCGGTACATGGTCTGGGCAGCCCAAAATATTTGCTTTTGCATTCTCAGTAAACATTAACATCCAGACCAAAGGTAACTTTCCCAAGGTTTTCTGCTTGTCCTCCTCACTAGTTCTTTATTGCACTGGTTAGAAACATCTACCCTGAAAATGTGGGACGGGGGTGTCAGTCCAAGCTATCAAGGACGTTCGCAGGCAAGTGCATCCGTCATGAAGCAGAAAAGGCAACGATCCCTGAAAGCGGGGCTTGAGCAAGGACCTACCCCAGCTCTTGGCCGTTCTCCCCAGGCATGTTCTCTCCTCCGGGTTCCACAGGAACATCTTCATCTCCCCAGCCAGGTCTGCCCAGGTTTTGCTCCCCATCTCTCTCTTGGTCTCGTCCTCCCTTCTGTCAGGATCCTGGACCTTCTCCTCATGCTTATTTTCCTGGAAGAGTTACAGAACACAACCCCCACACGCAAGCTGAACATCTCATTGGCCAAAAATAAATGGAAAAGCACTTAATAGCTGGAAATGTTTCAAATTTCCATTTTCCCATCATCACTCTTGAGTTAAAGAGACGCAGTTTTGGCTGTTCTGACTTAAGATTGCTTAGATCCCAGCATCCATTTTTCCATGACACGTACGTCACTGCCGTCATACTGGGTACTGTCTCCTTGTCCTGGCATTTACAGAAACTCATCTTTTTCCACCTGCGTGAACATGACCAAAGAAAATCTGTGATCTGAGGGGGCCGGGGCTGTTCCCACGCTTCTGCAACGTCTCTGAGCTCAAGTGCATGTTTTCTGTGTTACCACAGATGACAGCAGGCGGCATTATTTAAGAGGTCATCCAGTTTGTTTTTCTTGGCATGTGAGCAAGTGTTTAGCCTTTGGAGAAATCCCTGTATTGTTATTTTTTAATTACACTAAGTTTCAGGGAAAAGCATCTCCCCAGGCAGCAAGAGTTCGCTTTTTGCCTTGGTGGTGAAAACTCATTTGTCTGGAGCTTGGGAAGACAAATTTTTCTGTACCTGCACCTGGCCGAGAATCGCTTGAGACGAGACACGGCAGCCATCCCTAACCCCCCTTGAACCTGGGCAGGCTCTACGTCTCCAAAAGCAAGCAGCAAGGTGGGAGAGGGTGCAGACCTCGCTTTGAGCTCGGGGCAGGGCTGGCCCAGGTGCCGCCGGGGAGACGGGGTGATGCTGAGATCTGGATGGGTTCATCGCCTCCCAGTGCTTTAATGCAAACCTGCTCCTGGATGGGTCAGGGCCACGCTCGCCCGCCCCGGCCACATCTCTCCGAGGCTGCCGTGCCCACTGAGAGCGTGGCTCCGCAGCAGCTGCACCGGTATGATCACCCCGTGTCTGTGCTGTGGGCCATGGAAACCCGCTGGCTGTGAGCACCTGCTGGAGCCAGGGCCGACAAGCAAGATATTCACACCCCGTGGGTCGCCCCGGGGGAGCTGGGAAGCGGCCGACAGCTTGGCAGAAAGTCTGGCTTGGAAATGCCTTCGAATCAGGGGGGATTAAGCTCTGCTCAGACACACTGCAAACAGTGAGAATGAGGGGAGAGTACAGACTCCAGAGCCCGAATTCATGCCTTGGAGAGCCTGGGCCAGACCCAGGGAGCTGTAAACCATCACCGTTGCATTGATTGCCCCAATCGGACCCGGTTAAAGCTCCAGCGGGGCTCTTCTGGAGGCATGCCTGCGTCAGAGTGCTGCTGCCGGCAAAATGCCCACGGCCGTCTGTACAGCGAAGGCATTGCTTGGCCCTGGTCCCGCACCGTGGGCTGGAGCCTTTCCTAAGCAAGCTCCTGCACAGCCACAGCCCTGTACCATGCAGGGCTGATGAAACCAGACGATTTCGGAGCAGGGAAGCAGCAGCCCCAACACGAGTCGCCGGCAGGGACATGGGAGAGGAGGTGTGGGGGCTGCCGGCTGCCAGGACACCCATGGAGGAGCAAGTGATGGAAGAAGAGGAGGAGGAGGAGTTCTCCTTCCTCCCGCTCTCCTCCCTGTTAAATAAAAGAGCTACCGGCAGCTGTTCTGGAAACAATTTCACAGACTGCCAGAGTAGCGGGACTGCTTGGAGGGACTCTGCACCGATGCTTAGTGCTGCTTTGGGAAAAGCCCTTTGGATTTCATACCAGCTGCAGCTCAGAGGCAGTGAGGGCAGCGCGTGGGCTGTATGCAGAGCCCTCGCCCAGAAGCTGCTACTGATGCTTAGAGCTGCGAGGGGACACAGGGATGGCCCCCCCATGGGCTCTCACCCAGGGAACTCCAATTCTGCCCTGCAGAAGCCTTTTGCAAGGAGGGAAAAGTTTCTGGCTCTCGTGACTCCGTGCTGCATATCCAGCACTCGGTGAAGGATCCCATTCTGCCAGCTGGGAGAGGCCACAGGGGCTCCACGGCAGTGCGGGAAGGCTGGGGGGACCGGGCTCTCCCCACGGGCAGGGAGGTCTGTGTGGGGCAGCCAGACAGGATGGGACGACGACGCTGCCAGGTCCCTGCTGCAGGTCCCTGAGCTAGGGAGCTGGGTTAGGTCTGGATTGCAACACCTCCCAGGTGTTTTATCTTTGCAGCCCAGGACGAGAGATGGTCTCAGAGCAGTCCCTTGCACCTGGACAAGGGGCAGGAGGAGCGGCAGGAGCTGGAGTAGGAGCGTGCCAGGGCAGGGAGGGGGCACAGCCATGGTGGGACCTGTCAGGGCACTGGACAGTCCCAGGCTGCTGCCCGTGGTGGCAGCTGGGGTGACTCCAGGCAGCAAAGCAAAGCTGGGGTTCATTCGTGGTGGGATCACGCTGTGCTGATGGTCGTGCGTGCCCTGAGAGAGGCCGGGGGCTTTCCCCATCCTCACCCTGGATCAGGTCAGCTCTCAACAGCAGGTTCCTGCTGAAAGCCAGGTGTGCAGAAGGTGGCCCTTGCCCAGACCCGTCCCTCCTAGCCCCCCTCGCTGCCCAGGACCACCAGCCAGAGCCCCTGCTGCCCCTTCCCCTCTCAGTGCAAAGTGCTTACGCTTTGCCTAAAGGACGAAGCAGCATTTCCTAAAGCAAAGTAGCTATATTTATCAGCCACAAAGCAGGTCCTTAGCAGCAGCCCCCACCTCGCCTCTCAGAGGGTGGCCAACAGCCCCAAAAGACTCACCGTCTTCTGGTGGGGGCTCCTGTGCTGGCCCTCCGTGCCCCCGGCGCTGGCGTTCCCATCCATCCCTGGGTGGGAAACGCAGAGAAACGTGAGCGTTAGCACTGCAGGAGCCCGGGGCTGAGCCCAGCGGCACTGGTCCCATCATGGGTGCCATGTCGCCCCGGCTCTCAGGGACCCACAGGCACAGCCCCCTCCCCAGCACAGCTCCTCAGCCCCCCGGCACCCCCCAAAAAGGCTGAGTGAGCGCGGCTGCACCAAGACCTGTGCCTGTCTGCGGGGAGCCACACTGCTTTCCCTCCCTACCCCACAGGACTTCAGCGTTCGGGAGTGGATCAAAAAATAACTTGCTTTCCTAACAGGGGTGAGCTCAACGCAACAGGATCCCGTCCTGAGCCCCCTGGCATCTGGTGCCCTTTGCAGCACCTTCACAGCATCCTGCCCCGCGCCCAGGCCCCCATCAACGCCAGCCAGCGCCCTACATGGGGAAGCCGGGCTCTCCGCCCCGGGGCGACCGTGTAGCTGTTAATAAACATTAGCAAATCACTAGGGCTTTTGATGGCCACATGTGTCCGTCAATATGTGCTTGTCAGTCATGGCAGGGCTGTGTTTAATGCTTGCAAAATCTCTTTTGCAATGAAGGGGTAGTGCGAGGGGCAGGTCTATATTTATCCCTTCGAATTGAGACAGCAGCTGGGAGCACACAGTGTCGGCTTCCCTGACCCAGCTGTAAGAGCTGGCCACAGCCACCGAGACAAATCCAGAGGGGCACCTTGCTGTGACACCCTGCAGACCGGGGCCAGGGAGCATCAGATTTTCCCCCATCAGTGAATTACGGGCACAAGATGGTGCATTAGAGGCAGGGGGGGAGTGTGCTGGAGTCCCGCTGCTGCAAGGGGCCGGCATGGTGGGAGTGCTGGGGGACAGCGGGGGGACGGGGCACTGGTGTCAGGACAGCCTCAACTAAACCCTGGCTGCTGCTGCACATGCGGCAGCACCTGGAACAACTCCAGTGGTGTGATGGCAGCGTGCGAAGGCTGTCCCATGCAGCTCTCGAGGAACAGTGGGGCTTGTTTTACACTGTCTGTCCCAGCAGGAGCTCGGCACCATCCACCAGCTCGTTCCCTCAGCACATTTCCAGTGGGGCAGGTGACTCTTCCCTTCACAACAGAGCCAGGCCCCGTTCAACGGTGGGGAAAGGCTGCCTTGCCCCAGGCTGGGGCTTTGCCCAGAGGTACAGGGACGTCCGTCCTGGGGTCCCGCAGGACTGCATCACGCCATCCAAGCAGGCAAAGCACCATTTCTCCCTTTCCTCTCCTGAGCATGGCCGAAAGCCACTCACCGGCTGTGCTAATAAATGGGCACAGCGGGAAAGAAAGAGGTCTGGCAGCTGCCCCGGTCTGCGCCGAGTTGGCCGGGGCTGCCGCATGCCTGCTGCCAGGTACGCAGGCAGGGCTGGCTCGGCACTGGTGCCTGCCCGCAGCCAGGCCGGCAGGAGGGCGTGCGGGCAGCCATGCTCACAGCTGGCTCTCCCTGGCCGCGCTGGGGCCTCGGGGCCCAAGAGTTGCCTGCCCAAAGCTCGGAAGCTGGGATGGGGTGCAGGGATTTAACCTGGCCTGGGCAATTGTGGAGCACCAGCAGCTCCCCGGGGGCACAGGCACCCCGTCACAGCGGTTGTGCTGCCGCACAGCCCGGCCCTGGCACGGAGCGGAGGAGGGAGCCAAGACCCGTCCCCTCCATCACTGGCACGGAGTGGGGGCGACTGAGCAGGAGGGGGCCGGTGTCGGACCCACTGCCCGGTGGGGCACAGGCAGTGAGCACAGGGCTCGTCTAGTTCATCCGAGGTAAATAACCACTGTTTTCTCTGGAGGTGATGCATTCTTTGCCATTAATTGATCTGGGCATTTGTAACTTGCCTCTTGCACCGCTGTCAGTGTACACTTTCTCTTTTCTCCTGGGAGAAGCTGGTAATTAGGCTCTTATCCAATAAAAGTGTGGGGGTTTTTGAAGCAGAGATAGGATTAGTTTCTTTTAACTGGATGAAATATGCTTTGGCTTGAAATAATTACATGATTTGCACTTAGCACCTCTCAGCCCAGGGCATTAAAGTGATTTACAAGCAATTATGAAGCCTGCTGGGAAGATGCTTTTATCCCCATTTTACAGACATGATATGGAAAACAGAGGTTGAGGGCCTGCTCCGGCTCCTTGGCCGGAGATGCAGGGAGCTTGCAGGGTCTCCTGGGAGCGCTGCCTCCGTGGGACGGGGCACAGGCAGCAACAGGCATCACCACCGGAGCAGAGATCTCGCAGCCCCGAGAAGTAAAAAAATGGGCCAGTGGCCATGGCGGGGTGGCTACCCAGGAGTGCCACCAGCACCACTGCAGGGAGGAGGGAGATGGGGGGACAGAGGAGACATTTGGCAAGGGACGGAACGGGCTGGAGGTGGGGTGGGAGCTGCTGGGGTGCAACGGGGCTGGGGGAAAGACGGGGGGAAGGCAGAGGAGACCGAACACCAGGGCGGTGCTGAGCCCCCCCCGCCGGGCGGCTGCCGAGTGCGGGGGGTCCAAGGCCGGGAACCTCCTGGAGCTGGGGCAGGACCCCCACCCTTCCCCAAAAGCCCTCGTAGGGCACGGCCGCTCCGCTGGTCCCCAGCGGCACGGCACCAGACCCCCGCACGCCCGGGGGCACGCAGCCATTTCGGAAGGAACGGCCCCGGCCCCCAGCCCCTCCCGCCGAGGCCCGGAGGCGCCGCCGCGGGCCCGCCCCCGGCCCCGGCCCCCAGCCCCTCCCGCCGAGGCCCGGAGGCGCCGCCGCGGGCCCGCCCCCGGCCCCGGCCCCGGCGGCGGGCGGGGGCAGCGGGCGGTGCGGCGCGGTGCGGTCCGGCCCCGCCGCTGCCGCCGCTCCCGCCCCAGCGCGCAGGCGCGGCGGAGCCGCTGCCGGGGCTCTGTCCGCCGCCGTGGCCCGGCGGGCTGCGGCGGGGAGCGGGGGCCGGCGGCGGCAGCATGCGGCAGTCCCTGACTCAGCAGCGCCCGGGCGGCGTGGCGCTGCCCGACTCCGTGGGTGAGTGCCGCGGGGAGCGGGGGCAGGGAGGCCCGGCCGGACCGGGAGGATGCGGGGCGGTGCGCGGGGGCCGGGGGCGCGCGGCCATTTTGGGCGGTGGGACCCCGCCGCCGCCAGGGCCGGGCCGGACCCGCCCGCCCCCGCCGGCCGCAGGGCACGGCCCGCCCGCCCGCGGGGCCCGGTGCGGGGCTGCGGCAGAGCCCCCCCGGGGCGGCTCGGTGCCCGGGCGGGGGCAGCCCCCGTCCTTCGGGCCGGAGCGCGCCCCCCCGCAGCGCTCCCTCACCCCCTCGTTATCCCAGGGAACCCCTGTCGCGCTCCGCGCCGGCTGCTAATTGCGGTTTCCCAGCCGTCCAAGCAGATGAGCCGCCCGCAGACCCCCTCCCGCCGGCGGGGCCCTTAACGAGAGCGCGGCGCGGGTCACGGCGCGCACACCGGGGCTGTTCTAGCGGAGCAGCGGAGCAAAAGGCGAAGGGCTGGGAAGGAGGAGGGCTGGGTGCCGTTTGCCCCCGGTTCTCCTAGGGTAGAAGTTAAAGCTGGCTTCCCTGGATTACTTTGCGCTTATTCTTGGCTCGTGACTTCTCCCCCCGCAAAGAAGAAGATGGAGAAGTCGGTGCTGTTTCTGTGCCATCTTGTCTGTTTTCTTCTGATAATCAGGGAAAAAAGTAAATCAGGGGCAGTACGAAGATAAGTATTATTGCAAACTTTTAAAGTCATCTGGAAAAACCTGCTACAACCTTGTTTTTAGAGTGGGCTTATATATGGCAACTATAATAAGAGGATGTTTCTGAGCCTTAAAATAAAAATGATCTTTCTGATGCCTGTCCACATTCTGAGTACCATTTTAGCAAAAGAAATAGCCAGACTGTAGATAGCATGAATTTCTTCACATCTTCCTCGCAGAGTTAAGCACAGTGTTTCAGACCACCTTGTGTACTCACGTTGAGGTAAACGCTGCAAGTTTTGAGATATCTAATTTGGATAAATCACAGATAAAAGGCTATTACTGTCTCTGGAAAGCAGAGCTAGCAAAGCTGTCGTAGCTCCGCTTCTGTATGTAAAGCTGTACCAAGCTCAGTAGCAAAGAGGAAAACGATCTAATGGGGAATACTTTCAGCAAAAATTAATGTTGAGAGAGAGGATTTGGCCAGGGCAGCCCTTCAGCAGCTATCAGTGGAGATACTGAGTCCATGGATGCTGAAGCAGCTGCAGGCATCCTTACAGAAGTACAAAACCACTTAATCAATATACGCAAAACAAAACGTGTTTTCAGAGAAAGAAAAAATGGAATTAGTGTCCCAGTACAGAGCTGAAGTGGAGGTGATCACATTAGCTCTTCAATTCGCATCTCTTTCTAATATCAAGTTAAAGGGTTATGGTTGGTTTTGTCAGGACTTGGAACAAAAGCATTTTGTGGTTTGGGGGAGTTTGTTGTGTTGTTTTTGTTTGTTTTGTTTTTTTTTTTTTTAATCCTATGAGGAATATTGAAAAGCTTTCAGAGATTTTTCCAGTTGGAAACCTTTTGCTTCAGTTGTGTGTTGCATGTTGGTGTGTGCCAGTTGTGAGCTGGGAAACGATGTAGAAATACGAGTGGAAAACATGGTGGTTCTGAAACAAGTTCAGAATCCATAAACAGTGTTTCAAGCTGCTTCTTCTAGAGTGTTTTCCTGCAGAAATGCTATTACAAAATACTCTGGTTTTGAGGAAAATAGCACATTTTGCAGGTTTTTTCATTGTAACTCCTTGAAGCATCTCTGATGAAAACGCAGGAATACCGGTTTGTGTGTGTAAACGTCGTGCTCGCGCACCCACGACGCTCACTCAGACGTGCTCTGCAGGATGGTTTTGCGTGGCACGCAAACATCTGCACACCCACACAGCCTAAACGTAGAGTTTAAGCTGTGTAAGGAACTTATGGCTGGTTTTACGTATCTGCTGCTCATTTGCCAGCCGAACTGTAGCAGTAATCAGAAGTTGGTAATCTACCATACGTGTAAGCAAGACAGGTTCATTCTTTCTCTCCTTTCCAAAGTAATCTATGTAAGAAGTAGCAATTTTTTTCTCCAGTTTCTGAAGTTTTGTTCAGCTAAACCTTTGGTCTCAGTACTTTGGAATTTTAATACGTTTATGTGACGCGTTTAAATAATTACATTGGAACTGGAGCGTGGCACAAACTGTAGTATTTGGGAGGCAATACATACAGAATGGCCTAATATCGTGATGAATATTGAATGCTTTAGAAGTCTAGATTTTATATTATTAACTTATTTGGCAGATTTAGGAGAATAAAAAGATTAACCCCAAATGCAACCTGCAGCAAACAGCTGTGTACCTTTATCTCCATCCTGTAAAAAATGGCATGAAAAACTAAGTATCACTGATAAAAGATCTAGCCTGGGTCTTAGGGTTCTCTAGCAGTTACTTAATTTTATTTTGTTTGAAATCAGTAAGTGTCTAGCTATTCCAGCTAAGGACTAACTAGTTGTCAGGCTCCTTGCTCTTAGACCTGGTGATGTCCCAGTGGTGTGGTCACAGCTGTGCTCTGGGACATGAGCAGAAGGTTTGTGGGTGGAGAGCTTTCCTTCCAGAGACACTGGTCAGTCAGAAAGGATGTTGCTTTTGTTTATAAACCTCTCTTGCCTTTCATCTCCTTGTGTTGGGCTTTTAAGCCCCGATTTAGGACTTGTCTGTGACTTCAAGCTCATCTGGCTGGTGTGGGTGAAATGATCCAGCCCCGTGCCCGTGGCAGCCATATGGCTGCATGGGTATAGCTGTTAAGGTGAAAAGATCTCTCTAGCTGTGCTGCAAATATGCGCAGACCCTAAAGAAGAGCCTGTGGGCACCTGGGGCGTACATCTTCAAGACAGAAAGTTGCCCAGCAAGGCCTGGTGTGCTGCTCTGGAGAATTTGGACAAGGAGGTTGTGCTTGGCTTGGCTGAGTCTTCCCTCCTGGCCTTTCTGCGGGTGTTTTATCTCGCCACGTACAGGCTGTCAGGGAGCCCCTGAACACTTCAGATGGGGGTTCCCAGCATGGTTTGCTTTAGGGAATATGCTCAGCGATGGCAGAAACAGCTCCTTGCTCTTGGGACACGTCCCTGCCCTTCTCTGAAACACTCTGAGGAGTGCCGGTAGCGTGCACATCACTTGGGAGCCTCTGGGGTGAGAAATACCTTTGCCTGCGCCTGGGGTGCGTTGGAGAGCCCCAGGCTGCGGTGATGGGATTCGGGGTGGCCCCAGCAGCCCCCAGGGAGCGCGGGAAGGGACCGTTACGGTCCGTTATCCTACCAGCCGCTCTCGCGGGTGCTGGGTTATGTCTACATAATGTATGAAATATAATCAAAAGGATTGTTCCACAAAGTGATGTAAAGATGGCAGAGCACACGCGGAACAAACATGCCTAAAGATGTTGCTGAGCCTAATGTCGCAGCCAGCTTTCCTTTTGGCTGATGGAATCACTATTTTATATTTATGCTCATTTGGGAGATCTATAAATATATAAAAGAAAAAAAACATAGGCAGCTGTAGATGAGTTTTACTAATCCACAAATTCATTATTCAAGCATCTAAAAATACCTGGTCCTTGCTGAAAGCAGAGGATGATACTACAGGAGGAGAAGTGGCTGTTACTGGTGATGTCTCATTTACATGGAAAATTGTGGATGCCTTATGATATGATTACAGCCAAGATTTCGCCCCTCAAAACAAGTGACATACAGTGTGGTTATTTAGCTTGATGTAAGTAGACAGATCAGAAAATAAATAAATGCCTGATGGTAATATTTCTTATTAGCTCAATTGCCCCAGGCCAGAGGGGCTGGGAGGCTCCGATGTATCCAAATGAGCTTTGCTAAGTTACAGTTCTTAAGGCTTTCTTCATCTACGTCAGAGCAATGATAAGATAAGTAAATGTGAATTCAGGTGCCCTAGTAACGCTTGATAAAGCATGTTAGTGAAGGTGAAAAGTGACAGCCAAACCCAAAAATATTCTCAAGGTAGAAGAAAGAAAATTCACCACAATGCGGTTGGCGGTGGGAGGAGAAATTTGTGGTACCGTGACTGTCCCCAGGTGGAATCAGCAAATTCTGTTGTGTATGTGTGTTTTTAGGGTCGTTCAATAGAAGAAAAAGAAATTCCCTCTACGTAACTGTGACTCTCCTCATTGTGTCAGTATTAATTCTAACGGTGGGCCTAGCTGCTACAACAAGAACCCAAAATGTGACTGTTGGAGGTTATTACCCAGGGGTTATTGTAAGTATAGAACTCCTAGGTAGGTCTAGAAAACTTATTGCCTACAAAGTCCCTTGTAATGCTGCAAATGTTATAAAGGGTGATCTTGTCCTGAATATTATGCTCAGCTACTTCATTGCCATTTGATTTATTTGTTTTATTATTATTTTGCACCTGCTGCTCATTCCCATGCAAAAATCCCATCCAAGTGGCAGCTTCCTCTGAGCTTAGGTAATAACATGCTTTTGAGCTAACGGTGAGACAGATAAATAGGTCTTATGTCAGTCAAAGCAACCCTAGAACTTCTTTGTTTGCATACATCACATTAACCCCAGGCAGAAGTAAGGCAAAGAAGGAGCATAGGTGCCAAGAACAGTAGAGAGACCAGGTCTTGAAATACTGTTCACGTGAACTCCTGGTCATGAAGTTCACTGGCAGAAGTGTTTAACGATTTGGAGTCCCCGAATGAGGAGAAGCATGCCAGCAATAGCTGTGGCAGCTTGCCAGGGGAGCGTGCACATCAAAGCAGCTAGCACATCCATTTTTTCTTTTTTCTTATCAACAGATGAAAATGGGAAAGGACAATCTTGTAGGTTCAAATGGCTTAATTTAGAGAAGACCACTGGTGCCCAGCCTTCTTGCCAGTAGATGTATAACCTCCTGCAAAAGCATAAGGGGCGAGTACATCATGCCCCTCCCAGCATGAGCAGAGGTCTAACACAAGCTGGAAAGCAAGTCCTCATTTGTTCCTGTGCATGTCTGAGACGTGCTCAAAAAGAAGCACAAAAAGGACTGAGCGGCAGCCAAATTAAGTGTCTTAGCAGGTTGAGTGTAGCTGCAGCCCCCCAGCTGGAGGCTCCTGGTGTAACAGCTGTGGAGCGCTGTGCATTTATGTTTGGAGCCTCAAAGTTGGAGGCTTAAAGCCAGTCCCGATAACCAGGTGGAGACTTATTCTTGCCTTATTGCAGTTTGATTTATTTGCCACACGTTGCTGATCTCAGGGAGGTTTATATTTCTCCGTGGACAAGCTCTTCTGTGACTGAAGAAAGCCCCTTTACAGCCATTAGTGTAGAACTGTTACAGACTGTGTTGGGCCTCTTCGGTTTAGGATTGGTTTTCTGGCTTGTGACTCCTGCATTTAGTCCTGATCTCTTTTAAAGAGAACTACAGAAGGAGGGTGTTGAGAAAGGTGGCAGGCTGGCTTCAAACTCTCTGCACTTAGCCTACGCTCTGTCAGCCTGCGTTGAACCTCGTGCTTCGGAGCAGGTCCTGCAGACTGATGCAGACGGGTAGAGCCTGTTTATGTCCCCTTGACATCTCCCGTGCTATTTATGCTCTGGGAACGTCAGCATCGCTTATGCTTTTGTAAGACTCAGTCTACTCAAGGAATTAATGAATTCCTGGACTTGGGAATGGCGCTGAGTTATTTTATTCAGAGGCACCCTTACAGTTTGTGTTTGTCACCAAATTCCTCCGCTCAGTTCATTAATCTGCCGTGGGGAAATGTGTGACGACCTCGCCTGTCTCCCTGCACAGAAAAACATTTCAGTGTGCTGCTGGATGCTTCAGCAGGTGCTTAAAATAGCCGCTGTTTCGTAACAAGCTGGGATTTCTCCCTTTACTGTGGAAAAAGGGCTTGCTGTGGCACATGAGTACTTGGTGAGTTGTCTCTGAGCAGGTGGCTTCCACAGCCCCGAAGAAGCAGCTCCTTGCAGGTTTTGTCATCCAGACCTTCACACGAATGTTAGGCCTGCGTGCATCTCCATCAGGAGTTTCTGTGCACCACCATTAGTCATACCCTGAGAACCCTGCATTGGTAAGGAAGAGATAGAGCCAGCAGTCTCTTCGTGTGCTGGGTGACTTCTCCGTGTGTGGACCAGATCCATGGATGTCGCCATCTCATGGGACATCAGATATCTCATCGCTGCCATGCCTAATGCACCGTTCTTTCCTCCTTTAACTTGTGTGTCTTGTGCAAATACCTCTTGTGCAAGGAGACATGCACAGTGGCTGTCTGATGCGGGGGATTATCTTCCCAGGCTCACAAGGAAGGACAGAACCGGACACTGGAGACCTTATACGCATCAGTGGGATTTTGTTTGGTTGGGTTTTTTGGGGATTTTGGGGCTTTTTCCCCCGACAGTACCGTTCCTCATTGACACAAGTGGCGGAGCTGAAGCAGAGGGTGCAATGACATGTCCTGTAGCCAGGCTGCCTTCGTCTTCCTCCATGACCACCGACACCTTCGCAGCTACATCTGTGAACACCCCGGCTGTGCCTCTGTGGGAAATATCCTCACCCGTGGCGGGGTGACTGACCTGGGCCTGGGAAGCCCAGAGTGTAACAGTGATGCTCAGCAGGCAAGAGTAACGATCAGGTGCAGAGGGCAAGCACCCTTATGGAAGTGAGGCTCTGTGAGATACGTGTGTGGTCTCCAAGTCATACCGGCTTCTAGCATCTGTGTAAATGGCTGACCTTTCTTAGGCTTTGACTGGCAAACCTCTTCTGTAATGGTTCCTTGTCAAGCACGTTGGCTTGGGGCTTTACTCTGAAAAATCACATTCATTTTGTGTCCTGTCCTCCTTTCAGACAGACATCGCAGGGGATCATTTCCACCAGCAAATAAGTGATGCAATTGATGCAGATTACTAAGATCTTTTTGTCCCATCCGTAGAACGAGTGGTTTTCCCATTAGTGCAATGAGAATTCCCAATAATTAGTGAGAATCCACTGATTTATTTGGTCTTCACTTGTTGTATGTACAGACTTGCTCGAATTTCTTCTTTCTTAAATTATCTTAAGTATTTCACCTTTTGCTTTGAGGCTGCTCTGAAACACCATGTGGACATTTCTCTTCAACGTGTTGGATCAAGCTCAAAGGGCACAAAATGTTTTTCTTGAGTGTTTGCCTTAGGTGTGTGTTGCCTCACAACTTCCTTGCTGCAAAATATCACCAGACTGAAAATAATGCCTGGACCCATGTCACTGTTAATGCCTGGATCTCCCAGGTTTTGGGCTTGGAGTTGAGTTATAAAACTCCTGTTACTTGGGGAAGCTGGGGGTTGTTGCTTGCCCAAGCTGAGCAAAACAATAAGCCCAGAAGCACTGGCAGATCAGTTTGGGGCAGTTCAGCAGTGCCCCTGGCTCTCTGCCCTGCCTGCTGCCCCGGTGTTAAGCAGCACCTGGCTTTGTTGCTGTGCTTCCCACCATGATATTTAGTCCCTGGTGTGGGGACAACGGTCTCCGAGAACTCGGAGTGCAAGGCAGGCAGCCGGGAAGCAGCAGCCTGATCGGCTGCTCTGCTTTAATCCCTGCCGTTTGAGCCAGCAGCCCTTGCTGCCTGTGGCACTGCACCAAATGTTACTGGGCTTAAGCAGAGCGGGGGAAGATTTAAGCCCAACTTTTCGTTATGTTTGTGTCTGCTAATCTCTGCACGTGCCTCTACTTGTTTCTATCGGATATATTAGACCTTTGTTTTCTATTCCTGGATCTTAAAATATCGATTCCAGATTAGTTGACTCATTCTTGAATCACTGCAGCATGTCTCGTGCCTTATGCTGCTTCCTGAGGAGCTGGCCGGTTATTTGGCATTCTCAGCCAGATCTTCACTGCCCCCCTAGTCTATTGACTGGATATGTGCCTGCTTAATATGACCAGTCCAACTGTAGGACTTTACCGGCATTTCGCATTTTGCCGACCCATAGAAGTGGAGATGTATATGCTCTACACCAACCAAAGACCTTTCTCGGTGTGACACAGAAGTATTTCTGCATCTCTCCCCCCAGTCCATGGTTCCTGGTTGAAGTCCCTGTTTCTGGCCTGGCGGAGGTGTGCTCTGTCCTAGAAACTCTATTGAGTATAGCTAAATGGCTTAAAGCTGTGGAGACAGGAGGTGGGAAATTGCACTCCTGGCTGACTTCACTGAGCTGAAATAAGAATGGTGTTGTCAGTTATGGCAGCAAGAAAAGATGCTTTTGCTGGAGTAGCTGGTTCTCTTGGCTGGGCTGGCTTGAGTTCTTCTGGTAGAAGACCCTGGTTGATGCATCCTCACCCCTGGAAATGAGGGAGGAGTAGAAGAAGGCAGAAAACTGCTAAATCTTCCCAAATATAATTCTCCCTTATTTCATACTTCACATCAAGAAACTCTCTTGAGTTGAAAGCTTAGGTGATTGTTCCCACCCTTGGTGAGGTTACAGAAGCCTGGTTCTGCAGATGCTAGCGATGATGTGGTCCTGCTAGGTTTGCATCTGGAGGCTCCTGAGTGTTCGTAGGGTTGTTCCAAGACAGCAATGCATATCCTCATCCACCAGCCATTTCTCAGCATCACTGGGGAGGGGATGGAATTTAGAACTCATCCTTTTGGTTTCTACGCACGCTTTTAGTGTCATATACAGGATACGCCTGGTAGTTCCTACTAGTGAGAGACTCCACTAATTCCTTACTGAAGGAAGAGTGCTCACGCATCCACAGTATGTTCTTTTGCTGCTTTTGGATTTAATTGTGTTCTGTCTGTATGTGAGATACGTTGGATATCGTCTTGATCTAAATGCTAACAATATGTTGTTTTTCAGCTTGGTTTTGGGTCGTTTCTTGGAATAATTGGATCAAACTTGATAGAAAACAAAAGGCAAATGGTAAGTTCATTATAAAAACTTTTTTTAAAAAAATGTCAGTAACTCAAATTTTGTATGTAAAGAGTATTATTGGTTTTCCTAACTCTTCCAGGGTAGTGTTGCATGCCTCTTGAGAACTAGAGATGGTTTCTGGCAGCCCAGGAGAACAAGGCTGTTAACCCTGATATTTTTAAATTAAAAAAAAAAAAATGCTGAAGGAAGCACAAAGTGACTATACACAGTCTCATTGAACTCAGTGGGATTTTTTTAAAGGGCTTGAAAATTGAGCATTTGGAGTTTTCAGGATGGTCAGTGCTTCACAGACTCATGCCCGGCGTTTTTTCTGTTGAGCTGTCACAGTATGTGATGCATAATATGGTAAATAACATAAACATAATACATTTGTTTTAAATCTTTTAAAATAAATTCTTAGAGGCTTGGGGGTCTGCAAAACTTGCTTTTGGCCACTTTCTATTCTAAGCAAACGATAGAGAAGATCAAGCAGGTGGTGTAACAGCCAGCCTGGAGACGGGAGGTGAAAGCCCTTAGAGGGCCCAGCAGAAGGTCCTTCCTGAGGACAGGAGTGCTCAGAGCTCCCTGCGATAGATATGTCTAGAGAATAAGTCACTCGAGATATCGACATGACGAAAAGCATGAAGACTGGTCTAATTGAAAAGCAACCAACTTCTCCAGTGTTGCTGATTAACATGCGTGTTGCTGGTCCTTGTTTCCAAACACCTCTTCAAGTAGGAAGGAAAACCAAGAAACTTTGCATGCTGTAGAGCAGCAGTTGGGGACCTGAGAAGCACAGAAGGCGCTGGCTGGATCAGATGTGCAGACCACAGCGCTCTCTGGTTCCCTCCTCGCGCTGCAAGGAGGCTTTTACGTGCTGGGGCTGGGCAGCCGCTGTCTAGGCAGGTCTCTGGTGTCCCATCCCGTGGGAGCAACGTTCAGAAGAGAGCAGGTGGGCAGTGAACGTGCAGATAGCACAAACCAGATGAGTCCAGTGCTGCTGATACGATCACAACTGAGCTTGTGCTGGGGTGGGAGAGGGTCTCGCTGTGCAGCGGGGACAGAGCTGGCCCAGATTTGCCCCCTTTGGCACGCACAGGAGACTTGTGTGGACTTGGCTGGGTCTCTGATGGCCCCTAAACATGTCTTGCAGGCGCTGTTTCACAAACCCCTCATCTTCCTGCCTGTGCCTGAAGGTAGGGGCTGTAGTGCTTGGAGGCGTCAGTAACACGGCTTAGGGTGGAGGGAAGTCTTATGGGAGAATTCAGAGAGAGATCAAAAGAAGTTGGTACCTGATGTGGTCCCGGCAGGCTGTCGGGCTCAGTCTTTCCTAGCCTGTTTTCTCTGCTTGCCACATGTGGGTGGCTAGAGGTAGCATGTGGGGAGGTACAGTTCAGCTGCTGGAGCGCCCTGTGGGCATGCCTGCCTCCTGCCTCCGCTTGGCTCCCCTGGGAGAGCGGCTGCAGATCCCCCTCCCCGGAGGCTGCCCCATGCTCTGGCAGTGCGATCCCTCCAGCCTTCCTCGTATGAGGTTGCACAGGGCCAAGGGGGGATCGTGCTGTCCCTGCAGCCTGTCCGGCTGGCCCAGCGCTGCTGCCTGCTTTTGCAGGAATGGAGCTGCCTCTGCAGGGGGGGCTCAGGGATCAGATTAGCAGGGTGTGCTGCTGACCAAGGCTAAGGCACGTTTGCCAAGCTGCAGAGGGAGTTGGGAGAAATTCCTGATTGTCCTAATCCAGAGGCTGGGCTTGGCTGCCTTGCCCTTTGCTTTGCAAATGGCGTGCTCCCTGCAGAGCAGGGGAGGGAGGGTGAGGCAGACCCTGTAGGAGAGGACAACTGCCTTTCCCACAGTCAGACAGAGCGCAGGGGAGGTGGGTTTCCCAATGGATATTTTTTGCTGTTCTCACCCTGGCTCTGCAAGAGCAACATGTCCTGTTCCTTCTGTCCTAGCAGGGTTTCCAAGCCTCTTGCTCATCATGCATTAGCAGCATGTCAGGGTCTGGTTGAGCAATACCATGTTATGCCAGTCCTGCGTTTTTCACAGGAGTGCCCGTGAGTGACAGCGTGGCTCTGACATGACTTGTTTGTTTATTCTGAAGAGCCCTGGGTAGCCCGTGTTTATTTTTTTCATCTCTCTATCGTTTTGTGTCCTAAAAAGCACTCATGACCCAGCTTTGGAGGGATTGCGTCACTGCTGCCTCGGTTGGCAGCTAGCGTGTCTCTGCTCCGACCGCAGAGAGGACATGCGGTAGCTGTCACTTATTGTCCCTGTGCTTTAGTCACATCTCCTCCTTGCCCAGGAGCACTTTACAGTGGCAACTTTGGCCATTACATGTTTCCATAATACCACTGGCAGTGCAGGATTTTTTTTTTTAAAATCTTCTGCGAACTTCCCCCGTGTCCTAGTTTGCTAAAAGGCAGTCTTGGTGTTGCTTGTTACGCAGTTGCTCCTCAGTGATGGCAGGAAGAGCTAAAAGCAACTTCTGCTGCCGTGTTCTTGTGCGTGTTTCTGCCCATAAGCTGGCTGGGGAGCATGAGGAGTCAAGCAAGCCAGTGTGGCTGACGGGGAGAGCTAACCTGAAGCAGCACTCATTGCTTCTCTCCAGGCTGCCGACAGGAATAGACCTCTCTCATTTTTCCCACCCGAGCGTCTTGGCTTTCACGCTGTGCATCTGCACTTCCCGCTTGTCAAAGTAAGGGAGAGCTTTCGTCCCCCCAGGGAGGGCCAGCTGCCCAGCGGCGCTGCCCGCCTGCCTGCCAGCGCTGCCTGCCTGCCAGCGCTGCCTGCCTGCCTGCCAGCGCCGCGGGCGGCTCTGACGTACACCCGAGCTGCCCGCTCAGCAGTTTTCAAGTGAGGAGTCAGCGTTTCATGTGGCTTTGTGACAGTCATCCATGCCACGGAAGGGTAATAACCAACAGCTTCACAGCCCATGTGTCGCCAGGCTGTGGCCTAAAGGGAACCTCAGCCCAGAGCACGCCTGCTTCATGGTTCCTGCACTATCCGAACCCAGTTTGTATTTTCTTGTCCGAATGTTGCTCAGTGTGGCTGTCTTTGGCAGGAGTTAAACGAGCAAAGACCAATCACTAATATCACACGGCTCTTGAGAGGGACTTCTGCGTGCGACAGTAACAATATTGTCAACCCCAAATCAAAAATCTTGCTGGCAACTCATGAGATTAGTTGAAAACCGTGGGATTGTTAAAATGAATTTGTATGTTTTTATTTGCTGTTTGATTTTCTTTATCATAAGTTCTCAGTGGTTGGTTTTCAGGCTTTTCTTTCTCCAGCTGAGGGAGAGAAAACTGTACATACAGCGAGCAAACCCATTTCTAACACCAGATCCTTATATCCTATTAGGGCTGTTATGAAAGTATCATTATTAACCTTGTATTATTTTAAGTAACCATATTAGCAGCTCCTCTCTGCAAGCAGGGGTGACCGATAAATACCCTAATTGTATATATTTAGTGTTTGGCTTGCTTCCCATCTCCAAGGGTCATGCTATTAGGGAGAATATCCTCTTTCGTGTATGTGTGAAAGAAAGGACAGTCCAGAGAAAAACTAAACTTGCTACAAAATAACCAAAGCCAAAAAAGCCATTTCTTCCACCGAGACTGTAAGAAGCTGTGCTTTCTCCCCTTGTGTGGCTTCACTGGTGGTGGCAGTGACGCAGTGTGGCTGCTGTAATGGCTGGTGCGAGGTGTGGTCCAGATGTGGCGATGGTGGGGGTCTGAGTGGGGAGGACATGCTGCTGTTTGCAGCTGACAGAAACAAGGTCCCAGCCTGGGACCTGATTCTGGAAAACTTGTCACCTGCTGCCACCTGCAAGTACTTTGTGGCACAGCATCTAATATTCTAGTAACAGCTTGTTACTAGTGACCATGACTGGTTTGTATGGTCATTGGGTTAATCTCACAGCCTGCTCTGTCTGCTGCTGCAGTTTCTATTTGCAGTGGGACAGTGTACGCCTTGAATACTTGCCTCATCTAGAAAACTACTTCATTTTCTCTCATTTTGAAATGAACTGAAGTAAGCAATGGTACAGGAGCCATTTCGGCTGTCCCACGTGAGCCCTCCTGCACCTCCACTCATTGCTCAAGCTGACCTGGTCTGCACGTGGATGTTGCTGGAGGAAGGTCTGTTTTCACTGAGGGAGGTTCAGGTAAAAATAGTGTGATGAACATAAAAATCCCAAGATACTTTAAAAATGCATATGGGATCCTTCTGGCTTGTGTTTGTCAAGGGGTTTGGCTTGTCTTTCCGAGAACTGGATTCTCGTGCAGTGGCAGGAACCAAGGTTTTCGAGCAAACTTAGCACCTGGAGCTTTAAAACAAACATCCTCGTGCCAGGAGACCCAGGATATCTGTCAGTGCTGGCCAAGCTAACTGTTATTTTTGTATTTGTGGTATTAGTGAATTTTACTATTGCTCAAAGCTCCTGATGACCAGAGTCACCTTGGTACTTGTGGAGAAGCAATTTTTAATAGCCGCCAGCAACTGACACTTAAAGGCTGTGATCACTGGAGTGGAAAACCATCAGGGAAAAACCCACTAAAGCTTTCAGTTCTTTAAATGGAAATACTGCAGTTCCCCAAGCTACGTCTTTGTGAACCTGTCTGCTTGAATGCTGCGCTTGCCCTCCTTCCACAGCCCTGTCGATATCCCCGATGTGCGTTGGCAAGGGGGATTGGGGTCGGTATTGGGAGCTCTGTGTGTGATGAGTTGGTCTGGAGCCCGCTGGCAGCGGCTGAGCCGCTGCTCGGGAGCGAGGAGGGGTTGTGTCGGCACTCATGCGCGGTTCCCACAGCTGAGCACTGGCATTTTGGCAGAGGTGGTGGTTAAAGTGGCGTAGTGGGAGTAGAGACTTTATTTCTCATACCTGGGCTGGGGTTTGAGTATTGCTGGTTTAACTTCTGAATGCTTTCACCCTAATTTTAAGAATGGGCAGGGTGGGGCCAGTGGGAGAGGATCAGACCTGTCTGACTTCCCTCCTTGAGCCAAAGGTGGAGACCTCTCTCCTTGCAGCTCCCGGGAGCCAGGGGAAGGCCCCGTGGGCTGTGCTTGCCGCAACCCGGCACCGAGCAGCCAGGCTGCTGCGAGGGTGCACAACACCCGTGGCGTAGGCTGGTCACCTGTCTTCTGATCTCGTGGCTTTGTGCTTATGCCCGTGTGAAAGCGTTGTCTCCTGAAGGCGCAGCCCCACCAGAGAGGTTTGCATACAGCGGTCTCCTGTGTCCTTACAGGGAGGTGTTCACAGGAGCAGCTCCCCGCAGCGCTCCAGGGTGGGGAGAGAAGAAATCCCCTCCTTTCTCTCCCAGGAAGAGTTAAGGACAGCAGCAGCCAGAAGGGGAGGTGTATCCTCAGCCTAAGTTTAGCACTTTGGAGTCATGGAAAAACTTGCATTACAATATCAAGTCCCCAGAGAACCAGTCTGGCACAACACTGCTACTCCTGCCGCCTTGCAGGAGCAGACGCTCTCCTTTGAGATGTGCATCCCATTGCCTTCAATGAGACCAGTCTGTGCAGCCTGGGCAAACGTTTGGGTCATTGATTGCTTGAGGGCTTATTGACTGTGGCTTACGTATCCTTGTGGAGAGGGCACAAAACGCTTGGTTGTGGAGAGGCAGATGATACTTTGCTTTGTTTTCCTTTCTCAGCTGGTTGCATCGATCGTCTTCATCAGCTTTGGCGTCATTGCTGCGTTCTGCTGTGCCATAGTAGACGGTGTTTTTGCTGCCAGACACATAGTAAGTGCTTCCAGGAAAACACAGGTCCTGCAATGCTTTTACTCTAGGAAAGCAAGTGATGGTGTCCATAATCCTGTATCAGGCCACATCAAACCCTGTAAATACATGTCATGTGGTGAATGCTGTTTTAAATCATAAACTTTAGAAAAATATATCAGTTTTGCAAAAATATTTTGAAATGAGCAGCAAGCATTAAGATCTCAAAACTTGGCTTTAGTTTTTTTGTGTATGCTTTATGCGTTTACTGAGTCTCAAAACTATAAGGTGTGATGTGAATTACAGCTATTGCCGAGGGACAATATATGAGCAGTGACATCTATTGTATTTTAAATATTAGCAGAGGTAGTTCTTAATGCTGTTTGAACCACTGGATGTTGTAGTAGAATGAAGCAATTTGATCCGAAGCTCATTAAAGCGTTACAGTAGAAACAGGAAGCACTTGCAGCAGGTTCTCAGTTTCCAGTCAATGACTTAAAAAAATACGAGCTACTGCTGTCATGACCAAACTCTAGTACAGTGGGATGTGCAAAAGCTTCAGTTATTAGTACAGAAATGAAAAAATAGAATTCCATTTCAATTTTTTAATTGAAATTTTTAACTGCAAACAGATTTTTGTCCTGCAACTCTGCAGTTTGACGACTTTTTTTGAAACTTTTGGCAAAATGGGATTGAAAAGACAGATTTGGGGTTTATTTGTGGTCAGAATGGAAAGGGATTTCAGAAGGTCAGAATTGTCCATGAAGTGGAAACTCCCCATGTCAGCTGGCTCGTTGTTCTCCTTGTAAAGCCGGCTTCCCTTTCCTGCCCTGAGCGTTCCAAGGGGAGGAAGACGGCTGGACGGCAGGATTTGCTGACAGAGCAAAGGGCAGCTCCGCTCAGCTGCGTGATAGGTCTCTGTCTGGATGCAGCTGGCAAGTCTTGGCTATCTCTGGCCCCCTTGTGAGGGCATGTGAAGCATTAGCTTTGATAAAAAGGTGAAGCTCCTTCGACTGCTGATCCTGGCCATGTGTGTTGGAGCCCCGCAGCCGTGCTCTGTGATTTTTAGGTGCCGACCTCACAGGCTGGGTGATGGCATGAGCTGGCACCTCCTCCCAGCCGGCCGTGGGCATGTCTGCGTGTCTGAGGCAGCCAGAGCTGAGAATGTTGGGATGCCGAGAGCTCTGGTTTCTGCCTCTTGATGAACGGACGTGCTTTTGGCCTCGCTTCACCCCCTAACCGTCCAAGAATGTAATCTTGCTGGAGACGTGCTCCTGCCATGCTAGCACATAGCGTTCCCCCTGTCGCCTGCTGCTGCCGCTGCCCTGCCACCCCGAGCTTTGGATCAGAGGCCCAGAGAGCGAGTCCAGCTGCTCCTGGGAAGGGCTCACTGGAGCGGATACGCATCCAGCGTTGCTTTCCCTGAGTTTTGCCCTGGGGACCAGGCTGCCCTGAAGTGAGATGTTAATGCAGGTTGTTTGCAGGCTGAGCCATTGGAAGTCCTCCAGAGCTTTCCCACAAGTCACTCAAGAGCCCAGAAAGACAAATTTGCCAACAATTTAATAAGAAATTGTTATGATTCAGCATGAAGAACCCTGGGAAACACATCAGGCAGCCGTGCAATGTGTCTGGGGGGATGAGGAATGAATCATTCAGTTCAGGGTGGCCGCCCTCACCCTAAGGAGCCCGGCTTAAGAGCCTGCTCCTCCCGTGCTACCTGCAAGAAATACAAGCCTCCAAGAACCGGGGTTAAACATCACCTGGGGCTCAGGGGGGCTGAGGTGGGGGGCTGCCGTGGGTGGGGATGTTGCAGAACAGCCACTGTATTGAGGTGCTGATGCGAGAGCAGGGTCTCTCTAAAGCCTGGCCCCTTTCCCCGGAGCAGCTAGCTGATTTTGATTTCGCTGCAACACTAAGCCTGGTGCTTTTTCGTCGGCAGGATCTGAGGCCACTGTATGCGGGGCGATGTCAGTACTACTCCAAGAGCACGACCCCACCGGAGGTAAGAGTGGGTTCGGCTGTGCTGTCTCCGTGAAGGGGCAGGCTTCATGGTGCAGGTGGAGGAACCTGCTGCCAGGCTGATGCTCCGGTGTACTGGAGGTCTGCGAAGCGAGGAGTGGGTGGGAGGCTGGGCCTGGGGTGGGAGCGGGGTGCTGGGAGGACTCAGGGAGTGAATTCCTCCATGCTTGGTACTGCCACGTTAGTGAAGGAGCAGGTGGAGAGGAGGGGATGAGGGAGAGGAAAAGATAGCAGTTTCTTTAGAACTTCAGCTGCGCATTTGTTACAAGAGCAGGGTGGTGGGTTAAGAGTTCAGACAGCAGTAATTTCGGTGGATACGAGCGACATATGCCAGCCTCTGCACCTCTGCTGTCTGTTGTCTTCTCCAAAGAGAAGCCCGTTGGGGATGGATGTTCCTGCCGTGTATTGATAGTGTGTGTGGACCTCTTCAGCTGCCTTTGCTGTGCACTGAGAGTCTCTCTGAGATTTCCTCACAAGTTCCCGAGTAGTTTTGAATAACCACTATATTCCAAATTAAAAAGCCTGCTTGAGGTGCAAAGTAAGTACTATCTAGTGGCATTGGTGGGGTCCATTCTCTTTTCAGCCCAAAGACTGTCCATGTGAGCTTGGGTGTTACTACCCACAGGCAGACAATTGATTGCTTTAGTCAGTTATTCACCAATATGGGAATCTTGCTCTCAGTTTGTATCATCCTATTGACAACTCTTTGCTCTAAGTTGCTGTGTGGTGAGGAGTGTTAGTTCAGCAGGGTCTTGGCTGCTTGCAAGAGTTGCACAACCCTCTTCCTATGCAGGCTCATGCTTATCTATGACTTCCCCATGGTGGAAGGAAACGCTGGTCTGCTCTAGTCTAGTGCGTCTTTATTCCAGTATAACTGTGTACTTTGTACAAGCTGTGCTGCAAGATAAGGAAAGAAAAATCTGCCTGGGGCTAATCTGGAGATCAGCACAAAACCTACATGTAGAGCAGGCCAAATAGCAGCAGAAACTGTGTTTGGTGATTATGTCCTTATGTGCTTTATGTATTTTTTCTGGATTCACACAGGCAATCTGTCACCCACAGCGCCGTGCACCCTGCACGCCGAAAATAAAAACCAACACCTGCTTCTGCTGTGACCTGTACAACTGTGGAAAGTGAGTAAGCTAAAAATACCATTCCTGACCGTGGGAAGGGCGAGCAGTGGTCATGCTGGTTTGCAGGTATCTGAAGGGCCAGGATAGGGCAGGAGGAAAGTATCGGTTAATGACATCTGTTGTGGGAAGGGATCTTAAGCTGTGGTTGCTAGCCACAGGGGCTCCCAGGCAAAAGGTAACCAAGTAAAGGGGTGTATGAAATACACCAAAGCCATCCCAGTTACGGGTGAGGATGCTCCGGGCCAGCCTGGCTGGAAAAATGAAGAGGGCGGGAGTTTCCATTACTTCCATGCTTGGTGCCTTCCCCAGTTTTTCCCCTATTGAGTGTCCCCTAACACCTTCCTCCTCTGTTGGCACTGCTTGTTCACTGGGTTTTATTTTGTTTTAGAAGATTGAAGATGTAAAAACTGGGACGCTCTTCTTCCTCGCCTTCTCACTGTTTCATTCCCCACCCTGCTAACAGGGAGGAGAGTTCACAGGCTGGTGCCACCTGCGTTTTCATAAATCAGTGTCCTCTCTGCCTACTGAATATCCTTCATGATCACAAGAGGTTGGAAGGTGTACCAGCTCTGTGCAAAGATGAGTCAGAAGGGTGGTTACCAATCGAGCACCACTGTGCAGTGATCACACCATCATTACATCTGACTACTGTGCCTAAGCCAACTTCATTTACAGCATGTGCTGCTTATATCATTTGGAGTGTCTAATGTGTGTCAGCAAGCAATTAATACATTGATTTTTTTTTTTTTTTTTTTTTTTAGTGCTGGCTCTTGCCTGGGGCTGTTTCAGGCTTAGCATTTCTCACAGTACTTAGTTGGGCTGGCCCCCACTTAAATCATTGGCTGTGGTGGAGGAAGATCAAAAGCTGCTGCTGGGAGAGGGTGGTTCCGCGTGCTGGGAAGGGTAGTCCCTGGTCTCTGTAGGACCTTGTTTCTGTGGAAGCCATTGCGGAAGGGTGAAGCTCACACTTTCCTTTGACAGTTTACAGAACACGATCCCTTTTTACTAGCTGAAGAGAGCGATACACAGAGAAGTTATTGGAATAGAAAAACTTGTAACTTTTATGGTTGGTTTGGTTGGTTTGTTTGTTTGTTTTTTTCTCCAGTCAGGCTGGTTCAGGGTCCTGCTTCTGACCCATTTTCCCCTCTCTGATACGAGATATCAGTCATTACCATCTCAATCTTGCTTAGTGCCACACAGGTGTTCTGCACTGAGGGAGGTGCTGGTTCTTTTGGGATCTCAGTAAGAAAGGCACGGACAGTCAAGGCTGGTTAGCTCACGTATCGTGTAAAGGATGGAAATGATAAAAAAAATGACAGCAATCTTGCATCCCTCCTGATACTGGGAGCCCTGGCTGTGCCAGCATCAGATGAGCCCCTTCCCATTGATAAGTACATGCTGTACTTATCTGTACAGTGCTGAATGTTCTCAGTGGTACACCAAGGTTTGCTGAGAGCTTTACACTCTCACACATCTCCATAGGAACGAGCTCTTGCAAACAGTACATACAGGTTGTAGCGTTAAAGGCAGTCACGGTACGCGCTCAGGTTATGCAGAGGTCGTGCAGGCTAACATACAGGTTTTTACAACCTGTGGTTACGTTCTGCCTCAATTCTGCTTGGAATCGCTGTCTCCTTGTTGCAATGTTTTCTGCAGTGGCCCGCTGCAACAGGATACGGAAAAAAGGAAAAGAAGAAACCGAAATTGAGTAATGAGGGGAAGGAGGGTGGCTCTTGTGAAAGGGGGCAGGTTCCTGCAGGCCTTGCAGACTCTGCTGGGATGCTGAGCCTGGATCTCCTGCTTCTTGGCCTTAAATATGAGCCTGTTCTTCCCCATTTCCTCAAAGCCCTTGTGCAGTTTGAGCCTAACCCCATATGTGAGCTAGGAGGTAAGTCATTCATAAGCCCTTAGTATTGTTTGCCTCCAGTAAATATGTTTTCTTAGGGGAATTTGCTGTAGCCCACTACATCTGGTAAGCTACGCCGAAGGCCAGCCTGTTCCCCTAGGCGGCAATCAGAGAGAAGTCATTACTGAAGAATCCTGCCTGCGAGACTCCAGCCCGTATGTTGCAGGAGCCTCTCTTCCCTTTCCAAAATAATGACCTAAGTGGATTTGACCGAGTTTTCTCCATCTCTTTTCTGCATGTGGAAAAGCTTAAAAATGTGAGCAGAAAGACCTCTCTCTGCCAGGGTCCCAGGAGTCCTGCCAGCCCATGCCACTGTAGGGCTGCAAAGGGCAGGCAGCTGGAGCAGAGCAGCTGGGGTGGATGTCCTTCGTGGCCGAGCCTTGCGGTGCCAGGAGGCCAGCTGTGCTGTCCTGTGCTGTCCCACGTCCCACCCAGCTGCTCTTGGGGCTGTGAGGAGCAGCCAGTGCTGCCCTGAGGGGCAGCTGCCGCTCCTCGGGGCACGGACTGCTTTCCCTGCGTAATTCCAAGACTGGTTTGTCCTTGGGAAGCCTCCAGGATCTCTGTGGAGATTTCAGATGATAGAAATAAGATTCAGACTCGAGGTCATTTGGGTATTTGCAGGACTTGCAGAACTTGTTTGTTTCACAACAGATCAAGCCGTCTTCTGCCGTTGTCCTGCAGGGAGATCTCGGATGCCACAAGCACAGGATCTCGCAGGCTTTATCCCCACTCCCTTGGTAGTTAGGTCCAGGCTATCATTAAATTGCAGAATGCACTTTACTGTCTAGCAGAAGTGCTTAGGTTTTATGATGTGTGGTACATTTTTTAATCATTATTGTTGGGGGTTTTTTTTCTAATCTAGCAGAGTAGAGATTTCTGGAGGCTACTATGAATACATTGATGTCAGCAGCTGCCAGGACATCATCCACCTTTACCACTTGCTTTGGTCGGCGACGATTCTGAACATAGTGGGGCTATTCCTAGGGATCATTACAGCAGCGATACTTGGAGGCTTTAAAGACATGGTAAGTTGGTATCAATTTCTCTGTGCATTAAATGAAACAAATCGGGCAAATTGCCTTTTAAAGATAATCATGAAAACAGCTATTGGTATTTCAATGCAAATGATCTATGCATCACTGCAATCAGGCTGGAAAGAAGAGCATGAAATAACTGTAAGGAGAAAGTGGAAATGATTCACCTTTCTGATCTGGTGTCACCACTGAACGCAATTAGAAAAGATGAACAGAATTGGGAGATTGTATTTTCAAAAGGAACCTTCTCGGAGGTGTTGGCAATACCGGGATGAATAAAAACAAGCTCTTTCTTAAAAATTGATCTTCCTTTTCATAGCATTGACCTTCTACAAGGAAATGTGTGGTGGTTGCTCATGAATTGTTGATTTTATAGCAGCAGTAGAGTTCTGAGCTTTACAGACTGTTTAAGCAGCTCTGTTAGGCTGAAACTCTCCATCTAGTTTCTTCATGGTGCAGAATCTGAGAGGGTGAACTGGGGACCAAAACTAGCTGAAAGACTGCAAACTTCAGATAATGAAAAAAATGCTGTTCTGACAGTGTGAGCTTTGAAATACCCTCACTTGACCAGGCTGCCTGTTACCTTCCATACAGTTTTGTTCCACAGAGGACAAACCAATGGGGAGAACTGAGCATTCAACAGATAAATTTGGGGTTTTTTTCAGTCTCTTGTGACTCATTCAGAGTGATACAAAATGAGGCACCCAGAAAAGACCATTTGTTGTCCTGGCAATACGTTTTTCTTACAAACAAATCTTGGGCCCTGCACTAAGGGTGCCTTATTTCAGAACCCTGAACTTCCCTACGCTCTTTTCAGGCTCACCAAGATCTTCCCAAACAAAACAGGAGACACATTCCCAGCTGTGCATCGTGGCCTTTTGAGATTCGATCCATACCAGACAGCCTGTAAACCTCTGCAAAAAAAGATGCATCGAAGTGTCTGTGAACAGCAGTACAAGAGGAGTTGAAATATGCTGATCTCAAAATGCACTGAATAACGGAGTAATCAAAATTAATGGATTCTTCCTCCTACTTGTGAAGATGCAATCTGAACGGTTGTTTTGTTTGAGTGCTGGTGTGCACTGGGCTGTTGCCAGCTTGTTCTGTGGAATCTGAGAGGAAACAATAGGTGGCTGAGGAATGAAATGACCTCGGGACTCACGGGCTGCCTAAGAGGGAACCGGGTTGCCAGTTGCTAATTCAGCAGAGTTGAGCTCTAAAGACACACAGTGCTCCTTTAAATAATTTCTGCTTTCATTCAGCTGTCAGCTTTCTGTGACTTGGTTAGCAGCCTGAGATTCTCTCCTTTTTGTTTTAACAGACTCCTTCCCTCCCTACTCTGAACTGCACGGTTGAAAACGCACACCCTTCAGTGTCCTACTACTCAAGGCCACAAGTGACATCTTACAACACCTACTACCACAGCACTCCTCACCTGCCTCCCTACTCTGCATACGACTTTCAGGTAAGGAACGTTACAGGATGTTTTCTTGTTTAGCGGCAAGGTTAAATCCAGCCGGTCCGTGGGACCCTGGAGGGCTGTCTTCCCTTCATTCACACAGTTTAATTTTCCTGTTCTTTCAGAGAATACCAGATCTTTCTGACCAGGCATTGGTCCTTGGCAGTGCTCTCTCTTACTAAGGCAGTGTTTTCCTGAAAGCTGTTCTTGAAGAGAAGGCAACAGAACCTGCTGCCTGCCTCCCCCGTCGTTCCCTGGTAGAGGCCACATTGAAAGTAGGCATTGCCTCTGGCACCTGCAGTGCTCTGAGGCACAGTGAGGTGTTCAGGTGCTAGTTTTTATTAGGCCAACTGCTGTGTCTGAGAGAAACAGGTGAGCTTTTGGAAACAAGCTATTTGAGCTCCTGAAGACACATACTGACTGAAAAGCTCTTCTGTTGTGCTTTTTTTCCCACGTGCTTCCGCTGGTCTAAGAACGGTCCCTGCAAACATCACCTCTGCTGTAATGCATCCCTTCCTCTTCTGAGTTATGGAGCTGTGCTGTTGGAAACAGTGATTTCATGTGAACCTTGCTGCCAACATCAGCTTTCACTTGTTGAAGCAGACGAGGACATTTCCTCCTCAGCTCTTCTGTCAGGTGGATGTTACCGCAGTGATGATGTTAACTTAACACATCATACGTTTCCTTTGCCACCATCAGGGCTGGAGACTTTTTTTGTTAACAAGAGCTTAAAGTCTTGGACATCAGCTAAGAGGTGTGCTCTGTGATAGCCACCATCTCCCCCATCAGAGCCATGCATTAGAGGTAACGTGAATGTAAACCTTTCTGGTTTTACTGCTAGTGCCACTAGACAACACTGTTGTCAGGCTTCCTAGAAATATTTGAACACTTACATCAGTATTTCTAGGACATATTTATACAGATTTGTGACTCATTTTTGAGATTAATGCAACCCGGGACAGTCACTAGTGTTGTATAACTTCCTACAGTTACAAAAATGCCAACCTCGGTGCATACCAAACCAAGCTCTGCTGCAAAGTCCTCTTCACAGCCACTCGGCTGGTACCAAGCGCTGTTTAACTCGGGGTTTGTCTGTACTGCAGCCACAGTACCAGCAGAGAGCTCACCACAGGTGGATTTGCCCTGCTTTTCGACTAGAAGTACTGCTGGGGCTCTGCTAGTGCTTATATCTCAGCTGGACGGATTAAAGTCCCTCTGTCTCACTGTTGCAAGCACAGGTGTTGGCTTAGGAGCCAGCACAAAAGCTGGGCATATACTGAGGTAATCTAAATTTAAAATAGCCAAGTCTCTCTTTCAAATGCAGTTCCAAGTCTGAGCCTTGCTTATCTTCCAGGGAACCTGAGGGCCTGCGGGAAAGCATTAGCTGAGGAGACTCTATCAAGCCCTGCTCTGACCCAAGCAGTGTCTGTTCCATCCTGACACCATCTCCCCTGCCATCCTACAGCACACGGAGCAAGCCCAGCCTTGCCTCTCAAATTCCTTTCGAAGGCTGCACTCCCTCTGGTGCAAGAATTGGCCAAGTCAGTGCTTCCCACTCATCCCACACATCTTTCACATGAAAAAAACCCAATGCTCCAGAATTTCGAAGGAAGCCTGTGCCCCTGCAAGAGGCTGGCTTTCGCACACAACTCTAAAAGGGCAGACCCAGCTCTCTGGTTTTTGGAGGAGCACAAGCTGATGGGTGTTGCAGCAGCCACGACTTGTGCCATGGCTAATGACACTCCAGCCAGCTGGTCGTGGTGAGGAAGGCCTTTGCAGTGGGCCATGATGGGAACCAGGCAGGAGGAAAGGGCCCTGGTGGGAGTAGAGCCTGTGTCCTGCTCCTCACTCTGGGCTTGGCTGGGGGCAATGGGGTCAGAAAGTCTCAATCCTGCAGCGTTCTGACTTTTGCAGGTCCTGAGCCACGTTTGGCTCTGATGAGAGAACATAGGCGAGCGGTGGCCTTCTCTGCCTTTCACCCCCTGTTGAAAGAGGCATTAGTGCCATCTTCCCAGCCGCCGGCTTCATTAACAAAGCCGGGCTGCTGCCTGCAGTCGGCACAAGCCAGGCCTGCCTGCAGCCACAGCAGCTCTCCTCCAGGACTCGTGGCTGCGGCTGAGGCAGCCGGGCGCAGGCGCTTTGTAATGGTGAAAACCCAGGGCTGCGTTTGCTGACGAGCGCCGGTGCCGTGTCGCCGCGGGAGTGCCCTGGCAAATGTCTTTGCAGTCCGGGGGCTCCCACCCATTGGGCTTTAGGTGAACTGGGGTGTGATGGAAGAGCTGTCGTGTTGTTTGAAACGGGAGTGGTTTGTATGGCTTTCTGTGAGGTCCTCGGTGAGCAGGCTGGGCTTTCACGGTCTATGCATCCGCTTAATAAACCGTCACAGGTTGCTGTTAGGGGCGTGACACAAAAAAGATGCTGTTTGAAAACAACCTGCTATTACTGCAGAGTCTGTCATCCCACCAAGGTAAAATCACAAGGTCGCCTCCGACCTTGTCCACGGTCACCGCTGCGTACAGCTCGGCCTCGCTGCCCCTGGCGCGGGTCCCTTGCAGCACAGCGCAAATCCTCCTCGCGCTTCTGTCTCTGCTGGGACCTTAAGCCGGGCACATTCGGGATTTGCGGGGTGGTGAAGGGGTGCGTGGTGCCTGAGCGCCTGTTTCTGGACAGAACACAGCCTGTGCGCAGGTCTCTGACAGCGCCAGCGCTGCATAACGAGGCTTTAGACCTCAAGTATTTTTGATAACGAAGGTATTTTGAAGAGCAGAAATTAATCTTCAGGCATGCACAAATTTTGTTTCTCCACCTTTTCAAGCTTTTTACTTACTGAAGGATTAAATTATTTTGTTACCATTAATTTCTGGGGGTTTTTTATTTGTGATGAAGAGAAAAAGTGGTGTAAGAAGATACTATCTGCAGCCTGTTCATTGTTGCTACTGGCTGATGTGTGAAACCCAAGATTTGAGAGAGATTCATCAGTGTTCAGTTGTCCAGCCTCTGTGAAATGCAGCAGGTACACAGAAGTGATGAGAAAGAACGTGTTTTGTTTTTTTTTTAACGCCTTCTTCAGTTTTAGGTCTGAGTTGTCTCATTATGCAAAACTGTTACTTACAGGCTGTGCTTACCTTGAATGCAACAAGTTATTTGAATAACTTATTTGTATGTACGTATGTTTTGCAGAGCCTTGAAATGTTAATTTTGCACTGCGTGGTAATGAAGTATCGCTTTGCCAGGATCCTTTACATTAAGAGGTGTTTACATTACAGCCTTCTTGCTGTCTCCCTGCAGCATTCCAGCGTGTTTCCAGCCTCCACTCCTTCTGGCCTCTCCGATGACCCCCAGTCAGTGTCGCCATCTCCCAGCTATATGTGGTCCTCTAATGCACCGCCTCGTTACTCGCCACCGTATTTTCCACCTTTTGAAAAGCCACCACCTTATACACCGTAAAGAATGTGGGAAGGAAGAAAAAAATATTTGCCATTGAAATAATTGTGAACATTTTGTATTTATATTTTACTGTGGGAGGGAGCGGGAGGATAGATACAGAAGATAATTGCAAATACAAATATTTGATTGGACTGTTCTTTCTTGCGAGACTTATTGCAGAGGTTTAACAACGGAGTATGAGGAAGGGGACATACTGCTGATGTTTGGCAGTGTTGGGGACTAGCGGGTGGCCTAAATTCCAGCCTCCTTGTTTTACCGCAAGGTTCATGTAGTCCTTGGTTTTTAATAAAGCGATACAACACAGATGATAGATTCTGGTCTACCTTACTCCATCTTGTGCCAAGCTGAAGTAAGGGTAGCCAAGATGGATAGTTGCCGGAGAGTATCAACCTGTTTAAGGTGTGGGTGCTTGCAGACAGCTCAACTTGACGCTTGTTTTGTTTGGCCTTGGGGCTCCAGTTGCTGGGATTTTTTGGGGCCACAGAACCTAGCTCACATCACTTGCTGGTTACAGCCTATGCTCTGGAAAAATCTTGGGGGGAACCGTGACAGCGTCTCAAACTTTAACACTGATAAAAAGAGAAAACGTCATAGGATATTTTCATGTATGTCTAGCAAAACAATTGGAATATTGCTTTTTTGAGAGGAAAAGCTTTAATAGGCAAGCCATTTTTATTTCAGGAAGCTTCTTAAGATAGAAGGTGAAATGGAGTTGTCTCCCTCTGTGTAAGTAATGCTGAACTCACACAGTTTGGGTGGTTGCACTGCCTAAATCTTTCTTGTATTCCTATGAAGAGCATCGGGAACTGTCCCCAAGTCACTGAAACAGTGCAGTGAAAACTTTTTTTTTCCCCCCTTCTATTTGGTTGTGATTTTTTTTTTTTTTTAAGCTTGTACTTTTAACTTTTTTAATGGACTGAATCAGCACCCTGAAAAAGCACTGTTTTAGTAGCTGTATTATGGGCTGCACATAAGGAATATCCACTACTAGTTCTCCAAGATGTAAGTCTCACATGGATACAATTCAACACCCTGTAATATAGGATGAAACTGATAGGAATTTGCAATTATTGTTGTGACTTTCATTTAATCTTCAGCTGATGACTGTGCTGATTGATCTAGATTCCAACAGATTTTGCATGCATCCTGCATACCAAAAGGAGGTCAGCTTTGTTACGTGACACACTGTCCTGTAAAGTGTGGTTCTGCTCCAGGAAGTGATTTCAGATGACAGCGTTCAGATCTGAGCTGCTCAACCTGAGCGTCTCAACTGCTTACTTCAGGGATAAAAATAAGGTATTGACATTTTACTCCTTATTTCCTAAAGATTTAATTTCTTTGGCATCAGATTGTTGACCCTAATCCTCAATTGTCTACCTTTACTTTTAACTGATGCAGATAAAAAGGTAGCTTAAAGCTAAATCTGGCTTTCAGAATCTAAAAGTGGAATGCATGCTAGAGGGGAAAAAAAATCCAGCTGGATTTTAAACTGTAGCATCTCTCTACTTTTAATCTAAAAAAAAAAAAAAAAAAAAAAAAAAGAAATACTGTCAACATGGAAAACAAACACTGAAGTCTCTGATCTCACTTTTCAAAGTATATCCACACTTTATAATGCTGTTTTTAATCCTATGCATTTGCAAAGCCTTTAGGCTAGGCTATGTGTTAACCTTATCATTTCCACTATCAAATACTAATCAGTGTATTAATAAGCTAGAGGATGACACTGGTTATCCAGAAGGAAGTGTAACTTTTCTCCAGTAACAAAGAAAAATAAATGGCTGGAGAAAGGAACACAATTTATGGGATTTAAAGCAGTAGTGTATGCAGAACATATCCTGGTGACATTTTGTTTTACTACAGATTGTTGAAGTGCAGCTCCTATAAATTTGCGTACTGGAAATATAAATTTATATACTAGGGCGTCATCCATTTTATATTACATTTTCCTGAATTAAATCTTGATAAAGAGATCATGGGTTATTTCAAAATAGACAGCACTTCTCCTGATAAAACTCCCCACAAAACTAGAATCAGAAGGGCACGTTAACTTAATATCAGAAAACATTTTATTGCTCTGTCTTTGAAATAAAAGCTAACAGTCCTGTCCCACTTCTGACAAACATACTCTACCATTTGTGCCTGTCAACTAAATAGGGCTAGAAGGACTAGGGGACCCTACAGGACGGGACTAAGAAACTCATGAGGGGAACAACACTTAGTGGCAGAGAAACAACTAGGAAATGAGTGTGTCATTGGTTTTGAGTTGACAAATACTAAACTTAGGAAACTATCCAAATTCTCATTTTTTTCTAAGGAATATTTAAGCAAAAATTGCATTGCTGCTTTAAATTCACTATAAAAGGACAGGTCCATTTTCACATTTAAAAAATTACCAGTGGGATTTTCTGTTGAATTACCTGTTTCCTTCTGCTTGAGTAAAACTAAGCGTTTAATGTAAATGCAACATTCTGCACTGTATCCATCATTTCTTATGAGAATGTCAAGATTGTGACTCATATGTACTCTTTTATTACTTTACCAAAGTTAAATAAAATTGTGTGACTTTTGTAAACATTTATAAATTGCATTTTACATTTTAGCGACTTTCCTGTTTCACAAGCATCTTTAATGTTAGTATAATTCCAGTATAATAGCATCATGCATTAAAAAAAAAAAAAAAAAAAAAAAATCTGTATTTGCTATATTGGAAACTGGAGTTTCTACCAGGATTAGCCAGAGCCATCTTTAAGTTCCGTTTTTAAAAGCCCCAGATGCCCCCACACTTAATAATTCTGTAGCTCTTCCCACGTAAGAGGGTGCCCTGACTGCAATCACTGTGAAGTCATTACTGCTGATTTTTTTTTTTGCTTAACACAGAGGCGAAGAGTCCAGCCAGTGCAGTGTCAGTGTCTCCTTTACTTACTTTCATGCTTACGTTACTTCAGGCCTAATTCTGTCACGGTGATGTCAGCTGCTCTTTGATGTTAGCAGCAGTAGGTGGAAGCCCTATGCTCAGGAGATAAATGCATCTAAAAGGTGATTTGTTACTTATTAAATTGCATTCCTTACCTGTAACAAGAAGTCTACATAAAGTAACTAATTTTCTCCATGTTGGCCACAGTTCGCCAACAATCTAACTCTTGCAAATCATAACTAGTCAGCAACCTGTTAAGAAGAGGAGCCCTATCCCTGAGTTAGCTGGAATGCATTGCCATGGTCACTGTGTGTGCTTTTCTTGATTTCTAGCTCATCTGCAATGACAGGAGTAGCTGGACAGGCTGTTCCACAGCAGCTCTGCCTATTCTGAGCGTAAGCAGGTATCACAACATTCAGCTCACAATACACAGTGGAGTTTTGCAGCTAATTTGCTTTCTTGGAAAGTGCTCAACCATAAAAAACCCTACAAAAAACAACAAAACAAAACACAAAAAAACCCTAAGCCCCAAATACAAACACCTCCCCCTACCCAGGAGGTTCCTAGAGACCCGGAAAAGGAAGCTACAAACTGTTGGTAATCTAACATGTTAGACTGTAGAAGCTGAGTTGTCATTAAAAAGAAACATGCTACACCCATCGTCAGAATTAAATTTTTTTATTTTTGCCATAGAAAGCTCTAAGAACTAATATCAAGTATTGGTTAATGAAAAGTAGAACACAACTTTAAAAAGTATGTTAAGGAAAGACTGTACAACTATATACATTACAGATCTGGCAAAAACGATAAATGTTTCACACAGAACAGTTCCTAGGCAATAGCTGTAGAACCCAATGTTCAATGTATATAGTCGTCAGCTTCTGCATCTTTTTATAAGCTGCATGCCTTAACAGTACAAAATAAATAAGCAGTCAATTGTCGATATTGGTTTAATTCACATACTGGAATGCTATGGTATGAATCCCCAAAGAAACCATACCGTGAGGATGCACCCACCATTATCATATTTTGCAGCAGATCCGTTAATGTTTTTATACGCATAAGTGACTGTGAGGTTTGCTACCATACTCTATTGAAATTTTCCATTTTTATATAAATGCTTTTTCAGATTCAATCTTTTTCTTCCATGACCCCAAAGCCAATTTCTTAATATTTACATAAGGTTTTTCATTAAGTTAAACTGGAAGCTAAGTGTTTACAAAAACAAACAAAAAACAAATATAAGTGCAATAGCCAGAAATCTAAATATAAAAGCTCATGGCCCCATAAAAAGTTTTAAAACAATGGATTTAACATGTTTCCAAACCAATAAATACTGGAAGTGAAATTAAAAAATGCTTTACATGACCTCTGGACTTTGGATATCAAAAATCACTTCCAAGGAAAACTGAAGACCCTGAGACACATGCAAGCACGAGTCTTCTAGCAAAAATAGTTACAAAGCCCTAGTTTTCCAGTTTTCCTCCATAAAGAGACCTTTAGTAGGCACAGTTTAATTTAAGGTTTTAAATATATCAGCAGCAAATATCGATAGCCATTATGTTTAATTATTAGTGAATGTACACTTTGCAATGTATGCTTAATTCCAAATGTGTCACGTCAATAACAAAAATAACATTGTCTTTTTCTTGCCAAAAAGTTCAGGAAGTCTCAATATAGCACGCAGCCAGCTACAGCAGCGCTACCTGCGCTAAAACAGGCAATCCATACCTATGTCTTGTGAGGATTATGTTTGACTGCTGAAATGCCATCTCAGATAACATCCAACCTGTAACATTTGAAAGCATACCCCATTATATTCAAAGGGGTCTGCAATATGATTTGAAAATAACCATGTATATCGTGTTCTTGGCCTACAAAACAAGTGCTGAGCATTACATGCATAAGGTAAACAAATCCTCCTCTTTCTCCCATCGTTACTTATATAGATTTCTGGTACCCTTTTTTACAGCTCAAGTTGTATTTGAACCATTTACCATTTAAATGGCTTTCTGTCTAGAGTACTATATGTCTAAAACCTTAACCTTGAAGGTCATGGGATCAAGATGCTTACTTAAAACTTGAAAAAGAAAAAAAAAAACTTTAACTGTAATTTAAGCAATGAAAGGTTACGATAACTAAGTAGTACTATGCACGACAATCTTTCTCAGTCACCTCTAGAACTTGAGCAGTTTTCATATTACCATTTACAAAAATTCAACAAGTCACTAAATCTGAAATGCTAAACTATGACTCCAGTAAACAGCTGTTTGTTTTTCTCAGATCTACTGTTTCCTGTTCCAGTTGGACATCTAATTTCTCTTCTAAGTGCCGAAACATGTACCAATTGCAAGGATCAAAAAAGGACAATACAATAAACCCATAACTGAAAACAGATGAAAACTAGGCAACTGCAGAGAAATGATACTTTGGATTATGGTGGATGGAGGATGTTTTTTGATTGTTGGTTTAGTCCTCATGCTTCCACACCCTATAAATGGGGGGGGGGGATCCAAATCCCCGTTTCACTTAAAGATCTAGCCAAAGAGGCATATGAGATTCTCAGCAGTCTCAGTGCTAAACCGATACAGCACTTTGATTATTTCATAGTTTTGAGACATAAATTTCAAAGCCTTCAGCTAAAAAAAAAAAAAAAATAAAAAGTGTTCCCTTTATCATAAGTATTACTTTTTTTAAAATATCAGACTGAAGCCCTTCTTGAAGAGCAAAAAAAGGAACAGCACTTTATTCCAAACTAACTACTGGCATCTTTTCCAGTAGTAAGAAATCCGAACGTTATTCCTCAAGCCTTGAAAAGGCAAAATTATCTCCTTCCTAAGTGTTCTAAGCTTCTTCACTATTGAGCTTTGTGGGTTTTGGCTTGTTCCACCCCACCCCCCCCCCGTTGCAAAAAGAGTAAAATATAATGGTCCAGACACTGAATACTCTGCTCACCATACTGCCAAGTATAAATAAAGTTTGTTCAAGTTAGCCCTAACTGAGTGTCTCTTGTTGGCAAGACTATTTGCATGAAGACAGATGATTCATAGTGCTTATAAAAGCAGAACTAAGATGCTAGTTCAAAAATACACTACTCCAAAGTACTGGATCAGTTATTTTGAACCTCTCCAGTAATGCATTGTTCACAAAAATAAATATGAGTTGTGGGATTTTTTTTTTTTTTAAATGGTTCCATATTCAAGAGACTACGATGAAAAATCTTACTGTTTTCTTGGTTAATGTCTAAACACAATTCAGCATTAAAGTGCTAACATGAAAGAAAGGGTTTACATAGTAAGTATGGGTACAGGAAATACCTCAATTCCTTTAGAAGAAAGATTTCTAGCTCTTCAGAAGAAATTGTACCTTTTCAAGCTACAAATCCCCACATTTTGATCAAAACTAATATACCAGAAAACACTGCCAGCTCCTTGGAAATGTCTTATTCTCTATCCAAGTAAACTTTCAGATGAATCGCTTGCACAAATCACTTGCAGCTACTAATGATCCACCTAGGAGCTACCATTTGATGACTTGGTAGAACAAGTTAACTTGTTTTCACTTTGATTTTACAGCAATTTTAACAATTCATTTAAAACAGCTGCAATATTTCTGCACCGAATCCTTTTTCCAGCATTTAATGCGTTTCAGTAAGATTCCGGTATTACAAACTCAAATTCAGTACTTCCCTCTGATGGATTTTGTTTAAAAATTGCTTCATTTCCCTGCGGAATGAAAATGTCATCCCAGGTAATTTGTTTGGCTGGAGGGTTAGATGTTGTTCCTTCAGTGCCATCCTTCCCTGTGCCAACACGATAAACAATTCCACCCTCGTTTATTACCGGTATACTGCTTGAGTGATCAGTAATGTATGCATACTGTCTGATCTGCAAAGACCTGCAAGGATGCAACCGATAAAGCTTGGTATCTCCAGAAGGGTCTTGGCTGTGAACTGATCTTATGTGGGAGATCGTAATTTGGTAGTTGATGAAAGATTTGCCACACGTCAAGCACTGGTACCTTCGCTCGCCGGTGTGGTGAATTTCATGCTTTGTACGGTATTCTGCAAGAGGAAAAACTTTGTCACAATAGCGACACGGATACTTCTTCTTCCAGGAATGAACGTTAAAATGTCTCCGTAAACTCGTCAGACATGCGTATGATCTCTTACACACAATGCAAATGTAGTAGACTCTTCCGTCCACTATGAGCTCGTAATGGTCATCGTGCTTTACTTTCATGCGCTTCCTGTTCGGAGAATCATCACCAGATGTTCTAGGTGTTTCGTCAAGCTTGGCTTCGCCTTCCTCAGAATCACCCTTTACAGGAATGACTATGTCATATGTATCCTCACCGATATTTGCATAAACCTTGCAGCCTGTGGACAGGCCTTCTATTTCAGTTGCTGTATCTAATGTTATGATTTTCTGCCCTTCTGCCACATGCTTTGATGCTATACCTGAACCGAATTCCTTGTTGTTTCCAGTAAGGACATCTGAGATTTTTATTTTAAATTCTCCGGGTTTAGCAGATGGCTCTTGTGAAAATGTAACAACCTGTTTTTTCTGTACACCTGATCCTTCGGTGGTTGCTGCCTTGGGTATAGAAGGTTGCTGAACCAAAGAGCTACTGCTGACTGAACCAGGACTAGAGGAGCTAATGATATCGACATCATCTTCAACAACCTCTTCATCATCAACAGCAGTTGTTTCCACTTCAGTTAAGGAGCCATTATTAGATGGCTGCTGGTTCTCCTCAAGTAAATTAATTGTAGGGGTCACATGTGTTTGATGCGAGGAGCTGGCGCTGAGCGACGAGTTAAGTAGAGGCTTATTTAGCACAATGATATTAGGAGTCAAATGTTGCGGTGTTGCAGAGACAAGTGATTCGGCACTTGATTGTGTTTTGTTTGGGCTTAGCTGACTGGCAGAGGACGCGAGTTTTTGAGCTGCTGTGGTGCTCGTCAAATGGGGAGAGCCACTGCTGCCGCACGATTTTTGGTCAGAAACTCCAGCTGGACTTGGGCAAGGCTGGTTCTGGGTTGCAGCATTTGTATCTTTAGTACATTCTTTCGGAGGAACAATCTCAGAGCAAAAAATTACATCATCGTCATCCTCATCATCTGAATCACTCACTGTAATTTTTGTAGTCTCATATTCTATGCCGTGTAAGGAGAACGACTGTGTTATAACCGGCATCCCATCCATCACCTCTTGACTCTCCGGCCTTATTACAGGTACTTGTGTTTCAGCATCCTTTTGACCTGGAGTAGAAGCTGAAGTTTCTGAAGCACCGTCTTTGACCTTGCTTGGCATGTTTTTTCCTTCAGACGGAGGTATGCCCAGATCAGCTATGAATTTAACACCCAGCTGTTGCCCTGATTTAATCAGTTCATCAAGTAAATCAGATCGAACGCTGATTATTTTGGAACTATAAATATAGTTAAGAATTTCTGCAAAAATTTCTGCTCTTACAAAGCTCAGTTCAACCACTTGCCCAGCCACTGAGAAAAGCTGGTGAAAATATGTGCTTGAGGCCGAAAGGATGTTTCTGTGAGCTCGAAATTTCCGATCCTCTACGATGACAGTAACATCACAAAAGAGTCCGTGGCCACGCTGTTCATTCAAAGACTGAAGGAGCACACTAGAATACTGCGTGTCTGTTGCAGAAATCAGTTTTTTCCCCTCCATTCCTACAAAGAGAAAGTGAAATGCATCGAATTAGTAAAAATACAGAGTTACGGTTTTAACTGCATGACCACATTCCCACTTTTACTGTTTATTCCTTCTTTTGAAAAAACAAATCTGAGATACTATTCATAAGCTAATGTGCTATAGCAGTCTCGCAGATTTGTTTCCTGTTGTTATTTGTCCCCTCACCTTCTACACAAGGGCTGTGCAATTCTGAATATACCCTCTAATCTTACAGCGTGAGGAACAGAGAAACAACTGCTTATCTGATTCAACAGCAAATAAGGTAAATTTGAAAACCAAGAAGATGCAAGATTCGGGTCCCTCAACAGGCTTTAAACATTTGGGTCCCTCAAAAGATTTCTTTTAATTGTGAAAATATTCCATGAATTGTTATGAGAAAGCCCGGTAACATCCAGGTTGTTTACGGGCGAAAACAAAACCTGTCCATCCGTGTATTACCAGTCAACTGAGGTTAATGAAAATGCTATTGATACTTCACTTTCTTGCCCAGAAAAAGAAACTTTTTTTTTTTCCCCCCCCCACCTCATCTATTTGCAAGGTTGCTTTGTGTTTGAAACCCAGGCACCGAGGCAGCACGGTAACAAACAAGATCTGTAAAGCCAAACGAATCCATCGATCGGCACTTCCGATTCGATACCCCCCCAACGAGATGCAAATAAAAAAACCAACATGGAAATGTAAGAGCGGCGAGGGAGAGGCTGCGAGCCCCCCGCTCCGCGGGCGGCACTTCGCCCCCGCACGCCGGGCGGGGCGGGGCGGGGCGGACGGGACGGGGAGGCCGGGACCCCCCCCCCCCCCCCGCCCGCGGGCCGCCAGCCGCGGCTGCACCGCGCCTCGCTCTGCTCCGCGGCCACCGCTCGGCTTCCCCCCGGTGAAGTTTACCATGAAAACGAGCGTTTCGAGCCAGGGACGCCGCCGCCGCGGCGGGGAGGGCACCGTCGCGGGAGATGTTTCGCGGGCGGCCGCCGGGCCCCGCCGCGGGCTCCCCGGGCGGAGCAACAGCGGCCGGGCGGCCCCGCCTCGGCGAGGACGGAGCGGCGGCGCTGACAGGCGGGGGGCCCCGGGGAGCGGCCCGGCGGCGGCAGCCGGAGATGACGGGCGGCCCCCTCCGCCGCCTCCGCGCGGCCAGGCCGTGCCCGCCGCCGCCGCTTCCTGCTCAAGGCGAGGCGAGCGGGGCCGGCCCCCTCCGGCGGCGGGAGGGGGAAGGCAGCCCGCGGCGCGGCGGAGGAAGGCGAGGGCCCGCGTTACCTGCGCTCCGGCCGCCAACACCCGCTGCCCTCCGCCGCACAACGGGCACCGGCGGCCGCCGCCGCCGCCGCTTCTCGGGCTCGGGCACCGCCCCCGCTGCGCGACCGCCAGGGGGCGCTGCGCCGCGCTGCCCTCCCCTGCGGGCCGCCGTGCTCCGCCCGAGCGCGCTCGTCACCCTTCGGCTCCCCGACCCGAGCGGCCTCGGGAACCTTCGGGCGCGCTCGGGGCCGGCCGGCGGCGGGGCGGGGCGGGGCGGGGCGGGGCGGGGCGGGGCGGGCGGCCCTTCAGCCGCCTCAGGCGGGGGCCTCGGGCGGGGCCGGCCGGGCTGGGCCGTGCCCCTGCCTGGGCCGTGCCCCTGCCTGCCGTCGGCTCCCCCGGCCCGGCCTCCCGCGCAGCCCTCCCCCGTGGCGCCGGGAGCCCTCGGCCGCGGTAGCGGTGTAGCGGGCTGAGGTGGCTGGCGGCTCCCGGGAGCCCCCGGACGCCGCCTGGGTCGCCGCCCCCCCGCCCCTTCGTGTCGGCGCCTTCAGGTACACGCAAGGCCGGTTACAGGCGCCGAGGCCCCGTGTGCCGGCCGCTGCCGGGAGGGAGCTCGGCGCCTGGGCAGTCCCCGGCCCTGCTCCACCGGAGGCCTTGGGCAGCCGAAGGCCGAGCACACGGGCCTCGCTTCGGCCTTGACAATCCCTGCCTGGCTCCCAGCTATCCTGCTCTCCCTGCCGCAGGCGGAGCCTGCAGTAACCCCCCGACGCCTGCCGTATGCCTGACCGTGCTGGATAAAGCTGTGGAGATGTGATGGCAGCAGGTTATTTCCCACGGCGGCTCGCTTCCTTCCCAGGGGCAGAGACCTGGCTGGCGCTGCTCTGCCAACCGCTGACGCAGCTGGCACCTCCGCCCAACAGCGAGGAAATCTCCTGTAACCTAAACCTGAACACCCACGCTCGCGCTGCAGGATCATTCATTTCGTATTCTTGGCACCACAGTGGCACGTGTTAGGCTCCGCGAGGAGCTGTACAGACATAAGTGGTTTGACAAAAATGCAGCTCTTGGCACGTTCGACATGTGGTCATCAAAGTGACATAGCCACAATGCGGTCTCTTGGAAACTGTCACTGTTCATGAACGCTCAAAGAGCACCAAGATCATAAGAGATATTTTTCATCTTCAGTTACTGATCTGTTCCTTTTTTTTTTTCTGTGGATTTTGTGGACTGGAACCACGGGGGTTTTTGATTTTTCTTAAGATTCAAAAACTTTGCCAAGAACAAATGTCCCTCTGTCAAGTTTGACCAACAATATTAACAGGCCACAGTCACTGGCACAAACGACTGCAATCCCTCACTGCATGTATCAGCAACGAAATGGTCCTGCCCAGCTTTATGAGTCCTGCTAGCAAGAAAATCACCTGCCATGCTCCCTGCATTTGTACAGCCAGTAGCAGAAGTGCCTTTTTGAAGCGAGCCTTCAGATCTGAAATGTTACAAAGCTGGTTTCTGTTTATTTATAGGTTTTTCCAGAGAGTTGAGTGAAGAACAATAATAGAAAAGAATAATCAAGGGAAAAGGTAGGCTTTTCTTCCTCAGATAACCCTTCAATTAATTTTTCTCCTTTTATATAGGTTCTTAATCATTTTTACATAGGAGGTTATATTAAATGAAAATAACACTGTAATCGTTTTAATTTTTAACGTATAATCCAGTGCTCTTTTTTTCTCCTCCAGAAATGCCTGATGGTCCAAATTAAACCATTTTTTAGCCTTTCATCCTTCAGCTTTAAGCAGTTTTCTTCTCTTCATTGCCTATCTCATTTCTAAATAAGTAACAGGAAAATTTACAGATAAAGCTGAGCACTGATTTGGAAGGAGCCCTGCTCCTGAAGCATCATGAGTTCTCAAAAGTCAGGTTTGAACTGCTTACCCTTAGGTACAGAACTGCTGGCTAATTTAAAAGATGCTGATCGAGCTGCGAGAGTTGCACCATCTCCTTGACTTTTACCTTTTTGCAGATGCTTCTCTCTATGGGAACTTCTTATATCAGATATGAAATCTGAATCCCACTCACCTTCCTATGGTCAGGGCAGAGCTAATGCTATGACCAGCTTAAAAAAAATTACTGAAGCTGCCACTCAGTCCTCCTGCACCTGAATGCAGAATTTCAACGTGAATATTTTTTTGTCTAGCATGCACCTCTTTTAGTTTTGGGGTTTTTTTTCTCCTCTTTTATTTTTAGATAAGCCTAGAAAGTGTTTGGTGATTTGACTCACATAAAAACACATAGTGACAAATTAAAAGAACCATTTTATCTAAGACATTGACAAGAAACATCCAGAACATAACACTAAATGTGGTGTTCTTGAAACTGAAAAAATAGGTAAGAGACACAATGGCAACTTTTATTTTGATGCATAGAGGTGATCCAAAAAAACTCTGGGATGGAGGCTCTGAAAATACGAACTACAAATTTAAAGAAGTGATGTGTAAGCTTTTGTGAGAAGAAAAAAAAATATGCAATTCAGTAACAAGTTTTCAGTTAAGCCATTTTAAGAGCTCTCTTCTTTTTTAAAAATACAGTTTGTGGGAACAGAAAATTCTTTTAAAGACCTGACAAATCTGAGAGACAAAGAAGCGTTCTCTGTCATGAAAAAACGTGTTTTACATTAAAATAAATTAAATTTGATAAACAGGACAGTGAATTTCCCTTAGGGCCTTCAGCAAAATCAAAATTCAACAGTTATCCTAGCTAAGACTACTTTTAGGGACAGAAATATTATTCCACTGTGGAATTCCAAATAAAACACCCCTGTGTGGCGGTGTGCTCCCCCCTGCGTAAGCCAGGACCACCAGTGGGAATCGTGATGGCTGCAGCCAGCTTGTGCTGGGCTTTGGGGGACGGATGGAAACAGTCACCAGGGACTGTCTGGAGCAGTGACCCAAACGTCTTGCTGGCATGCAAGTACGCCTGTAAGTCAGTCATCTTACTGCATGAATAGCGGGCAGCCCAGGGCCCGCTGAGCTCTCCTGCACGGCAGCGGGCTGCACGCCGGGATCTCCCTTGAGCAGGGACACCTCTCAAGGCTGCTCCTAGAGGCTGAGGGATTCCTTGGCACAACAGATCCTCGGTAAGTGACTAACAGCGTGCTAAACTTTGTAATCTTAGCTAAGTGATATAAAGGATTGACTGTGAATGTATAATCCTTTAGACATAAACTGTTGACCAAGTCCGGGACTAAGTTTGGCTCCAGCCGCACCTAGACTCCTCTAAGGGAAGGAGTTTGAAAAGCCAGGGGGTCCTCTCTGAACCTCAGCCCGCAACGGGAGGGGCTCCCTGACCGTTTTGTCTGACCCTGTCCTCTATGCAGTAAATAATCAAGTGTACCTTGCCATTGAACCATGTTAAACCACTGCTGCGTTTACCATTGAACTTTGCTAACTCACTGTTTTATATCAGTAAAATATATTTTTGCTTCTCTCTTACGAGTTAAGTGCACTCTCACTCTATGGGTGACAAATTGGTGTAGTCAGCAGGATGGCCGGTAGCATCACCGATTATTTACAGAGGCATGGAGTGAATCTGAGCCCCAGCTTCTCAGAAGAACGGGCTGGTGACAATTGGCGTAACTGCGAAGCTGTTGAAGAGCTGCACATGAGGAATGCATTAGTCCTTAGCTCAAGGTCTGCCTGCTGTCCTTATCTTGAGTCTGATTGAAGCATTCCAGAAACGAGATAAGGGCGAAAGGAAGGAGCCTATTTCAGCTCCTCCTGTGCCAGGCCCCAGAAAGGGAGACAACCCCTGCCTCCCCCGTACGGAGGAATCGCAGGGCATGAAGTCAAAAAAGGAGGAGTGTTGGGAATGCAATGGGGCCTGCCTGTCAAGAAAGTGGAGGCTTATCGGTGATGATGGCCCATACGTTTTAATTCCAGTCGGTCCTCGGGGACAATTGGTGAAGTTTTTAATAGATGCGGGAGCACAAATTTCAGTGCTAACACAAGATGCTTATAAATTGGGCGTGCGATCCAGGCGGCGAAGAGTTACAATTGCCGGTGTGAACTGGAGCGAGTGTGGCTGCCGAACTGGCGAGGCCAATTCATGGCTCCTGGGCGAGAAGCGCATGGCGACTACTCGCTTTGCAATTAAAGATCATCATGAAAAGATTTTGACATCTTAAATGGAAGAAGCTGGCGGCTGCCGAATGGCAGCGTGTGTCAAAAATCACTAACGTGCCACAATATCCGGTTTCTGCTGCGGCACGAAATGGCATTTCTGACGTCATAGGTGATTTGGAGAAACGACATTATCTCCAGAAAATGAAATGAATTATCCCCAGAACCCACTCCCCGTATAACTCATCTTGTTTGGCCAGGTCGGAAACCAGAGGGGAGGTGGCATTTAACAGGCGATTATCGGCCCCCGAGTGCCGATGCAGCCCCGCTAACAGCTGCTGTGCCAAACACTGCAAACTTAACAGCTACTTTGCAAAGCAGCTGCACACCCATGGGTGGCAGCGTTAGGTGTAAAAGATACGTTCTTTGTGGTTCCCTTAAAGGAGGAGGGTAAAGAGAAGTTTGCCATCATTTGGGAGGTAATACAATATACCTTTAACAGACTCCCACAGGGGTATAAACATTCACCCACGATTGGTCATGCTGCACTTGCTGAACTTTTACAGGCGGTCTCACTCCCCCAAGATGTGAAACTGTACCAGTACATAGATGATATTCTGATTGGAGGAACTTCCCCTGAGAAGGTGGGGGAAGCGGCAGCAGCAGCATGGCAAGCACTAAATAAAGCAGAAATTGAGATTCCACACGGAAAACGTTAGGGATCAAGTAAAGAAGTAAAATTTTTAAGCGCTTGGTGGATAGCAGGCAGTGCAGTGATTGCTCCAGATAGCTTAAGAAAAATCGAAGAGCTGCAAACGTGCCAGTCAAGGAAGGAGCTACAACAATTAATTGGAACTTTAGGATACTGGAGGAAGCATGTACCTGGATTTTCTATCATTTCCCGCCCGTTATACTCACGGAAAGGCAAACCCTGGGAGTGGAAATTAGAACATAAACAAGCAGTCAAAACTCTTAACTGAGGAATTAAAAAGCTATCAGTCACTGGGACCAGTACACCCCCGCAACCCTATTATAGCCAGATGGGGTTTCGTCCAACATGCTACTTAGTGTAACCTGTTCCAAACTGGCCCCAATGGACCAAAAAGACCTTTATTGTTTGGCTCTACTGCATTTAAAGAAACAGAACGATACTCTGGGAAAAGAGACTTTTATCTTCAGTCCAAGCAGTTAAACAAGTTGACAAAATACATCAGGGACAACCTATGCAAACTAGAGGAGCATTTAATTTACTAGAAGCAATCCTAAAGGGGACTCCTCCTCCAGAAGGAATTGCACAAAACCCCACCATCAGAAAATAGTATGCTTGCCTAACAGGAGTTGCAGAAAATACGCAATTAACTGAAGGACACACTGAGGTTTCCAAATTGCAGATGCCCATAAACACAGACCCTTTAGCGTTACAACAACCTTTTAAACCTTCGCCCGTTCTGGATGCACCGCCCCTCACTGAGGGTACACCAACAGAAAACATGCGGTTTACGCATGCTTCAGCAAAAAGGGTAAACCGTTAATGGCAATATAAGGCCGTTGCATCGGATATTATCCCGGCAAACAAGTAACAGAGGAAGGTGAAGGCAGTGCACAAGTAAGAGAAATAAGAGGAGTTGTTTTGGCAGCACAGAATGGAGCAAAAATTATATATGTAGACTCTTATGCTGTGTGGGCTGGTGCCACACAGTGATTCTGTCAATGGGAAACCTTGAATTGGGAAGTAAATAGATCCCCAGTTTGGAGAAACAAAGATTGGCAATTATTGCTAGATACAGCCAGGAAAACACCTTTCAAGATGGGATGGGTAAAAGCTCATGCTAAGGATAATCAACCGGTCACAAAGTGGAATCGAAAGGTAGATGAGCTAGCTAAAATTAGGAAAATCACCTTAAATCCAGCATGGTATTGATTGGGAGAATGGTTACATCAAAACCTAGGCCACACAGGTAAAGAAGCACTTTGCTGCACAGAGTAAAGGCTGGCCTATAGACAGAAAAACATGTGAAACTATTCTTACAGAATGTCCCCAGTGTAGATTGAAATTACAAGCAGATCATCCTGCTAAAGCACCACCTCTGCATATCAACAAAGGGAAAACTTTATGGTCTACGTGGCCAATTGATTATATCGGACCATTCAAATCCTTGACGGAATATCGATACATCCTCACAGGAGTGGAAGTAGTCTCTGGCTTGTTTAGGGCGACTAAGTGTTGGAAAGCCGACGGGTGAAATACAGTGCGAGGGCTATCGTTTTGGTTCTCAAGTCTACCTACTCCTGATGATACCCAAAGTGATAATGGCTCACATTTTCCGCATAAGGAAGTGCAAGATTGGGCAAAAGGAGAGGGAATTAAATGGGTATTCCACACCCACCTCAATCAAATGGGATGGCAGAAAGAGCTAATGGCTTATTGAAAAGGAATCTCAAACCACAGGGGGCTCAATGGGATGCGCGACTTCCCAAAGTACTCCATCAATTAAATAATCAATACGGGCCTACTGGAAGCCCTGTAAGCCAAGCATTCTTTGTAAATACAGAGTTTAGTGCTACACTTAGTAGGAAAAGAGAGTATCAGACGTTACAGCCAGGACAGCCTGTGATGGTCAATTTACCATCCATCGGTCCTTTGCCTATGACTTCAGTTAAACCTCGTGGCCCACTTGTCTGGGAAACTACTGATAGCAGTGGTGCAGAACACAGAGTTAGTGCATGATGGACTTTTCCTTCTTTTTAACGGGATAACCTGTTCGGGCTCTCCCTACCGAAAGGAGTCTATTTTCTCTTACAGCACCCCGCAGGATGACAAACAGAAATCCTGTGTTCATGTTACTACCTCAAACCCTAACAATGCTGCTTACACCCATCGCGGTCTTCTCTGTTAGCATTGGGAACTAACCAATGGCTCTTATCTGATATATTGCCTCAGTGGGAAAGAATTAATGAAAGGGATCAGCAATTGCTTGTGGATGCACTTGGTGCAGCTGAAAATAATGTTTCTCTAGCTCTTAGTTGTATCCAAGCTCAATTGTGGATGCAACCTATGGTAGCAGCAATTATAAGAGAAGGTGAAGAGAGCACCTTACCTGCTGAAATTCGAAAGGTAATTTGGGATAATGCAACCAAATTTGAAACCAAATTCCAATCCTGCTGGCATTTAGTTGGTTTCACTTATGACCCCATCCACAATAAGGCCACAGCTTTTTTCTTGAACAATACGCGATGCTTCAGTACGCACCGCATAGCCAATTGTTGCGTTGGGATTAAATCACAATGGAACTATACCCTGTCCATTAGAACACAGAGTGCGGGCCCAACGAAACGGAGACAAATGGCAAACTGTTGATGTTAACGCATGCGTTGTACGGGAACAATGAGGATTTATTTGTGAGAGTAACACCATCAAAGCCCAAGACATTTGTCTTGACACTGAACAAAATGTTTGTCATTTTGAAATACATCCCGATGAAGGCCCTGAAACCGTACTTGTATAAATTGGAAAAGGATGTGTGATTTTATATTTCTAGGTAACATTACTGTAGATACAAGCAATCACTCAAATATTTGTGTTTGCTAAAGTTGTGGGATGACTTTAGTTATTCAGCTCCTGTTATGTCTTATCAATTGTTACAATCTACTTATACATTGAGTCAAGATTTATTGCCTGCCCCCATCAGAATGAATCTTACATTGGTGAAGAAACTACTACAGCACGATGACCTGTGTCAACTGCTAGAATGCGTTCAAAACAACAGACACAAAGCTCTAATCACCATTCATACAGAAGATACAGAAGAGAGACACCGTGTCTTGGAAAGAGTGAAGAAGGATGGAGAACACCATTGGTGGGAAACTCTTCTTGGATGGTCACCAGCAGCAACGTGAGTGTTTAATCTTATACTTCACCCAGTTGTGATTTTACTAACTCTAATACGTCTATTGCTTATAATTCTATTGTATGTAAAGGTTTGGTACATGATAAAACAAATAACCCAACTTCAACCACCCAAAACATACAAATTAATGCATAACAAATAGCAGTGTTTCACTATCTACTTACCATAGATCTATAAGCGCACAAACTATCAATATGTTATTTATGGCACAGAGGCAAGAGGTGACTGTACCACCACTCTGTGAAGGTGTCATGGTTTAACCCCAGTCAGCAACTAAGCACCGCACAGCTGCTCGCTCACCCGCCCCGCCACCAGTGGGGAAAAAAAAAAAAAAGTAAAACCTGTGGGTTGAGATAAAGACAGTTTAATGGGACAGCAGAGGAAGAAAAAAAATAACAATGACAAAAGAATATTCAAAACAAGTGATGCACGATGCAATTGCTCACCACCCACTGACCGACGCCCAGCCCGTCCCCAAGCAGTGATCACTCCCCCCCAGTTTCTGTACTGGGCATGACGCCATACGGTATGGAATAGCCCTGTGGCCAGCCTGGGTCACTGTCCTGGCTGTGTCTCCTCCCGGCTTCTTGTGCACCAGGCAGAGCATGGGAAGCTGAAAAGTCGTTGACTGGTGTAAGCACTACCTAGCAACAAGTAAACCATCAGCGTGTTATCAACATTGTTCTAATCCTAAATCCAAAACACAGCACTATACCAGCTGCCAGGAAGAAAATTAACTCTATCCCAGCCAAAACCAGGACAGAAGGTAAGATGAATTGACTGCAGTCACCGAGTGGAGTGTGGGAGTGTGCTTTCCACCCCCTCCCCGTAGGCCATAACCACCCATGGGAGTCGTGACTGGGGGTTCCGGAGTTGAGAACGCAAGGGGGTCCTCTCTGAACCTCAGCCCGCAACGGGAGGGGCTCCCTGACAGTTGTCTGACCCTGTCCCCTATGCAGTAAGTAATCAAGTGTACCTTGCCATCGAACCTTGTTAAACCACTGCCGCATTTACCGTTGAACTTAGTTAACTCGCTGTTTTACATCAATAAAGTATATTTTTGCTTCTCTCTTACAAGTGAAGCGCAGTCTCACTCTATCCGTGACACACTTCTTCTGAAGGACTCTGAAATACTAATTTCCACCGTTCGTGCTTTGAGGAATTTTCAGAAAGTATTTTTCCTGTCAATTCCATTATATTAAGCCTCATATAACTGAATTTAAAGTCCAGTGGTACTTTTTATTGACATTAGTAGTTGTTGTAGATGCTGTTACGTACTGTATATATGTGCATTGTATAACCTGTGTATAAAAATGCTTCAAATGACTTCAAGTAACAGAGGTGCAGAGCGCTCCTGAGAGGTAGATGTTTTAGTCACCATTTTGCCAAGACAGACCCTCGGGTGCAGACGTGAGTGGCCTCATCATGAGAGCTTCCTCAGCGCGGCCGAAGGCTGGTGGCCAGCTGTGCCGAGCGTTGCAGTGCTCGGTGCCTCTGAACCCCCCTGGCTGGCTACCACACCCATGGCCAGCCGTGTCCGCACACGCTAAACCCGGGCTCCAGCGCACAGCACGCTGCTGCCGGCCACGTTTCAGGGTCTTGCATCGCCTTTGCGGGGCTGGCCCCAAGCCCTGGCTGTGGGGGATCCCGGGGGAGAAGCCAGGGAGGGCCACGTGCCCTCGTGGAGGCCTCAGGGGTACATTTACTTGCCACACGGATGGGTCCCTACGTTAGGTGTCTGGCCCAGCAGCTTCCATCTCTCTCATGGGTTGGTGACATGGCCTCACGTAACCAGTGCTGGGAACACGTGGTGGCCTGGATGGCTTCGCGGGGACATCTGGCTTCACACACCACAGGGGTAAACGAACTGGGGCAGCCTGTGAGGAGAGCGGGGGTAGGGGCTGCTAAGTCTTGGGATCACCCCAGGCTTCAGCTTCTTCCCGAGACTGGAAGCTCGGAGAGACAAAGTCACTGAGCCTTAATTCACGCAGTACGGATTCAGCTGGCAAAAATACAGCCACTGCAGGCTTCCAGCTGTCTCATTCAAATGACCCTACCGCCGATCAAAACAACAGCCTTTTAAAAGACGCCTTATCTAGTTTAATTAGGCAAGCAGTAGTCCCTGATGTTCAAAACACTCACAAAGCCCCACAGCAGGGAGATGCCGGGCTGTCCTTGGACAGACGCAGGGCACGGTACCACCACACACACAGGCAAACCTCCGGTAACATCTTTCCCGTCCCCGTTCTGCCTGTGGTTACACGCGCCCAAGATAACACACAATTTAAACAGGCTTCCTCCTCCTCACAGATTTTTTTTTTTTTTTTTTATGCTGCTTAGGAGAGGTTTGGGAACTGAAATAGTGGCTCATTTGTGATAAAGAGACTGACACACTCGGACATCTTTTCTAGACAGCATAAACCAGCACGGCCCTGCCGGGACGGAGCAGCGCCCGAAACGCCGCACGTCCCGGGGCTGAGCAGAAACCCGGGGTTTTTCTTAAGAAAGCAGCGCTGCGAGGTGCTGGGACCTGGCGCCCCGAGGGGGGGCCGCTGGCAGGAGGACAGCGAGCGCCTCGCGGTAACGGGCGATCCGTGCCTTTTGCTCCCCAGATCGCTGCCGTTTCGGCTGCTCCTTACGTGCTGCCCCCGGGACCGGCGGCCAGAGCCGCGGCAGGCCGGGCCGGGAGCTGCCCTGCTTCGCACCGGCCGCGGAGGCCGCGAAGGGGGAGCCCCGCGGGCCCCGGGGGAGGGCGACTACCGGAGACTCCCCGCTTCCCCCGCGGCGGGGCGCCGGGCCCGGCCGTGAGCTGTCCGCCGGGCGGCGGTGCTCCCGGGCCGCCCTGGACAGCTCCCGGCCGCGGCCCCGCGCCCGGCTCCCCGCCGGTGCCAGCGGGGCGAGGACGGGCCTGCGCCGCCGCCCGCCGCTGCCCCCCCGCCCCCGGGGCGCGGCGCCCCCCGCGCCGCCGCCGCCCCCCGCGCCGCCCTACCTGGCACCGCCGCTGCCCGCAGGTCCATGCTGCCGCGGGGGCCGCCGCGGGGCCGCCCGGCCGCACAAAGGGAACCGCCGCCGCCGGGAACGCCGCCGCGGCGCCGTGTTGCCGCACGGGCGGGTGGGGCGCTGCGCCCCGCGGGCGGGGCCGCCCCGCTTCCGCCCCGCCGCCGCCACCGCCCGGGCGGGAGGGCGCCGGAAGCCGCGCGCCGCCCGGAAGTGACGCGTGCGCCGCCCCGCCGCTATGGCGCCGGCGTCCCGGTCTCGCAGCCCGTCGGCCGCCAGCCCCGAGCGCCGCGGCCGCAGGTCGCGCTCCCGCTCCCGCGATCGCAACGGTCTGAAGCGTCCGAGCCACCGGCGGAGCCGCAGCTGGTCCCGCTCCCGCGAACGCACCCCCGGCGGGCCGCGCTCCGCCGCGCACCACGGGCACCACCACGGCAAGGCCTGGCCCGAGTACTACGAGAAGGAGAAGGAGGAGATCCTGCGGCAGAGGCGAGTGCCCGCCCCGGGCCGCCCCTGCCCGGGGCTCGCCGCGGGGTCTTGGGCCGGTTCCTCCCCTCCGCCCGGAGGAACCGGGGAGGGCCGGGCTGCCGTTCCCGGGGAGGGCCGGGCTGCCGTTCCCGGGGAGGGCCGGGCTGCCGTTCCCGGGGAGGGCCGGGCTGCCGTTCCCGGGGAGGGCCGGGCTGCCGTTCCCGGGGAGGGCCGGGCTGCCGTTCCCGGGGAGGGCCGGGCTGCCGTTCCCGGGGAGGGCCGGGCTGCCGTTCCCGGGGAGGGCCGGGCTGCCGTTCCCGGGAAGGGCCGGGCTGCCGTTCCCGGGAAGGGCCCGGCTGGGCCTGCGTCGGCACGGCCCTCTCCCCGCCTGCCGGCGCTGCCCGGCGCCTTCAGCCCCTTCGGCCTCTCCGTGCCGCGGACGCGGCGTGGGGCCGGTGGGGCGGGGCGGGACGGGGCTCGGCTGGAGGGGTGCCGGCCCCCGGCCGTCCCCTGCCGTGCGCCGAGGTCCCCTTCCCGCCCCCCAGGCCGCTGCGTGTTTCTTCTCCTTACTGTCGCTGCTGCCGGCGATGGAGACAGATGTCAGAGGTGAAATGTTTACGTGCTGGGCGTAGCACACCGGGCTTCACTGAAGATGTTTTCCGTTACAGGAGGCTCAATGAGAGAGAGAGAATTGGAGAACTCGGGGCACCTGAAGTCTGGGGACTGTCACCAAAGGTTCCCGACCCCGAGTAAGGCATATTCCTCCTTCTTTCCTTCCATTTTCTATGATAATGATGATATGTCCGTTTAATTTACAAAAATGTCTTATCCCTGTGCTAGTCTCTTTGCCACGATTCATGTTGTGTGCATTCATTTCTGAATCAACACAACAAGATTATTACTTTACTCTTTCTTTTTTTTCCCCCCAAATAATTCCAACATACCGATTATGCAAGATACGATTTGTTGTAGCTCAGGTGACCTTTGTGTTGTGGTTCTGAAAGCAGTTCCCGTGCTGCAAATTAGCTGTTTAATAGTTTACTGCAGGTATTGACTCAAAATCTGTAAGCCTGTGTTTGGTCATCTGCGTGCCTTTGATCTTGAATATTACAAAATAGATTTTAAATAGCAAACTTTTATTTGCATTCAGTTCTGATGAGCATACACCGGTAGAAGATGAAGAGGCGAAATCCAAGAGTAGTTCTTCGGATTCCAGTTCAGAAGGTATTTTGCTTTGCTTACACAGCTTGTTTTGAAAATGGGAAGCTACCGAAGTCTAGAATCTGCTGTTGTTGCGTGCAAGAGGTTCACTGACTTTGCCAGGTGGAAGTGCGTGTGGTGCGCTCCCGTTCAAAGGAGAGCGTTGCTTTGGGAAGGTCGGGGAATACATTTGGAGCTAGATGATCGTTGTCTGTTTTCTAATGTTATCTTTTAAAAACATTCTAGAGGAAAAAAAGAAAAAGAAGAAGAAAAGAAAGAAGAAAAAGCGGAAGGCATCTAAAAGAAAACGCAGAAAACATTCTGAGGACAGCGACAGCGAGTCGGAGTCTGAGCAGGACTCCAGTGGTAAGAAAAGAGGGTTTGGCTAATGTGCGTGGTGCGAGAGCTCTCCTGCTCCTCTGAGCGCAAAGCGGTGCTGCTGGCTTTTGTTGCACATTTGCAGTGTTCTGAAATGACAGACCTGCAGCATCACTCCGATATTCTTTCCTTTCACCGTCTTGCTGGGTTTGCAGCGCCTTTTCCTTGAGCGCTTGCAGTCTGGCCTCAGGAAATGGGATTTCTGAATTTAGTATCCACTGGGCGTCTCATGCCAGATCAGTTCGATACGTTCTCGTAGCGAACAACGCTGCAGGTAGCTTTCTACTCGTACTTCTTCAGTGGTGTTTGGTACCTAAACAAGTCACGTCTGAGAAGCTGTGTACTAAGGTGTTCTGGTGGAGGCAGTTAGTTATTCACAGTGCAGTAAACTACTTGGTTATAGCTAATCATCTCTTTCTGATAATACATATACTTTCCTTTTTTCAGATGAAGATAAAAAGAAAAGCAAGAAGAAGAAAAAGAAGAACAGAAAGTAAGTTTTCAGGTTGTTGTGTGTAATTCTACCTGTTTTTGACTAGAGGGCAGCACCACTTTCTTAGCAGGTCGTGAGGAAGGCTGGGCACTCTCGTAATTAGGACTATAAATGCTGTCGAATAATCTTAATTTGATGGATTTTCTTTAAATCTACAGAACCATGCAGTGTAGAGGAGTTGCTGCAAACGTAGGGAGCCGCTTTCTAACACTATATGAAAGGCATAACCATGTATGTATCGTCTTTGTTTTGCTGTAAGGTGTTTTTTATGAAACAACAACAATCTGTATGCAGACAGCCAGTCTACCCATAGGTGGAAGTTGCCTTAAGAAACTAATGACTTGAGTATGAGTCCAAGCGCTTTCTTTCATCTTAAATTTTGGTAAATAGCATGCCTGTCTTTGATTCACAGGAAGAAGTATAAGAAAAAGAAAAATAAGAAGAGCAGGAAGGAATCCAGTGATTCAAGTAGTGAAGATTCTGATGATGAAACATTTCAAGGGGAAGATCTCTGGATTGAAAGATCAAGTAGGTTCACCTGACTTTAAACTTGGATTGAAACTTCTTGGTGTCCTTTTCGTGAATTCTTTTGTTAGGTGTTGGTGACCTGTGTAACTGTTCTGATACCAAAGAACAATGGGCACAATATTAATCTTCCTCGTTACTTGATTGTTGCAGAAAATACAGAAGCAGATAGCTTGATTGGACCAGAAGCTCCCAAAACTCATGCGTCTCAGGATGACAGGCCTTTGAAGTGAGTAGCCGGCTTTAACGGTACTTTGATCAAATCAAGTAAATCAAGCCTGAAGGTTACTGTTCAAAAGTTACAACAATATTGTTATAACAATATGGCACGCATCGGGGAGAAATGCTGTGCCAGAAGCTCACAGGCAGAAGTGGTAGTGGTGCTAGCCTTTACCCTGGCCTGAATTGAGGTAGAAGAGTCTGGTTTATGCTTTTTAGCCTTGACTCCTAGAAAATCAATTGTAAAATGCCTTTATTCTAATGCTCTGCGGTATTGTGACTTTATAGTGTTTTCATTACTGTTTAATCAGAATGGATTCAACTGCTAATTTAATATGTTGTTGCTGGTGTTAGCCATAAGGAAGAAACAGGCCAATATGTGGGAAAGAAGAAGAAAGTGCTTAAAAATGCAGCGGTAGCATGTTGTGAACAGGGAAGCTGGATGTTTACCTCAGGCTCTCTCTGTTTGAGACTGATTGAAATCACCACTTTTTTAATTTATTTTTTTAAGCTACGGACATGCCCTCTTGCCCGGTGAAGGCGCAGCGATGGCAGAGTACGTAAAAGCAGGAAAACGTATACCCCGGAGAGGTGAAATCGGCTTGACCAGTGAAGAGATCGCATCGTTTGAGAGCTCTGGTTATGTCATGAGTGGCAGCAGGTATGGTTCTGATGATGGTTATGGTTCAGTGAAATTTTCAAGAGGTGCTTCTTCTGTTGGCTGGTTGGAAGACTGCTTCCAAGCTCTAGTTGAAAGCACGGAAGAGAAGGTGCTCTGTGTGCTTGAAATAATCTGTGCTAAACTCCCTATTGCTATGGATAGATGGTGAGTTTTTTAAGGACGCTTTCTCCTCAAGAGCAAAAATTCCTTCCAGGAAATATACTTCTAGTTATCTTGTATCTCAAAGGAGGAGATGCTTGTGTCAGGTGGCTCAAAGCTGGTGTGCTTGGACAGCAGTGGTGATGTGCTGGCTCTTCAGTAGGAGACAAATCAAAGTGTGAGAGGTTGGCTGCACTTTTTTTTCCTCTGTGAGTCCAACAGGAATTTCACTTAAATTCTGGTGAGCCACCTGCTGACACCCTGGGGGTAGGTGGGGCTTCCGGCTGACTGCCTGAGAGCAGACACCCCCAGAAAGTCAGTTTCTATCTCTGCCACGCTCCTTCCTGGGAAGGTTTGCGTGCATTTTGGATTCTCTAGTGTAGGTGTCCTTATTTATAAGCCCCTCAAAACATTGAGGCCAGTTGCTAGATGGAAGCCGTGATGGGGCATTACATCCCTCTGCCCGTGCTGATGTACACAATGTTCTCCCCTGCAGACATCGCCGAATGGAAGCTGTGCGTCTGCGTAAAGAGAACCAGATTTACAGCGCAGATGAGAAGAGAGCTCTGGCATCCTTCAACCAGGAGGAGAGGAGGAAACGAGAGAATAAGATCCTTGCGAGCTTTCGAGAGATGGTCTACAGAAAGACTAAGGGCAAAGAGGAAAAATAGCTTGCTATTTGAACCGTACACCATAGACTCTACCAAGCAGCAGCTAACCTGTTCCAGGCATGATTTGAAAAAAGCTGCAGGTGCTGCAGTGCCTTTCACCAGCAGGGCCAAGCCTCGGGTGTGGATTACTTGTATCAAGGAAACGGAGTTACTTTTGTCAGATTTTCTGGGATGATTTGTTCACTGTCTACAAAGAATCCCTGTAAAGTGAAAGGCTACAAGGCAGGGAAGGCAGGAACAGGCAGGGAGGATTAGAGGTGGCAATGTTCTGTGCTCGCTTTGCATCGGACAAGCAGGAGGATTCCGTGGGAGGGCTTTCTTACCTGATGCTGATAAATGCGATTTTCCATTTATTTTGATTAATGAGAGTAGACTGGCCATCAGAAGCAAGCTACTAGTGACAGTAGCAAAAATGAAGGAACTCCTAAGTTCCTCTTTAAGATCTAAGACTGTCCACTTCGGTATTCTTTCATAAGTCTTTTAGATTTTTTTTTTTTCCCCCCCTCAAAACAGTTGAGTTTGGTTTGTGGTTCAAACTAGACTTGTAAATAGAAATGAGTTTGTAATTTAATACAGACTGGCTTCAGTTACTTTAAAGCAAGCAGATTGCAATTGGGGGTGTAAAGTAACAGTAATGGTAGTAGGGGGATCTGATATTCAATCCACCGAAGCCCGTGGCGAAGAACAAAGTTGCTTGCTTCTTTTTCTCCTATGTTATACATAGGTATCGGCGCAGTGGGGTGCAGTGGTTGGAACCCCTGGATGTACGCAGGTGGTGACAAGGATGTATCTTTCAATTTATTTGAAATTTTTTTTTTGTCTATGGAAGTGTTCTAGATTAAAACCTTATTTTAACTCCTGTGGTGTTTTAATTTGGTCCGTTTCAGCAATATTACAATGGCTCTCTTTAAACTCTGTACTCAGAGTCCTGCTTCAGGTAGTGCGTCTGTGCTGGTTATCTCCGATTCACCTGCATGTTTCCAAACGTACCCCCCTTCGCCGCCTTTTTCTCAAGTCCTTTTAAAAACAAAGTGTTTTCTAGAGGGTTTTTTTTGTTCCCCGAAATCTCTGTGTTGTGGTTTTGGCAGCAGAGATCTCTTGTACATTTGTATAAAGAAAATAAAAGTCCTATAACGTTTGCCCTGGAGTTCTGCAGAGCTGGTGTTCGCAAACAGCAAGTCCAGCCCAGCTGCCTCCCCCTTTACACTCTGGAACCTGGTTCTGTGCTGCAAGGGGCCGTCACGGAAAGCCAGCTGCCAGGTCAGGCCGTAATTGATTTTTGCACAGATTTAGTGCTTTTTATGTATCCACAAAGTAGAAATGCTAGTACGGAAGAGCCATTCTTTCTTCACTGTGTTTATTTGATTCTCCACAAAATACCAACAGAGCGTCAGTGATGGTGAATTGGAGCTGTTCGTTAGAAAGTAACTCTTTCCGCAAGCATTATTTTATTTTTCAATGATGCCCTTAAGCCACTTTTCTCTTAAACTGACACGTTCAGGCCTGGAGGATGGAATAAAAAGAGGGTAAATGGTAAGAATAATATTGAATCCACATTTGGCCAGCTTGCCAGTTCTGTCTCTCCAGCCAGCGCTGTAGCTGCCTAGCTGGTGGGAAGTGCTTTAGGCTGGTATTTCATTGATTACCAAGCTCTTTTCAGCCCTTCAGAAAACTGAGACAGGAGCCAAACCCGAGGCTGACATCTAGGAAGCACGAGCATGGACACAGAGTGCCACAGAGACGTGTCAGGCGTATCTGTCCCTGCTCGGTGACACAGGCTATGAGTTGGGCTTCAGGACTACTGATAGACTCTCGGAAATGCTTCATGCCAAGCCAACTAATCACCAGAGGAATTCAGATGCAAATTTCTGTGTCTGAACTTGCTGTTAGTCGTGCTGATATAAATCCAGAAGAATTCTGTTTACGCCAGTGTATTTTCTTTTTCTGCAATATTATTACTTTCTCAATATGGCTACAAGCAAATAGAGGGAATTATATTACAGAGACACTCGCACAAAGCAGAGAGGCTTGGTTGAAGTCAGCAGAAAGCAACTTCTAGTGCTGCTGGGCATCCTCGGCTCTCACTGGCTGCGGAGCAGTAAAAGGGTGTTTTGCTGCTGGCCTGGCTGCTCTTGCGGTAGGCTCTGTCCTAAGCCTAACTTTCTCTGAATTTCTCTGACTTATGTGGCTCTGCACCTTGTCCACCCTGTGGTTATTTGTGGCTGTTCCCCGCCCCGTGCCTCACAGTGAATCAGTGTTAATGATAACGGCACAAGAGCTGTGTTTTCACTCTCCCATTTGCTGTACTTCAACAAGCAGACAAGTAAGAGTCATTGTTTATAGCGGATTTAGGAGGTAGCAGAAGCAGGTTTTGGCTGTATTGTAAGTTAAAACTGCTGAATATTACTGCGCCGGGAGAGAAGAATCGCAAGCTGCAGGAGGTGACACCGGCTATTCAGGCAGAGTGCTGCACAGCCAGCGGGGTTGCTGCAGGGAACTCCAGGTCAGCAGAAGTGCGTGCAAGAATAGCATCAGTCCTGCTGCCTTTCTGCATTTTGCTAGTACTTATCACTACAGATGCATCCGTAAGGGTAGTTGTGTGGTAGTTCTCTTGGCATTCCTTTTCTTCCTCTCAACCGCAACCCCCATCCCCCGTCCCCCTGTGCTGCTGGAAGGGAGGAGGTAGAGAAATCGGGAGTGAAGTTGAGCCCGGGAAGAAGGCAGGGGTGGGGGGAAGGTGTTTTAAGATTTAGTTTTTATTTTCTCATTACCCTACTCTGATTTGATTGGTAATAAATTAAACTAATTTCCCCAAGTCGAGTCTGTTTTGCTCGTGACGGTAATTGCTGAGTGATCTCCCTGCCCTTATCTCGACCCATGAGCCTTTCTTTATATTTTCTCTCCCCTGTCCAGCTGAGGAGGGCAGTGATAGAGTGGCTTTGGTGGGCACCTGGTGTCCAGCCAGGGTCAACCCACCACAGCAACACAGATACACGGGTTGAATACATGTCTATCTTTATTAAAGAGCTAAATCATTTTATATAGATACATGGATGTTTCAACGTGCTGCCACCTTAGTCTATGTTCTCCAGGCCCTGAAAAAGAAAAAGCAACAGCTGTATCTGCACCATTCTCATCGCTAACTTGCAAGATGCAAGGTTTAATTAAAAAAAAAAAAAACATTTAAAATGCCCATCCCCACAGGAAGGCCAGCCGCAGGCGAGAGCGAGCTCCGCCAGCCCCAGGAGCGACCAGTGCCCACCGCAGCCCTCCCGGCGGTACCGGCCCGGCGCCCCCAGCACCTGCCTTGGAGACGTAGTACTTGTTGACCCCCGACACCCGCCGGTCTCTTTCCATCAGGGTCCACTGGTAGGGGTAGCGGGCGATCCTCTTCTCCTGCGGGCAGGCACCGGGCTGCCTGTCACGGCCCCCGGGGGAAGGGGGGTGCCGGGAGGGAAGGGATCCCGGGGGAAGGGGGGGTGCCGGGAGGGAAAAGGGAATCTCAGAGGGAAGAGGGGATCCCGGGGGAAGGGGGGCCCCGGGGAAAGGAATCCCGGGGAAAGGGGGGTCCCGGGAGGGAAGGGGGGGTCTCAGAGGGAAAGGGTCCCGGGAGGGAAGGGATCCCATGGGAAGGGCGGTACCGGGAGGGAAGGGACCCCGGGGGAAGGAGGGGGCTGAGGGGAAGCGGAGCCCCGGGATCCCGGGATCCCGGGCCGCCGCCGTTGGGGGGGGGGGGGAAGGCGGCCCGGTGTCCCCGCCCCGCGCTGACCTTGCCGCCGTTGCACCAGCGGTGCATGTAGACGGTGGAGAGGCCGGGGATGCTGAGGCAGATGCCCATGATGGCCATGCCGGGCAGGATCTCGTACCACATCCCGCCGGTACCGCGCTCCGCCGACCCGGGCTCCCCGCGGGCACTCCCGGCCTGCCCCGCGCCCCGCCGTCACTGCCGAGGCAGGCCCGGAAGGGGGGCGGGAGCGACCGGCGCCCCGCGGGGGCCTGCCGGGAGCCGTAGTCCGGCGGGGCCGGGGCCTGCCGGGAGCCGTAGTCCGGCGGGGCCGGGGCGGGGAGGCCTCGGCCGAGGGCGCGGTTCGTGGCCCTTTAAGGCGCAGTCGCGCGAGAGGCGCGGCGGCCAATGGGCGGGCGGGGGCGCGCGGCGCTGTCCCGCGGCCCGGGATGAAGGAGGACAAGGAAAACGCCAGGCCCAAGGAGCGGCGGGGGCCCGCGGCCGCGCCGGGGGCCCTGCTGGGGACCGCCGCCGCCGGGACCGCCGCCGGCACGGATGGCAGGGCCGGCGGCGCCGAGCTCGACCGCCTGGAGCGGCCCAAGGACAAGAAGGAGACGCTCAGCAAGGTGGGGCCTGCGCGCCGCTGGGCGCGGGCCCTCCCCTGCCCGCGGTAACGGGCCGGCCGCGGCGGGGAGGGCCGGGGCCGCCCCGGGGGGGGGGGGGCGGCGGCAAGGAGTGACTAACCGCCCTGACCGCCGTGCCGCAGGTGGTGATCCGCCGGCTGCCGCCCAGCCTGACGAAGGAGCAGCTGGAGGAGCACCTCCAGCCCCTGCCCGAGCACGACTACTTCGAGTTCTTCGCCAACGACTCCAGGTAGGGCCGCCCGCCCCGCCCGGGCGCCTCCCGGGAGCCGCCACCGCCGCCGGCCGGGCCCCCAGAGGCCCCGCCGCCCGGTCAGCCCTGCCCTCTCGCTCTTGTCTCCCTGCAGCCTCTACCCGCACATGTTCTCGAGGGCCTATATCAACTTTAAGAACCAGGAAGACATAGTCCTCTTCAGGGATCGCTTTGACGGCTATGTTTTTGTCGATCACAAAGGCAAGTGCAGGGCGCTCGGCTGGGTGTCGACGCCTTCCCCGGTGTGTGCGCGGTGTGCTAGCTCTGCTTCAGAGGCAGGGGTGTGAGCAGCCTAACGTGCCCCTTCTGGTTGGTTTGTTTTCAGTGCCTTAAGTGGGTATCATGTGCTGTTTCAAAGAATAAAGAAAGCGTCTTGTGCTTTGTGGAAACTAATCTAAGATGATTTTATACATTTCTATGTTGTATTTTATGTGTAAAACCCAGTTAGGTGTGCATCAAGGCAGTAGTGGCATCAACATAAACCCAGTTGCTGTGTTACTGAGGTTAACACTTGCGTTGTCATACCCGAGTATGAAGTCTGAAAAGTGAAAGTGAGTAGGTGGTGTCGCTGTCCAAACTAAATGAAGCTGAGGTCAATGGTGCCACCCTCTGCTACTCCCCTCACCTGTTCTGTACGCTTCTAACAGCATGGCTTATTTTTTGGTCAGTTTTTAATTCAGATTCTTACTTGTTCCAGTTTACAACCGAGTGAGTCATATTGGTTCACTCAAAGGAACAGCTTGTTCCTTGCAGTCAAAGTTGTGGAAGTGACTGCTCTCTGGAGACGTTAATCTGTAGGAAACAAATCCTTTGTTTAATTCATTGGTTAAGTATCCAAGTATTTAATTGCGGCTTATCTTTTTTCTAAATACACGTTAGGTATTCAGTACATCTCATGTTTTTAAATTTCACTTTTCAGAATGCTTACATTGGGTAGCACTAAAAGTTGTTAGTTTCTCATTGATAGACCCTTAAATTTACATATTTAGCAAAAGCTTTAACAAGAGTCTTCCTGTCAGCTTCAGTAGGCCAAACATTGAACTTTGTTTCAAGTATGTGTGTTTTACATTTCATCCAGCCAGGTGTTTTGTGTGACGCAAAACTCTGTCTACAAGATTCTTCCTTGTTTAGGAGCGTTGCGTGACAAGGTTCTAATAACAAACACCTAGATCTTTTAAATAAGCTGGCTTGCAGTGTAGCAGCGTACTGTATTTGCCATACCCAAGAGCTCTTGGATTTATGCAGCCATAAGCATAGCATTCTTGTCGGAGGATAAAACTTCAAAGCCTGCCTGTAATGTGTTGCATTCTGTTGTATTTTGCCAAAAATTGAGATTTGCCTCAGTTGCATTAACTTAAAATATTCTCTTCTGCTCACACAATGAATGTGTCGTCTGTAGGATGAGGATATTACATGGTATGGTGTAGCTGAGGTGGCTGAACTGACAGTTATGAGCAGCCTTAAATCTAGCATTTCCTTCTTGTTGTGAGTCTGTGAATTTACTGTTTTGTTAACATAGTGAGAGTGTTTAGTTCATGAATTCTGCTGTCCCTAACATGTTTTGTTTTGGTTTTTTTTATTAAATGGCTTTCAAAATACAAGAATTTTTTAATGCTATCCAAGTAGTCTCTTCTAGTATTGCATGTTTCTTGTGAGGCTTATCCTCCTGCTTTAGACATGGACAATATACTCCATTTTATATGTTTCATCTCTATTTTAATGTATTTTTCCTTCTTGTCTTAACAGGTCAGGAATATGCTGCCATAGTTGAGTTTGCACCTTTCCAGAAAGCTGCAAAAAAGAAGAGTAAGAAAAAGGATGCCAAAACTGGAACTATCGAAGATGGTAAAACAGCTAGCTAGTTTGTTTTGCATGTGTAGACTTGAAAGTCCTAGCAGTAATTTGAATATGTTTTTACTGTGACACTGTAGTTTATCAATAGAATGTTTGCTTAATTATATGTGAAGCTTATTAGCACTGCTTTGTCAGCTGCAAATCTATTAAATGATTGTCCTAGACAAACATAATGCAGCAGCTCATTTGAGAGCTGCCAGCTTATGAAAAGGTGACATATAAACAATGCAACTTCTGCAAATCTAACCCAGACTTCCAGCAGTGCGCAATACAAATTCTTTTCATGCTACAGTATATATCTTTTTTTTTTTTTTTTTTTTTCTCCTTCTCCTGCCCCCTCGCTTCCTCTCCTCTGTAGATCCAGAGTACAAGAAGTTTTTGGAAAGTTACAGTGCAGATGATGAAAAACTAACGTCCACTCCTGAAACTTTGTTGGAGGAAATAGAGGCGAGAAACAAAGAGCTAATAGGTATGGAAGTCTATGTGCTATAGTTACATTTTCCTAGAGAAGAAAGAAATGTATATGGTGTAATTTGAAGCTGTGATTTCTCAGCCTTGAGGAGACTGAATTCTTTTGCGTGCTTGGTATTTGTTACACCTTTAGGCTAATGTTATTCACTGTATTTTATTTTGCTCCCATGCTCTAAAATCTTGTCTAGGTTTAAGTTTTTTATGGTAACCTTCCTCCCTGTTTTAAGCTGCTGATCAGATGTTTGTTAGCCAGACCAGGCTGCAGAGCGGCTGCGTTTCAGCGAGATGCAGTGATGTGTAATGCAAAATGCTGTGAGCAGTGATGTTCCGTGCAGGCACAAGTTAAGAGATACTGTGGTTGGGTAAAATACCACAAAAATGGCCAGAAGACTCTCTTTTTAAGCATGTTACAGGTGTTTCTTTCAAAGCGAGAGAATCTGGGAAAAGCCTAATGCAGACTGAATATCCTTTTACAGATAGGTGTGCTGGATATTGTGTTAGTGTCCTGAAGAAGCTTATAGAATCCTAATAGTTGCCACTGTTCAGGGATAGGATTGGGATACTTGTTTCACTGCTGTATTGCTGTATGTGAAAGGAGATAGGCTGGGTAATCCATAAAGCTTCTTCATGTCATATAGGGTTTTGTTGTAGGTATTGCAGTATTGGATAAGGCAAATTGTTTATGTTTGTTTTTATATATTCTGTAGCTAAAAAGACTACTCCTTTATTGAACTTCTTGAAAAATAAACAGGTAAGACTTATCTCCAGAATCTTCTGTTGCTTACAACTGCAACTTGCTTATTTAAAGCATGGGTGTGTATATTGCAATATGTATATTGATATGTTTCTGCCTTTTCTTTTGAAGAAGAAACTTTTGACCCAATTTCCTTGTTAATATCTGGTTCATGTGTTTTAAACTACTAGAATGCTGGCCTTTGTAGGAATGGCGGTGCTTTATGTGCATTCTGGTCAGAGCTGAACATCTCCGTGGCACTGCCAAACCAGATTCCATTTTAATGCTTTCATTTGTAATGCAGTTATGGCTGAGGTCCTTGTAGATGATCTTTCCCCTAGCACATAATCTCATTTTAGCCTTTAGCAATGGAGGAAAATCACAGATGGGGCAGATTGAATTAAAATTAGAATGATAAAGGCTGAGGCTAGTGTTGTATGTGTTTGGTTGTTCGGGGTTTTTTTGAAAAACAATACAAATCAAGGCTTATGAGAGAGGAAGAAAAATGAAATGCTGCTGTAACGTGTTGAGGTTCACAACAGAACAATAGAGATGGCAGGACTTTTTTTTTTTTTTTTCCCCCTCCTTTTATAATGGGGGGTTTGAGGCGAGTTATTTGGTGATGAAATACTTTATTACTTTGCGGCAGGGTATCTCGTTGGGCTTAAAGGGATGTTTTCTAGTGTGGAGATACATTATTTCTCTTTGCTTGTACACACACAGAGACTGAGAGAAGAAAAAAGAGAGGAGAGGAGGAGGAGAGAATTGGAAAGAAAAAGACAAAGAGAAGAAGAAAGAAGAAAATGGAAAGAGGAGGAGAGAAGGAAGAGAAAAGAAGCAGAAAAACTGAAGAAAGTAGACAGATGCCCAGAAAAAGAAAGAGACAGATCAAAAGAAGAACCAAAGATTAAGGTCTAGAACAGTTCTTTATTATAAACTGTTACACTCCCTTTCCCCTATTATTTGTATATCAGTCTCTCAAAATGTGTTTTGAGTATTGTGTGAAGAATCACATGAGTTTGATGTTAGTAAATTACCACTTTTTTGTAATATTAGGCATTGTAAAGGTTTACATACTGTAATGCTTCATAGTAATATTTCAAGCTTTTGTCATGTGACTGTTGTACATGCTGTGGTGAACAGAATCGTGAATTCACTATGGAATGGAGACTATTTTTAAGCTTTCTAAAATGGCCTGTTTTAGGAGAAAAATCCTAGTCTGCTGTGTGGATTATGCTTACTCATACACTCCAGCTTTTAGAAATACTACGATTTGCAGTAACATTACTTTAATGTTTGTTTATTACTGGACTATGGTTACTTTGATGCAATTTCGGTGTTGTGCCAGACAATATGTATTAGAGTGAGCTTTTTAGTTGAGACTTCTGTTTTCTTTGTAGCTACTTAAGAAGCCTGAAAAAGATGAAAAAGACTTGGAGAAAAAAGAAAAATCCAAGAAACTGGAAAAAGAGACTCTGAGGGAGGAAAAAAATGCGAGTAGTGCATCTGCCAAACGATCTGATGGGGAGACAAAAGAAGAGAAGGCAAAAAAGTATTCTAGTACTTGCTATAAATATATATATATGTATATATACCTTGTTTCCTGATCGTACTGAGGCTTAGGCAGCTCTGCCATGACCATGTTTTGAAGTTCCTTTCAAGTTATTTTTCTGGTACAAGGCATGGGATGTGTCCTCTGTGGCAGCGCACATCCCCGTGATTACAGAAAGCCGTGTGAATTACCTGACAATTCTTCACTAGTGGACAAATTTTAATATTTTTGCAACTCACTGTAGGAACTTGGCAAAAGAAGCCCAGGTGTAGGTGACCTGCAACAGGCTGCGAGCGCTGTCCTTGCAATGAGAGAATTATAACCATGGCAAGAGGAGAGGTGTACTCCGGTTACTGATCCCTTTAAGTCTTGTAAAAGGTCAAAGTGGAAAGTGTCATTCTCGACAGCTCCGTGGTCTGGGCAAGGTTCAGTTCTGCCATGTGAGAAATAGAGATGAGAGAGAGAAATTTAGGTGTTTTCCAAAGCCAGAGGAGACTCAGCCAGCTCTGTGAGTAGCAGGCTCGGAAACGCGAGCAGCCAGTGTCATCTCTGGTTATCATGCGTGACTCAGGTTATTACAGCTTCCCAAAAGCTCCCTAGAACCTGCCAGTCTGTCTTCTTCGTGTTGCAAATTTACACCAGTATTACATTGATCTCCCAGCTCTGTTTGATGAATTTTTTGAGCTTAATTTTCAGTTTTGTTTTCATACAGATCAGAAGATGAGTGTGTAAAGGACTACAGGGACCGAGATAGAGATTTTGAAAGAGACAGAGAATATGAGAGAGCACAGAGGGAGAAACTGAGACGCCAAGAAGAGGAGCGTCGGAGGCAGAAAGAGCGCTTTGAGAAAGAGAAGGTTTTTAGAAGAAAAGAGGAAGAGGTGAAAAAGGAGAGAGACTTACTCAGAGAAAAGGGAAAGAAAAGTGATCTTATGGACTTTACCAGCAGCACGGACAAATCTGAGAAAGTAACCAAAGACGATAAAAAAGAGGATACAATTAAGAGGGATCGTATCAGAAACAAGGTGCTGGATTTCTTTAAATTCATGTGTTGATTCATAGGACCAGTTTGTGGGGTTTAGGATAAAAGCACTTTAAGGAAAGAACCGTGTGGTTTCTCTGTTGAAACTTCTCCCTGTTCTGGTAACAAATTCTGCCATTGCTAGGAAGCTTGCCCGTTTGTCCACTAAACTTTGCTAAACTGCTTGTGATATTTCTTGTCACTGTATAGGAATTAAGCCAAGATACCATGGGCTAAATTGTAAAGATGCTGATCCCTTTTCATTTGCTGATTTATGCCATAGGCTGTACCTTTAAGGTGTTGGTAGAGCATCAGTGATCTACCTGTATCTCTGCTGATGCTGTACGTGCCTGAAAATACATCTTGAAGTGGGAGAGGGATTGAACAGGTTCCTCCAAAACAGGGACGAGACTGCTACATGCAGAATATGACAGAAGATCTCCTGTAGACTCGAGAAATAATGTCCTGAGTTTAGTTTTGTATACTCTGCAAATCTGGTTTTGCAGCATCAGTGTGCAAGTGTTCCATGTCACTTAAGGCATTATCGGGTACAAATGAAACTCAAGGTTTTGAGGAAGCTTTGAAGTTGGCCTCTGTTCTGAGGGAGGGTGAGCCGAACTCGTCTCAAGAGGAAACTCTTTACAGATAACTTCAACTATGTGCAGTGTTCTTTGTGGCTTGAACAGGGATGTTGCCTTACAACAGAGACAACCTCGATTTGAGACAGTTGAAGTTACATTGCCACCATGGTGGAATAATTTAACTTAGAACACCCTGAAAAGTTTGAATTTGAGCCATTTCTAGTATCACTGATGCCATAATAACCACGATAGCATGGAGCTATGAAAGAGTCTAAATAGTTTTGATTTATTTCAGGATCGTCCAGCAATGCAGCTGTACCAGCCAGGAGCCCGAAGCCGAAGCAGATTGTGTCAGTATGAAGACAGTGCTGCAAAGCCCACAGATCAGGGAGCGGATAAGAAGCAAGAGAGTGAGCCCAGTAATGCGAAGGAAGAGGAGTGACTAGCATGCAAGCCTTATGTGTTCTGACTGTCTGTGCAGCCAAAGAGCATGTACTACGCAATCCAGAAGTGCCTTCGAAGCGAAGAAGGAACACAGGAAGAAAAGGGGGCATTGTGCTGTTGGATGTTTCTGGTTAAAGAACCTCAGTTGTAGATTCAGAATTTGAAATGTGTTCTCATTGTATTTTCAGTTATTTGAATTTATTTTCCCAGCGTCTAACTACAACCGAGAAGAGAATCTTTGCAAAGTAGAAAGACTTTATGGCCTTAAGTACGATAATAAATGAGTCATGCGGACAGGAGGAGATGACACCTGCATCGAAAGCCAGAGCTTTACTGTAAAGCGATCGGAGCCAGCGCGTGATGCGCTTACGCAGAGCAAGGCGTGAAGTTGCCCGGCGTCAACGCAGGTGTTGCTGTGTCATGTGGTGCCCCTGCCTGAGGCAGCGATAGCAAAATTGTGTCAGTCTAGCACCGAGACAGGTACGCAGGCTGGGGTTGTTGAGGCAGCAGTGAACAGGAGCCCTCTGGCACGTGAGGAGGAGAAGATCCGGCATTGCAGGAATGGCGCTAGGGAGGGAGAGACCTTCCTCTTCAGTCGTTCTCTGGATAAAGTAACTAAGTTGGAGTGTATGAATAAGCTGGCTTAATATTGGAATAATCCTTGACAAATTCTCATGTAAAGTCTACCTACATCAAAATGCTTATTTTTAATCAAATGTGGCTGGTTTGAGCATCCTGTTCTTTTCCAGCATTCTCCCTTCTTTAGAGTGAAACATTTCCTAACTCCTGCCCTCTCGGTACTGCTTCATCTTCCCTCATAACTTGAAGTATTGTTTTACAGCCCAGAAAGAGACTTCACCAGTAGCAGCTCCTCCTAAGCTAGCGAATTTTAGCCATAGCTATTTTGTACTAAAACCAATAAACTCGCAGAAACTCTTGCCGCCGCCGTCCCTCACTGCGCCGCGCCTGTGCCGGGGCGGGTCCCCCGGGCCGCCAGGGGGCGCTGTGCCCGCGGAGCCCTCGCCCTCCACCCGTCCCTCTCTCGCCACTTCCCCCCCGCCCCTCCCTTCCGCCTCTTCCGCCGCCGCCATCGCCGGGACGCCAGGCAGCTCCGCGCCATGGTGAGACCATCAGCCGCCATCTGCCGCCGTGCCGCGATACCCCGAGTCCTCTCGCCGCCGCAGGCTGGCTTGGGAGTCCCGGCAGGCAGGGAGGCGGGGCGGGAGGGCCCCGGGTGCAACTTTGCCGTCCCCGCCTCGCCGAGGCCTTGCGGCCCACCGGCCGCCTCACCGCGGGGGCGGTGCCGGTGCCTTGTTCTGCGGGGCTTCCCGCCCGTGCTGGCGCGGCTGAGCTCCTGCGGTGGGGCTGGCCGGGGCCCGGCGGAGCTGCCCTCCGCCGGGGGCTGTGCGGGGCTGCCGTGTGGGACTAACGGCTGCTCTCTCTTCCAGTCGTCTCACAAGACGTTCAAGATCAAACGCTTCCTTGCGAAGAAGCAGAAGCAGAACCGGCCTATCCCGCAATGGATTCGCATGAAAACGGGCAATAAGATCAGGTAATAAGATCGGCCGTTGCTCTCTGAGGATCTGCAGCCGCAGAGGCTGTACACCGGGTTGCCTGTGTCGTATGGACTGAAGTCAGAAGCTGGTTGTGTAAAAGCGTTTATGTAAGCAAAAGTGTAGTTTTGTGGCTGTGAATACCATACAAGCATGCTACTGCAGACACGCTTCTTCACTGTCGGCCCTTTGTGTTCTCCTGAGGGCGTGTGGGGCTTCCGTGCCATTTCCTCCTGTAGCAGTTCAGGTCGCTCCAGTGCTCTGTAAGTATACACAGATGCTCAGTCATGGCACGTTGAAACTGCAAGCGTGTGGATAATTTATTCTAGAATTTGTACCCTGGTAACCCCTGTGCTTCTGACGTTCCCCTTCCCAACACCTTTGCCCTCTCTCATAGCTGTCCCTCCGAGTTCCTGCATTTTAACGAACAGTACCTTACTGGGCGTGGGTGTTCTGAGATACAGAAGATTGTGTGTAAGGAGCAAATGGCTTGTTGGGTCTGTGGGAGATAAAATTGATAGTATAAGATCCTTGGCGCGTGACTGCAGAATTAATTTGCAACAGTTCCTTTTTGTTTGCCTATAGTGTTTGTTTTCAAGCATTGTATTTAGTAAAATGCAGTAAGAGAGTACTGTAGAATACTAGGTAAATGCGAGGCATGCAGAAGCTGGTGCATATCTGAGCCCTCTGGTTTAAAAGCTTCAACCAGTCTAGTTCGGTCACTTGCGCTGTGCAGCTAGCTTTTTATGTCACATACTCCCTTGTCTAGACTTTTTAAGGGAACAGGATTCTTTTTCCAGATGGTTTTTTTTGGTCTTAAGTAGTGAGGAGAGTGACAGTAGCAGTGGCTGCCTCAGGCAGTGAAATGGCACAGAATGGCCAGGTTCTGCTCCTGTTACTTCTCCTAGCATGTTTCTTTCTAGGAAAAATCAGTGTTGTGTGCCCGAGACTGTACTCTTGTCTTCCAGATACCGACTTACAGCGGCGTTCTGGTTTAGCTATATTGCCGTACTTTGGAATACTTCATCATGGGGCAAAATCATGAATTTTTGTCTTGTGGCGCTTCAGTACCTCGGTCATCAGTTTTATCCAAGCTGTGTGCTAAAGCAGGCTGCAATTACAGTGCTTCATTCTGTGGGAGTACTGCCATTTTCCTGCTGAGATTAACTCTGTTAATGCTGTCTTTGGTTTTACCTATACGGTGGTGAAACCATTTGTTTTTAACATGTACAAGTACATACTCATAAATGAATATACTGTCCTGGAAGAGGACCTTTTCCATACGCTGCTCTGCTTTCATACTTTGAATGAAAATGGTAACTTTTTGTGTTAGACTATGAACTACATTCAAGAGGTAGTTTTTGTTATCGTTGGACAATCAATACAAGATCACAGGTCTTGTCTCCGAACGAGGAGGTAGGATATTCCCATGCCAGTGCCGATGCATCTCTCTGCAGGCTCTCTCTTTGAGGTTTAGATTCTGTTGCAGTAACGTGCTAGTTGGTTAGTGAATGAAGAAAATAAACAGAGGTGGGAATTTTAAAAAGTAAGTACACAGCTGGTTATTGTTGGCAGCTTGCCACTGTAGCACGCAAGAAAGATGTTGGTCCTTTACTGTTGAGCTAATTCAAGGTGGTTTCAGTCCGCCTGGATCCCCAAATGTGTGTGTGCACTTTGCTAACTGACACTGCTTTTGTCTTAGGTACAACTCCAAAAGGAGACACTGGAGAAGGACCAAACTGGGCTTGTAAGAGAGACTGTCTCCTGGGAACTCTAATTAAACACTTGTCTTTCTGCATCAGATTGATACACCATGTACACTCTTCGGCGACCCCCAAGTGATTCCTTCTGTTGTGTTGGACTGCAATCCCCAATGTTTTGGGTCTTTTTGTAAGCTAGTCTGGGATATTGGTGTTAACTGGGAAAATCTTGAAATAATTTGCATCTGAAACACGAAGACTGTGTTCTATTAGTGTTCTTTCTTTCAGGCATCATCATGAGTATTGACAGTGTACAGGCTTACTAATAAATATGGACCTGAATGACTTGGTTGAAATTATTTCATATATATGGTGGGATAGTAACAGAGAATGAAAACTAACATTACTGTGAATATAAACTCACTTAGCGTGGGAAACCTTGCCAGCTCTTTTCAGGTAGGGTAGGCTGTGCCTTCCTTTGCACTTACTGTACACCTTTGAGAGCAAAGCGTACCAAGTTTTTAAAGAAAAGGGGGAAAGATCAGAACTGATTTTAGAGGAGTTAATTTGAAGAAAATCTTTTATTAGACAAACTGAAATAGTTTTAAAAAAAGTCTTTTAGGGGCAGGTTAGAAAAAGGCAGACTTCACTTTATGGTCCATAGACCACTGTGGCTACAGTAACTGTTCGGAGTGTCAGCGTCCTACTACTTAACCCCAGGGAAGACTCTGGATTGCATTTCTGGTAGATTTACAAAATGTTACTACGAAAAGTAAGCAGCGTTGTCAGAATTTGCTAAAGCTGTGTCTGTATAGCCGCTGGATGCATTTTATGGGGCTGGAAAGCAAAGCACACTGAAAATGCTCCTCTGGGTAAGGTCGCTTCCCGTGCGAGGTGTGCTGCGGTAGGTGAGGGCGATGCGCGCTAACAAAACCTTTTGCTAAACCAAGTCCATCTCCAGTTACCACCCTCTCTTGCGTTATGCTTACACGTTGGGTGCATGGATGTTCCCTATGGCTGGCTTCTGTCGCAGCTGCAGATTCTCGTCTCCCCCATCACCTCCCACGTGACCCTTCTGAACATCCAGGGTAGACCATGTAGTAAAGTAGGCCTGTTGGTCGGTCAGATAACCTTTTTTTTATTAATGGCAGAGCATGGCTGAACTGCAAGTGTTGGAACAGTGCGAATGATGGCAAAATGCTGAAATGTTACGTGCCCAGAAGTACTATACAAATACTTGCCCAGGGAGCGAGAACATGGAGCTGAGAATAATCAATACTTGAATACCAAGATGACCTGTCCTGCGCCTCAGCAGCCTACCGGCGAGGCTGCAGGTGGCTCCGCAGGAGCCTCGCGCCTGCGGCCAGCCAAGGACGGCAGCTCGGTACCCGGCTTGTGTCTGGTGCCTGCGCCTGCAGCGCTGGGCGCTGCTCCCGGGTGGGAGGTGGGGCAGGGCAGCCCTCGGAGCCTGGGGTTAAGATCCTGGCTGGGGAGTGGGTGCAGCGGAAGAATCAGATGAAGGAAAGTTTCACTTAGGAGGTAAGGCAGGAGGAGGAAAGGGAAGAATACAGCAAGGGCAGTGGATAGATGTATCTCCTACAAAATGCAATGCTATAGACCGTAGTACACAATGCCTGCGTGTTCCCTAGAATGTGTAATAACCTGAGTTTTGTTTGGAGCTCTCTGTTGGCTTGATCAAGTTGGTCTTGATGCCAGCCACAGGAGCAGCTTAATTTAAAGCATTCTCCGCAAAAGGGTAGTAAGACAAGATGTTGCTCAAAGGAAGAGTTAGCTATTTAGAAAAGGGGAGAGAGGAAAGAAGGGATTAAACTGCTCAGAGTAGCTGGCGCTCCAGCTCCCCAACACCGGCATTCTCTGCTGGGGCCTGCAAAACACCACCTATTTGCCGCAGGGATGTGGAGGCGGCAGCTGTGGGTCAGCAGTAAGCCCGGTGTGGCTGCTGCTCCCTTCTGCAGTGCCGACCTGGGAGAGATGCTCTGGTCAGCAGCAAGTAACCGAAGGTGCGCGCCTGTTCTCGGCTGCGGCAAAGCCCATCCTGACGCTGAGGGCTGCGAAGTGCTCTGCTGCTGTTTTCTGGGTTCAGCCTGCTGCGGTGGCTCGATTCCTGGGTGGCAGCTTCCTGAGGAAGCTTCAGGCTGCCACACCTTCTCTGTTGCTGCTTTTCATGTTGAAGGTAAATAGATTTATCTCTTTTGTGTTACAATTCATAGCAAATAATGCCGGGCAGCAGCATATGCCAAGCACGTGTAAATGCATAACAAAGACATGCCTCGCTCAAAGCTCGTGACAGTGTCTCCCTCCTAACGTGTGCTGGAGGTTTCTGTGAGCACAGGAGAGCAAGGCTGGGATTTTTACCAGCTTCGGGGCACTTCAGAGGTATCTTCTACCTTCTTTTCCTGTCTGGTAGGAGTCTACTTTGTTATCGGGGGAAGCAGTAAGCCACTGCAACAGCAAAGCAGCGAAAGCATTGCCAGAGATGTTTCAACAGAGGCCCATGTGCTGCAAACACTTTTGCCCCACTGTTTTTGAAATCTCTCCTGTGCTCTTCTCTTTGAAGCAAGTGTTTAGGAAATAACAGCACTGCTGAGGATCAAAGATCAGCCTTGAGGCCCTGCGAACCGCCCCTTGCCTCTCCCCATCACCACTGCTGGCAGGCAAAGCTGCTCGCACAGTTCCCCTTTAATTGTGTCTGTGAGGACCTGGCTGAGGAGGAAAAAAGTAATTTTATGGACTGAGGAAATGGAAAGAGACAGTTTCCTCCATGGCATTTGTGGGAAAGTTTTCCTGAGCAATAGGTTGAACTATTTATTACTATTTATTAGATAGTCTCCCTATTACTATCATTACTGTGCTATTTTTATTAGATGGAAGCAGCTTCTACCAAGAAACTGCTTTGGAAAATAACCCCTTGTATTATTTTTCTCCATTTGACTGAATCTGCTTTTCCAATTGGACCTTAAGGGATAGCACAAAGTAAATATGGTACAAATTAAAATGGGGTTAAAATCCATCTTCAGCAGAACCTTAACCAATACAAATACCTCTGGGTTTGATTGATTTCTGTTTTTCCTGTGGCAGCTCTCTTTGCCCTCTCCTTCCCTGTGAGAATTGCAGGGGGGGATCAGGGATCTCTGCAGAACTGGGCTAACACACGGTAACCGAGACATCAACAGAAGTTTTAAAGAAAAAATCTAAATAACTTGGATATTCTAGTCCATTAATTTTGGTGGATATACTTTTGTTTTCCGAGTGAGAAGCAAAGTTAGAGGTGATTGTATACTTGAGGACTATTATTTAAACGTGTCTGTATTTCCAAACCACCTGCCCCTCTGTGGGTATGAAAATGACTCGCGCGGGACAGCGGGGTGGGTCACTGAAGCGGCGTGGTGGTTGGGGCAAACGCAGCCTACAGCAGCAGAAAGGGCACTGCCGTTTGAGGAAGATCCTTTTTTTGCTCTGTGGAGAGGAACCCTTGCAGGGCAGGCGAGGCAGGGGGTGGCGTTGATGAGCATGTGATGAACACCACCCAGAGAAGCGGGGGTCTGGTCTTGCTCCTTCTGGAGTGCCTGCCTAATTTGCCTCATAGCAGAATACAGCTTCAAACCCACGACCAAAAGATGGGTGGAAAAAGCTGCCTTTAGGGGGTTTTGGTTAGCTGTCAAGGGGAGGCAAGTACTAAAAATCACTTTGTCGTATTTAAGTGTGGCATTTGCCAGTTAAATTTTACTTTTGAATGGAACATGGAAATCCAGGTTTCCTGGTGACTAAGCTGCAGGTACAAATGCCAAAGAAACAGCTCCTTCAAGGAAATTCTCACTAATTCCACTGTTTACTCTGTGCCTTACTCAGAGGAGGATGCAAGAGCAGTCCCACACCCTCTCCCCAACAGCACGCTGCTGCGAAAGGGTGACGGAGGACTAAAAATATTTCATCAGACACAGCCACCTGTCTTATCAACACACTTTGGTTACCAGAACTAAAGATCGCAGGTGTTCTGACATCAGCGCGTTTCAAGGAGTTTGTGCTGGTGTGACCAGCCTCGTTAGAAGCCAGCCTGCTATCCCGTGGCATGGATGTGGCCGGAGAAGTTCTGGAAGGAGCTATGTTGCCAGAGTCTTTAATTTATTACAGTTAAAGCATTACAAAAACGGTGTAGATCAGGCACTAAATCCATTCCTAGTATGTTTCGTATGTCTCCGCTGCTGACCTCGGTGATTAAAAAGATGTACAGACACATCTATGTGTCCAGCCAGTCACCTGGACTGGACACGATCCAGTCACTGGATCACTATGCGCTCATCTGGACGCTGTTCTTCCATGTATCGTCGACTGCAGACTGGGTTATTCCAGTGTTTTGAGCAGCATTTCAGAGCACAATCTGAATATAAACGGGGTTTGCTCAGGGTCTCTGAAATCCACAGGCTCAAGTTCCCCCAAGGGAACCCGTGTATCTTTCTGCATCAAGGTGCAGATTCACCCATGCAGCCAGGCCAGAGATCATCTCGAGTCCCTCGGTCACCTCCGCAGACCCACGGAAAGGCAGCTGGAAAGGAACTGCGACTCCCCTCCGAAGCAAGGTGTCTCCGCAAGGGCTGCCGCTCCGCGATGGGGAAGAGAAACTCCCCGGTTGCTGTCACTTCTCAAATGGGACTGCTATTTAAGGGGATGGAAATGGTCTCATGCTGATGAAAAAGAGGAAGGGGCAGTTGTTTTTCTGAAGATATTTTGAAGCAGCCCTGGCCTTCGAGAATGTGAAAAGGAAGTTGAAATCAGCTGGGCAGAGCTCCATTTGGTGAACAAAACACAAAGAGGCAAGCAGAGGCTTTGCGCTTTTAATGCAGTTACCGGTACATACACGTGGGGTTATGCTGCTGTAGGGGTGTTTCGTTTCATTTTTGAGCATGACCTCAGTAGCAGCAAAGATAATCTCACAGCCTTCATACTTTTCCCATGGTTTTGAGCAATGAATCATCTTTCCAGAGCTGCTCCTGGACTCCGGTCCCCACGGGAGCCACTGCATGCCACCCCACTGGGCATCCCTCCTGCCTCCTCTGCTCCGGCCCCTGTCCCCAGCGGGGCTGAGCGTCTCAGGCTCCCCTGGACAGGGGTCCCCAGGGAAGGGCTGCTGGGGGGACTTGTCTTGCACTTTGAAAGACTTCTCTGGACCCAGCCTCTGGCAAACCAGGCACTCCAGCTCTTACTTTACTGAGAAACAGCTCTGTCTGTCATAAACAAACAGCAACCCAGAGGAGGCGCATGTGGCGGAGATCCAGGGATCTCACAGGGAGCTGGAAAGCGTTTGCAGCTCGGTGGCATGGTCTGCTTGTCTGTACCCGCTCTCCCTGCCAGCAGAGAAGTGTACATAAAAAAGTGTTTGGAGGGGCGTTGTTTGTGAAGCCATAGTTGCTTCTCCACCATCAGCCCAGTGCCCGGCCTCTGGCATCTCAGAGTATGGTTGTGAAATATTTAATTACATTCTGCCAGTGTCTCCATCCAGGCACCCGAGGCGCCATGACCAGTCCAACCTCACAGCGTTGCTGGGAGCCAGGGCAGTGCCGATGGCTTCATTTTACAGGTGGGAGAACCAAGTCACCGAGTTGCTGCGTGACCCACCTACAGTCACACGCAAAGTCTGCCGGCAGCCCGGGACGGGCAGCCCGAACACCCACCCCCGGCCCCCAGCACGGGACACCACCTCCCGTGGTGGGTCCGCATCCCCCCACGGATACGCGGGGTGTCAGAGAAGCAGCTGCCCGCAGCAGGGCTGGCACGTGAGCCCCCGCCATGGGGCTCGGCTAGGCTGTGGCAAGGAGTCTCCATCAGCAGGGGCAGGGGGCAAAACCCCCTCCAGGGACAGGCAGTTTTTTTGGAAGGGCTGTCCCCAGGCGGTGCTCCCGATGGACGTGGTTGCCCCACACATGCTCATGCCAGCACAGCCCCAAAAGACCACCAAGACCCAGGGTGGCCGCAGAGGGGTTAATCCTCGCTGGGTCGGGATTTCAAGCACTGGCCCTTGCCAAGTTCCCAGCTCCCTGCAGGCTCTTCCAGCTGCTACTCAGCGTGGGTTTGCAGGTGAATGGGCCAGGAGAGCTTCAGCGCTCTTGGAAGAAAGCAAAAGTCTGTCTGACAAAGTACCGGAGGGTCGACAGGCTCCAGGAGCGCTGGGCTTTCCCCTCAGCCCTGGAGTCCACGCAATCCCGCCCTGCCCTGGCCTCTCTGGATGACTTACAGTTGTTGTTGGTGTTGTGAGAGCGCAGCTGGACCAAATCCTCCTCCAAGGCCCCCGCCAGCTCCTTCAGCTCCCTGGAGGTGTCTGCCCTCAGGTACTGCCAAGCCTTGCGCCCGTTGTGGTCCCTGCGGCTGGTGTCCGCCCCGTAAGCTCCCACCAGCACTTTGATGAGCAGCTCGTGTCCCTGCAGGGCGGCCAGGTGCAAGGGGGTGAGCCCACCGCTGGCTGTGGGGATGTTCACATCGACGGGATAGCCCTTCTTCTGGGCGTGAGAGATGACCTGGATGAAGTTCTCATGGTGGCCATGCTTGGCAAGCCAGTGGAGAGCAGTGAAGCCCGTCACAAAGTCTTTCCTGGTCAGCAGGCTGGGATCCAGGTCCAGCAGCCTGACGATGTTGTCCGCGTCGCCCTGGGCCACCGTCAGCAGCCACTCGTGCTCCAGGGGATCCAGGGCAAGGGACAGCACCTCAAGGCTCTGCTCGGGCTTCTGCTCTTGGTGCGGCCCTGCAAGGAGACGGCTACTGTTGGATGTCTTCTGAGCAGTGGCAAACCGCGCGGTGCTGCCAGGGCTATTGCTCTGCAGGAGGATTTCCTTCAGCTCCTTCCTCCGGGTACTGCCGGGGCTGATGGACAGCCTGCCTGAAGTCCTACCCCAGCTCCCCGGGCCCTGGCTGCCCCGGCTGACACTCCTGCTGGTGTCCATCTTCTGCAGTGGATGGAAGCGCTCCCTGCTCCCCGTGGCGGCCGGCCAGAGATGGGAGCTGCGGGCTAGGCTCCCTGCTTGGGGCTGGGTGGCTTCCCGGCGGGCGAACATCCGGGCGATGCCAGCTACCCTCTGCTCCGCCGAGCCCTGCTCCCGCTCCCGTTCCTGCTCCCGCCGGGCCATGGCGGTGCGTCCCGCGGGGCCGGCCGGCAGCCCGCTCTCCAGCAGGGCACAGCTCGCCGCTCGCGCTCCCCAGCTCTCACCCCACACTTCCTGCCCCGGCGTTAGGCAAAGGAGGAACCGACTCTGCACGGCGGGAGGGCACGGCGGGCATGGCGGCGGATCTGCGGCACTGCCGTGCTGCCGGGGCGGTGCAGGCGACCTTTGGTCACGCTGCGTCTGTGGCTGCCGCCGGTGCCGGGCACGGCCGTGGCCATGGGCCGTCCGCCCCCCCCGGGCCCTGCTCGCCTGTGACGGCACGGAGGGAGAGCGGGCGGGCAGGCAGGGGCCGTGGGGCAGGCGGAGGCGCGGGGTCCTGGACAGCCCGATGCCGGTGTGATAGAAGAAATGTGATTCACTTTATTCTCTCTGAATAGTCTTGTTTAGCGTTAGCGGCCTAGCATTAGCAGCTAAAGTACCTGAAGCCTTAGGCCGCAAGAGCTGACTGAACGTAAAGTTTTGATAAAACTAATGCTGCTAACAAAGAACTCACTGAATTCAGCAGATATGAGAGGAACGAAGAAGATAAGGACCAAGGAGACAATTCCAGGAGAATGCAGTCGCTTCAGAAGGCCAGCCCAGCGACAGTGAAAACCAGTAAGAAATCAAGAGACCCGACCAGAATTAAATGACTAGACTCGGGGATCGGTGATGGGTGGTGCGGGTATAATATATATATGTACACGATCTGGGGAAGGGGTCCCTCTCCAGAGGCACCCAGCTCGAGCTGTAACCAAAGAAGTGGAAACCTTCACTCGGACTTGGCATTCTCAGCGGGACCCTAGGGTCGGACCCTGTTACGGTGGTCAGTGTGGGTAAATCCATAACGCTGGTCCTAGGGACCTCTGGCCCCGGCCTCACCCCAGAGCCCCGGGTGCCTTGCTGAAGCCCCTGCCTTACAGCCCCCCCGGTTGCCCCCCACCATTGCAGTGCTTCTCCTTGGTGCTGTGCCCAGGAGGGCCGAGGTTATTGCCCCAAGGGGCCGCTTTCCCGGTGGCTGGTGGGTCTCCGTGCTGTGACGGAGTCCCAGCCCGGGGCGGTGTTTTGGGTCCCTTGCCACCCAATGTTTCAGCCCGGCAGCATTTTGGCCTTCCTCTCTTGCTGTTTCACTTCCCAGCAAGGCCCCATGCCCAGCGTTGTTGGCAGCTGCAGCCACCAGCAGTTTGTACCCTAATTTTGTTAGGAATCAGGACAAATTCCTCTGCCCCAAAAGCCCCCAGTCCTCTTTCTCCCAAGGCCTTTCTTATCCGTGACTCCTCAGACACCCACAGCATGGCTGAACTGTCACCGGGTGGTTTTGCGGCTGGCCAGGCAGCTCAGAGCCACGCCAGCCCCTTCAACCCTTTTTCTTTGCCTTCCCTAAGCTTTAGCCCTGCTCCGACGTGCCCCAGGCTGGTCATCAGCCCTCAAGGGAGCTTTGCCTTTCTCCAACCACTTGGACCAGTTTTTCTGGGATGTGTGGGGAGCCAGCGTCATCCCTGGTGGTGAAAACATAATTGTCTGGTGGTGAAAACGTAATTGTCCCCTTGCTCCCCTTCTGGCGCTGCCTGGTTTTGTCACTGGCTGTTGGTGGCTTCTGCAGGCTCAGGGAGGCAGAGAGAATCATAGAATCATAGAATCGTTAAGGTTGGAAAAGGCCTTTAAGATCATCGAGTCCAACCTTAACCTATCACTGCCAAGTCCACTACTAAACCATGTCCTCGAGCACCACATCTACCCATCCTTTAAATACTTCCAGGGATGGGGACTCAACCACTTCCCTGGGCAGCCTGTGCCAGTGCCTGACTGCCCTTTCGGTGAAGAAGTTTTTCCTAATATCCAATCTAAACTTCCCCTGGCGCAACTTGAGGCTGTTTCCTCTTGTCCTATCGCTTGTTACTGGGGAGAAGAGACCGACCCCCACCTCGCTACAGCCTCCTTTCAGGTGGTTGTAGAGAGCGACAAGAGAGCTTGACCCACACGGCCTGGGATCCTGGGGAGCGGTGTAAAGCACTTGTTGGGTTGCAGCTGGGGAAAACAAGGCAGGAAACAAAGTGCTGCTTTGGGGGAATGAGGGCACCGACAGTGCAAAGCAAAGCACCCGTTTAGGGCCACCCTGGTTGTGCCTGCGTTAGGGACTGGTCGCACTGGCAAGCTCTGACCGGGCTAAAACCGGGGTGCCAACCTTGGGGGGGTCCCAGGGGCTGGGGGAGTTGTTTGCTCTGGGTAAGGACCGAGTTTCCTCTCTCAGCCTTTGTTTGATGCTTGTGCTGGCAGCAAGTGAAGGGACCCCCGCATGGCACCAGCTGCCCCCTCAGAGCAGCAGACGGGCTCACCCAGCCCCTGCACCCAGGGCCCAGAGGCGCCGGGGAAGGGGCTGCACTGCCACTGGGAGGGAAATCGGCACAGCCGCCATCAATCCGGGTCCTAGGCGAGCGCCAAGCGTCCCCACAGACCCCGGGGTGCACAAAGCGCACAGACATTTTATTTTAAATAGCAAGTGATTTACTGAGGCTGGGAGACCTCGGGCCCTTAGACCCAAACCACAAACCCCGGCCCAGCCCCAGTGCTGCACGGCTCTGCCCTGGCCCCGGCCAGGGGAGCGGCCCGCCCTAGCGGAGGGGCCGCGGGGCAGCCGGGCTGGGTCCCCCCGGGCCCGCCCGGGGAGTCGGTGCGGGGGAGCCCATCGCCGGGCTGGGAGCGGGCAGGGGCTGCGGTGGCGGGCAGGGCCGGGCTGCAGGCAGCGGCCCCCCGGGCCTGGCAGGGGGTCTGGGGGCTGCGGAGCCGCTGGGCGGGGGCTCCCGCGCCCGGGCGCCGGTCGCCACCGCCCGCGGGCCCCTCAGCCCGCCGTGCCCGCCACACCGTGGCCGCGGCCCCGCCCGCAGCCCGGGCTGCACCATCGCGGGCGGCCGCGGGGGGGGACGGACTGGCAGCCCCGCGCCTCCCGGAGCGGGACCGGCGGCGGGACCCGCGGGACCGGGGCGGGCGGGGGAGCGGCGGGGCGAAGCGGGGGGCGACGGGGCTCGGGGCGGGGCCGGGGCCGTGGGCGCGGCGGGTGCCCCCCCCCGCACGGCGTGGCGGTGGGCGCGCCCGGAGCCGCCCGCCCGGCCGGGGCGGGCCCTGTGGCGGGCTCGCAGCGATGGCGGCGGCCGAGGTGGCGCGGCAGGTGGGAGCGGGCGCCGGGAGCCGCCGCCGCCGGCCTCGGGCGGGCCGGGCATGGCCGGGGCGGCGGGCGGGAGCGCCGGGCATGGCCGGGGCGGCGGGCCGGGCCGGGCCGGGCCGGGGCGGAGTGGGTCAGGGTGCGCCGGGCGGGGCGCGGGCTGCGAGAGCACCGGCCTGGGGCCTCCCGTGGTCCCCGGGGCGGCGGCGGCCTCCCGGGGAATGGGGGTGTGGGGGCCGCTCTGAGGGGAGCCGGGGTTACCTGGGGGAGGGGAGGTTTGGGGTCTCCCCCGCTGGCGGCGGGGCGGCAGCCCGGCCCGGCGACCTTGGGCTGCCCGCGGCGGGGTGGGCCCGGGGGTCCTGCCCTGCCGGCCCCTCCGTCCCCGGGCCCCGCCGCGGCCGCAGAGGGACCCGCAGCGCGGCCCGGGGCTGGCCGGACTGCCGTGCTGGGGAGGCCTCGTCCTGCACCCTTACCCTGGGCTGGGGGCCCCTCGCCAGGCCAGGGTGTGGTGATGGGCGAAGCGCTCCTTGGCATCCCCGTCTCTCCGGGGATGCTGTTCCCCTCCCAAAGAAACCGTCACCCCGCACTCGTCAGCGCACGACGCAGGGAAGGTCGTCAGTCCGGCACCGTCTGCCGCGGAGGAGCCCGATATGGGCACCTCATCCCCGCTGCGCTCTGTCCCCGAGGGTCCCCCCGCGGCGTCGGCCCCGGCTGCCCGCGGGCACGCCGGCTGCCACCGCCGCTCGCCCGCCATCCTAGCACGGCGCAAAGCTCTCTGTGTGCCTGCAGAGAATTATCCAGAAGAGGAGCGGAGGGAGTTGAGCCACCTCTGCGTTTGTCAGAGAAATGCTAAGGAGGCATCTGTAACGTGTTTGCATGCGGAAGCGTTTTGTCTGTCATTTGATGGGTTTCCAACTTTCGTGCCTGTGTGTTAGTACAGAAATAATACTTGGGATGAACGCTTGCCGTTTCGTCTTCAAAGCAGTAGGTTTTAGCATGGATGCGATCTTGTTGAATGGGTAGATGTAGCCATTCCTTGCCAGTTCATGATGTTATTTCCTCCTGGACATACCCATTGCCTTGTACGTGACTGCCAAGGTATGTAAAGTGACTCATTTGCTCCCCTGTCTTTTAAAGAAATTGAGCGTTAGGATTTCCTAAGATAATGTACAGGAGTTTCAGACATCTGCTAGTGGCCTGGAATGAATTGTGATACAGCACAGCCTCTCTTTGGAGGCAAAAGGGAAAGCTAGCTGTGAGACGGACATGAAATTAGTGTGCTGCAAATCCAAAATGTCTTTGTCCAGACAGGCGACTTGTCAGCCCAGGTCTTGGGCATCTGGTCGTGGCTGTGGTTCGTGGAGCAGTCAGCCGTAACGTCCTGGTGATGCAGAGGGCTGCTCCGTGTGTGCCAACAAGGTTGAACACGTGAGAGTTGGGGCTGGGTACGTGGGGGAGTTGGGGTCACCACCCTGCCTCTGTCCCAGCGAACCCTTGATCTTGGAGATGGTCGGTGAAACCCCTTCCCCCCCGGGGCAGGCAGGGCGGCCCCATCACCGCCAAGCTGAGGCCCCTGTCCGGTCCTCTGCCAGCGTGGAGGGGACAGGTTTTAAATGCCAAGACCCACAGGGGATGTGTCCGCCCTGCTCCCTGTGGGTGGAGGACGGGTGCCGAGGACCGGCTTGCTGGGCACTGTCTAACTGTCAATCTCTGTAGTACAGGTCAGAAAAATCATTAAGACTGCTGATATAGATATGTTTGGTTTTTTTTTTTTGATTGCTGGAGGAGACTTCTTCTGGGAACGTATCCAAACAGCGTGGCGTTTCTGCAGCCCTTTGGCAAGGGCATAAAGAAATGTAATCTTAAGAACTGTCAGAATTTGAGATTTCGGAAGCACTTGACCGTTTGTGAATGTTGAATGGCTGAATGATGCAATGCGCCTGAAGAGGGTGGTCCATGGTCAGGAGCTTTGGTGAGATGTTTCTTGCTTTCCGTGGTGGTTGATTCAGAACTATTTCTCTCCCACTTCTCTGTTGTTTTTCTTTTATATGCATCCTGATGATTTGTTATCAGCCAAGCAAGGAAAAGAAATACAGTCTTTATCTATGCTTTACATTCCTGCTTTGCATTTATCTCGTGGAGGATGCTTATACTGTCTGCTGGATGGTTCTCTTATTGCATAAGAGAATTACACACTTGTACAAGTGAGAAGTAGTTGGTACAAGTGTTGCTCTAATTTGCTGTTTAATCCGAACCAAATGCAGTCTGGGGAGATGGATGACATAATGCCGAGGTCATGAGAAGGGATCTGATGATGTTCTGGCTTAAAGATGATGTGAAGAACTGTGGTGCGGAAACCTGAATTCAGGTTCTGCCTTACTTTGCGATTTGACAGTTGACTTCTTGTGCAGGAGTTGTCTCAGGTATAGGGGTTAACCCTCCCTGGGTCTCAGTGTTACCAGGTGGCAGAGGGGCAGGGGGACGGCTGCTGTGAGCATCAGCAGCAGTGGTGGAGCTCTGTGAGTGTTGGTTGATTTGTTTTCGTTGAGGGATGGTGCTGTTGTGTTTGTTCCAGCCGTTTGGAAATCCTCCGAAGGGAGTCTCCGAGGCCTCGGCATTTGAAGTGATTCTCGTCTGGGGAGAGGTGGGAAATTGTGTCTGAAGTACTAAATATCAGCTGTCAGTGTCCTAAACAGAAACACTCTTTTCAATTAGATGCAGAAGAAGTATTGTACTGCAGTCTTCTGTAGTGTTTTCTTGTTGTGCAGGCCTCGTTTGGACACTGAGTCCCTTGGGTTTAGAGCTGTAGCATTCTTTATTTGCTGTGCTCTGCCTGAATATCGCCAAGTGCAGGCTTTTCCTTTGCCATCGTGTCCTTTTTAATTGTTCCTTTAGTCCAGGCCACCAGAAATCATCCTGAATATGGAGCGTTGACATTTGCAATGAGCAGCACCATTGCGTGTCTCGGGGAGGATGCTCTGCTCTTTATTCACAAAGCAGTAACAGCCCGTTGGGGCTCCGAGGACGTCAGGAGCTGACAGCACTGTACCTACTTGTCGTGTAAAGCAGATCAAGGCAGAGATGCACATTCAGCAAGATTTTCCTCTAATTGTTTTTTTCATTCCGAGGACCCTGGAGTGATTCAAACACCTGGAGTCTATATCTTGCCCATTTTATGTAAACTAATATTTAATGTGCAGTGCTTTCAGGCTTGGGGTCGTTTATTATAATGTTGTATTTTCCATAGATTTCTGATAGTTCTCTGTAAGAATTAGAGCTGGTAGCAGTGGTTTCTATGGCATGGAGAAGCCCTAACCAAAAGGTCTGTAAATCCTCCAAAGACGGGGGGAAAAAAAATAACCTCTCCAAGTGGCTACTCCTTACTTTCACTCTGCAATAGTCCCGCCTGGTAATGCAGCAAGAGAGCGTGTTGCTCTTTTTGTTCTTTCAGTCTTGTTTGTGGCAAACACGCTTTGCTTCCTCCCGAGCAACAACAGCCCATTCTATCGCAGGGGCGGTCACTCTGTGTATATGGGGAAAAAAAAGGCATCTGGTATCTTGGTGTGGTGCCAGTGTTCGCACTGGCTTCCCAGAGATCCCGTCTTTGTCTTGGTTCCCAGAAGATGCTAACTTTAAAATAGAGAGTACGGAAGGGCTCTTGGCCATCCAGTGCACGCTGATGCTTGTGGAAAAAGCCTTCACACTGACAATAGTTAAACCGTGCTTACCTTGTTGGTACCTCTTTATATGTTTTAAATTTGACCTGAAAGATTGTTTTTGAAGATAAATAATTGAAGATAGCTCTTGAACGCTTTTTCAGCAAAAAGTTATAAGCTTCAGATATTCTCCCTCAGTTTTGAACAAGGTAGTCTAAATGTACATTTAATGTACAGGCAGGATGACTAATGGCTGTGTTCATATGTTGTTTATGATGATACTGTTTATATATAGCAGCATTCTGGATACAGAGACACCACTTGGTGCGTGAAGACTGGTGACTTGCACTGTTTCTTGGTGGATCAGATAGAAAATGTTTCTTTTCTCTCCGCAGATACGGTAATTGCTGACAACTTTCTGATGTGTGTCAAAACAAGTCTGACCTTAAAACATTATTTCTTTTTTTTTTTTTTCCCCACCACATCTGATCTCTTGATGCCTTGGCCAAGCAGGCTTTGGATTTTTAGCCAGAGTAGCACAATGTACCTCATGGCTGTGTGCTTAATATGAAGGCTCAGCTGCTGTGACTGGAAGTCAGATTTTGCAGTACTTGTTTCCTGGCCTGTAGCAGCTGTGAAGTGTGGTTTAACTGCATTATAAAACCACAGGTGACTAGAAAAAGAGGCTACAGGAAACGGCTTGCAGGCTGAATTCTGTGCGACAGTAAATGCCTCCTCTCAGCTGAGAGTGGCTTAACTTCTACCGTTTATTTTGTTCCATCTGGATCACACTTATATTTAGGGATGAGGAGAAGATTTGTTCTTAATGAGAGCCTACACTCCCTCCCACGCTTCCTGGGGAGAGTAGTGTTCAAACAGTCTTCCAACGGTGCAGTTTTCAGGCTGAGTATTAAAAATACACTTGATATTTCTCCATCCCCAGGAGGAGTCTGCCTGTGGTTCTCTCTCGCGCCTTTGCGGACTCTGTCCACCCATCTGTTCTTCACCGGGGCCATGGTGCTCTCTTGCTGCAGATCAAGCATTGCCACAGCGCTGGGTTTTTGTTTTGGTGAAAGCAGTTGAGGAGAGTTTAGGTGTGTCGTCACAAAATCTGCCTGCCTGACGGTCTCCCTTTCTTCTGCTTTAGCTGTTTGTTTGAGAATTATTGGTCCTTGGAGCTGCATCCTCAGAAGGCACAAACAGAATCTGCTGGGGAACTCCAGTGCCTTCCTGATGAACATGTCATTTGGAGGCAAGGTGCTCCGGCATTAATAAAGCACCATATTTGGTGAACATCTTGGCAGGAAGAGTCAGACTAATACACGAAATATGGCTAAGGGGAAACATATTTACACATCACAGGGTGGTAAATATGGTTAATGGCTGAAGTGTATTTGGAACCTCACATTTGGGAAAAAAACCCACACCACCAAAACATTAACAAGGCAAGTAATCTTACTCTGACAGGCTACTGTAGTAAATGCAGTCCTTGGGGATGTTTTCCTAGCCTAAAATACCAGTACCATTAACAGAAGAGGGAAAACCAGTGTGCCTGCCCCTATAAACAGTCTCTCAAGGTATGTGGAAACATGATTCGGAAAGAATAAGTTAGAAATTACACCCTATAAACTGTTGCCTTTTGGCTGTAGTATTTCTTGCAAACTGATGATGTCCCTGAAAGGCCAGAGGGGAATTTTCTGTATTTGACACTAAAATACATTCTTAAGAAAAGCCTTTGCTCCAGAGACGGAAATACCTTTCTGGGGGGCTGCAGGAGGGGAACTTTCCAGTACACACAAATACACAGTGTTAGCACTGACTCTCCATTTTGCATGATGCCATTTCTGAGGTTGAGCCTCTGCGTGCAGTTTATTACTGTCTGCTGTGCAGGTTTGGAACCCGGAGTGCCTTGGTGTGCATAGGCATGTGTGCCATGGCCAGGTGAAAATTTCTGCACCCCCCTCCAGAAGCAAGCAGGCTCCCTTCTGACCGGGCTGCATGGTTACGAGCAGCTCAGTCCTGGACACCTTTTCTCAGCTTTTTTTTCCTGTTCCATTCCTAGCTTTGAAAGATAGGCTCTGAAGGTTGGGTAGCAACACTCAGAGCTGGAGAAGACCTGCTGCCTTGCATGGTCTGGCCACTTGCCCATGCGAGCATCTTCCTTGCAGCTTCCTTCAATGATTCCTGATTTTCTGGTGCTAATGGCCATTTTATAGATTTGGACAGACTCCTGCTTGCAGGCTGAGATTTTCATCTTTGCAACAATATGGAAGATACTGCTGTGTTTGACAGCTCAAAGGCTGTATTCTCTGCTGTTTCTGTGCTACAGCACTTGAGCTTTGCAGAGGCAGTGTGTTTGGGTTGTTCAATTACTAGATGTAGGTACAGTTTTCCTAATTATTTCTAGCTAGTTTCTGTAATTGCAGCTGTGAATGTGAATTACTTGTGAGTTTCATTCATTCACTTAATGTGAATTGTAATAGGCTTATAGGAAGAGGCATCATTAATACATTCCTTTGCACAGGGGATTCTTTTTGTTTTCAGTATAAGGTGATACTTGAATGTCTACCTAATTACTCAAGAAACAAATGTTTTGCCGCCTCTTTATTTCAGCAGCTGTGTTTGGGTATGTGCTTTGCACAGTTGAATATTTTTCTGACAGGGCTACCTTCTAATGTGTGGCAAACGAAATGTTCTGTTTGTGCCGTCTGGATTTGTTTTGGAGAAGAGGGAAGCACGCTGACACAATGTATGATATATGACTTACAGTATACGTGCAAATCTCTGCTCGGTCTGTGCAGTTGATTCTACTTGGGAGGTCTTAAGGATTTATACAAATAAGTGTATTTTGCTTGAAAATGACACAACTGTTATTTCATTGGATTTCAGGGTGAAGGCTGTCGCACTGTCCCGCTTTCCGGACACGTAGGATTTGACAGTTTGCCTGACCAGCTGGTTAATAAGTCAGTTAATCATGGGTTTTGTTTCAACATCCTGTGTGTGGGTGAGTATTTCCATTTTGGGAAGTTCTCTTGCTGAAAAGGGCTTCTCTGCAGCTGGATGTAGCTTGTAGGTGACAGAGTTAACAAGGTAGCTTTGATTTAAATTTCCCCCACTGTTCTGTCTATTTTCAGTAACACGATTTACTGGTGCCCTGGGAAATCCCTGCTGAGGTTATGCAGTATGGCTGTCTACCAAGCAGTGAACCATAGAAATAAAATGCCTAAAATCCCAGGCTTTTATTATGATCTTTATTTTCCTAGTATGTTTCAATTTAATGTTTTTAAAAGAAAATATGTACTCATGCCAGAGAACTTTGTTCTGAGGTCTTGTTTGGTTAGGTATTGAATTATTATTATTGTTATTATTGTTGTTGTTGTTGTTGTTGTTATTATTATTATTATTATTATTATTATTATTATTATTATTATTATTTTAACAAAATACCAGTCATGCTCCTCTTAAATCACTAAAAGCTATTTTTTTCCTCTGCCCTTCTGTGCGTACTTGGATTAAAATAGCGTCTGGCCAAACCTTAGCTGATCAGACCATTATTCAGGCTGCCATGTGGTATGGATCTCAGCTGGGCTCTGGCGCTGTGGTAGGACTTGGTGTCTGTCTTACAGTGTCTGCCTGTCTCGCAGGTCTTCCCCAGGGTTAGGATCCCAAATGGTCCCTCCTCAGAGGCGCTCCCAGGTAACAGAAGTAATATCTTGTATGGCTTTGGTACGGTAGTGTGGTAAGGTGGATAAGGAAATTAATAATAGGGAATTAATGATTGTCTGATAGGACAGTTAGTTTGGTTTGCTGATGCCGGTGCCCTGCCTTTGGGAGCAGGAGGTTATTGTGTGGCCGTGGCTGCTCAGAGTAAGCCCTGTCTGCAGATGCTCCCAGCAGTGGCTGGCATGGCAGAGGGGAGAGCTGCAGCTGTGGATACCTCCTGGGGACTCAGCTGGTGGTCAGCTCTGCGCCCACACAAAGGTTGTCTGTCCTCTCCTGTGAGAGACCCACTCATGGAATGGACCTGGTGTTTGCCCAGGACAGGGTTAAGTCTGAGACGAGAGGAGGAGAGTGAGGAGAGGGGAGCAGAGCCCTGTTAAATGGAGCTGAGAAGAAAACTTTCCCTGACAATGGCATTCCTGTGAGATGATAAACTTTGCTGACAAGTGGAGGTCACTGTCAGGCTGAGTCGCTAGGTGATTTCCACAGTACGTGAATGTGATATGACCTAGTGAAACTCTTATCCCAAAGACTGAAGTCTTATAGTATTTCCTTTTGCATTTATCGAGCTGCTGTGTTTTTTTCTGCAAGTTATAGGTGCAGCAGTGGATGCCTTCTGTGGTTGTACATTCACTTTGGTGTGTGAAGAGGAGTTGAATGCCTCTGCTTTCCTCTTTGCAGGACAGAAATGGAATGCATTAATTGCTTGTTGATCTGAATAACAAGGTCTCGCCAAGATCAATGCGCATTAGTTATTAATGTCAGTCTGCTATGAATAGTAATAACACAGACATGGTCAATCTTGAAATAAAGAAACTTTATAGAAAAATTTAATAAGCTTCCTTAGAAAAGGATCTGCAAATCTTAAGTTGAGGAGGTCAGGCTTTAAAATGTCTTGTCTGGTGCCTCTGTTAACTTGTGATAGCAAAGTTAAACTCTTAAACATCCAGGAGAAAGAAAACAGAAAGTGCCAGAGTCCCTCTGTCATTTATTCTGTTGGGTCTCACTTGTACAGCAGGAGTTTAGGCTGAAAAATTGAAAGAACAGGGAGCAACTGAGGATTGGAGCCAACAAAACAACAAACAGGTGAACTGATCCCATAGGCCACTTCATTGCCCCCCATTTTTCAGCTGTGTGTGGCATCTGTTGGAGGAAAAATCCAATGACAATTTTGGTCTGCGCCATACTGGATCTGAGCCACCGATTCCTCCAGCTCCCGGTGGAGGAGCCACGGAAAGCTTCAGAAATGACTCTCAGCAGCACATCCAGAGTGGAGCAATTTTTAGCTCTTCTCCTGCTGAAAGCTGTCTCCCCTTTGAGACTAGAGCCAAAGACAGAGTAAATGAGCAAACCTCTCCTAAGGAGTTGGGGGTTGGGGATGGTTTCTCTGCTGTTTTATTCCTCAGCACAAACATTTTCTCACTAAAGCTTCTGAGATAAAACGTTAGTTGCCTCTTAGTTCAGTGCAAAGGCTGGAGAGGTATTTAATGGCTGAGATCTTCTGTGCTGACTGTATTTCTCAGTGAGATGGGGGAAAGAGAGAGAAAGAATAGGCTGACATTTTTTAATGCAAATTTTCTCAGTTTTGGCCAGGATGGATTATAGTTGCATTAGACTAGTGTGCCGTTATAAGCAGGAGTTTCCCCCTTCCTCTCTCCCAGGATTTGCAGGGGATTTGTTCTAAGCAGCCTGTTCAGTGCAATGAGAAACAGCTATTTTGGGGCAGAAATACCTTCTCTTTTCCCAAGGGCTGTACCAAAACTGCTTGAGGTCTCTTGCTCCAAATGAGCGAGTCCCTTGGCACGCGGGAGCTCTCACCAGCTGGGGAAGGGAGGGATGTGCACAGGTTTCCTCGTGCAGAGCTGCCGTCTGCTGTCCATCGGGCAGCTTTCCGTGGGGTGATGAGCTGTACTGCCTGGAAGTTGCCCAATGGTTGGTTTTGTGGTCACTGGTGCAACCAGCTGAGGAGAGAACAGGGTTTATCCAACCGAAAAGCTGTCGGTCTCCTCAGCCCTCTCCTGCCCCCTCACCGCTGGTCCCCTGGGGCGGCCAGCGGCGGCCGGGAGCTGGGTAGTCCTCTGAGGCGCTTCAGTATCTTTTGTGAGCCCGTGTTGCTCCTCTTTCCCCCGCAGCCCAGCCTTTGCCTTGCGATGGGTGAATTGTGCAGCGTTGCTGCACGCCTGTCGGATAAAAAGAACTATTTTTTTCCTCTCTCCATGAGAGATGGCCTTATCAGGCTGAGCGGCCTCAGGGCTTGTCTCAACAAACCTGCTACATTGGATTAGCTCCCATTTCTTCACATGAAAGGGCTGTGCATGCGTATACATTTTCTTTAAGATTGAATTATTTGATGTCTGGAGCCACGGTTGTTAATCTCATGAAGGACAGGTGTTACTCTCTCATGAAAGGGCGCTCTCATGAAAGCCGCTCCATGTCTTTGAAGAGGGAAATAGTCCAAGGGCTCCTCTGTCCTCCCACAGAGTCAGTTGAGGATAATATGATGGGGGCCTCTTAAATCCTGAGTGGTATGGAGAAGGGAGCCAGCAAGAAGCTGTTTGTTGTTTCACTTAACACGTACTAGGGAAAAGCAAATTAAATCGCCAGGCACAAAAAAGGAAGTACAGCTTTTGTGGTGTATAATTCAGCTTACTGCTGCGGGGTGCTTAGGGTGCCAAAATTTCTGTGGAAGGAAGAAGCCATGAAGGTGCATTCAGTGCAAAGATACCCGTTTTGGTTTGGGAAGCTGGGAGCTTCCCAAAGGAAGGAGCATTTGCTGTGGGCGCAGCTTCTTCTGTTCCTCCGCCTTAGCTGCTGGCCAGTGTCAGAGGCAGGTGTGGTAGCACCTCACCTCCACCTCTCACTGCACTTCGTCTCCATCTCACCCAGGATAGCTGGTGCTGGTGCTTGCCTGCACAGCGTGACGTGTCGCTTTGCACTACTGATGGCAGGGTTGCTCACTCCTTGCAGTGCTGGTGCTTGCTGGTTTTTGGGATGGGCTCCGCCTGGTCACCAGCTGGAGAACCCCAGAGTGTGAGCGACGTCCTGCCCAGGGAGCGCAGTCTGGTCCCAGAACAGAGGATCTCCATGGAGTAGCTGAAGGGAGGAGCGTGGCACTTGTCCCAGCTGTGTTTTTGCAAGCGGTGCCACTGCTCTGTCAATGAGGGATTTGGTGAACCATTTCCATCGAGCACCAAAGACACCGCATACATGTGCAGTTGGAGCAGGGAGCATGTCTCAGGAGACCGAGAGGAGGTGTGGGGAGCCCGGCACAGTGTCTCTAGCCTGGCAGGCTGTTGGGTGTTAAGAATGGGTGGTGTTGGGTGTTAAGAATGGATGGTGCCTTCTGGGCACTGGTGTAGTGTTGCTGCGTGTCCAGAGCCTGACTGGTATGGTGTCTCTTGCCATTTTTTTTTTCCCACATCTCTGAAAATTGTCAGACTTAACAGCAAAAATCCATCCCATGATGAAAGGTACAATGTGACAGCTTTTCAGTAGCTGTCAGAGCTTCCTGGTGCAGAACTCTGACAATAAAGGTCACCCTCCCTGCCCCGTCCTCCCCACAGCGCTTTGTCAGCCCTGCTTTGGGAGAACAGACCACTGCCGAGTTGCGTAATCCTTAAGTACAGTTTTGGAGATCAAATCACATGTGTGCCTATAAGCCTGACATCAGGAAATAATCTCCCTGCCAAGGACGCCTCTCACTCGGTTTGCATACACCACTGCTTTTTCCACAGTAATTCTGCCTCCCTTAATCCCCATTCATCGTTTCTGCTTTTTGGAGAAGATTCCAGCGCTGTTGGCTGGAACGAGCACAGACTACTTGTCCTTTTCATCAGACCATCTGTTCCATCTGGACTCCTGTCCTTATAAGAAGCGGTTGGCACCACTTACATCTTCCAGCCAGCAGAAAGTTGCCTCTGTGCAAGGCAGAAGCTCCTAGGAGGTTCAGAAATCCTCCCTTCTGTCATTTTGCCCTTCAGAGTAGCACTGCTGCCTAGCTCTGGTCATATTTAACACAGTGAAGCACTTTATTAACATCTTCAATCTTTACCATCTCGTGTCACTCCCATCAGTGTTAACATTGTGTTTCTTTTAGCTGTGACAGTCATTCCTCTCTTCTCCATCCTCCTTTTCCCTGGCAGGCTTTAACGCCGTGCCGTGTCAGTGGGGTTACACTGTGCGGGGATGGGTGTATCTGCTGGCTGAATGTCATTTCTGGTGTGCAGGCTTCACGTTTGAGATGCCGTGTTAGTCACTGGGTGTTTTTTGTTTTAAACGCAAAAGTTGTAGGTTTTTAGATGGGCGACTCCCACCTATGGAAAAATGCCTTACCAGTTTGGATCTTCCCCTTCCAAAAGGAAAACCTTGGTGTGTGAATTCAAAGTTGCCTTTGCTGGCCCTGTGTAGCTGGCATGAGATGGAGTACAAAAGCATGTTCTGTCTTAAAAATTTGCCTGCATCTCTTATACGCTTCTCCTGGCCCCTCTGACAGTTAGAGTCACTCCTGCTGGAAACAACACATTAGATTGATTTAAAGTAGGTAATGATTAGCAGGTTCAGGATGCATTTAAACAATAGTCTTGGCCTCATGTGAACACTTTTCAGTGGAAGGTGGGAGGCAGAAATGAAAAGTCACTTACAGGGGGTTTTGTCTGTCCGGAAGCCTGCGCGATTTACACGTGACCTTGTGTATCCGCTGCAGAGAGCAGCTCCCTGCCTTGGTCGCCGCTGCTGCTCCCCTGTCACCCTGTCCTGCAGCCCTGGAGGCTCAGGGCATGGGTTGCTGGATCCGACCCTGCTCTGGGGCCTGCCAGGCTGTGGGAAGGAGGGTGTGGGATGGCAGCACAGGAGCGGGTTTGCAGCCTGGTGTGTGGGCGATGCTCTGGAACCCCGGGGCTGACGAGCTCCCCTGTCCTGAGACGCCCCATCAGGGATCCTGGCATTTGCAAGCAAGTAGCCAACTCCCTGCTCTGTCCCGCCCGTCCCTTGGCAGGGGCTCTGGAAGTGCTGCAGCTTTCTCAGGCTGTTTAGATTTTTGTCTTTTTTTACGCTGCTGTTTTCCTGGAATCCCTGAGAAAGGCCTGGCAGGTCATGCAGGCTGTCTGCTGTTAACTCTTAAAATCCCCATCCAAGCTGTGGCGATGCTCTGGCCTGCTCTGCTTTGTGCACCTCCTCCTCATTTGTGGCAAATGGTACCCAAAAAGCCCAGACTACGAGATTCCAGGTCAATGAAAGGCTTGCTGTGATCAGCCTTGAGTCTTCTGGATGGTCCAGCTCGTTCCTGCAGCGACAGAGATTGGTCCCCCTCCCTTCCTCCTGCTGGTGTGTGCTGGTTGGCGGTGTTGTAGATACGTCTGATGCATTAACGTAGCACAAGGGATTGCAGCAACACCAACTCCCAGTGCTGACTCGCTCTTCCCTTCGGATGGCAAATGAGATTGGTGCGAAGAGCAACTGGATTTGTGGCTGTTCTGGCCATAGCTGGCATCAATCGGTGATGGAGCACAAGCTCTTAGCTGGCTCCCAGGCAGCTCTGCAGCTCAAGGTGTACATTGACTTTCAAACGTTCATGAATCTTGCTGCCTCTGCAAAGATACTTGATGTATGATCCTGGCAATCAGAGCCTGCTCAGTTCCCAGAGCAATGGATGTTTGCCCTGCCCTGCCTGTCATGTATTACAGCCCTGAGTGAGAGAAGTCCCTTCTGGGGCCAAGAGAGAGGAATTTGCCAGCTTACAGGGGTGAGGCGCAGAGATTTGGACGGGGGAGGATGGGGAGGAGTTTCCCCTTGTTGAACTGGGCATTTCATGCAAGTTTGGATCTGTTGCAGAGCTCTAAGCCTACAAAAATAAGTTCTTTTCTTCTGAGCAAGTAGGAAAATGATGAAGTTGTCTTGGTTGGGAGTTGAGGGCTTGGGGAGGGAGGGAAAGGCTGCTTCAGCCAGACACAATCTCCCTGTGGTCCCACAGCAGGCTGGAGGAGCAGCCTTCGCAGTGGCTGGGGTTCGGCCAGCTCCTGAAGCTTTAGCAAAAGCCAGCTGGGCAGCTCAGAAATCGCTGTTTCCCCAAAACACAACAGCCCTTGCAGGGCAGAAAACCAGGCTGCTTATGGGTTTAGCACAAAGTCAGATCCTTTTGAGCTCAGAAAGCTGGCTCCGTTGTCAGGGCGTGGTAAGGGAGGCTGCCCTGTGGAATGAGTGCACAGAGGGATTTGTTTTTTTCTTCCTGGGATGTATCTAAAACAAATTTAAGACTGGCCTCTGGGATTTGTCTCTTCCTTCCAGACAAGGAAATAGTTCTCAGTTGATAGATGGAATCCAAATAGCAGTTCAATGCTGCAGAACTTTTGGAAGCAGATTTTGGAGTCTTGTATAGCTTCTGTAGCCCCTAAGGTACGGAAACCAGATATTACAGAAAATGTCCCCTCCCAGTCTAGAAGGCTGATCTCCCAGCTCAGTCTGTTGTGGGTACAAGAAACCAACTGCACAACTTGCTGTAGGACTGGAACCAACTCTCAGTGTTTCTGCACAGAGGGAGGCTATTTCAGTGGCTGCTTATTAGAAGCATATTGATCTGGGGCATCTTTTTTTGGAAATGGCAATGAGCCCCATTCCCCCTCCTACCTTTTAATGAAAACAGCATCTTCTGTAGTGTAGTTGTGGGTTTATGCAGGATCTGAACGATGCTTTCCCCTTTGCCTTTTCACCTCTTTCTTTTCATCTCTACTTTCTAACGATATTAATGGCCATTAGACCGTGAAATGTAATTTGCCCGGAATACAGACCTCCCATTGTACATGGCTTTCTGCTTGCCAGACGATCCCTTTGGAGCATGAGATCTGCTTTTATCTGCTACAATTTCACCCCTGTTAACATTTGGAAGCTGAAAGGCCAAGCCATATTAATATTCAAGAGAACATTTCAGCTCTCTTTTTCTCCACTAGGGGAAACTGGCCTTGGTAAGTCCACCCTCATGGACACACTTTTCAACACCAAGTTTGAAGGTGATCCAGCATCTCACTCACAGCCCGGGGTCCAGCTGAAATCCAATACCTACGATCTGCAGGAGAGCAACGTCAACCTCAAACTGACTATTGTGAGCACAGTGGGCTTTGGGGATCAGATCAACAAAGAGGACAGGTGAGTGAAGGGGGAGAGAGGCTGTGTCGTGACCTGGTTTTCTCACGCAGGGTCTCTCCCTGTGCCCTAGTTGGGCCAGACTGCGCTGTAAGGTTTTCCTCCTTCCTTCTTCTGGGCTGTCCTTGTAATTTCTTTGGGATGGGACAGGTAGAAGAGATGACAGAGGCTGTTGGGTGTCAGCACTGCTCCAGCTATCAAAGCAGCTTTTTTCATGCTGTCAGAGCAATATCTGCCCTGCTGGCAGCCTTCTGCCCAAATTCATCTGGTGGGGAGAGTGAAGAGCTCCAGGGCATCTGTGCTTGTTGCCTTGTGCTGTGCTGACCGCAAGCTGCTGACCAAACCACTAGCGTGGTCTAGTGACCGCTTGGCTTAACAGCCACTTCTGGCAGGGCTCTTCCATGTTGCCAAAGGAATCACGATAAATGTGCAGTGAGATACCCTGGGGAAGTATCTCTGGCAGCTCACGTCCCAGCGTGGCTGGAGCGTGGCGGTTAAGGGGTGTGCGATTCCACCAGACTGTCTCCAAGGTGCATCTTCACAGAGACATTGCAGATGGGATTTGCTTTGTTGCGGATCCGTTAGATTTTTTTAGTTTTGTTTAAGATGCACTGATGTCCTTTACGTTGCGAGTCTGACAGGCTCTGTATTTCAGATGGCCTTGCAAGGGAGTTGCAGGGATTCCTGCCCCAGAGCACTGGGCAAAGGCAGTGCTGAACAGAGATGTGTCTTCCAGCTGCAGGACTCGGGGCTGTGTGCGCAGCAAGCCGTTCGCTCCCTTAATGCAAGCGTTACACACTGCTGCGAATGAGTCTACATTATCCTTCCTTTTAAAAGTCTCTCACCCTCACGTTTCAAAGTATGAGAGTCCACTTTCCCTGGAGGGGATGGTGTGTCTCCTGTCCTCTGCTGAATCTCCAGTCCTGTGTTTTGTTAAACAGGCTGCTAGAGTCTGATGTAGGACCACATCTCCTTGTCAGTAGTGCAACTTTTAAATTTCTTACGGGTGGGGAGGAAGGGAGATTGAGAGAATTGGTTTTGGGAAGGGAAACCTAACAAGCAGCTTGTTTCTTAAAGGCAAGTAAAGGAGCACTGTCTGTTTACCTCTCTGACTGCGAGATATATAACTGTTTTTTTTTTTCCTTTCACCAAAGCTATAAGCCCATCGTTGAGTTCATTGATGCTCAGTTTGAAGCCTACTTGCAAGAAGAACTGAAGATAAAAAGGGTCTTGCACAACTACCATGACACCCGGATCCACGCTTGCTTGTACTTCATTGCTCCGACAGGCCACTCACTGAAATCCCTGGACTTGGTAACAATGAAGAAGCTTGACAGCAAGGTAGGCGCGTTTAACTCTTACTGGGCAGGTTCACCGTGCACGTGGCGGGAAGGCTGCTGCTTTTCCAGGGCACATCTCCCCACCTTGAATAGCCCTTATGCTAGTGGAGGTAACGGGGTTGGCAGATAAATCCTGTAGATTTATTGAGTGCTTCTAAGTTTTTGTAAGTTGTATTGCAGACTTGGAAAAACTCCCTGGAGCAAAGCTGAGGACTTCTTACCGCTCTGTTCCTTTCTAGGTGAACATCATTCCCATCATTGCCAAATCTGATGCCATTTCCAAGAGTGAGCTGACCAAATTTAAAATTAAAATCACAAGCGAACTGGTCAGTAACGGGGTTCAGATCTACCAGTTCCCAACAGATGATGAATCAGTGGCGGAGATAAATGGGACAATGAACGTAAGTGACTCAGCGCTTCCTCCTCTCCCAGAAAAGCACTGTCACTGTAGGCGTTGGTGGCCCATATTGGGGTGTTTCTTAAATCCACTTTCCCTTTTATTTTGTGTCTTAAAATCAGAGGATTTCACAGGGATCCCATCCTTGTAGTGTCATTCTAGGCTAGCAGAGCCTTGTGGTAGGCTACTGCCTCTCTGGTGGACTTTTCTAGGCAGAAAACAGATGTTCTTTTAACCCCTTTCTTGTCCTAATGCATATCTGTTGAGGGACATGTAGGAAATCGGACAGATGGTGAGGCCTGGCTGTGCAGGGCAGGACAGTCCTGGGTTATGAATTAATCAGATGGGTATTATCCGTCTGGTGTGAGGGGCAGGCTGTCTGCAGACACACACCTCTCTGCTCCTCGCCCTGCGTTTTTTGCACCGAACAGTTTTGCTCTCCTGGGCTGGTGTTTCCTGCGAAGCCCTGCCTCCATGGGTGTCTCCTCTTCCCCGTAGCTGTCCTTGCAGCAGAGCCCCTTCTTCTGGCTGGCTCTGGTACTCCTGTCTGCAGAGTTGCTGTTTTATTATTGATCAAGTTACTTAGCTGGGTCCTTGGTCTGGTTTGGCCTTTTGGCTCTGGTGCTGTTAGCCAAAACGGATGCACACAGGGATGCAACGAGGCTGGTTAGAGCAGTGGCTTCCCTTGAGCTACATCAAAGTGCTGATGTGAGAAATAAAACACAAGGGTGGGACCAGATGCCCATCCAGCCCAGTGGCCCTTCTTTTCCCTAAACGTCTGCTTTTGGTCACTTTTGGAGTATATAAGAGAGGGAATGTGTACAGTGCTTCACTTCCTCCAAATACTTCCCTAGCCTCTAACCACATTCAGCTCAAGGGTTTCTCTAGGTTTCTGTCCCACACATCACCTGATGCCCTGCTACCAGTGCACTTCCAGGATCCTGTGGCAAGGAGTTACACAGCTTAACCAGCAACGTGTGAAAAGCAGTACATAAATGGGGCCAAGCGTGCCTCGAGGTGCCTGCAGGTGCTCGTTCTGGCTCTGGTGTTCCCGGCATCGTGGGTGCCTGTCTGTGGCTCCCTGAAGACAGAGCAAGCTGTCCCTTGGCCCCTCTGGCAACACATCCTGACGATGCTCCTATTTTCCAGAAGGCTTTTTACAGGAAAGCAAGTAGGGGAAGTTGCTTGCTTAACTGCTGTTGATGAAGTGCAGGTCTAGCTGATGTGTTTTTGTGTCATCTCTTGATCTAGTATTAATAGTTGCAGAGTGTTGTGGAGAGGCCTGAAAGAAACATGAAGTTTGTCCTACCGTAGAGCTATCAGTGGTGGTTTCCTGGTCAGAGTAGTTTTGTGATGGCATCTTTCTCAGTGCTTAGCGCTCTCACTGTGCAGGACTACCATTACTCCTGGAAATGAAGATGTAACATCACTCCATCCTCATGGAACCAGAGGTGTGATGGCAAAGGGAGAAGTCCTCTACCCTTGGCCCTTCTGAGGGCGGAGGTAAACCTCTGCTCGTCTTTCCTTTCAGCCATTTACATGTCTCCTGGGAGGGAATTGCTGTCTCGGGTCGTAGACATTCTGGGTTATGTCAGTCGCTGCACAGAGAGATCAACTCTTTAAATCCTCCATTAAACGGACATAAATCATAATTACCAGGTTTATGGGGGCTAAGCAGGCCAGAATCTGAATCTGATCAAGGCAGTTTTGCAGACCTGGAAAACTTGTACCCAAAGACTGATTTTATTAGCAACATAAGACAAATCTGCTTATGCTTCAGGTCAGGAGATGAGCTTGTGGAGGGACTGAGACGAGTAAAAGAGCCAGGATGGGTTGATTTAGGTTTGTGACTTAACTTGTCAATTTTAGTCATGTTTAAAATTGAGGAATGGGAACCTTTGATTTAAATCAGTTGCCTTAAGCTTTGTGTTTGTACTTCTCTACAGAAAGCTTCGTTGTCTTTGCCTATTACAGATCTACATCTTTGAAAGGTTGTAAATGCAGTCTTCATGCTTTAGTAGTGCTTTTTGCTGACCAGCAACTTCTCTGGATCAGTTACTTTTTTTTTTGAGAAAATTGAAAATTTGAAAATTGAGACTAGTCTTTTGATTACTTAATAGTTTGCTTATAACCTGCATTAGTTGTCTTTTGCATGAGAAGTAAAATTAGGCTTTAAAATATGTAAATTCACTATTTCATATGCATTTTACTTTATTATATCCCCTTGTGCTGGATGCATTAGGAATTTTTTTTCCAGAGTATTTTGCATTCCAAATTGGCTCACTAAACAGAGAAAATATTGCCTGATCTGGCAGGAGTTGATTAACTGAAGGATTTAAAATCTGTGCTGTCATAATCAGAAACAAAAGTATTTAACCATGAACAAAGGTATCAAGTGAAGTATTTAGAAAGTAATCAGATGATTAAACAAATCTTCAGAACAAGATGCCTGATTTTCTTTGAAATTGATTTGATCTTTTTGAGAATCCGACCAAGCATACATTTACAAGTTTGGAGAAAACACTGTCCAAAATTCCTTAGGTCTCTTCTCATCTGGATTTTATTCTTAAATCAAATAAGAAAAACAAGCTCTCCTTTCAACTCCCTATTGGCTTTTCCATTTTGAATGAATTAGTGTAATTACTGAAGAAAATATTCTCCCTGCACCTGCTAGTTAAATGAAACCACATGTAGCCACATGAGTTGACCCATGTGGTGGGAGCTGGAACATCCTTGCTGGTGGAAGAAGGAAATCACCAGCACTTTCTCCCTGGCAAAGACAGCAGCCAAACAGTTGGCACCAGCGGAGGAAGCAACTCTGCTGTTGAGAGTAACTGGGCCCATGGACGGCCGAGGTTCAGGCCGTGCCTGTGTGGCCATAGCATGGTGTTTCTGCCACTATATCAGGTTGCTCCTCTTGCTCCCATCCCTTCCTTTGTCCCTTGGAAATCCCCTTACTTCACTCTCCCGGAGATCTGGATATGAAGCAAACAAAAAGCATTTACAGCTGTAGGAGAAGCCGACCATGGGATGCTCCTCATGGAGAGTCTGAAGAAGCCAACAGAGTGGTCTAGAAGCTCTTACCCAGAAGTGGCAAGATGGGAAGAGAAGCGGGCAGCTCCGGTGGACTGTGGAGGAGAGTGTCACCAGTGGGGAGCACACTGTCACTAGCAAACATTCACCTGATCCTGTGTCCTGGACAGGGAGCGGCTGGCCTGAAACCTCATGCACCACAGAACTGTGATGGCTTTTCCTCTGGAAATAGCACTGTGCAGGCCTGCAGAGGAGGGTGTAGCCTTTGTGGGGTTTAGTACCTGGGGCGTTTCAGAGTTTCCAGCAGTTGGACACAGGTACAGACCAGTTCCAGCATGTCCCGTGGTATGGAGCCCAACCTGCAGTAGGTGAAGAGCCCACCCAGTGCCTGGCAATAGCCAGCATGTCCCCGTGGTGTGATGTCTCCAGTTCCTCCCGGAGCAGCCAAAGGTGGCGTGTGGCCCTTGCTTAGCCCTGGAGTCCCTGCTTGCCCTCTCCCCCAGCAGGCTGCCTGACAGTGGCTGCACAACGGGACGCCGTGGGACATGCAAGGCCTGTTTGGAGCCGGTGGAGAGGCAGAGACCTGCTCCACAGAGGCCACTGACAATTCTTCTTGACCCCATGTGCAGAAGTGTTTGTGGATAGTGCTGCTGCTTGTGTGTGGTCTGTCTTGAAGGCAGGAAAAACTACAGCTTGTAGAAATGAGGCAGCAAATTATTCCCTTGAAAGCTGGCTAGGAGAGTTTCCCACATGTTGCGGTATGCAGGCTGTTGAGACAGCTTTATTTCCTTTCCCTCCAGTGTTTTGTATCCCCTGCCCTTTGCGATTAGACAGCCTTCTGCTGAAAATCAGATTCCTTCAACCTGGGAGACCACTTTCCTTTTTCTGCTGCTTGGCCTCTCCTGCAGGGAACTTACCCTGCGCAGAGCAGGCACAGCACCGTGCTGGCCTGTGTCCCTCCAGGCGCTGGCGTGTCAATGCGATTGCAAAGGTAACTCGGCATGGAGAGTGACCTAGGAGGCAGGGAGCCTCTGCGTGGCCCAGGACGGCCCCATCAGACTGACCACCAGCCCCACTAACTCTGCATTCGTCCCATGTGAGAGCTGGGAGGCTGAGGAATAAAAGCCGAAGAGCCCATCTTTGTGAGTGCTTGCAGGCAGTTCTGCTGTATTTGCAGTTTGACTGTATGAGCCACACTCTGAAAGCAGAAGACATCATCTCTGAAATCTTTTGTTTGTACCAGCTGTCATGAACTTGTCCAAGTTTTCAGATAACCTGTGGAATTAAAACTTCACTACCTGCTCTTGAGATCAGTCCAGAGTCACTGATCTTCCATATAATTGGCTTCCTGGGGCCCTTTTAATTGCCCAGAACTCAGCACACTTTAAAAGCTCTAGCTAACAAATGTCACTGCACAAAACTCAGCAGAAGGGGTGGGTGCAGGGAGCTGGCAACTTTATTTTTAAGCGCTGAAACCTTGCACTTGACTTCTTTGCAGCTTGGCAGAATGCAGTGTAGTTCCCAGGAGCAAGTGGAGGTGGGGAGGGATCTCACTTATTGCACAACAGATAAATGCAGCAAAGTATGATGGCAGTGTCTGGGGGGCTCGCTTGGCTGCCTGAGTTTGGGGAATGAGGGAAGTATAAGGTGAGGTCTTCTGAGCCTAGATATGTGTCGGGAGTGTTTCTGTTCCAACTCTGCTGAGCTTGCACTGGGTGATTCTCTTAGTATCTCTGCAGAAGGCAAAAAGTATCTTCTTTACTAAGAAGTGATGATTTTTTGTTTCTGAGTTTTAGACAAGCAAATCCATCTTGTTCTTAGTCAACCTTCAGGTACTTGTAACAACTGTACTCTGTGGAGTGTGTGTCTTGGCTTGAAGAGCGTACCAAGGCACAGTTAAGCTAGCGGCACAGCTCTGCTGTCCCCAGGATCCCTCCTCATGGATGTGATCCCTGGATTTGGCCTCCTTTGTTGTCTAGCTGTGCAGCCACCTAGCAGTGGCTGTGTATCAACATCATAACATTTTGTTGTCTTGTGCTCCAGTGTGAGCTGAGGGAGTGGTGGGGGAATAAAATCAAGAAGGCTCCAAGACCTCTTTTATTGCTTCTGTGCTTGTGCAGATGTTCTCCTCAGCCACGGCAAGCCCCCGGGACAGCACCGCAGTCAGAGCCGCGCAGCACGTTGTTCGAGCTGTCATTCTGATGCTAGTCTTGCACTGGCTCATCTCACCTGAGACCCTGTGGCTGGGAGGATCAGCCAGGTAGAGGATATAGAGTGGTAGCACTAACAAGGTTTCCAAAAAGGACCCTCCCTTCTCCCCCCTGTCTTGGGCTAGTGGCCAGTGACTAGACTCCCCGAGATTAGCATGTGCATAACGACCGTCTTGCTCCGTGGCTGTGCTAATCTCTGTGTGCTGGCAAGTCAGCCAGAGTTGAGAGGGACTAATGTGGGTATCATTAAATGTGTTCCAGGGCCACTTGCCGTTTGCAGTGATCGGGAGCACGGAGGAGCTGAAAATAGGAAACAAAATGATGAAAGCTCGTCAGTACCCCTGGGGCACAGTGCAGGGTGAGTTGAGCCCTGGGATTTTCAAGGCGTGAATGGTGACACTTCTGCCAGGAGGCAGTGGGCTCTCATAAGAGAAGCAAGGGCCTGCTGGACTTCAATATGTCTCTGAGGATTATCCTTTGTTAAATCCGTGTGTCAGGCCTATAGTGACAGTTTTCTCTGCTCAGAAGGGCTGTTAAACCTGTTGGAGGAGTAGACAGGTGGGGAATGTGGGAAGAGACCTTTGTTACTGCCCCCATTTTACTCCTTATTGTGTCTTCTTACAGTGGAGAATGAAGCTCACTGTGACTTTGTGAAGCTGCGGGAGATGCTGATCCGTGTGAACATGGAAGACCTTCGCGAACAGACCCACACACGCCACTATGAGCTGTACCGAAGATGTAAACTGGAAGAGATGGGTTTCAAGGACACCGATCCAGACAGCAAACCCTTCAGGTGGGATCCCTGGAGGAGACAGGAGAGCTCGAGAGAGGCATTGTTGGATGTGCTGCATGCACGTGTGTATGTCTGTGTCCTTGAGAGAGCACGTAAAGAACCAATGCAGCAAGAAAACCTGCCAGGTCAGATAAATCCAGACTTCAGCAAAGGTGTTGGCTGAGTGAGAGGAGGTGAAAACACAGAGTGTGTGTGCAGGATTGACTGTGAAACTGCAAGTATAGGAGTAGAAATATCTGTGCTGCAGAGATACAGCAGTGTCCCTCTGAACTAGTGTTTGTTGCCAGCTGGTCTCTTTGAATTACCGAACATTCAACATACGTAAAAGTGCAACAGCTTACAGACCCCAGAAATGGCTGGATGACGATGACCTTGGGCACACATGGGTGGGTGAGTGGCAAATGTGCTGTGAGCAAGCAATATTCATGGTGAGGGCCTGATTTCAGAGGCTCAGGGGAAGCAGAGTTTGTCCCAAGTCATATCACTGGACTTTGGTTTCTTTTTAGCTTACAAGAAACTTATGAAGCCAAAAGAAATGAGTTTCTGGGGGAACTGCAGAAAAAGGAAGAGGCGATGAGGCAGATGTTTGTCCAGAGGGTCAAGGAAAAAGAAGCGGAGCTGAAGGAGGCTGAAAAAGAGGTGAAGACTGCAGTACTTGTCTCTTCATGGTTGTGAGTGATAGATCCACTCTCAAGTAGGTTGCTGCTGCCAAAGCACTTTCTGCAGAGTGTGGTTTAGGACTTTCTTATCAAGAAGTCTAAAGTTTAACTGGGGGTCATGGGGACATTAAGGTGTTCATCCTGTAGGACAGAACTAGATCACAGTGCTTGTAGTGTACAACTCAACTGCACCATGAAAGTGCCATAATCTTGATTCTGATGGAGAGTTGCAGTGTGGCAAAATTCAAGGAGAGAAACAGCCCCTGATGCAAGCTTGTTATATAAAAAATATACCCATACAACTTCCTTAGCATTGTGAAAAGTCCATTAATTTACTGACCTTTAAAGAGGAATAAGGCAGAGACACCAGAAATGGATTAAAGTTTTTTTTACGATTATACTCTCCCAGTCCTCTGTTGTTAGTATGTGCAATGGTGCATCACTAGAACACTGCCTGGTTTGTAAGCTGTTGTGGAAGGAGACTGTTCCCTGCCCTTTGCCTACGCAGTGTCAGCTCAGGGAGCTAGAAGTGATGTAGAGACCAACGGAGACTTGCAGGCTCAGATCTCATGGGATCCTTCCATCTTCCTCTTTTCCTGTGAACATAATATCTGGTAGTCTGGGCCCTGCTCACCTCTCTCCTTTCCCTCTAGCTGCATGAAAAGTTTGATCGCCTGAAGAAGTTACATCAGGATGAAAAAAAGAAGCTAGAGGATAAGAAGAAGTCTCTGGATGATGAAGTAAATGCATTTAAACAAAGGAAGACAGCAGCTGAATTGCTCCAATCTCAGGCTCAGCAGGCTGGAGGATCGCAAACTCTTAAAAGAGATAAGGAAAGAAAAAAGTAAGTTGCCAATACCCAGTCGTATTTGTGTTTGGTAATGGTTCTCCTTTACCATTTTTCTGAGCATTCATATCTCTCTCCCAACCTAGCCAGTCCTTATCAGGGGAAGGTTTGCAGCCAGATTCAGTCCCTAGTAAGGCTGAGCAGTTGCTGGAAGCATTTTACTTTTAGCTGTCATCCTGAAGAGCAGGGAGCAGTGCTAACCTCCCTCATTGCTTGCTGACAGCATGGGAGAGGACGAACTTGGTTTTATTCCCCAAGATTCCCTGCTCCTCCCTTGGTCTGTCAGTGCCTGTAATGAAGTGGAACAATATTGCCTGCCAAGGCTAGGGTGTGGGTAGCAGGGATGTCCTGCTGCCACCAGAGAGGAGCTTGTCCTGTCTCAGGGTCTTACTTGTTTAGGTTGTGGAAATTATTCAGGGAGACTAATAGTCTTGAATTCTGGAATCTGCAAAATGTAAGGCTGCAAAATGAAGGGACAGGTCATCGCTCCTTGTTAATGCTAGCACTCTCTCCAGCCCTAAATGACCTTTTTGCTCTCCACAGAAACAGTGAGAGATACTGCATGGCTTTAGCAGGGGTTCCCCATGCCAGGGACTGGTGAGACAGGATTCAGCCCCTTGTCAGGGTCCTGTGATCTGGGCCGTCTGCGGTGACCGTGCCAGGCTTCTAATGCTCTGCAGTTGCTCAAAAGCAACCGGCTGTACAGCTGAAACTGTCCTCCCGGTTCACCTAGCAATGAGCAGTTCCTTTTCTTCTCACTGGGGTATGTTTCCCAAAACGGAGTGCTGTGCCACCTTAGCATGTGCACAAAGAGTGGTATGCAGATAAACAAGGGTCTGGTTTCTATACCACTGCCATAATCCCCTCTCTGCACACCCCTGGGGCAAATCCAGAGTAAGTCTGGCCTGTGCTATGCAGTCTTAAGTACACGGAGAAGTGCTGTTAATATGAAGAAAAAGCTGACAGGACTGTTTGTCGGGGGAAATAGCCCTTGACTGTTAAGCTTGGAATCAAATGAGACAGGAGAGGAAAATCCCAATAACCAGAACGAGATCGTGGTTTAGTCTTTTTAGTTTTGAGCTGGAGCTGCTTCGGTGTCAACATTCTTTTGCGATGAGCAATTAGTGCTCCTGCCCTTTTCTTGCTTGTCCGTTTCTTTTTCCACTGCATATTTTGATTTGCTCTTTTGAGTTACCTTCAGGGGGTGTTAATATCTTTTCATACTGAGGAGCCTGAGACTGACTGGGGACAGACTTCCCTCCCCAGCCTGGAGTGTGTGAGGAATACACAACTGAGTTTTTTCATGCTTAGAGCCCTCAGACATCTGCACGCTGAGGACTGCAGACTTCAGCCCTGAGATCAGTCAGGGTCAGGAATGCAGAAAAGGGAGACGACGTGCCCTGTAGTATGAGCAGTTAGTTGCTGAGGCCCAAGTCACACTTGTGTTCCTAGAAGCAGTTCTGATCGCAGAAGAGCTCCTTGACACCAGACACACTCATATGGAAAAGCATTGGTACCGTCATTGTCAGTTAAGGACACAGAAAGGCACAGAAAACTCCATGAAAGAGATAGGTCAGTGCTTGAGTAAGGCTCGGGAAGATCTTAGGAGACCTCTCTCTCCTCCAGGAAAATAGATGTGTTGGAAATGGTGCTGTTTTCTTTACTCTGTAACTTCTCCAATTGTTCTTAATAATTCATTACAGTATTTAGATCATAAATACCTCTAACAATCCATGAATTTCACAAGCTGTAGCTTGATTATGTCTTGTTTACTAGTGGCTGGCAGTACACTAGCCTTTTCTTTCACAGGTGACTCTTCTAAACCCAAGCTCTATAATTTGCACTAATCATGACTTGATTTCTTTTTTGTTGTTGTTGTTATATCATTATCATCATTATTAGCTCTTACATGTATGCTGTTTTACAGTTAGCTGCTGTTTGGCTGCATGGTGCATGAGGCACATTGTCCTGGTAAGCGTCATTAACTAATATAGACCTCACAGTGGGATCAGTTACAGTTCCTAAAAAAGCAGACCCTGTGCAAGTCCAGAAGCCTAGAAGTATTATCTCTATTTTCCTCTGCTGCCACCCTTACATGCTCTACCAGTCTCTCTCTACATAGGCAGTTGTAGAAAAAGCATCCAATGAAGTTTGTCTTTAAAGATCCTGCAAAGTAAAATGCAGGGAGACTCAGTATTAGGACATGAAACGTAGAAAAAAAAGGATTAGGTCCTCTTCATTTTTAAATCTTCCCAGCAGTTCACTGGCTCCGTTTTCTTTATTCCATCTCCCTTAGAAATAAATTATATACTTTAATCACGTGGGCCATGTTGATACTATGGCAACAATTGCTATGGAGATGTGGTGCTGATGATAGAACCCAGCTAGCCATGAAAACGTCTTTTCCCTTTCTCCTCCTGCCCTCCCACCCCTCCCAGTTGTACTGTTAACTTGGGGTTGCAGTGCAGGTGAAGGTAGATGCAAGACTAGTTTCTATTCCCCCCCTTCACATACTAACAGATGGTAAATTCTGCCAAACCTAGAGCTTTCCTTTGTCCCAAAGCACCAGAGAATCACCAGACCCTGTGTGTGTATGAGTGTGTGTGTATGTATGTACGAGGGGACATTAAAGAAGCTACTGCCGAGTAACCAAACCAATATTCACTTGCTGACTGATTATAGTTGATTGTCCAAAACCACAAGAAATGATGGGCTGAACATGTAGCAGATAATGAAGGTTCGGAAGATAGATTGAGGGACTTTATGACATTTTTAACAGTCAAATGGGTCACCCATGGACTGGATGTTCAGCTGTAGCAGACAGACAGAGACCCACACTCCTGGGAGCCAGGCCAAGTGTGTCCATGGTTAGGGTAAGGCTAGTGGTAGAAGAGGGCTGTATTGAAGATGTGTCCAGAAAGCCTGCCAGAGCACTTTGCCCCTGAATAAGGCCAGCATCCGAGTTTCCAAGGAGTTTTGCCAAGGCGTGGAGAGTTCCCACCGGAGCAGAGCCCTGTCGGTGGTGTTATGCTGTCAGTCTGCTCTGCTCCAGTTGCTGTGACTCTGTCCAGTGTCTGCCTTCATGTGAGCAGGGATGTAAGGTGGCCACGTAGTCAGAGGCAGGCTCGTGGAACAGATAAGGTTGCCTGAAAGGGTTAACAAACCTGGCCATAAGCAAGTGTCTGCAGCGCGAAGTGCCAGAATCTGTTGTAAAATGAAAAAATGAAGGCTCATTCAAACAAAGATGCGTAAGAAATCCACCTGCCTGGAGGAGAGCAGCATCCTCATTAAGGTTATTAGTTAAACTGCTAATGACAGTGGTCTACTTATAGCTAGGTTGAGTGTGTTTAATTGAACCTTTTTAGTTTGCTGTTGATTCTCTGGTGAGAGGAAAAAGAAAGCTCCCACAGGAATGTCTTGCTTCTTGACAGAGCAGCAATACTTATTATCCAAGGCAAGGGCGACAGCACCCCAGGCTGAGGCGCGCAGGTCTCTCGGAGAAGGGACCTGTTGGAACAGCAGCACTTAACTATAAAACACCCTAAAAACTCAGCCTCGAGTCCACCCTTCCCTGCAGACAAAGCTAGGATTTACGTACTCGCCAGGATACAGTCCAAACTAACGTACGGTCTGCCCTTAAATAGGGAAAAGCTGATTCCAGGATTCCTTCCCTCTTAGCTCCACCAAGGGAAATGGAAAAGCAAGTAAACATTACGCTGTCAGTGAGAGGCATTTGAATTTAATTTCAATGGGACGTTCCACTTAACAGAAGAGCTTCAGAAGGGTCTTGCACTGACTCGAACTGGAGCTTGCAGTCATCTTGAGCTGTCCGGTTGAATGAATGTCTCTGCTGCCAACGGTAACTGTAAAACAATGAAAAGAACAATTCTCTGCTTATCAGGCTGCGAATTTGGAAAAATAAGCTCAAAGAATAACAGTGTTTATTCTGGTGCTGAGTACGAAGGCACAGCTAAAGTGCAGTTAGAGTGAACATTACTGATTTTTGTTGGTTTTGGATTGCTTTTGGCAGTCCTCATAACTGTACGCTGTTGTGTGCTGGCTTTGAATCAAATGAAGTTCTTTGTTCCCACTATACAAATGCAGACAGTGCCTTTGTCAATGGGCATTTGTCCTTGCTAAATTAAATATGTATATATGGTACTTTTTCAGAATTCAGAAAAATACTCTCCATATTGATCCATAAAGTGTTGCAGGGCTCCACTGTTTTGGAAGGATACAAACAAGTCACAGTTGATGAGTCCTGTAGCTTGCGAAACTGTGAAAGGATTGTTTTAGAAAATAAATTCGATTCATCCCACTGCTGAGTGTGTGTGCGTGTATGCATGCGTGTGTCTGCATAAAGCATGTTTTGTAATCAAATTAAACCGTATTAACACTTAGCAACATTTCTTTTTTGTGGTGTGTTAGGAAACATTTATATTCTTATTTTGGTTTTTGTCATTAATCCATAAAACCATTAATCTGCCTTTTTCTTTCATTTTCAGTTCGGGTTTCCTGTAGAACCTTTCCCTTCACACCAGAAGCGAATGCCCCCACATTCGGTTAACATGCAGCTATGCCATTGTGCCTGTTTGCTCACCTTTACTCATTGCTCCCTTCCTGCGCTCACCATTTTGTTTTAAGCAAGAGTCCGCACCCTTGGCTGTTCCGGGTTATGGTTGTTCTCGTGAAGAACTCGGCAATAGCCTACGTGGAACTGGCAAGAGATGCTCATTGCTGATCCCTCTTCCCCTTTGGGCAGTAGCAGGCTGCCGAGCGCTCGTAGGGCTAGTGGCCCCTCTTCTCAGTTGCTCGGCTTTTTGTCTCTCCCTCCATTTTGTGCGAGGGCTGCATGGTAAGAGAGCGCGGCTGCTTGGTGCTGCGCATTAGCCCCCATCGTGGGACCGCTGTGAATGCAACCCAATGCTGCCCTGGGGTGGGACGTGCTGTCTCAAGAGACCGGCTGCCCTCTCCTCTTTTTAATTTGCTAACCCCTCACTACCCCCCCGTGCTGCCGCGTGTGCCTCAAATAATTTTAAAGGACTTTTTGCAAAACTTGACATCCTCACAGGCGTGGGCCCGAGTCCAAACCTCTCGTCCCCAGGCTTGGGGGATTCTCAAACTTGGATCCATGGTTTGCAACTAAGTGTTCTCTGAATGCTGCAGGGGTCAGGAAGGATCTCTTGCCTTGTCTCCCTCTCAGTGTGCTGGCCTGGATGCACATCCTGGATCCAATCTCAGGGAAGGCTGGTCACCTTGCTGTACATATCAGTGTTTGTGAAGAAAGACGATGATGTTTCTTTGACTTTCTTCTCAGTGATTCCAACAATTTCTGGTTTTAATGCAAAAAGTATTACCTTTATTTTTTTTATTTGGCATCTGTTTAGAAGTGTACAGATGCTGGCAGATTGCTTCTTCTATTTTCTATGCAGCAAAAGCCTTGTTTTACTGCAAGATTTGCACTAAAGAGGAGCGCGTTTTGCTCACTGGGGCCAGGAGTTCACTCTGGCCAAGTGCAACTGTGGTTTGCCTGCAGGTGTCTTCTCTGTGTATTTCTGGATGAGTTTTGTTTTTAAATAAAGACTTCATCAGACAGTGAATTCTGGTTAACATTTACTACTTTTGTTTTTTGTTTTCTTTGCCCTTCTTTTACAGTAACCCATGGCTCTGTACTGAGTAATTACCCCTGAATACAATGGGCTGGAATGGACCTTCATTTACTTGTAAATCGGAGGGTCTAATAAAACGTGACAGCATTTCAGCTGTGACCTTTCCATGGTGTTACCCTTGCTCTCTCCTACATCCTCATTGTGATTCTGTCTTTACTATGTACTGGTGGTTATTGCTTTTATTAAACAATGTAACATTAGTCCTAACAAGGTTTTGGATGCTGCAACTTTAAATCCTGCAATTTTTTTTCCCCTCCAATTAATGGATTCTCCTTTCTCCTGGTCCCTCTCCACCCAGATAAATAAGGGATGTGGAAATAAGTTCTGTGAGTTATTTTTGCTGGCGAAATAACAACGCAGTTTAAATGTATTTATTGGTGACGTTAAAATGACACCACCACCTCAGTTTAATTATCGCGTAGTTGAGAGATAAAAACCTCTTTTCTCTTTACACTTGGTGTCATTTTCATGACATCATCTATCTTTTTTTTTATTTGCTTTTATTTTTTCTTTTGCTAATTCATGCTACCTGAAGACTAGCATGTAATCCTCATTTCCATTTCAGACTTGCTTGTCGTGACCCCGATCCTTCAGTCGCACTGTGCGCAGGCTAAGTTCTCTGTGTGTGTGGCTGAATCCGCACGTCCTGACCCTGCTGAAAGATCAGGATGCATGCTGCCAAACAGTTTCAACAAAAACCCTGCAAATCCTGGGTTTTTGGAAGATAAGCACACCTCAGACCTAGCCGTGATAGGTAATGCTGGTTTTAGCGCAAGCCGCTGCTGAGAATTTTACTAGAATGGCAGTCTGGATGATGCTGAAGCCTCACGAACGGTTTCTGCATACAACGTGTTAGTCTGGCTAGCTGCTCACGGCAGCAGCAGGCGTTATGCAGTAACCCAGATCAAGCGATGGTCTGGCCTCCGTTTCCAGCAGTCAAGGCAGATAAAACTCTTGATTGCAATGTATTTTCTCAGGTATTCTGTTTCACCATAAATACAATTTTATTTCCCATAAAAGTCTTCGACTGTTTTGTTGTTTGGGGTTTTTTTTAAACAAGTTAAAATAATTTGAGTATTTACCTCTTCCTTTACTGTTGAATGTCGGCCTGCTCCCGAAGCCAGTCACTATCAGTCTGTCAATGATTTCTAGATTATCTGCTAAAAGAACCATTTGATGTGGCTTTTTTTTTTTTTAACCATACTGCAGGTCGCTGGCTGTTCTTCTTGCCCATTTGCCTTATTAGAATGTTATTTAAAGTCACGTAAAGTCTTTTTAAAAACTTTAAAGAAAAAAGGTGTTTACTTGTGTGATTCCCTTGAAGTACTTGAGGTACCACAAGGAGGTTCCCTCTCTCCTCTGTCAGCTGTTTTCATGTTGCATCTCTTTTTCCTGCTTTTTGAATGTCTTTCTCTTTTTTGCTAATCTTCTGGTTTTTTCTCTTTTTTTTCCCCTTTTCTCTCTCTGTAGCTTTTTTTAATCTGTCTTCGCCAGCTGCACTGGGTCTGAGGGAGAAGACTGCCACTTCTAGAAGAGTTTAAGGGTCTTATGTCCGGGGAGGGGGGAGCAAATCTTCGGTGTTAGTGTCTTGGAAAGAAGCTCTTTTACTGACTTGCATGGTATCTAAAATTGAAGCGTCTTGTAATTTGTGTGACAAGACAGGGTAATATGGGGGAACTGATTGTTTACCTGGAATTTTGAAGAGCAACAGAAATGTGATGTTCGGACTAACGATGTAGCGAATACATTTTCAAACAAACATTGTTATGGGCATATTTTTTTTTCTAATTTTGTCTTTAATAATATAAATGTCATGGGCTTCCGTGAGGTGTGAAGCCTAAGGAATATTTTCAATATGCTGTTGTTTGATTGGTTTTGGAAACTGTGCATTCGGAGTCAAAGGAAATATAAACATGGTGCAATTTGCTCTGTCGGCAGCCACGAAATATTTAATTTTAACAAAGAAATAAAGTAAGAAGAACTGTGTGTTTTCATTGGTGTCCTCCTGTGTCTCACCACCTTATTAAACAAGCTCCATCGGCTGGTGGGTCGAGTGGTACTTTATTTTTTCCCTAACTAAACCTCCTCTTGTTCTTTAAAGTTAGAAAAAAGTTAGCAGCGTCGGGAGGGAGAGGCGATGCTGACGGCTGGTGTAATAACGACAGCGATCCATCCAGCCCCCCACGAGTAGGGTGCAGCGTCCTGAGCGCGTGCTGGAGCCTGGGGCCAGCCCTCGCAGGGGCTCCTCGCCCTCCGGCCCGCTGGCCGCGTGCTTTGCCGAGCTGGCCGCGTGCTTTGCCGAGCTGCCATCTTCTCTTCCCCGCTCCTGCTTTTGTTTCCTTTTTACAAATGGAAGTGCGCCAGAACTGCACCGAGTTATATATTTACACGACGAACGCTGAAGAAGCAGCGCTGTTTAGCCTGATACCTTTCTAACTTTAATGTAAATTTTAAATAAAAAATACGAAAGCCTGCGCGTCTGCTGTTGTGTTTGCCGCTGGCGTGGCCGGGCTGAGGAACTCGCAGGCGGCCAGGGCCGCTCGGGGCGGCCAGGCGCCGGGCTGCTGTGGCAGGAGAGCTTCGGGGGGTCACCGAGAAGGGGAAACCGAGGCGCTGGGGCCGGGTGTGCAGCCCCGGGGCAGCCACGTCCTCGCCCCGGGCAGCCGCCTCCCCGCCGGCCGGCCGCTCTCCCCCTCCGGGCGCTGCTCCGCCGGCCGGGGCGAGGGCCGCCCGCCCGCCAACGAGGCTCCGCACCGAGCCTCAGGCTGCCCGTTTCCAGCAAGCGGCCGGGGGCGGCTGGGCCTGGGGCGAGCCCCGCGGGGAGACCCCCGGGCCCTCGGTGAGGGGGGAAAGGCCTCGGCTCCTCCAACGCGGCGCCCGGCGGGGAGGAGCCGCGGGGGCGCGCCCAGAGCCGGTCCCGGGGGCGCGGGGGGCGCCGGCTGAGGGCAGGCGGGGCCCGGCCGCCCCGGCGGGGCGCCTGCGGCCCGGTGCCCGCCCGTGCGCCCCGCCCCGCCGCGGCTTCCCGGGGCCTCGGCCGCCGCCGCCAGGGGGCGCTGGGGAGCCGCGGCGGTGGGCCGGCGGTGGCGGCGCTTTCTCGCGGCGTCTCGCGCGTTCGTGACGAGACGGCCACGTGACGCGGCGCCGGCCGGGCCGTTCCGCGCGAGCGACGGGAGAGACCGGCGCGGGGGGGGGGGGGGAGGGGAGGGGCGAGCTCCCGCCACACCGGCGCGGCCGGGCCGGGCCGGGCCGTACCCTGCTGTACCGTACCGTACCGGCCCGTACCGGCGCTCCCCGGCGGCCCGCAGCGAGCCGCGGCCTGCTCCGCACGTGGGGCCCGCTCCCCCCGGCACGCCCGGGCCGCTTCCGCCGCCGTGTGCGCGCCTGTGCCCGCCGGCTCGGCGCCCACCGGCGGGGACGGCCCCTCGGCGAGGGACGATCTGCCCGCCATGCCGCCGCCGGAGCCGGAGCCGGAGCCGGTGCCCGAGTCGGTGCTGGAGCAGTGGCGGCAGTACAACGAGACCGAGCGGCAATGGGGGCTGCGCCGCCGCTTCATCCTCCGCCACCTCCACGGCTACCCCGGCGCCGCCATCGACCAGCTCCTCTCGCTCTCCGTCCTCTGGACCAACCACGTCTTCATGGGCTGCAGGTGAGGCCCGCCGGGGCATCCCGGCACCGGGGGGGGGGGGGCGCCTTGAGGCGGGCCCGGGGCTGCGGGGAGGGCCCGGGCCCTGAGGCGGCCGCCCGGGGTGGCGGTGGCGGGCCCCGGCCGCTCGGCCCCGCCGCCAGGCCTGGCCGTCCCGCCGTGTCAGCCGGCCGCGGGAGGGCCCCGCCGAGGCAGCGCGGAGCCGGCCCGGTCTGGCTGCCGGGAGCCGGGGTGGAAGTTTGAAGCCGCCGCCGGGCTGGGAGAAGGAGCCTCGGCTCCCTCCGCCCGCTCCCCGGGGCTCCCGCCGCGGCCGCTGCTGCTCGGCCGAATCTGGGCCCCAGCTGCCTTTGGACCGGTAGCCCCGGGAGAGCTGGGGTGGAAGGGGCCGGTGCAGGGAGCCCCGGCTCCCGGACAGCTTCCCGTGCTCGCATGTGCCCGTGTTTGTACGTGGAGGGGAGCGAGCTGCTGAAACAGCACGTATGTGTTTTGAAAGTCGTTCTTGATGTCCCGCCCCGGAGGACTCGTTAAGCATGTGGTGTTGTGCTTTGTAATTTAAGTGAGGAGAAAGTGCCCCTCTGAGCATAAAGCTGCCTATACCACCCCCTTAAAGCTCGGTTTTTCCGAGAGAAATAGGCCCGGTGAATGGACGAGGTTTCCCTTCATCAGGGTTGCTGTTACGGTACGGTAACTAGCGAGGTTGTGGAGATCTGCAGAAACGTCACCCACCTCCCGACTGACACTTTCGACGTCGTGATTATTTTTAACTGGACATAAGGCTTTAAAGACAGAAGCAACTGCTTAACGATTTGCTTTGCTTCAGCAAATTGTGCAGTGACAGAGGCTGAAGGGCGTATAGTTTGACTTTTATTAACGTTACTATCCTTGTTGGGGAATATTTTGTGTCATTGGTACAGAGCCAAGTCGACGTCTTTAAATGTAGATCTGCGTGTTTTCTTATTTCTTTCTGGTCCAAGTACTAAACAGTTCTGCTCTGCAAGCACCAAAATTGAGCAGAGTTTTAAAACAGCTTCAAATTCTAAAGCTCGAGTAGTATGTTAAAATTGAATGTATGTTTTTAAGACATAGTCTCTTTGGTCCATTAGCTCGTGTTATGTGTTTGTGTGCTGTCTTAACAGAGGGCCTGCTTTGTGATAGTGCTTTTGGGAATCGATGCAATAGTATCGTTATAGGGTGCTGATAACAGAAGTGAAGAACTGTGTGGCAAGATCCAAATTCCTAAAAAAAATTATGCAATTTAAGCCTGCAAGTGCACATGCTTTCCGTGATGAACATCTCTACCTGCAGCTCTCAGGGGAGACGTGAGCAATAGGTTTAGGCCTGATGCGGTGCAGAGCCATTATCAGCGAGGATGTTTCCCCAAAGCTCATGTTGTGCACGAGCGTGAACACGCCGCACAGGCACGGTCAACACACTGCGCTGTTGAAGAGCCATTGGCAGCTTTACTTAGAGTTGTCTGGGGAAAGGAGGGGACCCACAGCTTTCTCTGGAACTGCCTTTTGCTGCTCGGGAAGAGCTGTTGTTGCTGTATCAAGTGAATAACTTCAAAGTTTGGGGGATTTTTGTTGTTTTCTCTTAAGCTTGTTCGTTGCTTGTTTGGTTTTTTTTTTTGGTGTTTTTTTTTTTTTTTAACGTTGATCACTTGCTAGCTGAAGGCAACCTGTTTGTCAGAGTGAATACAAATCAAAGTCTTTGCTGATGACACCTGAGGGAGTGTTCTGGTGGGGGATGATCTGGAGTGTGTCCAGAAGGCTTAGAAACCTTGGTCTGTGAGGAAGGAGTTAAATAGCGGGATTCGTTTAGTTTAGGGGTGGATGAGAGAAGATGCATGTGTTCTCAGATATGTTAAAGGTGGCTGCAAACTGGGAGGGGGGAGGAGAGCATTGTGCTCCGGAGCTACTGGGATCAGGATAAGAGGTAACATATTTAAGTCACACCAGGGAGACTTTAGTTAGGCATTGGAGGCATGGGATTCCTCTGCCTCCATGTGCAGTCTCCACAAGTTCAGATTTCTAAGGCCAGGTTAGACAAACACATGTTGCGACTAGTTGATCTTCCCCCAGGCAGAAATCTGAGCCCCAAATATCTTCATCCTTTGTGAAGAAGAGTGACCCACTCGCGTCACATCTAAAGGGCATCGTCCTTCATGTTCCCATCCAGTTGGTGGCCGGTCACAAGTGGTGTTCCTCAGGGCTCAGTACTGGGGCCAGTTCTGTTTAATACCTTTATCAACGATGTGGACGAGGGGATCGAGTGCACCCTCAGTGAGTTTGCAGATGACACCAAGTTGGGTGGGAGTGTTGATCTGCTGGAGGGTAGGAAGGCCCTGCAGAGGGACCTGGACAGGCTGGATCGATGGGCCGAGGCCAACTGTATGGGGTTCAACAAGGCTCAGTGCCGGGTCCTGCACTTGGGTCACAACAACCCCATGCAACGCTACAGGCTTGGGGAGGAGTGGCTGGAGAGCTGCCTGGTGGAAAAGGACCTGGGGGTGCTGGTCAACAGCTGGCTGAATATGAGCCGGCAGTGTGCCCAGGTGGCCAAGAAGGCCAACAGCATCCTGGCTTGCATCAGGAACAGTGTGGCCAGCAGGACCAGGGCAGTGATCGTCCCCCTGTACTCGGCACTGGTGAGGCCGCACCTCGAATCCTGTGTTCAGTGTTGGGCCCCTCACTCCAAGAAGGACATTGAGGTGCTGGAGCGTGGCCAGAGAAGGGCAACGAAGCTGGTGAAGGGTCTGGAGCACAAGGCTGGTGAGGAGCGGCTGAGGGAGCTGGGGTTGTTTAGCCTGGAGAAGAGGAGGCTGAGGGGAGACCTTATTGCTCTCTACAACTGCCTGAAAGGAGGCTGTAGCGAGGTGGGGGTCGGTCTCTTCTCCCCAGTAACAAGCGATAGGACGAGAGGAAACGGCCTCAAGTTGCACCAGGGGAGGTTTAGATTGGATATTAGGAAAAATTCCTTCAGTGAAAGGGCTGTCAGGCACTGGCACAGGCTGCCCAGGGAAGTGGTTGAGTCCCCATCCCTGGAGGTGTTTAAAAGACAGGTAGATGTGGTGCTTAGGGACATGGTTTAGTGGTGGACTTGGCAGTGCTAGGTTAATGGTTGGACTTGATGATCTTAAGGGTCTTTTCCAACCTAAACGATTCTGTGATCACAGGCAGTGTACTCTTCTCCCTGCAAGCCAGAGAGAGGAATAGAGATTCTCATCCCTCTCCCTTCTGGCTGCGGGAGAATGAGGGTATCACCACTGCCCACATCCCTTTGATCCCTCTTGGCGTTTTCCTCCCATGCACGGTTCCACTGCCACTCTGCCGGGGGCTGAGCTGTGCTGGGTACCTGCAGGTGCAGCAGGGACCACAGCGCTGTGTGTTCAGAGTTCTCGCCCAGTAATTGAAATGGTAATTTCTACCTGGCCCTCTAAGTAAGGAAGGGCATTTCTTGAGTGGAGAGCGAGTAGATTTCCAGAGCCCTTGGAACAGTAGTATTTAAAAGCTGGTGCAAGTTGTTGCAGCCCTTGCTGTTAGGACAGTTGTGGACTCCCTGTCCATGGGCAGTGACCTGATGCTTTTTGTCTTTTGAAGGCGAGCACACCATGGAACGGGTGCGAGATTGCTTTTTCTCCTTTCTGAACCACAGTGCGAAGCTGTCAGAGGCCAGTTTCAGGCCATGTTTGTAGGTTCTCCTTGGTTAGAAAGGTTTGGGTTTTTCTCTTGTTCAGCTTCAGCCGTGCAAATGGCTTGAAAGCAGGTGACAGATCCCCAGAGCAATGGAAAACTTACATGGTCGGGAATGTAAGGCCAAGAGGGACGGGGTTGTACAGTGTGTGTCCTGCCTGGGTGGAACTGCGAGCGTGCTGCAGCAGGGTCAGGCTTTGCACAGAGCTGGTTACAGCCACCTCACCTCTGTCGTGGCTCAGGGACTTCAAATGTATCGGTTACAGCTACCAAGCTAGAAACTAGTATGGCTTTTTAAAGAGCGGTCGATAAAGGCTGAGCAGTGCTTTGTCATCTGACGTCCGCGATGTCGGTATTGGTGACGTACGGTCCGTGGCTGCTGACCCAGACAAGACTTCAGTGCCAGCCAGTCGCTCCTGTGCTTAGTTCACTGAAGCTGCGATGCCCACGGAGACTCCTTCACACCCCTGTGCTCCTTAGCGTTCCTAGTGGCTCTGCCAGATGTTACATTTTGACAGATAATGTATTTAAATTTAAGTTTAAAACACCATCAGTTTGGTGGCTGCACAGTTTGTTATTCACAAATGGGTTCACTTGGGTCTGCCAGCACTGAACTAGCTACGGCACGGGGCCGGTGGCCAGGTCCCGTGTTAACGCTCCAGCAGAATCAGGGGGAGCATCTCCCTTGCACCAGGCACTGCGTCTCAGGCAGCTTTAGTTCTTGTTTTGCGTCATAAAAGCTTGTGTGTGCATGTGTGTGTGTTGCCCCTGTGGGACCAGCTCTAAAGTGGTTTGCTGTTGAATCCACACAGATACGGCTTGCAGGTCATGGAGAAGGTTCTCAAGATGGCTGAAGGCATCGATATCGGAGAAATGAGGACGTACGAGTTGGTCCCTAGCAGGAAGCTAAAAAGATACCGCTCTCCATCTGACAGTGAGTATATCTGCCTGTGTGTCAAAGGAGACACCCCTCCCTGTTGGTATTTGGTGGGCATTAGCGGGAACGTGGGGGGAGCAACGTGCCACAGGGCCACCTCCGAGAGAGCCAGCACGGCAAACTGAAGAGAAGCGACCGTGGTGTACTCTGCTAGACTGCAGCCGTTTCCCCTCCGCTGCCATGTTGTGGGGCGTACATAATTCATGCAGAGTTCTCTTTTTGCTTAAGAAAATATCATTTTTCATTGAAATTACCAGGTAAGTGATTTTCCCTAGTGGCAGTGTTAGGGAATCGAATCTATGTGATTAAGTATCTGTCTGCCCTTCTTCCCGGTGGTGAGGGGTGATGTTCTGACCTGAGAAGGGTTTGTACGTGCGCATGGACGTGTGGAGTTCAGCTCATTGATTGTGAGTTACAGCCTGCCTGGAGCATTGGGGGGGGGTTCATTTTTTTTTTTTTTTCCCCCCCTCCCTGCTGGGCCTGGAAGTGTCCTGCATGTGTCGGCCCAGTCCCATGGTCTCGGGGATCGATGTTCCAGCTGTAGCGTTTCCAGCGGAGGAAATGCAGCAGGCAGAGAGGGCTGGCAGTTCAATGGCACCATCCGCTGGCTCCTCCCCAGCACCTTCAGAGCTCCCTGCCCTCTCCCAGAGGGAGGGATGGGGGAATTGTTCATGTGTGCAGGCTGTAGATGGGAGCAGGCAGCCCTTGCTTTCTGAGGCAGCGTCTGTCAGTAAATGGTCAGACAGTGCAGGAGTCCTCTAGGCTTGGATATAATCCCTGGCTCTGCCAGAGTTTCTTCCCTTACTTTGACACCCTGCGATCTTTCTGTGCTTCCATGGGCCAGCTGCGAAACTGAGAAAAAGGCAGCTTTTCTCCCATGTTTTGTTTGTCTCTCAGGCAGCAGCTCTGAAGGGAAGGGTTCTCTATTGCACGTTACACAGCATAGAGAGCTGCTCTGCTGGTGAGAGCCTTTAGATGCTGCTGCAGTGCAATCATCAAAATACCAAACTGAGCAAGAAACGTAAACCGTGCCATAATTCATCAAAACTGACGACCGAAGGATTTCACGCATGTGTAAGAGCTTTGTCACCTGGTTTAAATATGAAGGCCTGTTTATGCTGTATGCAGAGTGGGTTTTTTCATCTGCAATGAACTAGGCTATGATAAATACGCTATGGTAGCGTGACGTCTAGACAGATGTGTTGCCTGACCTATATTACGGTTGCACACACTGGCATCAGATTAGGCAGCCCATTCCAAGGCGGTCTTTTGCTCCTCTGATGAAATTACACACATGTACCACTTCAGCCTGTGGGGGCTAAATCTTCCACAGGAGAAGTCTTGTATAACCGTCTTTTAGATGTGACATATTTGCTTATCAGCTGTTTGATTCTCATTTTCCGCAGTAGCTGTGCATATCGGGACATTCTGCCTCATTTGCACTTCTTATGGTTAAGAAACCAGAGGTCTACCAGTAATGTGTAACGGGCTTCCCCAGCCTCTGCAGCTGTCGCCTGAGGCTCGGGCAGATTTCTCCATGTTTGGTGTCCTTTAGCCGAGGGTAGTTATATTTACAGAAAATATGCTTCTGTTTGCACTGTCATCAACGGCGCTGGGTGTTTTGGAAAGGAGGGCTCAGTATCACTGTGTTCCTCCAGCAAATGAGAAGACCTGAAGATGAAGTAGCTTATCTGAGATCATCCTGCAACCCTGCGGCAGTCAGAGCTGAGGCTCCGGTCCCGCTCCGGTGCTCTGTCTTACTGGCCATCGTTGTTACTTGTTTTAGTAGCTGTGAATGGATTAACTTCAGCAATGACTGGATGGGTTCAGTGGGCAATGTTGAGGGGCAGAGCAAGTGATTCAGACCTAAAACCCACGTAACTAAATACGTAGAGGTTTTTGTGTGGTAGTTGTGCAGCTGGAAATGCCACTGTAGTGACCCGCACAAGAATGAATGGTCGTATTTGATCAATTGTGAATATCTTCAGAAGGAAACCTTTTGGTTTGCGGCTAAGAAGTGGGGATCCTGTGTTCAGAGCCTGCAGGCTCCTCCCAGAGATCACTCTGTGAAAACATTGTCTCCCTGTCATGGCACACATTGGTAATCTTGTCATTTTCTTCTGCCCCGTAGGTCCAGAGCTGGAAGAGATTCCTGAGCCGCCCAAAAAGATGGTCCCCAGGTTCCGGGTGCGACCACGTTTTGAACCCATACACTTTGTCACCAGTGCTGAGAAGGATGGCAAGAAGGAAGATCCTCTGGATAACCAAATGCAGGAGGTGAACCAGGAGGCGAATACAAACAGCATAGCGCAGCCAGCCGAAAACTGCACAGATTCTTTTGCGAGTGCACGGGAGGTGGATCCCCAGCTCTCCAACTCGGCTGGGTTTGGCTTTGCAGGCCAGGCAGCAGCAGCCAAGGCGGCTGTGAACAGTATGGACTCTACCACAAGCAGCATGTTGCAGGTTTCCGTTTCTCCTTCAACTGTCCAGTCCGCATCAGAGACTTTCCCTCCGTCAGCTATAATGCTGAAGCAGAGTTTTATCGAGAAACTGTCAGCAGCTGTCTGGAAAAATCTTGCTAACCCAGATGCAAACACTGGGACTGATAAAATTAACTATACGTATCTTTTGACACGTTCAATTCAGGCATGCAAGACAAATCCTGAATATATTTATGTTCCTCTGAAAGAAATCGCCCCTGCTGACCTCCCCAAGAGCAAGAAGCTCCTAACAGATGGCTTCGCCTGTGAAGTGCGATGTCAGAACGTCTACCTGAGCACCGGTTACGCCGGCAGCAAAAACGGATCCAGGGATCGAGCCGTGGAGCTGGCAGTCAAGCTGCTGAAGAAGTCTGTGGAAGTTAGGGTTGTTCAGCGGAAGTTCAAGCACACGTATCACGAGGACTTGGTGGTGTGCGAGGCAGGCGTGAGTCGCCCAGATTTCCCTCCTGCTCTCAAACCTCATGAGGAGTTTGTAGTTGCCAACAGGGACTGTGTCCCGATGCAGCCTGGTGCTGAATCCGCGAAAGGTTCCACTAATACCAACAAACACTGGACTAGTTTCGTCCTCACAGAGAACGCCAGCAACGCAATAGGAATACTTAACAATTCTGCCTCATATAACAAAATGTCTGTTGAATATAAATACGAATTAATGCCCAACCGCCTGTGGCGTTGTCAAGTGTATCTGCAAGACCACTGCCTAGCCGAGGGATTTGGCACTAAAAAGACCAGCAAGCACGCGGCGGCTGAGGAGGCATTGAAAATTCTGCAGAAGATGCAGTCAAATATAGCGGCCATCAAAGTGACCCAGGTTCAGAAGGTGGGCTGCTCGTCGCGGGGCTCCGGAAGGAAGAAGGACCTGAAGGACCTCGTGGTTTATGAGAACTCCAGTAATCCGGTGTGTACGCTGAATGACACCGCCCAGTTCAACAAGATGACGGTGGAGTATGTCTTTGAAAGGATGACTGGCATGCGATGGAAATGCAAGGTGCTGCTTGAAGATGAATTCATTGCAGAAGCAGTTGGAGTGAAGAAATCTGTCAAGCATGAGGCAGCAGAGGAAGCCGTGAAAATCCTCAAAAAGACTCAGCCAACTGTTGTTAATAACCTGAAGAAAGGCACCGTCGAAGACGTCATCTCCAGAAATGAGATTCGGGGTCGATCAGCAGAAGAGGCTTTCAAACAGAAGATCAAAGAAGACAACATCGGGAATCAAATTTTAAGAAAGATGGGCTGGACGGGCGGCGGCCTAGGGAAAGACGGTGAAGGAATTAGGGAGCCTATTTCAGTGAAGGAGCAGTTTAAAAGGGAAGGACTCGGGCTAGACGTAGAAAGGGTGAACAAAATCGCTAAAAGAGATATCGAAGAGATCATTCGAAACTATGCACGCTCCGAAAGTCACATTGACTTGACTTTCTCTAGAGAACTGACCATGGATGAGCGCAAGCAGATACATCAGATCGCCCAAAAATATGGTCTTAAAAGTAAATCTCACGGGCAGGGGCACAACAGGTACCTGGTGGTAAGCAGGAAGCGGCGCAAGGAGGATCTGCTAGACCAGCTGAAGCAAGAAGGCCAGGTCGGGCATTACGAGCTTATTATGCCTCAGGCAAACTGAGGTTAGGAGTCCCGTTTTACCAGAGACTGAGCTTCCTAGGTATTCGATTAAAGAAAGATGCTGCATTTTTCTTGTTGTGGGTTATATTAACGTTAAAAGTCTTCTACTTCGTTAATATAATTTCTAAAATGTTGTTAGACGTTTAGAACTGACCAAGTTCTGTTCAAGTATATTAGCACAGCCCAAAAGCAGTAGTGCTGTTACTGTATGTGTCTTTGATATTACTTGTTCCTTCACATTTTAATAGTTTTGTAATAGCAAAACCACATGTCCAACGAGAAGGAATTTGACACCATTTAAAATTATAGTTCCCTTATTCTTCTTGACCAAGGAAGGAAAAAAAATGCCTTTTTTTTTAAAAAAAAAAAATAAAAAATAAAAAATAAAAAGCAAAGGAAATGCAGTCTGGGGGAATAAACCTGTATGTAAAGTTGGTATTAATGACAATAAAAATAAAGTTTTATTTCTGGAAAAAAACAGGATTTGTCACACTTTGTATAAAAAAAAAAAGTGTGAAAACTGCATTTATTCTTGAGAAATATATATAGCGAGGTCTTGTCTCTGCTGTGTGTGTGTGTAGGGAGATGTTCTTAACCAGTTTAGGAGTACAGTTTTATTCATAGATGTCTACCTTGAGTCTCCCGTACCGCGACTGACGGACTGCACCTAAATCGTCAGCGTATTGGACTGAGGTAATTCCAGCGCGTTTTTACCTCGGCGCGCTGCCTGACGTGCAAATACCATGGGGAAGTGTGAAAGAGAAAAACCGGAGGTGAACGCAGAGCCCACGCTCAAAGATGCTCGTGGAGCTTGTGGGGACTGTTATATAACTTTTTTTTTTTTTTTTTACTTTAAGCTCTTTAATCCTGAGCAAAATCAAAGCTGCGCCTAATGATCTCTCTGCTCCGTTACTGTACCTGTGCTTGTGTGTGTCACGGTGAGTCACAGGTAAACGTTCCGGTGTCGCTCCGCGGCGTGGTGCGAGTGCGGCGTCGCTCCAGGACGGGTGTGCGCTGCCGGGGCCGGAGCGCTCCTCTCCTTGCCGGGGAAGCAGGCCCCGACCGCCGCCTGTGCCGTTGTGCCGGCGGTACCGGCTGCTTTGTGAGCCTCGGAGGAGCGCTGGCTTCGTGCTTGGGAAACACGGAGGTGAGGAACTGACCTCGGAAGAGCCACGAGCGAGACGTGCCTGGAGGTGCTGGGGTTTTTCTGTCACCAGTAGGGCCCGCTGGTGATTCTTTAGCACAAAGCCAGTCCTAACGAAATATTTTCTTGTCTGTCCTCCTATTGCTTTGTGTCTCAGCTATTGCTTTTGTTTATCTGCTGCCTATATTTGCCTCGCCATCCCTTTACATCATCCTCTAGCTTTTTTCCCACCTCCTGTTCTGTTTTCTTTTTAAATCCTCTCAGGGCTGAGGAGAGGGTGACCGACCTCTGCTGATGGAGCGAACACCCCGCTGATGTGCCGGTAGAGGCGTTTTCATCCCCGCGGTGTGACAGGGAAGAGGCTGCCCTGGCAGGTAAGAAAGATGAGCGCGAGCATTCCCTCCTCTTTGCCTGGATGGCTGCGGGACAGCTTCTGCTGGCTTGGACTTCAGAAAGCAAAACGTGCTGCTGCTATCTTTGTAGAAAAAATCTGGCGGTTAATTCTGAAAGTATGTTGGTTTTGTTGTTTGGGGTTTTTTTTGTGTGTGTTATTCCCTCTGCTTCTGAATTCTGCTCTCAGGAACGCTGGGCTTGAGCAGATGGTGATGTAGGAGTGGAAGAAGCCTGGTACTTTCTAGGGAGATATTCCTGCAAGCCAGAGCGCGGCTCCCCCACCCTAACTTGGCGATGCGGCAGGTCTTCAAAGCTTGGTGATGCCGAGAAAGGCAGCAAGAGCACCACTGCGGTATTTGGGGTGAAAAACCCCTCTTTTGGGGGTTAAACGTGATGGTACCTCGGCAGGGGTGGCTGTCTCACCCGAGTCCCTGCAGGGCGCTGCCTTGGGCAGGGCTGTGACCCTCGGCCACCCCCCTTTGCTGCGTGGCCGAAGGCCTGACCCCAGAGGGTGTGACGGTGAGAGTAAATTTTTTTTTTTTCATCTCTTGCTTCTGCCTGCCTTACGAGTCTGCTCCATCCTTTTTTTTTTAGTGACTAGCAAGACAAATAGAAACACGGCGGGACTGATGGGAGGACTTCTGTGACATTAGACTGACACGGACCATTCAGACAGGGTTCTGCTTGCAGAAGTCGCTGCAGCTGGTGCAGGGCAAGGGTTTGGACGCTCCTGCTTGGCATCAGTCGTCCCTGTCACTGCAGGTGGGGGTGTTTTGGGTTGGTTTTTTTCTTTTCCCCGCTGGTCTCTTGACAGTAAGACACTGTCCTTTAGGAAAATGGGCCAGTCTAACTTCAGCAGGACTTCCAATGGTAGAAGGCTGTTTGGGCCATGAGCTGGTGTCACAGCAGGTATAAAGCCCAATTTAATTTTTTGAAAGAAAGAGCCTGGCAGCTTCTGTCTTAATTGTAGAGCTCAGCAGCAGTACCCACTTTTGTTATGATGTGTTATTTAAAATCCTGTTCTCTTTCTCATAAGACAGTAGGAAAATAACAATTCATTAGGTTGTGTCACTTGCTCAGGCTCCTAGGCTCTGTTTTTGTCAACACTTGTCTCTGTTTCTCCCATTGATCCTGGCCTGTCTCCCCTCCTTCGCCCCTCACACCTCTTCCTGGCTGGAAGGGCAGATTTATTAATTACCCCTGCGCCACAACTGGCACAGCACCTATCCCCCCAGAGGTCTGGAAGTGTTTCACAATCCTGCTGCAAGCATCTACCTCGAGCTTGATCCCGCAACAGAATCCTTGCATCCCAGTTAAAAGAACCACAGTTGTACACCTCTTGCCTATTTATACAATAAGCACTAAGGTTACACTTTATTTACAACTTTTGAAAAATGTACAGTTTCTTACATGGGTTACTTGTGCAAAGTTAAACTTCTCAACTAACAGACCAATGTGCACACAAAAGACACCGGAACAGTGGACAACACAACTGTAGGTTTCATCCCACACTGCTGCTTAAGGTATGTATCCAAATGTAGAAACTCAGCCTTACCAAAAAAGTGAGTCTGGACTTACAAATGTTTCTCCAGAGTTGAAAAAATACTTTCATAAAACTGAAGGGAAACTAACTCGAGCGTGCGGCAGCAGCTCACACAAACCACACAGTACTCTACAAAGAGCAGAAACTGCAGAGACTCAAGTGCCTGCCCCGTACTTTATTCAAACTTTCCACAAGGCAAAGTTGGAACTTATCTTTCTCAGCTAAAGATAAGGGGCAGGAGAAAGACACTGGAGGAGCGTAATTCCACCGCTGGAGCACTTCAGGTTTTACCTCTTCCTTAATGTGGAAGGTCTTTCGCTCAGAGTACCACAGCTCTACCTGGGTTTGTCCAGTAATGCCTCAGTGACAGGACTATAGAAACCTACTGAAGCAGTCTCTGTAGGCATGTCCTTTAAAATAAAATTAAAAAAAAAAAGGGGGGGGGGGGGGTTGTTTCTCACCCTCAGCAAAGATCAAAGTACCACAACTGTAGCGATTTATGTATATCTGTACATAAATCTTGCGTGTGAAGTGCTGAAGTAACTAGCATTCCATGGTCTTACTAAATATTTGAATTGGAATCAGTTGAAGAGTTGTTTTTTTCCCTTATGAGTAAGGATTTGATAAACCAATACAAAAGGGAAACAAGGTTATTTCTTCACTCAGTACTTACAAATGCAGTGGGGTCTAAACCAATAGTAGAGGTAAATGACCAGCCTGGACAGATCAGCACTTTAGTTAATATCAGTTAAAAAATGTGTATGTATATAAACATCCCTTTTATCAAGCTACACATAAGCATCACTGTGTATAACACAATTACAATTAAAAGCTTAGTGTACACTACAGAAATGCACAATACTGCCCTAAGACTGGAGAGGGACCACAGAAAATGAATTCAGCATCAGTAACTCTTTTGCAAGTAACCCAAGTACAGAACATTTGACTTCAAAGTGGGTGCTTTCTGATGTCCAAGGAGAAGAAGCTTCAGCAAGGGAGGGTGGCAACAGCACAACAGCTATTCTGCTTTCAAAGTAAATGCTAGGAGGAAAAAGATGACTGAGACACTTTGTTTATTTTCCTCATCAACAGAGTGTTCATTTGCATCATCCTGGGTCAACAGTCACGCCAGCTCTGTTCTACTATTGCAGAAACCCGTTTTTCATATTCCCGCTTATTCTCTTGGTATAGCTGAGCTGCCTGGCTGTTTGCTGGACTGTTAGGATTTGGCTCATCCAATAGAGACTGTGCAAAGAGAAAAAGATTCTTAGGCACTTGAAAGTACGCATAGTTTTCCAACATATTCCTTGAGCTACTCATACTAATAGGAGTGCAGGAGTTCATCTAGATACAGGAGAGGTGCACTGCGTTATTCCGGTTGTACGTTATTGGAAGCTTTTGCTATCAGTTTTACTCATAGCAGTGCAGGTGGCTGTTTAACTGATAGCCAAGGAGTGCCACCACTGGATGGGTCCCTTCAGCCACCACCTGCTGTCACTGCCTGGTCAATTTATGGCTGGGAGGCGTTCACACTTCAGCAAATACCAAGGCATAGCTGCTACGCTGGCTATCAGGAGGGGGGGAAAAAGGGTTGCCTGAGTTGTTTTTGTCAAAGCATCCTAATTTCATTCTGCCTTTTCATGCAGAGTTCTTTTTACCTGTATGGATGTTAAGATGGAGGAGACATCGTAAGTGGGACTCCAACGATTCTGAAGAATATCCAGACATATACTACCATCTGCATAGACTAGAAAAGGTTCAAGAAGAATGGCTTAAAACAGAAGTTGTACAGCTACTCAGTTTTTTCCTAGCGTTGCCTGATCCCAAAAACCTACATACTGACAAACGCTACAAAAGTCAATACTGTCTGACAGACTTAAATCCAGCAAACAAGCCTGTAGGTGGGAAGAGGTGAAGCTCGTCACCAACAGCTGCCTGATGTATTTAAACTCAGCCCCTGCTTATTCTTCAACAACAAGCTTCTCTGTGACATTGCAACTACCACTACAGAAAACCATGAACAGATTTTAAGGCAAAAAAATTTAAGCTACCCACAAGTGAACCAAATAAAGAACACAAGCAAAAGGCTGTTTCCATATAAGGTTTCCCCAGAAAGTAGCTACAACAGTCAGTGTCTAGTCACCTTTCTCACAGCTGCTTTAGAACAACCTCCCCTCGATGCACTTTACCCACACATGCTTACTTGCTACATTTGAAAGTTTCCAGTATTTCTTCACAAAGCTAGTATTTGTTTGGAGGCAAGGAATACATCTCCAACCTTTAATTACCAAGGAAGGGGGTGAATTAAATGACCTTACTATCACTGGCTATAGAAACTAGCACTACATTTCAAGGTATAGCATTCTTACAGGCATTTTGGGGAAGAAAAGCAATGAGAGACAACTGCATTCAGCAGTGTCATTATGCTATGTATGCAATATGTATAGACAAAAGTCCAAGGCACTGCTATTTAAGTACAAAATATTCTTCTGTAAGGTTTAACAACAGGCAGTTGAGAGAGAAGAGCGTCTCATCAAAACTGTGCTGTAACACCTGAAAGGCAAGGGGCGCCTTTTATTGCCCCTTTCATTTCAAGCCTGAGCACTCCTCACATATTTATCCTTACCAAAACTACATAGAACCGCACTGGAATCTTGCTAGCTTATTAGATAGTGGAAACTCTTATAATAAACAGACCTTTTTCTACAGTACTATAGCAAGCTATAACTAAAAAAAAAAAAAAAAAAAAAAAAAAAACAAAAAACCCACAAACCAAGAAACATTGTGTAAGTACTTACCATTTGGATGAAACATTTTAGAAACAAATCTAACAGTAGGTGGTTTATTCGGATATTCTTCTGTGAATTCTATTGTAAGTTTGAAAGTTCCTGGAGTTGAAAAAGAGATAAGTAACCTTTATTCAGAATGAATTTACACAAGGGATGAATAAGTAGCATCCCTCCACAAGCACAAACTGATACTATTGTGCTCAGACATGCATGTCGGATATGGAATACAGATTGCTCGGTCCTATGACGATTCTTCTACTCTCTTTGGAGTTAATCGTTAACTCTGAAGTCCCAGACAGTACTGGTACGAGAGTATCTCCTGTGACTTACTTTTATTGCCAAAACCACCACCCCAGTCAAAAGGTTTGTGTAAGGAAATAAATCTGCTCTTGAGGTTTTCTTCCACAAAGCCTAATCCCACTGCACTGTAAAAACAACACAAGTGGGTGTATAACCATCTGTGTAACAGCCCATGATTTAGTAAGTCCTAGAGGCTGGAATATGCTATCATGACAACGACCACCTTATTTATTTCCTGTTTAAATTTCAAGTAAATACATTTTTATCAACAACTGTAAGGTAATCAGGTCTTACTGCAGAAAAGTAGTACTGAAAGCAGCATCCAAATCAGACACTTCAAAATAAAAATCTGATCATTTACTTCACACTAACTAGTCTTCCTTTGAGAAAGGCTGATTAAGCAGAAACAGAAAACTGTGTAGCTAAGTCCCAATCCAATCATTTTAACAGCCTGCACCAACATAAGTTATTTTAGCCCTTCTCCTTAGGCTATGACAATCTGAGAATAAGTCTGTCAACTAAGCTGCATAAATACGGGTCCAAGGGACAAGGCACTGCTAGTGATTCAGATCAGTAACTAAGGAACTCGACATACTCCACTTCAAAACATGCAAGCTTCTCTTTACCATGCTATCGCCTCAGACCAACCAATCCGGGAGGCAGTTTATGAAGTTCCCGGGTATGCCCAGGGAGAAATATCTGAAGCACCTTCATATAAATATATAGCTCTCCTGTAAAAGGAACGCACCTTGCAGTAAGAGCTGTTACAAGCTGCCAGGGCAGACACACTACCTTTTTTGAAAAGGCATTCTTACATATCAATGACATGTTCTCCCCCAACACTCAGTGCCCAAATTAAATCTCAGGGGCTCAGATATAAAGCTCATCCTTGCTTCCTACTGTGAGGGAGCCTTCCAGCACTAATATAATTCATGTATTCCTTCGTTTGGCTGGCAAACATGTGCCAACAACTGGTAGCCAGAAAACAGATTTTTTCAACCCGTTTTCCTTTTTTTCAGATCAGCAAGGACCTGCAGTATTTCCCAGGAACTACTTCCTTTATAAGGAGATAGATAAACTATAACATTGAGTTGCAAGAAATGAAGGTCATTGCTTTGACGTTCCAGTTTGCATACGAAGACAAAGTACAGATGCTTCAGAGCCTTCTGTACAGCACTGGGAAGTCTCAACATCCTAAAAATAAGTTTTCGCATGTTTGTTTTTTATTAGCAGCCTAAGAGCAGAGAGCCAACAGCATGCTATCTTACTGTAAAACAAAAGAACAAGAACAGTACAGTTAAGATTGTTCAAATTCGCGGAAGTCTGCAGTGGGGCTTTCAAGCTTTACTCCAGCTAATCCAGAGGCACAGAGCCAGATCCGAGATCAGCCTGAAAGCCAGCACTGGAAAGTTACAAACAACTTCTACCAGCTGCAAACATCAGCTCAGGACTACCTTTCCTTCCCTACACGGTGACAGTCCAAAGCAATATTGACCCCTTAGAATCAAATGCTTAGAGATTTGATTCTAAATCCTAAAGAGATTCCCAGCTCTCCCTGCCCCAGTTCTGATTCTCAGTAGTCTCCTTATGAGGTAGGAAGCAGGCACTTTCTTCTGTGGAAGAGTGACTAAGCAAGCAGTAGGTTGGAAACTGAGCACAAACCATCAAACAGTAAAGTTCAACAAGCACACTTGAGAAAATGAATGCTATTCTAGAACACTGACTGAAGTGGGAGCAGAGGGGACAGATAAGATGGCCAAAATGCAGTAACAAGGGCACTTCGGTCTTAGAATCCATTTAAAACTACTGAAAGAAGGGGAAGCTATCTGTCCCACCAGGGACAGGATGGCATTGCTTTTAACACAAATCTGAGTGAGTAGTTAGACAGCTTCCAGCTGGAGTATCTACCTACTCCCATTTCCAAGTCAAGACCCAGAGTAGCAGTGGGTCTTTGAAAGAGCTCCACAGTACCCAACACCTCGTTGCTGAGCTTTATTAAAGGATAAATCCAGAGATTCGATGAACCAAAGTTTGAGGGTCACTCACACTGAAAGCCCACACAAGTGAAACGGGTATCACGATACACACTGCTGGGGATGAGGCCTTCAGCGTCCAGTCTCTTCTGTCACTAATTTTAAAGCTTTCAACTGGTATTCCTTGCAACTTGCCCTAGACGGCCAATTTTAAAACAAATTATCATATTCACTGTCATTATTGATATTAGGATCATCACTGATCTTAGAACATTCGCTTTTCTCTCTTGTACTTACCTTGTTGATCTGTTTCTCCTGCCTCGGGATGCGGGACTCTCAGACGGCTAACACAGGCTTCTCCATGACCCCGTACTGGCCCGAGTAACCCCCGCCAGAGCAGCACCCATGTCCCTGCCGGGCCCTCCTCGCTGCAAGGAGCAAGAGCAGCCCCCTCTATTCCACTGCCCATAAAGCAGGGACGATCTCTGCCTCTCCCACACAAGGACGCAGAATCCATATTCCGTAAGCAAGGAACAAACCATACAGAAGGCAAATGCCTTGCTTTCTCTGTTCAGGCCTCCTGCACGATGACAGCAAGGCAGGATACTACAATAGCTGTGTCACTTAACTCTTTCCAAGCCAGGAATCCTTCACTAACCACAATATCATCATCCAGTTTCAGAGAAACAGGTCTCAAGGACTGGGAGAGCCCGGGTTTCCATCACTGTGACAGCACTACCACTTTAGACGCCACACACATATAGATTCTTAGGAATATGGTGAAGGGCAGGATAAATATCCCTGGGGTCCTCCTGCAGTCACCTGCAATCGAATCCTCTTAAACCAGAGGATGGAAGTTATGCTGCTGATCTAAATTAGTAGTTGCTCCGAGGCCGAGTCAGCCTGCGCACCGAGTTGTGAAAACACCCTCTAAAGTCTGGGGGCGGAGGGGAGGCAGGGTTGTTAGCTGCATTATGCTGCACAGCAAGTAAACAAACGTGTTTGAACTTCAGGTTTTCAGTTCAGACAAAGCTAAGAAACCTCAGAAGCTGAGACTGGAGAAGGACTCCAGTCCTTCATCCAGAATGAGGATAAAGAACAGTAATTCTCACGATGTTGAAATTATTACAACTTTAGTTCAACAACAACAACAACAAAAAAATCACAGGCTACTTTCAGAAGAGCTGAGGTATCTGAAGTCTTACAGTGTCACCAGGAAGTGACAGAGCCTAAAAACGAAAATACAAAGCTACTTCTGAAAAACACCGGCCTGCAAAGGCTTCACAAGAAAGACTGCAGAGCTCCAGTGTAACTTTGACTCACAAGGGCCTGCACAGTTACAAAACAAGCCCAAACTAACAGCTCAATGCTGTTAAATAAAAATTCCCTTAATTGTACCTACATTAACCTAAACTGCATCTGAACTGTGCTACCATTATCTGAGCTGTGCTACTCAATTCATTTAATGCAAAAGCACAGCCGAGGAACCAATGCAACCATATCTCTAGGCACCACTTAGTATTTTGTTATCTAGCACAATGTAAGATATGTCCCAGAGAAAAGGAGATAAGCTTATCCTGCAACACAAGACATATCTGTTTTCCTGAGCGCATACTGTGAAAACACACACTTTGCTATGAAAAGAGCAATCCATCACACACCGAGATTATTACATCAACCAAAGCAGAAAGACAGCAGTAGCAGACTCAAGCATCTGTTTGAGCTTCGAACTGCTGCGAGTGCAACATGTCCTAAGTATTCGAGATAAAGACACAATGCTGCCACAGTGGAAAGCACAGACAAAATCAGTATGTCAGGGCTCTCAAAAGCAGTCTCCAACCTTCTGCAACTAAATGGAAATATATGGAAAAAAGCCCTTATAGCATCTGTTAACCCCACACTGAGCTGGAAGAGCCTGAACATGGAAACAACCTGCATTTTAGCACACTGCAAGGAGACGGCTTTCTGCTCCAAACAGTGAATCACACTATTAGTGGCGGCGCACCAAGAACCTAAGCAGCTCTAGCAACCCTCACAGAAGTTTAAGGGAGCCCTTCTTTAAAGTCTACAAGATGAGGTAACAGAATACATTTAGTCTACCTGCTCTATTATGCGATGTTATGGAATACTGCAGTTCTAAACATCAGACTTCTGAAGCTACTTCTTGCTACTATAGCAAGTTTCTTAACTGATCGACTACGTTAAAAAAAGTAACTGGAGTCTTTGGAGTTTTCTTAGGCCTGAAATATTTAAAATCTTCAAAATCTTCACAGAAAAAAAAAAAAAATCTGCAATTTACAGGCATGCCCACAGGTGCTACCTCCGAGGATAAACAGAGACAAAGGAGTTAGCCAAGAACAACATAAGAGTTAAGGAATTCTTCCTATGCTTTTGTCATGAGTCATGGAGATCTAGGATTAATTATAGCCTGCACTGAAAGTATCTTAAAAAAAACAAAACATCACTGATTTCAGTTAGACACTATTTCATGTCTAACAAGTTTTCACAAAGATGCTGAAGTATTCATACAGCAAAGCTATAAAAGACAATAAGACCAGACAGAAACTACCAGGACACAGATATACAAGGACCTATTTAGTCAGCTTTTGAAGTTAAAAAGTCTTTCAAATCTTTAACCCTGAATGGTACCGATTGTAGCAGAGTGAAGTAGATGCCAAGAAAAAAAACCCAAAAGATCCGTTCTGAACTTCCTCAAACATTCAGCCCATTTCCTGCTTCAGCTGACTCACGTTGGGACTTACTCGCAAAACACTTCCAGCATCAGAAAAACCAGTACTCAAAACAAGTTACAACGGTTCTATATCAGGTTTTTGACAGTTCTCCAAATATGAGTGTCCCTAAAAACATGATCCAGGGTTCAACAGGAAAGCCTGGAGTTCCTTAAAATGGGACGTTAAATTAGGCTTAGGATAGTCAGATTTAGCGATTACAAGCAAGCCCCTACAAGTTAATTTGTATGTTTCTGTAAATCAACATAGCAATCTAAATCTACAACGCTTTCTTGGTGTAGAATAAAAAAAATAAAAAAAATATATCTACATAAGCCCTGGATGCAGCACAGGGACGCGTGGTCAGGTGAACGTGCGCCCATGCCCCTTCTCCATCCCCAGGCCCACACCTGTTGCAAAGTCCACGGCGGTGACACACCAAGGCCGTGTCAACCTGCAGCAGTTTACCCCCAGAAAGCCAAACACCAGGCCCGCACGTAGCCGCACTTACCGTCCTCGAAAGGGGTCCCCTCGGGCCTAGAGGAGGGAAAAGCAGAGCACAGCGTTACCCCGCGGGCAGCCCGGCTCTGACCGCCCCCCCCCGCCCGCCGAGGCGGAGCGGTACCGGCCCCCGCGGCCTGCCGCCCCCGGCCCCCCGCCGCCGCCCGACTCACCCGAAGATGACGGCGTTCCACACCATGATGTTGTTCTCGGAGGGGGCCCCGCTCACCCCGGCCGGGGGATCCTCCTGCAGCCTGCGGGGCACAGGGAGGGCTGAGAGAGCTGAGGCGCCGGCCCCGCCGCCGCCCCCCCCCCCCCGCCGGGGCCAGCGGCCGCCCCTGCGCAAACAGCGTAACCCAGGCAGGTAGCTACACGCCGCTGCGCAAACAGCGTAACCCGCAGGCAGGCAGCGCCGACCGGCGCTACGCAATCAGCGGAGCGCGCCCTACCCCGCCGCCATGTTGTGCTGCCCCCCTCCTCCCCCGGTAGAGCCGGGCCCTTCGCCCTCCTCCCGCCCGCCCGCCCTCCCCTTTCCCCTCAGCCGGCGGCCTCGGTACCTCTTGAAGTCCCGCATGAGGCGCCTACGGGCCGGAGTGGACATGGCGGGCTCGGGTTATAGATCACTCATACACTGCCAGAGGGAGCAGGGGGCTCCAGGGACGGCGGCGACGGCGGCAGCGGCGGCGGCGGGCTCCAACTGAGGCAACGGCGGCGCTGACGAACAGGAGCGATCACGGCCTCTACCACTGAGGCGGGCGCGGGGGGAGGCCCTGGGCTGCACCGACTCCTGCGCTGCCGCCGGGCGGTCCCGGGACGTACCAACTGCCGCGGGGGGGGGGGGGGGGGCGGAGCCGGATGCCGCTGAGCCCTCGGCCCAGCCTCTACCACCGCGGCGCGGGGGCGAGGGGCGGCGCCTGCGGCAGGGGGCCGTACCAACGGCTGCGGCCGGCGGGGGTGGCGTGTGACGTCATGGGGAGGGCGGGGCGGGGGTGGCCACGCCCCCGGGCGCGGAAATGGCGGCGGGGACGGGGACGGGGAGCTGCGGCCCGGGAGCCGGGCGGTAGCGGCAGGAGGCTTCTTGTCCCTTCGCCCGTGTCGTGGTTTAACCCATCCGCTCGCTCACTGCCCCCGGTGGGACGGGGGGAGAACCGGAGGGGTAAAAGCGAGAAACTCGTGGGTTGAGATAAGACGGTTCAGTAGGCGAAGCGACAGCCGCGCACAAGCAGAGCAAGGAATTTGTTCACTCCTTCCCATGGGCAGGCAGGCGTTCAGCCATCCCCAGGAAAGCAGGGCTCCCTCACGCGTAACGGTTACTTGGGGAGACAAACGTCATCACTCTGAATGTCCCCAGCTTTATATTGCTGAGCATGATGTCATATGGTGTGGGATATCCCCGGGGTCAGCTGTCCCGGCTGTCCTCTGCCCCCCGAAAAGGCCTTGACTCTGTGTGAGCACTGCTCAGCAGTAAGGAAACCATCCCTGTGTTATCAGCACCGCTTCCAGCCCAAATCCAAAACACAGCCCCATACCAGCTACTGTGGAGAAAATCAGCTCTACCCCAGCCAGAACCAGCACAACCTGCTACCCTTCATTTTCTGCTTCCACAGAGAGCTTTTTCCAAGGGAAAATAACCTCTTTTCTATCTTTATTTTTTCTACCTTTTTTTAATTTGCCTTTGGGAGTAAAGAATTTCTCTCTGCTGTTGTCTAGAGCAGCCTGGACAGGCCCTGTGTTTCCAGCTTGTCCTCACGTGCAGCTTCATGTCATACAGCCACGTGGGGAGGTGGCTTCGGAAAAAGACACGGGAGGAAGACCCGCAGAAGCTGAAAGAAAATAATAAAAATATTGCTTTCACGGCCGCACTGAAAATCTCCTGTTCTTGACTTTTCCTGCTCTTACCCAGCCTACGCGGTAAGAAACGGGTGAGCTCTTGGCGCGTGTCAGGAAGAGACTTTGTTCAGTGCTTTGCCTTTAGGGACGCAAGAAATGAACCCGCGTTCGCTAGCGAGGGATGGAGGCGCGGCCAGAGTTGGAGGGAGCTGAAGGGAAACGCCTGGGAAGGGGAACGGCGTGACCGGTTCCCGGTTCCCCACGCTCGGGAGCAGCTCCGTGCCCAGTCCAGCCTAGCTTGTTCGTTAAGAGAAATGACGTAAGGCCTAAACGTGGCCGTCGTCATTTGCGTTTCACGCGCTGCGCTAGCCCGGGCTCGGGAGCGGGGTGCCTGTGGCCCCTCCGTGCCCACCAACAGCCCCCGCTCCCCGCTTCAGGGGAAACGATCGCCTCTGGAGAACGGGCCAGAAAAACAGCGGAGAGAGGGGAAATGGAGGCCGCCGCTGGAGCACGCTCGGCGGGCGGGGCCGCGCTGCTGAGGGGCCGGGCCGGCGGGGAGGAGGCCGCGCCCCGCCGCCGCCATGCCGAAGGTGGTGTCCCGCTCCGTCGTCTGCTCCGACACCCGTGACCGCGAGGAGTACGACGATGGGGAGAAGCCGCTTCACGTCTACTACTGCCTGTGCGGGCAGATGGTGCTGGTGCTGGGTGAGCCGCGGGCCGGGGCGGCGGCGGGCGGGCGGGCCGCGGGCCCGGCGGCGCGGAGGGCCCGGGCGGCGGCGGGAGGCGGGTGCCCGGCCCGGCCCCGCCGCCAGCCTCTCCCCGCCGCTGCCCCGCAGACTGCCAGCTGGAGAAACTCCCGATGCGGCCGCGGGACCGAGCCCGGGTGATGGACGCCGCCAAGCACGCCCACAAGTTCTGCAACGCCGAGGAGGAGGAGAGCGTTTTCCTCCGCAGGTGGGACGCGGCCGGGCCCCGGCCTCTGCCCACCCCGTCCCGCCGGGAGCGGGCTGCCCGGGCCGGGCCTCGCCTCCTCACCCGGCGGGGGCCCGTCAGCCCCGCAGCGGTGCCCGCTGCCTGCGCGCTCCCCTCAAGCTCTCCCTCTCTCCCCCAGACCAGAAGGCATAGAGCGGCAGTTCAGGAAGAAGTGTGGCAAGTGGGTGACCGCGGCGGCCCTTCAGCGACTTTTGGAATCGTTTTGTGAGGTAACCGTAGGAATCCAGGCTCCGGGTGTCCTCACAGCTACGTCGTGTTTCCGCTTCCAGGTGCGGACTGCTGCTCTTCTATCAACACCAGCAGAAAAACGCCCCCGTGACGTTCATTGTCGACGGTGCCGTGGTGAAATTTGGCCAGGGTTTTGGGAAAACAAACATCTATACGCAGAAACAAGAACCTCCCAAAAAGGTAATCGGCTTTAGAGAAGTAAAAAGGCTATTTCTGCTTTTCAAAAAGGTATGGTAGTAAAATCACTTCATGATGGGGGCAGAGGGGAGAAAAAAGAAAGAAAAGGATCTCTAAACAGTAACTCAGGTTGGTGTCTTCTCCCTGCCTGCCTTAAGTGTTCCTTTACAGAGGTCACTGCAGCTTGGAGTCCTAGCACTAAAGGAAAGCAAAATAAACTTGGAAGTCTAGACTGTGCCTGATGTTTAGGCTCAGTTATCAGAAAGCTTCCACTTGTAAGTAGGTCAGATTGGTAGTCTGCACAGTGATTCTCAAAAATCTGGCTCACCTATTATGTGTCAGCGAGTTTGCTTCTGGTCATGACAGCTCTAAGCCCAGAAATCACTGGGGATAATTCTCCTTTGCCACCCACAGAGTTCAGGTAATCTTAATGACTTGCATGAAAAGCCTTAAAAGCTTTGGAGGGGGAAGTGATCCCTAGTGGCACAGCTGTTGCCAAGGTTTAACAAAATACTCTGCTTCTCACCCAGGTGATGATGACCAAACGGACCAAAGACATGGGCAAGTTCAGTTCTGTCACCGTCTCCACGATTGATGAAGAGGAGGAGGAGATTGAAGCAGTGAGTTTCGTCTGCCCTTAGTGGCAGTCACATCTGAACTGAGCAGCTGTCTCCGATGCTGATCAGAGCCAGCGATTGTCTCCCCGTTTGGATGAGGTGTTGTTACTTTGGGGGTTGCTGTTGCAAAGTGACGTTCTATGTGTTTCAGAGGGAGATCGCAGACTCCTATGCACAGAATGCAAAAGTGATTGAGAAACAGCTGGAACGCAAAGGCATGAGCAAAAGAAGGCTGCAGGAGTTGGTGAGTGTTTTCTTCGGTGTTGAATGCAAATCCCTGAGATCCGTTGGCTTTGTACACAAAAGCTATCTCGCAGATCAGACTACAAGTATAGAGAGGTCTTGGTACAGTCACAGGTAACTTGTAGCTTTGTGAGGATGACTTTTCCTTTACAGGTTTTGTAGAGATGTTCTTCTAGTCCTCCTGAACTTCAAATCTTATGCAATTACCTATAGAGCTAACTGAAGAGCAGCCAGCAGAGCTTTTGCAGGGAGACTTTCTGTGAGCTGTTGGACAAGGAACAAGGGAAGGGGAAACCGGGCCATGGCTTTGCCAGCCAGAGCATCCCTAATGCTGTGCTCTCAAGCCTGCTTGGCAGAGGACATCTTTGCCATGAGGCATCAGGGCAAGCTAAGGCCCTTGTGGAGGACCTGCCAGCTCAGCTGCTACCACAAGGGTTCACTTGAAGAATTAATGGCCAGAACATCACAGCTGATCTTACCTGCTGTGACAGGAGAGTAGCAGATAGGAGGAGGGGCAATGTGCAGCTTCCACCTGAGGAGAGAAAGTATGAAATTGTCTCCTGTGCAGTTAGTCTTGGGCTTTTTATAATTTTAAAGGCGGTCCTCGTTTTGTACCTCAGGGGAGGAGGGAGTCAGCAAAGAACTTGAGCTACTCTTGCTCCTGGTGTGAAAAGCTCGCAGTGTTCAGACAAGAAGACCAAAACTCACTGGAGCACTGAAGGGAAACGTGTCCAGACATTGTTTCATTCTGTCTTAATTTTCTTAATCAGGCTGAGTTGGAAGCCAAGAAAGCCAAGATGAAGGGAACCCTGATTGATAACCAGTTCAAATGAAATGCTGCACATCTGCTGGGTATTCGGAGACAGGAGAAAGCTACCAGGATCTGTTGCAGATCTGTCAACAAAGCAGAAGTACCAGACAACGTTCAAGGGCAACGTGCTGCACCCATCTTGGAGGACGAGTACGACTCTGTCATAAGTGATACTCTGGTACCAACTTAAAACTCCACCAGCACTGGAGACTTTGCTGAAACTGCAGTTCTCTACAGACCTAGTGTTATAAGCAAGCTGTTCCAGCCAGAATATTTGCTTTTGGGGAAGTCTTCGCCAGGTGCCTTCCTGAGTTCAGTGCACCTTTAGATACCTGTCTTTTTATTTCGGTAGTTTTCAAATGTGTAAGATTTCCATAAATGTATTAGAACAATATAGGTCAACTGTACAACAAAGAAATCATTGCAAAAGTAAGCTCTCTGCCTGTTGTTCATTTTGTTATTTTAAATGTGTCTAAAACGTGCAGCAGCCTGGCAAACGTGCCATTCCGACAGTCTGGAACGACTCGGATGCGAGGCTTGGGGATCGTGCTGCTGCTCACCCTGACCAGCGGGCAGGCTGTCAGCGGCAGCCGGCACAGGCTCGGCTGCAGCGCTGAGTCTCAGCTCCTGTTGAACATCGGAAAGCCACGGTTGTACAGAGTTACACTGTCCCGACAGATACTGCTCCATACGAGAACGTGAAATCCAACCCTGTTTTAAACTACTGAAGACAAAAACTGCTTGCGTATTATACCACCGATGACTACAAATATAGAGTTGGAAGCTACTGATAGGGTTGGTGATCATTTAAAGTAGAATAATTAAATTTAAACTGCGCGTCTGAACTAACCCATTCTGCAAAACAGTATCGGTATTTGGGGTTGTAAAATGTGAAGAAGGAAAAATTGTTTTGAATGCACTGACCACTCAGGACTTGGATAAAGACAACATCAAGAATTGGTGTGTAAAGTACCTTGTCTGGGAAATAACATTTTGTGTCTCTCGCGTGATGTACTAACAGTGCTCTATAGCCCACGTCTTTGTTGCTCTACTTGGGATTAAATACCATGTTACGGAGTTGAACTACGATACTTTTCCCAGCGTGTTCTTACTCTACCACGTATCGTAAAATAATGCGAGCAATGAACAGGGTGCTTCATCTCCCACAATTATTATGGAAAACTTCTTGTAATCAATAAAGATTTTTCCATCTGGCTTTATAACCCTGACTGGGAAAACTCAGGTCTGCTTAGCCTAAGGATGCATCCTTCCTTTCTTTGGGAACATGAGGTGTAAGGGATGGAGCGAACTCTGCTCCAGAGTGGGCAGGCTGGGATGCATCGGTCGCGTGCCAATTTAATGCCAGGCTGGGTGAGCGCGTGTGCGGGTTAACTCGAGCAGCGCTGGTCTTGCTCCTTGCTGATCATCTGCTAAGCCTGTTTCCAGAAGCCTATGTCCAGAGGCTCTTCAGTTAAGGAATTATAAGGTGGTGTGGAACGCTTGGGAAGGGCAGGAGGGATGAGTGGGTACGGCTGTGTTACACCAACCCCTTTTCCAGGTGTGGTAGCACCGTCCAGCCAGGCGAGGGCCTCAGGGTTCCTCTGGGAGCCACCCAAGCCCTGCGTAACCGCCGGCTGGTCTCTACAAAAACTAGGAAATTACTTTGAAATTTGAAAATAGGTTTTGAACCGTGTGAGGTCTGCTGGGATGCAGACTTCTTAGTCCCCAGTTATCATAAAGGATGAAGTACGCTCCTGCTTCAAGTGCCACCCCGAACAAAAGCCAGCTCAGGGATAGCATGATTTACAGTTAGGGTTAAGGGCGGGAGCGACGAAACGCAGGGCTTCAGCTGACGGGGGGCTGTGAAGGGGCTTCCAGGTGGGCCTAGGACCATCTTCGCAGTTTGGTGAGGCACAAAGAAAATTTGGGGAGGGCACAGCTCAGTGCAAGTTGTCCAAAGTAGCAGCTACCCGCTGCCATCAGATTCCTCAGCTGCGTACCTCCAGCCTTGAGGCAGTGTTCACAGTACAAGCACTCCTCCTTTCTGGATTTTAGAAGAGCAGCCCGCGTTCGGTCAGTGGTTTTTATTCTTGCCATCGGAGATCTGCCTAGTTCGGCTCAGGACTTGCTCACGGACCCAGTCAGAAAGAGGAGCATGTAGTTTGTCACGCTAGCAGTCCCTGAGACACTTTTAATAGGCTCTAGTTATGCAGTCAAGGGCTGAAACAACTCCAACACGGAGAATCTGATCCAATACATTATTAAGCGTGTATTTCTTACCCTAACTAGATCTAGTTCACAACAATTTAAATCAAGTTGGGTTTTTAATTTCTAGATCTAAATGAATTAAAAAGATGTTAGCTGACTATAGCAACAGGAAGCAGGGGCACCTAGTTCAAATGCTTGATTAAATGTCCTATTATAATAGATAAAACTAGCCGTTCTGCAGGGTTTCCCACACCACGGTAGCAACTGGGTAATCTACAGCAGTGTTCAGACCAAAGAAAAGTCAGATTTTCTCTTACCGTAAAAGCTAACATCATTAGTTTATATAAATCTAAATATAGGTAGATGATAGATTTGTTTATTTAACTGAGCACTATATTGTACATAAGAACTTGTCCGCGTGCAGAGGTAAGGCAAAGCAAAGCAGCATGTGAAATAAAAGTGGAGGAGGGCATCTATTCCAAAAATAATGCCACACATGGCCAGACTTACCTTAGTGTGTTTCATGGCTTAGTCCAGTCCAGTTTCCAAGCGCCTTCGCAAGAATCTAGTCTGAATTACCATGTTAGAATAGCTCCGCGTGTAGCAATGCTGCCTTGTTCCTCGTAACCTGTAAAAAAAAAAAAACAACACGCAGTTTGTAAACCCTGAAGAGAAGCAGTAACAGTGCATGCAGCCTCGTCGGCATTAATTGCAGCTGTACCTGGGGAGCAATGCGGGGTCCTCCCCGCACACAGCTGGTGCCATCGCAGCGGCGCCGGGGTGCTGGATAACACCAGGGCTTGTTCAGAAGCTGGTATACAGCTTTACTGGCATTTATCTGCCTGGGCTCCAGGCAGGTTAATAGCTCAGAGGGAGCCAGGCCCTGGGAGCCTGGTAAGGGCTGTCTCCCAGGGCAGGGTTGCAGGGTGTTTTGGGGAGCCCTGCGGAGCTGCCCGGCTTCACTGTCCTGGCCCCGTAACCCTGCACATGGCACAAGGAAGATGTTCCCACAGGGCAGAAAGCTGCCTTCAAGGGAGCAAGCGCCGACGGTTCCCTTGCTTTGCGCCCACAGCTGGTGCCTCACGCCCTGGGATGTGCTGCGGGGCACTGCGCCCACCGCCCCACAGCGAGGGTCTGCCTGCGGGACGCGGCGGCGGCAAGCCCCAGCTGGGACGCCCTCAGCTCCCCAGTTCCACACGCATCCCCGCGGGGCGATGGCACCGTGGTGCCCGGCAGTGACCAGGGGGCTGGGCCACGTGCAGAGCTCAGCCTCAAAACCCGAAGGCAAATATTTCTGGTCAGCTATAACAGCTCTCCTTGGGCTGTGCTCTGTGTTTCTGCTATTTCACCCGCTAGACTGGCACACAGATGGCTCGCTCTGACTCCCTAGACGATTGCAATGAATATTAATAAATGCACGCTAGCTTTTTTTTGGTGTATGACAATGCGATCAGCTTGGGAACAGCACGGACTGATCAGCCTAAATCAAACTAGACTCAGCTTTTGCTGGTGTTATCCTCAAGAGCCCCAGAGGTCCACGGGGCACTGCCACATCCAGGCATTTAAAAAGATAAAAATTATGGGCTTGTTTAAAAGGCTGCAAAGCTGGGCTCCGAGGGCTGGGGGAGGAAGCCTTGTAGCTCTCCACTGGGGAGATCTTATGAACCTAGCTGGCCATAGAATGCTGGGGTTTTTTGGGTGGATTTCCAGGCACAAGTGGTCAGAAAAACGCTGCCCCATCCCTGCAGCCGGGGCTGTAACTCCTGTCAACTCCAGGAGGATCAGACAGCAACAACCGGCAAACCCCTGGTGGGACAACGCCCCCCAGAACCTCCCTGATGCTGTGGGTCTTGGTGTGGGTCTTGGCAGCTCCTGAGGGCTCAGAGTGCCCGAAACTGTCCCCCCTCCCCAGCAGCTCAGTACAGTGCCAGGGCGTGCAGAAACGGGGCCGTGTCCCTGCAGGCACGCTGGCTTTAGCTCCTGCCCCGCAGCCCAACCCATGTGCTTTGGGCAGCCGACGGGGACACCTTGCGTGGCTGGGCAGCAGCAGGATCAGTCCCACAGGTGGTTTCAACACACCCACCCCACTGGGAACGTCTGATTTTACCCTGCGCTACCCAAAACATCACATTTTCCCCTGCCCCTCTGTGCCAGCCACTGCCGGAGCAGTGCAGGCAGCACAGGGAGGACACTGGGGCCATGCCTGGCCCATGGTGACAAGGATACGGGAGCAGAGGGACTCCTGGCTCCATCCAGAGCCCAGAGACACAGCCTGGGCGGCCCAGCGACTGCTGAAGGGGATGGCAGGAGGGCAGAGCTGGCGCTGTGCTGGCCTTTTGTGAGTCAGGTCCTTGAGGCGGGACGCTCGCCATTGCAAGGCCTGGCAAGGTAAAGGCACCAGCCCCTGCAGCAAGAGGTGCAGTGTGTGCACTGGAGAGAGCTTTCAGATGAGCCCTTATTTCCTCAGGAACACGTTAACTCCATGCAACATAAACAGTTTCTGCTGCTCCTCCTCCAGCTGAGGTGTCTTGGCCCTGGGGCTTGGCTTTGCCATGCTCAGACCCTACACCGAGCTGCGCCAAGCACTGGGCACGGCTTGGAGGAGGACAGGCTTCAGCGGCACTTTGAAGGCAGAGATGTGAAGGTGGAAACACGAGGTAGGAATGTGGCCTCATGCAGCCAGAGCGAGCCTGGGGCTCTACAGAAGAGCAGCAATTACCTGCACTTATATTCTCTGGCTGGGTTTTAACGTGCCACGATGCTGCCCTGCAGTCTCCACCGCTCAGCCTGGGTGTGGGGTGAGATGGTGGCTGCAGGACACTGCTGTCCTCCCCGCTCACTGCCTGGCCCCGCATCCATCTCCAGCAGAGGAGAGAGCAGGGAAGCTCAGCCATCACACCTCCCTCCTGCCACCCGGAGCGAGCCCCAGAGCCCTGCTCCCATCTCTGCTGCCATTAGCACCTCCCAAATCCCCCTAGAAAGAGGGCAGCTGCCCCTGCCTTGCCTTGCCTGGCACCCAAACCTCCAGCCGAAGGGTGGTCCCTGCAGCCTCCAGCCCAGCTGGCGAGGTCCCAGCCCCACGGAGCCGGCGGGAGGCAAGGGCAGCCCCATCCCGCAGCCCCCCAGCACCACGGCCAGCCCAGCCCGGCGGGGCTGGCACACACCGAGCCATTCCAAACATCCAGCACCACTCGCCACCTGCCCCGGCCGCCGCCAAGTGTTTCATATGATCCCGTGTGCAGCCGTGCTGCGTCAACAGCTCCTAAGCCTGGGATTTACGGCCGCCGGGCAAGAGGCCGAGATGAAAGCAGCGTTACAGGCGCTCGCCCACCCTTCCCCGCCAGCAAAGGGGCCGATACGCCGGGCTGGGCACGGCTCCCGTGGTGGAAATTATGACGTACAAGATGTTCGGTACTCCTCACAAGAGAATCGTGTTTAAAAGGAAAATCCACCCCTGTCCCTGCCGTGCTTGGGGCAGCACAGCCTGGTGGACAAAACACTTGTGTTGGAGGGACTGCACTCAGCTCGCTGCCTTGCCCCAGTCCCTTTCCCGTGCCTCAGTTTCCCCGCAAGAACAAAGCACTCAATCGCTCTGTAACGTGCTCCTGTGGCAGGCAAAACCAGCAGCTGAACCCCCCAACCTGCTTCCCCAGATAAAGCTGCTCCCAGGGGAGCTGCCAGGAGGGAGAGGTTAAATCCCCAGGTGTCCCTGGGTCAGAGGGGGCTGCCGGCCTGTGCTCCTTGGTGGCGGAGCACAGGGAAAATCCATTGTGGGCTCTGCCCTGTGTCTCCCATCCACCAAAGCTAAAAAAAGCTGTGAAACACATGCTTGTTTCCCAAGTTCCAAAGGCAGTAACTAGTGGGGGTAGCTACAACCCATTTCACTCGGCGCCAGACCTGCACCCCAAGCCCAGTGCAAAATGCGGTAGGTCTAAGGACTTACGGGTCCCCAGCTCAGCTCCTTTGCAGCCCGGCACAGCGCCTCGCTCACCCACCACCGTGCAGAAGAAGAAATGATGCACTTACCTCCCTGTGTAAAGGCCCGGCCATGCATCCCCTGCAGGGTAAAGGAGAGGAAAGGATGCCCCACACTCAGCAACCAACAGCATTTCACAACAGCCCTTGAAATCCAGGAGAGCTTAGCAGCAGGAGGCAGTAAGAGCTGAGAGCCCTTAATTAGTTAGCTTGCATTTGTGCAGCAGGACAGGGCTCCCTGGTAAGGCTGCCCCAGGGTACAGCCCCCTGCCAGGCTGCCGTGGGCTGCCCCCAGCATGCTGCCCACCACTTGTGGCATCGCTCTGTGTCTCACAGGGAAACTTTCAGCCCACTTCGTTTCCATGGCAGGCAGTGAGAGATGTCACACCGCAGGAGCCCAGGGGCAGCTGAAAAGCACCAGCAAAGGCTCTTGGCTCAGCAGCATGGCACGAGACCATCTCCCGTCATGAATGCACACACCCATTTGCAGGGACCCAAGCATGCCAACGCTGTCTGCGGCCGGACGGTGCTGCGCTCTCATGCCCAGCTGCCCCACTTAGATTTCAGCAATAAAAACAACTACCACCCTTTGCAACGCAAGGGCTTGCTTATCTGCCTCGGACAGTGGTTGAGATTGGTTTCAGTGATTGAGGTCAACTGCTTTGAGCAGGCCTGGGCAGCCAGAAAGGACCAACGGCGTGGGGGCAGTGAGGGAAGACTCGCTGATCTGAAGGGCAGAGGACCAGGAGAGCATCCACTCACCGCCCCAGCTCCCCAGGCAGAAACCAGGCAGCTTCACTGGGGCGGCTCACAGACCCACGGAGATGTCTGGGTAAAGGCCAAGCCACACACATTGCCCAGTCTTGCAGTGTTTTCCCTAAATTGCCCTGGCAGCATAAAGGAATTTCCCCCTTGCCCCAGAATTTGGGGCTGGGACAAGCTTAATTTCCAGGGGTAAGGGATGAGCCAGGGGATGCAGCTCCCTGACTGGCAAGCACAGCCCCGGCGCAGGAGCTGTCTCTGCTCGGCTACCACATCCCCACAGCACACCCCCTCATGCGAGGGCAAGGCCAGCCAGGGGCTCTACAGAAGAGCAGCAATTACCTGCACTTACATTTTCTGGCTGGGTTTTAACATGCCTGAGTAGGCAGCTCAGTTTCTAAGCCAGAGTACGTGATGCCAGCTCTGCTCCTCCAGACAGCAGCAAATACCCCTTAGACATTTCTCCAGCCTCCCAGGCATTCAGCGCCGTGGGCAGGGCTCTGCTGTGCAGAAGGTTTAGGCACTTGGCACGTTCAAAACCAGATTTCACCAGCTCTGGGAAGCAGACAGGCCAGAGCCAGGAGTCCTTTAGCGCTCCAGTCCCCGTTCCAGCCCACACCACTGGCCTCCACTGGGGAGGAAACGCTGCACAGCTTCCTTGGCTGCCAGCTTCCTCGGCTGTCTGCGCTGTGTTTACCTGCTGGAGGCCCCAGGTAGTTGGCAGGTAGCAAGGCGTGCAGGATAGAGATGGTTCATCTTCCTCCTTCTCTACAATCACTGCAGAGACCCCCACCCCCCTCATGCTCCAGCTGCTGCAAGAACAAACATGAGATGAGGAAAGCTGGTTTCAGATTTTTATTTCTTTGTACTCTTTAAGCAGGAGTGACTGAAATAGAAACCATGGTAAGTCCCATCAGGGGGAATGACTTGATAAAGACAGGGCAGGCAGTCGCCCCTGCCCCATGCCAACCTGTATAAACATCAGCCGTCACTGTGGAGTAACTAGACGGTTTTCAAACAAGTCCATGAGCGGTCATAGACTACATATAACAACATGCCAGTTCACAACAGGAAACAACTTATGTGTACTTCTTGATTTCATCATACAGGACTAAGACAAAAGCACCACCCATTCCTCGGAGTACATTCGACCATGCACCTTTGAAAAACGCCTTGGAGCCCTCATCCCGAGCAATCTTCCGCCAGCAGTCAATAGTGCCGGTGTACATTATGTCAGCTGCGGGAGACAGACAGCGTTAGGAATCAGATGCCTGTGACCCCCAACATCCAGGTCCGAAATGGCCTAACGTATCTCCCAGCTTCATAATCTCAAGCGCATCCCATTTCTTGACTAACTTTCTCCAGTATTAGTGCATCAGAGGACAAGACCGCCCAGGAGATACGCTGCTGCTTCTGCTGCAGCATTACCCCTAGGAGACACTGGAAGGACCGGTTGGAGCAGAAGGCAGCTACTGTTTGCTTTCACACCAACACTTCCCGACCCAAAACCTATTGCACAGTCAGCCAGGCCGTGCCTGCTACCAGGGATATCTCTTCTTGGCCCAGAGACACTAGTTTGCAACATCCTTGGGCAAGTTGTGCTGTTCCTACCTGCTGACAGATACCTGACCCGCGCATACCACCTTACAGGCGTGCTGCGGAGAGTGACCCGTCTGTGCCCCCCGCCTGACATCCACTTCTGCAGCCCTTCTCGCGCCCCGCTGCTTACAAGAGGTGAGGATATCTACAAGGCTTGGTGAAAGCCAAGCCACTCTGCCTTCACCTCAGCTCCACCACCGTTGATTCAGGGATGCCCGACACTTCCCACGCAAGGAGGTAGAAACTTACTTCCTTTACGGCCAGACTGCATCATCATGCGACGACGAACCGTATCAAAAGGGTAGGAGGTCAAACCGGCGACAGCGGTGACGGTCTGAGCGATCATCCAGCTGACAACGATGTGGGTGTTCTTTGGGTCTGGAAGCATGCCTGCGGGAGAGAGGTTTTGATGAGAACGGCCGGTGAGCCACCAGCATCTGCCGAAATGCACTACAGGCCTGCCGCGGCCCAGCATCTCCCTTTGAGTGCTGTTTTGGTCAACCTACCCTTCGCGGTGTCGTAGATGCCAAAGTAGGCGGCTCTGTAGATGATGATGCCCTGGACAGAGACATTGAAGCCCTGGTACAGGCCCCTGAGGCCATCCGACCGGAAGATTTTGACCAGGCAGTCACCGAGCCCGCTGAACTCCCGGTCAGCCCCGGCTTTACCCACGTCCGCTGCCAGGCGGGTTCGGGCAAAGTCAAGGGGGTAGACGAAGCAGAGGGAGGTAGCGCCGGCGGCACCCCCAGACGCCAGGTTACCGGCGAAGTACCGCCAGAACTGGGTTCGCTTGTCCACGCCGCCCAGGAAGATCTGCTTGTACTTATCCTTGAAGGCGAAGTTGAGGGCCTGGGTGGGGAAGTAGCGGATCACATTGGCCAGGTTGCCGCGCCAGAAGGAGAGGACGCCCTGCTCGCGGGGGATGCGCACCACGCAGTCGATGATGCCCTTGTACTGCTTGTCGGCGGCGATCTGCTTGCTGGCGTGCTGCACCTGCGGGGGCCGAGACGCCGCCGTCAGCGCCGCGACCCCCCGGGGCCGCCGCTCCCCCCCCCCCCCCCATCTCCTTGCGGCGACCTTGGGGCGGCCCCGGCCCCCGGCGCTCACCTGCAGCAGCAGCTTGACCCTCTCGATGGGGGCGACGGCCGTCTTGGAGATGGCGGCCGCCACCCCGCCGGCGAGGAAATCCTTGAGGAAGGACACGGCCGCATCGGTCATGGCGGGAGGCGGCGGCGGGCGAGGCGAGGGAAGGCGAGAGGAGGCGAGGCGCGGCCGGGCGAGGCGCGGCGGGAGGCGGCGCTGCGGGCGGCGGGGCGGGCGCCTGAAATGGCCGCCTTATATAGGGGCGGGGCGGGCACGCGGGCGGGGGCGCGCCGCGCCGCCGCGTCCCGCTCGCCCATTGGCTGCGGGGGGAGGGGGCGTGGCCGCCGCAGGGGGACGGGGCCGCCGCGGCGGCCGGCGGGGGGCACACGGCCGGCGGCCCCGGGGGGCAGACGCAGCCCGGCATCCCCCGGGGGGCACACACCGCCGCATCCCCGGCCTCCGGCCAGCATCCCCGGGATGGGGGGCACCCCGCCAGCATCCCGCCGCGCCGGCGGGAACGGGGTCGGGGCTGCCCCCTGCCCCGTCCGGGTGCCATCATGACGGCAATACGGACGGCAGCAGGGCAGAGCACGGCTGGGGTTTAGGCAGGAATGGGGGTGTGGGGGGGCTCAGAGCCTGTTTAGGATCCAGCCTGACCGCCCCATCTCACCGAACCCCAGCTGGGACCCCCGCTCAGAGACATTACTACCCCCCTACGTGATGCCCCGGGAGTCACGGAGCCCCAGGTACCCTACAGATTCCCTACACCAGTCACACTGCTGGGCCCAGCTGCGACGAGATGCTCGGACAGACCTACGCCCTGCCACGTACCACCCACCACCTCCACTGCACGGCCCCATCCAACGTCACCTGAGTTACAGCTCACCTACCTAAGCTGTCTCTGCGATTTAGCCTTGCTATTAACTGGTTCTTCATGACCATGCACCATTTTACACGTTAGTGATCCACCGCTGAAGCACTTTGCTTCTTCAATATTTTGTTCAAATACTGAATATTTCAGTATTTTGTTGAAACCACGGTGCTGTCTTCAATATTTTAGTGTTAACCTTTTAGGGGATTTCTCATGCATAGATGTGATTACGCAAAGTAGAGGCTCGGTTGATAAAAGGTTAGTAAGTGATTTATAGGTCGTAGGAGTACATTACAATACAAAACTGTTATTAGCATATCACAAACAAGTTAGAAGTAACTTTTTGTCTCACTTGACTCTTACCAGGTTTGAAGAGCTGATCACACATTCATATGCATCCACCACTTAATCTTTAAAATCTATTTAGAAATTCAACATTAGTAAAAAACATACAGGTATGCTGAACAAGGTAAGGGCACTCGTTAGAAATCTGTTCCTCCCCAACGCGCTCACAAGTCACAGCTCCTTATTCATACATCTCAAATAAGTCTCAGTATTATTACCTGCACTGTGCAGATAGGGAAACTGAGGCACGGAGAAACATGTTCACTAGGGAGGTTGATTAGAGAGCCAAAAGCACTTACAGCATCAGTGTGATGCACGAGCCACCGGATCTGCTCTCTACCATCTTAATTTTGGCTGTCAATGCTTGCATTTCTTCTTTGAGAAGAAAACCAGTATGAAGCACCACTGCGGCAAAACTGAACCAGCCCATTAAGAGAGATACTGCAAGACCTCAGCTGTAGGACATGCCAATGTCGAGTTCTAGGTGCAAGGCAGGCCTTACATTATCCCAAATCTTTCTGCAAATCTCTCTCCACAGTCAAAAACTGTTCCTCCATCGATCTGCCATTGCCTCATCCCGCTGTGACCTGGCCTAACCAAGCAGTTTCTGAGATTTACTTATTTCTACCCAGCAGGGACATAAACGGTACAAAAACCACACACAAAATGCTGTGTAAACCAGCAGGCAAATCCTGCGCTGAGCCCAGGCTGCTGCGGCGAGGGCAGGAGCGTAGCTGGTGCGCACACGCCTCGCCGAGCTGCTGTGATTCACGCATTGCCCCAGCCCGAGGCCGGTGGGACAAGCTGCAGCGGGCAGAGCCGCCTTCCCACGCGGACACGGGGTTTGAGGTTTTCTATCAGAAGGCACTAGGATGGGGCTGTTCCATAGCTGTTCTTCTACAAAGGAACCAGAGCAATACCGCAGGTCCTCAGGTATAATACCAAGATGATCTTTTATTGTCCAAAAGCTCCCTAGACTGGTCAGAGGCCTATCAATTGCACTGGCAATAACCTAGTGGTCTCGCAGAGAGGTTCCTATCTACAGAAACTATCTGTGGCTCCTGGATCACAGCAGTTAAAGTGGAAAAATCACAGGTTGTGTGCACAGTGCTGTTCTGCTGGCAAGTTCTGAGCAGCACAGTAGGCCTGGGTCTGTGCACAGGAACTAAAAAGTAGTTTAATAGAAAAATAGAGCTTTAAGAATACCAAAACAACATGACAAGGCTAGTGGCTCTGAAATATCTAACACATTTAAGAACTGCATTTTACAGGAAGTATTTTAGTTAGAGAACTTCAGGAAAACTATTTTTCAAAGCCTGAAATAATTCACGTACATGCAGTAACAACACAGGAGAAAGGGGGGAAGATTTTCTAGTATGCACTTAAGTTGGCAAGATTGTCATTCCAGTGTATTACAGTTCATTTTGCACATTACAATGCTCTCTTAGCAAAAGCACAGTTGCAGCAGCATATTTTCATCTTTACGCCAAAGATTCATACAAAATTATTATTCTCAAGTAAGTCTCAAAAACTGAAGAGTGGATTTTGGAGTGTGACTGAACTGAGACTAATTCTGCATCCGCAGAATGTCACGTCCACACAGTATCACTGAAAAAAAAAAAAGATTTCAGTAGAAATTCTTGCATGTTGTATGTATTCTAGTCTGTTTATAATTTTTGGCTGACTCAGTATCTCAGATTACTTTAAACATATCCATTTGAATTTTCTTAATATTTTTCAAGATACAATTTATATGCTTATCTCAGTTCTCTTGCCTTTCTGCAAGTGGTTTTATCTCAAAATGGCTATTCAGTATTGAAAAGCACCTAGGATAATGTAATTTCAAGTTGCAATAGTTGCATCTCTCCTCTTCAGTATATGCTTGCTATTCATATTGTTTATATCCATTCAGCAAATGAGATACAAGATTCATTCATTCCTGGCACTGGTGTCTCAGTACTAAAACCATGCAATCCGCTGAGATGCTGGTACCTGTAGTTCAGCATGCCTTTCCTGCAAAGTTCCTCAAGAAATGTAGTGTGTATATCTGCAATGGACACTCTGATGTCAGTTTTCAAGAGCTGATTTCCTCGATTCAAAATTTTCCCTTCGGAGGAGCTTTAATTCTCTCAGTTCTTGTGGCTGTAAACTCTGGTCCACGCCAGGAGTTAGCTTGTAATTTAAAGGAGATTCAATATAACCATTTCTGTACAGACAGACCCGCTTGCAGAATTCAAAGGTGCAAAACATAACACCGAAATATGGGACAATCTGATAAAATAAAATAAAAAAAGCAACATAAAATAAAAAAGCAGTATTAAATTCACTATCAGCATTCTTAGCTTACATGTTTTAAAAAAGGAAACTTCTAGGACTTCAAATCTGATCTGATCTGCTAATAGAGCTGTGCTCATTTATATAAAATCAGAGTCTCACCTCAAACTAGGCTGGCACCTGCAGCATGCTAAAAGTAGGAGTTTATTATTGGTACATAACTAATTGTAACAATATTGTGAGGAACAAGGTCTGTGCTAGCCTATAGATTATCACAACTCGTCAAATACCTAAGCAAATCCTCAGCAACTGCAGCAAATCCCGGTAGGAAATGTAGGTTTTATTCTACATACAGCAGAGAAACTGAACAATTTTCTTCTTTTGCCCCATGCAGAATCAGCGGCGCTGGTGCCATGTGGCTTTATGCCAGCCAAGGTAGGGCCAGGCACAGGCAGGCCATCGCAATTAATCACGTTGTCACTCAATTACTACTCATTAGCTGACCTGTAGTACTCCATGTAGGTAATCCTCACTGCAGCACTATAAAATGTATTTATGTAAACTAAATTACCTTCTATTTAAGCTACTGTGTTTTATTTCATGCTTTCAGCTCAGCCAGGGCTGTAGTAACTGATATGCATGCATTAAATAGCTGGTCGAAAGTACTGCTTTTGACTTCTGGGGAAGTGGCTTACAAAAGTGCAGTTTTCTTTACAGCTTGGTACAACATGTCAAATTACTGGAGCTCAGCTGAGAAGTAGAACTTGTTTAGCTGGCATAAGCGGATCACTTGCACTCCTCCATCCGTACCCTGGCTTGTGTGTTAGCAGCACTCCCTTCTCTAAGGACATTCAAACGAACTTGAAAGTAGTGACATCTAGAAGCCGAGCTTACATTTGGGGAAATATGACCAAACCAAGTTCCAAAGCTGGTTTATAACCTGCCTGAGGCGATACCTCTTCTGTCGTGGACTCTGTCAACAATCTATAAGCTGCTAATAAGTACGGAGGCATGTCATAAGCTTTGTAATGCCAGATGTCCAAAAGCGTGTCTTGATTACTTCAGGATAGTCTTTGATTGGGATAAAAGCAAAACCTCACCTTGAGCAGACTGGGTGTGAGTCCACTCCAAAGACCGAGCACACCTTTGCTCTTCACAGTTTGCCGGAAACAGTCAGCCATGCCAGTAAAATGGACATCCACTGCTCCATAGTGGGGAAGCCAAGGGCTCTGTGCCTGTTCAAGAGACACCCAGGGGGATTTAGAACAAGCAAAGGAAAGCCAAAGTAATTAAAGATAATTATTTTCTTCATTCTAGTATATAAGGAACACTTAACGCCAGGTTTCAACAGACTGATCTGGATCCTTCCGTCAACCCAAAAGAATCAGCTATTTTGCCTTGAAATACAAACTAAAAAGGGGGGCAATTCACCCTCTGACAGGTACGAAAGAGAAAGAGCAGTAATTTCACACAGCACTTCCTTTTGTGCCTTGTCACTACTAGAAATAAATCCCACCCTTGGGAAAAAAAAACCATCCGAACCAGAGCCGCATAACGCATCAGCCCTATGTCTGCCAGCTGCTCGGGGCTGGGGAGAGGTATTTCACGTCACCAGCAGCGGAGCACCTATGAGCGGGAGGCTTGGGGCTGGCCCCAGACGCCACACTGCCTTCCTGTAATTCCAATCAAAAAGAAGAGCGCGCCGACTTCGCTCTGGCTGCTGAGGCTGTGTCGGCACTGCAATGAGAAGGGCGAACTGTACTGCAGGTTGAGCAGCAACGGAAGAACGGAGATTTCAGCCCAGGCTGTACAAGCTCACCAAGGGCTGTAGGTGAGCAGTTGGCGCTCCCCTATCTCTGCTATACGGTCAGTTGATCCAGCCTGGTGAAAGTTGCTCGGGAGCATCCTGCTGGACTGCAGCTACATTTCCAACTGCAGTACAGACAGTGTCTGTTCACATGGAGGAAGCGTAGTGGGTCATTTTTAACAGCAAAATCCTTCCTTCATTAATCTCCTACTGCGTTAGCACAGACAGGATAACCTGACCTTGAATAATCCCATCCTCATCCATCTGTGCACATGCAGCCATGGGTTTATTGTGCATCGGCAAATCAGGGGTTCACTCAAACACAGGGCAAGCGACGCTTCTCAGTCAGGAGCGTGGGGGGACGCCAGGACACAGGTTGATGACTTGCGTGTGCAAGCTGATGACCACAGGGCAGAAGTTTGATAAAAATGCGACTTGTACAGTGAATTGATGGGTGAATATGGATAGCATTACCCCCTCATTGATCTGAAACACCACGTGGTGTAGCATTTTTTCCCTCCTTGGCCAGACTAACCTACAGCTTCTCAGAGCTGCTAAGCCTATGACAAGCCTCTCATAAACCGACAAGTGGTGATGACATTTTCTAGATGCCTCAGCTATAGCATTTCAAATACTTGGCAGCTTAGATGCTGGAAATGGAAACAGATCAAAACTCATGCTCCAGGTATTATAAGAGAAGTTGCTAATAAAATAGTTTTAATGCTGTTGCATCCCTTTGCATTACTGGCAAGTCTACTGCTAAAATTTAGAAGCTAACAAAAAAACCCTAATCACTCCACACACTAACTGCATAGTCTTCTTTATCTACAAAAAAAATCACATAGCATGATTTTATTCTCACTTTTTTGTGCATGTTCAAAATGCATGTGAAATACTTCTGATGGCAGGTAACAGGTAAAACCATAGATTTTCCTTTGGACAGGGCTTGGGGAGGTGATTTTGGGAAAGCAGCTGTCTGCACTGAGAAAGAAGGCAACAGGCTTCCACCACATCCTGATTTGTTATCTTCTGGATCCCCTTTATCATGTCCTGGTTCTTTTACCCCAGACGAGAGTAGGGCTGAGGATTTAATCCACCATCTTTTACACTTTAAGGAGGAGAGAACAGAAGCATTTGCTTCTCTCGAAACCTTCCAACAGTGTACCTGATTTGTAAGAGAGGGATCACATTTGTGCAAGAGAAAGTATTTCAGCAGTTCTAATTGCTCGTCCCCTTTGTGTCTACTTTGGCCTTGCTAACTCCACAGGGCTACAGCTGTTTCCACAATTCCTAACTGTGGTGCAAGCTCCCACAGCCTCCTGGCTTAGGGCTCAGAGAGAGAGCAGACTGCTGTGATTTTACCGTATTTCCAGCCCTGCCTTTGCAGGTAGTTCAAGGTAACAGAGCCAGTCTGGTAGCCCAGCGTCATCCACATGTTCACTAATGTTCATGTGCTACAAGGAAGTTCAGCTGCCTGCTTGGCTCTGTTACTTAAGGGGTGCGAGGGTTTAAAAAACAATAGCTAAATCCACAAATAAGGAAAAGGGAAATAACTTTTCAAGCCTTAATCCACAGTACTTGAGAAACTCCTGCACAAAGACTGTCCTGACTGTACTGTAGAAGATGCTGAGTGCTGCAACTGAGACTTTAGGGACCAGTTCCACTAAGAATGGTGATATTAGCACCAGGGATACTTAGAAGAGCACCCAAATGATGTAAATATCCTTAAAAACACAACAGCAGTCGTAGGAGAGCTGGACTTAAAACGCTGTTCTGCCTTCTGGACTGTCAGCCAGTTTCCACGAGCTTTTTTGGTAAAGGCAGTTATAGGCAGCCAAGCAGTGAAGCGGGACAGCTTTCTAAAACACTTCAAGAAAGCAGGAATGCTGTTAACATGCGATTCCCTTCCTTTTTAAGTCCCTTTGCGGTAGGCAGGGCGTGACCTGCCAGAATTAACTGCATGAGTTTAATCCCCTTTGTTACTGTATACATTGCAAGGGCACATATCAACAGGTTTTGATTACAGTACTCCTGCCTACAACACCAGGACAGGCGACAAGCACACTGCAGGTTTCGATAAGATTCTGCACACAGTACACACACCCAGAACACAGTTAAAAAGGAACAGGTAAGTCAAACCCCCAGACTTCTAATTTGCCCCCAGACATTGACCTCCTAAGAGATTTACTGAAAGATTATTTATAGTAACATTCACCCCGGTTACAGCCATTTTCAAGATTTCAGTCTGTGGGGTGAAGTATGCTTTGCCAGTCCTTCTGCTTTACAGGAGCAGTATGTTTCTAGGACCCTAGACGCAGTATTTAAATAAGAATTGTCCACAGAATCTCAGAATCACCTACTGCAAAAGGAAAACTAAAAACTATATCAATGTGCAGTTAAAACTTCAGTGTCTTTGACACAGCTAAACAAAGTTAAAATGCATTAATAAAAGAAAAAAATCAGGAAAGTGTTTCATTTGGCACTGTTCTTGATGAAAAAAATAGCTGTGGGTTTTGGGTGATTCTGGGTCATCTACGCACATCTACAACACCGCAACTGCCCTACGGCACCAGAGCCAGAAAATGGAAGCAACCAAACAGATCAAACTAGTTTCTCTACCTTTTTTTGCAGAAACCTACTATGACATACAAATCAAACAGCTAATCTCATACCAAAAAGATCAGGTTTATGACAGAGACGTTTCACGCCATGCACCTCAAAGCAGCTCGAATTCCTTTCGTTTGACACCCCTTGACACGACGGGCTGCTGCATGGAAACCTGTTTGCTATGAACATTTCCAAAGACTTCCTTCCCCCCGTTACGGCTGCCTCATACCGCAGAAGGCTGGAGATACAGTACAGCTCACTGCGCTGACAACAGCGTGCCAAGCTGTTAGTCATAGTAGCAGCGGAGCTAAGTTGCTGATCTTTTTACCTCTGATGGGTGATGGGTTCTCTAAATGATGAAAGCACATCAAATGCAGAATTGGCTCCATCTGCTCTCTCACAAACACAGTCTTTTAGTAGCCAGAGGCCACCAAGCCTACCAAGTCACTGTGATACATCCCCAAAGTTAGCACTCTGTTGTATTTCGACAATCTAAACCTGAGAGAGAGACGTATAAAAAAAACCCAAAACCCAAACTACCTGCACTCACGTTTTTTTATATAAACAAAATATTGAAATAAGGTTGAAGTGTCATGACAAAACTCAAGTTAATTGTTAAAGTTAATTGTTACCTGAAGACTCTTCAGCTACCATCTCTCCCATTGCCTGCATCACGAGGTGACTGCCAGAACAACACAGTCCCATTTCGGGAACCAATTTCACAGACCCTTATAAAGGCTTCCCCTTCAACGACCTCCCCCATCCCCAGTGTGATGTTCACCGCAGTGGCGGTGGGAACCGTGCCCATCAAAAGATCGATCACTTGAATCTTTCCAAGGCTCGCAGCAGCCACACAGGGACCACGCAGAGGCCACCGGGTCAGGACATGGCAGGCGCGGTGGTTAGGCCGCTTGAGCCTGTGCCCAGAACTGCGCAGATACAAAATTCCCGCTTGCACTTTAGGACATTTTGGGTTGCACCTATCTGAATTTACACGTATCGGAGACATTTGGAAATACTTCCCTCTCAATTCATGTACTTTTTTTCTCCCCCTTCCCTGTTCATAAAGTTTGTCAGTACAAAGATTTGCTATTTATTTGAGTACGCAGTACTGTTGGCACAGAGTATGAAAGATCAACTAACAGTGAATAGCTGCCATAGGTGGTATGCTATCCTGATAGTAGATACAGTAAAATTGCTTGTTATTTATATATTTTCAACAGATTCAGGTGTCCTACACTTCTGATCAATTAAAAAAAAAAAAAGCACAGGAAGGCACTTTACGACACAGCTCAAGAGTTCACGCTCTTAATCTGGAAGCTAAAATAAGAAGTCTTTGCAGTCTGGGTTAATAAGGACACATGCAACGGGCAAGTGTAACTGTATTTCAAAGGAAACTGAAGGACAAAGATTGCAGTTTTCATTCAAGCTAATGCCACTACAGTCAACAGAAATTTCACTCAAGGCAAGGCTGAATGCTTGAAAGAGTATTTCACTCCACTCAAATAAGAAAGATTTAAAATGTAAATAAGTATTAATACTGGGGAAAAAAGCATGCATTCTCTTGGGCTAATCAAACCTTTCTCCTGGAGGACAGCCTTACTCGGCAGTCATTGCCTTTTCTGTGTCAGTGGTTTGGTAATGCTGACCTACCCCTGGCTAACGTCCACCAAAGGTATTCAGGCACGTAGGAAGGTAAACGATGACAAGCTATCAGGAGGCAATGGGTTCCAGAGCAGCTCAGCAGAGCAGCTGACCTCCAGCTCCCTGCACTCTAGGAACACGTTGTCCTTTCCTCTGTGACCTGAACTGGGGCCAAATCATCTCGCCTTTCTGAGATCAATGGCACCAAATGAGCAAAACAGTTTACTGCTTGCTCAAAAGTTTGACTCCTAGCTTTAAATACATTATCGCCAGGGCTGTGTTGTACCCTGAGGTGTCACAGTTTGTTGCAGAATCCCTCCTTTGCTATGGAACCTAAGCTTTCCCTGCTTTTAACACCTGCGGGATGAAGAAATCTTTGATATGGAATATAGAGGTCTTTTGTTCTCAAGGCAATGCAAACCCCTTGCATGGACACCTCTGGGTGGTTTCCGCATACCTCATGATGGTTCAGCTCCATCCTTACAAATGGGTGCACCATTTTCATGCACATTAGCACTAGTTTATTTCATGGTGCAAACCCTTAGGCAGACTAGCTTGGTCCCACGCTTCACACAGTGAACAGCAACACGAGTTCCCGCATCTCCTGCTGTGTAGGAACTGAGGAGAAAATTAACGTTTTACAGGATTGGGGCTTTACAGAGGACATATTTCCATTGGCCTTATGTGGATGAGGTAAGCAATTATACCAAATCAAAATCAATCAGATATAAAAGAAGAAAGTGTCCATAAAGTTTTAGCTCCTGTTTACAGAGTATTTTGCATAATTGATCACCTTACATGTCACAGGCACGTCATTCTAAGCACAGACAAATGGATACAAGGCTCTCCTGTGTAACTGATGCAAAAGTACTCATGTTAGGGGTAACAGTGACAGCTGTCACTCTGGAGACATGACTGTCTCCCCGCTGAAAAGTATGGCTATAATAGTTGTGTGCGCACAGCAGCGTACCCTAACCCGTGTCAGGCCCCGTCAGCTGGGTGAGCTTACAAAGGTGGGCTGAGTTAACCCACCTGGTTTGCCCCAAAGCAGATTAGAGAGCTCTCGCTCATACCACACTGATCACAGAGCTGGAAGAGGCCGGCGGCCATGCTCAGCTGGCACTACCAAATCTAGGATGGGGAGCGTGGCGGCCACTCCAGCGTCTGGGAAAATCAGTCAGAGAGAATTGCATTCTGCTCTCCCTCAGGCCTCCTGCATTTCAAATGCGTACTGTGCGTTTTCCTGCTTTTCTTCGGCAGACCACTGTGATGCAGTGCTAAGCTACTGCTGTAATCCACCTCAGAGCAAGTATTACATACTTACCACACCACAGCTCCTTGGATGAACAGGGTTAAAGACCACTAGACATAGCACGAGCTGTCACAAGGCAGACCTGACTCTTAGATCAGCCCAGTCCTGCTTCTGATTCCTGATTCATGACTTTTCCCTCTTATCTACTTTTTCCACTGGCACTGTTCAGTGTTTCAACTTCACAGGCAGTCAGTCTTCATGATTCTCTCCTGTGGAAGTCTGGGGATCTAAGAGAAATGCTTCTGAGGTTTGTTCAGATGCATGAAATCTAGGCTGTTACAAAAGGCAAAGCCCATGCTATGCTCGGTAGCTTTTTTCAGGCATTGTCTCAACCATTTACTGGACCAAGTACTTCCCAAAGCAGTATGGCGCTATTACTGCAACAGCCTCAGAGAAAGCGGTATAAAATATCTTTATAGCAACATCAACGAAACAATAAAAAAAATGCTGGTAGCTCAAAGCATTTAGACATAGGGAAAAAGAGAAGGAAGGAAGGGATTTTACCAAAACCAGAATCTGAAGCCTATTACCTATTTGCTAATAACCAGAGGAGCCAGGCTGGTCCCAAGTTCAAGTACCACCCAGGGCATGGGGTCCTGGCTGATGCCTGAACCCCAGCAGCAAGGAGAAGAGGAGCGTGAGATCATGGAGAGAAAAAAAGCAAGAACTCACACTGCAGCCTCCCCCTCAGGTGAAATATTTTTGGAGTTTTGTCTCTATCTGTGCACTTGTTTTCACAAAACTTGAAGGAAGTTAATACCTCTGAAACCTCCGCTCCTCTGTCAAGTTTAGTTGAAGTTGGACCGCAGGATCAAAAGTTATTGGGAGCAAGGACAGACAGCTAGCAAACATACAAACCTTACTTCCACAGGAAATCAGACTAAAAGTAGTAATGCTGCTCCTTATTTGCTTCCACACTATGGAATTTGCCACTCTGTGTGATCAAATGGCTCCATCTCTGAAAACTTTCAAGGCTCAGGCTCCCATGCCATTCACTATTAAAGAGTCTCCCTGCACGAAGTCTCAGAGCACGTATGCTTTTGAGATGTCGTGTGAACCACATAACCCAAAAAGGATTTCTTATTTTTAAACCAGGTCATGACTCCAATAGCTTTCATATTCCCAGCTGACAAGAAAACAGATCTCACAAACAGCAGGGAGACCACAGCTTGAGAGCTTTCAGAGGCTGCCACACCAGCATCAGCGACCATCTCCAGCGACAGAGCGCTCTTTGCGAGTTGCTCACGTTTAAGCAAGGCAGGAGCACCGTTTCCTCATTTCAGCAAGGAGAAGGTGCTTTTCTAATGAGCATGTACCATTTTCTTTTCCAAAGCTTTGTTTATAACCCAGCCACTGGGTTCTTGCTAGACTGACTTTTACCATGCAAGGAACATAGCTAGGGGACTATTTTTAAATAAATACTTAAATAACAGTACTACTTTTTTTAAAGAGAGACTTCAGTATCTCCTTTAGCTGACTTCAGACTAGAAATGTGCCAACAGGGCACAAGATAGCATTTACTTTAAACAGGCTGCCTCACAAAGGGAATGACTGCTTAGTTTTCTCCAGGTTACATTTACATAATTTACAACAGATTTCACACCTGCAGAGCATCTTGTGTTCCAAAGAACCAAACATCCCCCCACCCCGGGGAAAAAAATAAAAATAAAAATCACACTGCAGATTTATAGGCAGCCAAGGCCTAACTGATTCACTTTTGTCACTGAAAAGAGGCCACTTCTTGGGTGATGCATGGCAACAGTCTACGCTAACGAAGAACAGTGAGCCCGTTTGTTTATGGCAGTGGAGGGAATTCAAAGCCTGGATTTTAAAACAGAAAGATCACTGCTGAACAATGCTTTCCCTGGAGAGACGTCCTCACAACTTGAGGATGCTGTGCAGTCAACACCAAAAATATGCCAAATCCTGCAGTATACTAAAAGCAGGCTTATTCTATATTACAAAGTTTTGACGGTAAAACTACACCTGCGTAGCATTTACTGGCAAAGTTTCAGACAAGTTTTAGTCACAGAAATTAAAACAAATTATACCACCAAAATATGGGGACAGGACTGAGCTTCTGCAAACCATGCGAAGTTTGTTCATGTAAGCAGGTGAGGAGTAACTGTACAGTCGATGGAGTATCTGTGAAGCTTTAGGGCCATCTTTGTGCATTTTGCCCAACAAAACTAGCAAAGTCAAGGTCAATTTGGAATGAAGGCTGAGCAATGCCAGCCAGGGGTATCTGAGCCTACCTCTGAGGGTCATGTGCACAGAGCGAAGTGCCAAACTTAGGTATTAGGTTTGCACTGACCGTTTGCGTGTTTGTAGATATGTGTTCTACATATAGCCTGGGATCGGTGTCATTCTAATAATAATCTTCTGTATGGCATATAACAGCTCTAAATTCATCTTCTCTTACTGAAATGCCAGACCTCAGTCCAATATGCGCTTATGAAGGTCATCGCAGGCAAAAAGATGATGTGGGGAAGTGGAAACATACTACCAGTGCTTCCCTTAGACCCAGACTCATTCATAGGCAGGTATTTCCCTGCTTAAGGTAAGAAAAAAAATTAGAAAGAGAAAAAAAGTCTTCTTGTATGCAAGTCTGCAAGGTAAAAGTCAGTACTTGAGTATTGCTTAGATACTGGATTTAACAAAGAACATGGTATTGTGAGGTAAGGAAGGAAAGCCAAGAATAACAGTCAGAAGGATATAAAGATCCGTAAGTTTTTGTTCAGCAACTGACATAGTGTGAGTCAGGAAAGCATTTGATATAGAACATCCCTTTGAATAACCCTCTCTTTCACTAATCCCCTTCTACAGATGCACAACAAAAGCCATATTTCCATGCCAAAACATGCATACAGTACCTCTTAATTCTCTAACATGCCAATCAGGAGCAAAGTGAAAAAAGGAAGACAAAGGAATAAAATTAGGATAAACACAACATAGAGGACTCATATTCAGTAAGACTCACTCATGTTAATTAACATTTCTTTTAAGAAAAACATTCAAGTACTTTTAGCAAAAACAGCATCTTTGTTAAAAAAAAGTAAACGCGATAATTCTAATAGCGGAGGGGGGAGAAGCCATGGTTACAGAGCAAATCTGACATCATAAATCATCACCAAAACACAGAGGAGTAATTGTTCGCTGACAGCCAGCTCCTACTCCCACACACATCAGTGACGGAAACTGCCAACGTCAGAAGTGTAGGATTCAGTTATGTAAAATGAGACAGGATGAAAGAAAATTATTACAACCAAGATTAAAAATAACACCTTATCCTTCCACCCATACCAGAATTCATTTTCTGGTCTGTGCAAATAATACAAGCATTGTCTAGATGAGGAGATGGATGGAGCTAACTCTTCCAAGACGGCCTAGCATGCCAGGTAAAGATCTGAACTGGATGTTCTGGTCTCAGGCTGGTATTCCATCCCAGAATCAGAGAAGGCAGCCTTGTGTCCTAGTTTCCCAGTTTTTGAAGCTCCTGAGACTGCCTTACAACTCCCTGGTTCCCCATCACCAACAGGTTCACCAGAAAAGTTTTCTCTGGCAATATACTACCTTCATCTGTCAGATCAGTGGGACAGAAGAGAAGGAAGAGTAATCTGATACTGACCTCCACAACGTGCTGGGTTCCTCTTGGTACACAAAACCAGTGTTCATTGCTTCAAAACAAAGCCAGCATTCCCCTACATGCACTGCAGAGCACTCACACCAGGCTCCGGGGTAGCTGAAGGCTTTGGTCCACCCCTCTTTCTGTCAGCTAGAAAGGTGAATCACTGCCTGGAGGCTGATCAGAATATGATGTCTGAGAAAAACTGGGATCAGGAGTATCTGCTCCCCTGTTTTCTACAGAACACTGAAATGTCTTGAAGCTCTTTTTTTGCCCTATCTTTATTCTCCCCCTTTCTAGCTCCCTTTGCATCATACCTTTTCTGGTGCTGTCCTAGACATTTCTCTCTTCTGACCACCACCCGGCAAACTGAACAGGCCAGCAAGTATGCACAAAGCAGAGTTGATACCTGCAAAGCTGGGCCATACCCTGGTGCTAACTGTGAAAAACAAACTTCTTGGATGGCCTTACATGAGTTCCAGTGAGCTCTTAGCATCAGCTTGGATGTAATTTTCAACAGGTCTCTTTTCTGGACAAGTCTCTGTGACTTATGCCATTTCCAGTACCAAACAAATTACAGGCTTTCACATCTAGGCAGCTACTTCTTCTGAAACACCTTTGCCTTCTCCCTGAACAGGAGGTGTTTCTCGAAGGTTGGAAAATCACTATTCAGTTGTTGCGATGCATCTATAAGGAAAAAAAAACACCTCTCTGTTGTTGACCCTTTTTTCCGTCCAAAGTATTTTTAGCATATCCACTTCCTACATATCTAGGCAATAAATCCAGTTCCCTTCTTATTTCTAGAAGAGCCAATCAGATGTTTTAAGCATTCCTTTGGTGAAAGAGTACAGCCTAGTGGCAGGAAAATGAAAGGTGAGCCTGTTCCACTTCTCTACTTGCCTGTCAAGACAAAGCTTGACACAGAACTTAACACCACACCAGTTACCACTAAAAGTTACTTTTGAACCGATTACGAAAACTGAATGTTCAAGTAACTGACGTATCGACAGAAATATTAAAAGGGAAACAGCACAGTAAATGCCTTTCTTTTCTTTTTTCTTTAGGGCAACAGTATTGCTGTGAGCCTAAGGATATAAAGAAAAAGAGGACTTGTAAGGAGTAATTGCTTTTCTTAGACCCACTGATACAGCTGGAAAAAGTGATCAAGTTTTCATGCTCAGAATCTCCTTCTCACCTGAGACGTTTTGAGATACCTGATGAAAGGGCTCAGCTTAAAGCTTGACTTCTGGACACATCAGCTATGTGAGCTGGTCCAATAAAAGACATTACTTCTGCTGAGGTCCTCTGTTATGAGATGGAGCGAGGGCAACAAAGGCTTCTGTGCCACTGGATCTCAGCCCTGTCTGAAAAAGGGAACCTGGGGAGCAGGAGAGGGGAATTCACAGTTTCACTGACCTTTTGCTAGCTTGTGACTTACCAATCAGGCTACCACTTGATGAGGGGGACTGGGACCTATATAATGCTGCCACACCAAATGACTGCTTTTTTCATAAGATCACAAAAGCTTGCCATAAATCTGCAGTCCCATGAACTAGGCTGAAAGAACAAAATCATATGCCCCAGCCAGAGAGCCACCAGATGATGACAGCTATTCATTGTCACTCTACTGATGAAGTTCTAATGAAAAGTCAACATCATCAAATGAACTATGTCAGTGAGATGGAAGCTGTGGGGTGGTGGTGGTGTTGTTTTGTGTTGTGGGGTTTTTTTTTAATCATTATTACTAAACTTTCAGGAGAAAGGATCAGCACGATAATATAAAATGATATAGTAACTTGAAATAGTAACACTCATGTTGCTGATGCTCCAGGAAAGCAGCAGCACCAGCAACTGGGAAGTCACTTGTTAACCAGAGGAGTCCAAAATAAGAATGAGGACAGTTCTGACCCTTCAGACTTAATACCTGCTGTGCAAGTTTCTTGTGGTTGCTAGTACACAGGTCAGGCATAAATGGCAGACAGACATGCTCCGAAAAATGACACAGATCTCATTCATCCTGCCTACCACCAAGGGGACTGAATGCCTGTACTTGACAGAAGGTTTGCCAATTCTGAATTGTGGGAATTGCTATGAAAAAGAAAGAAATAAAGCTAAAGACACAGAGTCTAAGAGTATACATATATCCCATAATAGTACTCAAACCCACTTTAAAAGTGTACACTTGTAACAATAGTTTTCAGACTTAAAAAACACAACAAAACAAAAACCAAAAAACCCAGCCCAAAAACCAACCAACCTCAAACAAGGCCTCTGTAGCCTACTGGTAAGAGAAATAAAGTGGCACTCATGATCATCTGGCTAGCCTTGTCCCACGCTCCTGCAACAAGCACCTCTAACAAAGTACTCGTAACACAAATGCTCTGTACCTGCATCTTCCTCTTAACAGTCTCAAAGGGGAAAGAAAGTGTCTGTGCCACACCAGCTGCTACACAGCCATTTATGAAGTTCTGAAGAGGAGTGAAATGAACTATGGGTTCTCGCCAGATTTTGTCCAGATTGATGTAAACAAAGAATGAGCCCGCAGAAAATGGGATAGCACCTAGAAAGCAAACCAGACAAGTAGATATCAACACACTGTACACTGAGAAAACAGAGCTGCTCATCACATAACCTAGAAAGATGGGATGAGCCGCTGCCAGTTTACACCTCACATTGCTCAGACCAGATCAATATTTTTAAGAACTTTACTTTTTAGTCACTGGCTTACCACCAAACACCCATATTGTAGCATCTAGATGTGCTGATAGGGGCATATATTTACATATTAAAATGTGCATGTTGTCAGAATTATTAACTGCTTCAGTCTCATGACAGGTCAGCTCTTTCTCCAGGTTCTCTCTTTCGTGACAAGCTCTTTCTCCAGTCCAGCCCAACCCTAGCAGTTGTACAGGTAAACAGAGTTGCCACATCAGTCAAGCTGATAAGGGATACTTTTGTCCTCTTTTGCTTGTTTCATGCTCTTATCAATTTATAGTGGGATTACACATTATTATTATGATGCATTTTTTTATAATGTCATATTGTGAAAAAAGTGGACCCGAAGTTAAATGGCATTTTAAAAAGGTATGGAGAGTAAATAAGTAATTAAAAAGTCATTTCATGTAAAGACAGAATATCACTAATCTTCACTTTTCACACTAGTTATACATTACTGCTCACACTGGTTTCACTGAACAGCTACAGAGACACTCTCATGCCTAGATAGGAATTAGGAACACTGTGTGTATATGTTTTTTTTTTTTTTAAAGAGTTAAACGGTGGAAATGTGGCATCCGAGCACAACTAGATCATCTATAAAAGAACGAAAAGAGTATTTTGTGGAACTCTTAGCCATACATAAAATGCTACACACTTGGTCATAATTTTAAGCAATAAAACTGCAGCAGAGGTAATCAGTATTGTTGTGCCCTATAAATCTACATACCTTCTACAGAACAACAATATTATTTGCTTTTGAAATCAAGTGAGCAAACAAACACAGTACATAGCTGCAATAAACAATGTGCAATGAGGGGATTTTTCCCCATTATTATTTTACCTAATATAGCTGGTGAAACACCACGGTAGAGTGCAAGGAGTCCTTCTTGATGATAAATTTTGTAAAAAGCATGGAGAATTCCTTCGTAAGATGGTTCCAGTCGGTTCTGCACAATGAGCCGTGTTTTAATTACGTCAGTGGGGTAAGTCACGATGGTCGCAACCATGCCGGCCAGACTTCCTGCCATGATGGCTCTCCAGTGGGAAATATGACCCAACTCATCCGTGAAAAGTATAACAAGTCTAGAGTAAACACATAGAAGAGGTACCATTTATGGCAGTATGAACAAAACACATGAAAAATTAAGGCAGATTATTCTCGATGTAATTGCTCTTCTGCCCACGAGCTCCTTCAGCAGCAGGAGTTGAAACTTTTAACATGTATTTCACCCAAGACCTTACTACATATAACACCACACAAGCATCAGAACCTCTGTGAAACAGAACATGTGAACAGGCAAACGTGAGCAGAGTCCAAAAAACATGCCTAGGAGCCCAAAGAGATTTTGGGTAAATTCACGCTGCACAGAAGTGCAGAAATGCAAAAGTCATAGTTAACAACTAAGTCAGGGACTGGAATATATAATTCTGCAAATGCAGTTTGCTTTGATTTTAGTGTTAGTGAGCTAAAATACTTCCAGTACCTGAGAGAGCTTTTTTTAGCGGCAGCTTGCATAGCTCTACCTGCACCATAGTTCCCAGCACAGACTAAGCTCACATAGCTTGAGTTGCAGTACCGTGCTGGAGGTCCAGAGCACCAATTCAACAATGAAAAAATCGTCAAAGATACACAGACTAATAGTTCAAATGATTTACTTGTTTGCTTTGCAAGAGACTTTTGAAGTAATTTTTGACCACAGAATCCTCATTTATATTTCCATCTACAGGATGAAAATTACCATGACTTAAAACATGTCTGCAAGAAATTCTCTGATCATCAGTCATCGCTTAGAGACGTGGGTCCAACCCTGCAGTCAAAGTTATCATGTAAGAAGAAATACGTAGATAACATCATCACAGGCCTTCTGAGAACAACTGAACCTTCCTCTGTTGCTTATGCTGGGACAGAAAGGTCCACAGGAACATTTCTCTAGAGAAGGCTTATGTCCAGGCACTATTATGCTCAGGAGGTTAAGTCTAAAATTGAAATTTTGAAATCGAAGCACAGGGTTTTAAAGGTTAACCTACAACTCATGCACTTGTGATGCACAGAAGGACTTTTCTATGTACGCAGGGCACCCCTACAAAGGGGTCCAGAACAAAAATAATTTTCAAAGGTTTACAAGTCACTGCTTGGTCAGCTGATGTTTTTTCACATGAGTGTGCATTTTCTGCTGCATGGCAGATCCCTGCATCTACTTGTTTCGTGCCCTGGAGAGAGCCCAGAGCAGAAGGACTAGCCAAGCAGAAGCGAAAGGGCATAAACCTTGTTTCCTGCGTGTCTTGTACAGTCCCTAAAGCAACACAGCCTGATTTTCCTGTGTGTGTACGAACACATGGGGAGGGCGGTGGGGTGTCTCTAGGCACCACCCAGATAACATTTAAAACTGCCACGGAAAGACGGAGTCTGCGCGCAGTAACCGCAGAGGGAGCGCAGAGGCAGCTTACCCCCCTTCCCCAGCCAGCTCCCCCTGCACCGCCGGCCCTGGGGCTGCTGGCTCTGCTCAGCCCAGGTCCTGCTGCAACTGGCATTACTATTTACTTAAGGTACCGTGTAACGCTTCTCTTTTTGTGTTTCTTGCTTTTATATACACTGTTCTTTCACTAGAAAATACATTAAAAAATCCTCAAATAATGTATCAAGAAATATGTGTAGGCAGCTTTTATTTACTTTCCTGGTAGCCTGCTTTCACTTGTAATTCAAAAGAACACTCTGTGCAAAGTAGAGACAAACTATAGCCTTGCAAAGGGAACGCATCGCTTCAAGCTGAACAAATAATGAAGTTATTGTGCTCAGAATCAACTGGTTTATACTGGCGTAACACATTGACTCTTCTGGGAACTCTAAATTACATTTAGATCACTGTTTCTGCTTTCCCGCTGCCACCACCCCTCCCCTTCTTTGACCACCACGTGCATTACGAGCAGAAGGACACAACAAAGCGGCCCGATTCCATCTATCGTGCGCTGCGAGGCGCAGGCAGAGCCGGGAGGATGACTCTTGCTCAGCCAGACGAATGACGAACCCCAGCAGGCTGCGCAGCGTCAGCCCGGGCGAGAGCCACAGCGGGCCGGATTGGCCAGCGCGGGCTGAGCCCATGCTTCTCCCCACCCAGCACGGCCCACAAACTGGAATAACCCATCTTCCATCGCCCAGCTGGCGGAAATGTCAAGCGCATAGCATGCACACAGCTGACCTTAACAGAAAAAAAAAAAAAAAAAAAAAAGTAGTAACCCAACCCTCAAAGAGGCAAAACATGCTGGTGCGTGCAAACAGTCAGGCACTCCTTTCAAAGATACTGGCAGCAAAAGGGAACCCTAGGAAGGAGCGTGGGTGCGCAGAGCCCAGCCAGCACTGCTCCACGTTGATCCTGCTGCAGTTTGTCCAGCGTTTACCTTAATTTAACGCCTGTGTATTATCGAAAACAAGATCTTAAAACACATAATGTCACGTATCGACTTCAAAACTGATGAAATTTGCATAATGACCGCTGCATAATAGGGTAAAAGACTGGAATCATGATTTTGTTATTTTCTTTGATAGAGACAATATAAATACTGGAAAGCATATAAATGAATAAGATAAGTCGGTTGCAAAGAAGAGACGTCACAGTCACATTTGTAGGTAGCACTGTAACTTCATTTCTAAAGGAATCTGGCTGAGCAGAAGAGATTTAACAGACTACCAACCTCCATCCTTTGAAGGACGCCTGTGAGTTTACAAGCAGTTGCTGGCACACCACCCGGCCCTAAGAGTCGCTACGCGCTGAATGAACTAAATAAATGAAGTTACCAGCCGGGTACGCGTCTTTGGGGCGAGGGGAGACCCAACCAGCTAGCCAGAGACACCGAAGTGCCCCCACGGAGCAAGCGCTCCCCTCTCCATCCCCTCCTCTGTTGCACCAGACACGAACGGCCGGAGCGGCAGCGCAGCCCCCCCGCGGAGCCCTGTCCCGCCCGGGCCGGGGCCGGGGCCGGTGCTTACCGGCGGGAGGCGGCGAGCTGCAGCGCGCTGTAGGGGAAGAGGCGCAGGCAGGCGGTGAGGTTCCCCTTCCAGAGGGCCCGCAGCCCCTCGGCCCGGCACAGGCTCCGCCCGGCGCCGCGCAGCCCCCGCCGGCAGTGCCAGGTGCCCACCTGCGCCAGCACCGTCAGCAGCTCCAGCGGCGCCGTCAGGCTGAGGCTCAGCGCGCCCGCCAGCCCGGCGCAGCCCAGCCGCTGCAGGGCGGTCACCCGGCCGTCCCGCCGCCAGGTGGCCATGGCCCCGGCCGGCGGAGCGCAGCGCAGCGGCCCGGCTCGGCGGCGCCGCTCGGCCCGGCCCGGCCCGGCCCGGCCCGGCGCGGCGCGGCCAACGCGGGGGGCGGCGCCGCCACGGCCCCGGCCGCCGGAGGGCGCTGCGAGGCGGGCCCCGCCCCGCCCCCCGCGGCCCCGCCCCGGCCCCGCCCCGCGGGCCCGCCCCCGGCCCCGCCCCGGCGGCCCCGCCCCGCCCCGGCTGCGGTGCCTGCAGGCGGCGGGAGCGGAGCGGGGCCCGGGGCCGCCCGGCGGCGCCGCCTCGGCGCACGAGGCCCCCGCGAGGGGCAGCGGGCGCTCCGCGTTGTGCCCGGGAGGCCTGCAGCCATCGGTGCCCCCGCAAACTCCGCAGGCCGGCGAGCCTCGACGGGTCTGCGGCGAGGCAGCCGGAACGGCAGGGAACGCGGAGTGCTCCCTGCTCCTGCCCGCATTTAAATTCGCGTTGCATCACATTATTTGCATTTATGTTTATATGCATTTACGTTTGCTATTATGAGGGTGGAGAGGCACTGGAAGAGGTTGCCCAGGGAAGGTGTGGGTGCCCCCTCCCTGGAAGCGTTCAAGGCCAGGCTGGATGGGGCTGTGAGCAACCTGGTCTGGTGGAAGGTGTCCCTGCCCATGGCAGGGGGGGTTGGAAACAGATGATCTTTAAGGTCCCCTCCAACCCAAACCATTCTGTAACTCTATGTAGCGTTAAAAAAAAAGGCCCTCTCAACAGTGACCCAGGTGCATTCAGCACGCTTCCCTTTAAAATTAAACATATTTCCACAGTGATCAAATGCATCCACTGGTCGCTGTTTACTTCCTGCACTACTATCCAAACATACTGCTTCCTAAATAGTGACTTCTGCTTCCGAAGCCCTGCGCGTTGGTGCTGAAAGTGAGGAACTGAGTGAACATCGTTAATAAGATTTACGAGGTCCATTAGTTCAGGCTTTGTTGATGTGCTGCCAGAGAAAAGGGGAAAAAGGCATGGGGAGGGGAGAGAAGAAAGTGGAAAGGAGATGCAGGTAGTGACCAGCATCTGTGGAGTGAGGAGATAACAGCTAGTAAGAAGGCAGTAGCAGTGATTTGCTTGAAAACAGGATGTCTGCTCTGTTTCTGCTAATTAAAAAAAAAAAACAACCAACCAACCAACCAAAAAACCCAAATTGAAACCTTACTTAGTCTACATTCAGTACCTTTTTACAGTGCATCCAACTAAACAGTATAAGCAGCAGCCCCTTAGCCCACCTTTGGCAAGAATGCTCTGCTGATCATCCAAGAGAATATTCCCAAATCAATGAAAGGGTTAAAAGACATCTCTCTAGTTGCCAGGAACTCAACTATTTATGGTGTTGTATTTCCTTGGTGTTTAATCACAAAGCAGGAGAAAAAACTCACCTATTTAAAGGAAAAATTCAGAAGAAGAATAAATGGGTATAAACTTGCTCTACATTAATACCGCTTGGAAATGGAAGACTTCTAACCATAAAAGGGTGATATTTCTTCTAGGGGTTTGCCTTTCTTGCTCGTCTGCACAAGGCAAACCTCAGCTTAAGATTCTTCCTGAGTACAGTTTTTTTCCATCCAGTCTTCCCATTTCCATTACTCATTTTTGGTCGAGTTTTTACGTACTTCTTCTGGCTGATAAAATGAATCAGCAGATGACCTCAGCCTTCCACAGCACAATCTAATCCATGGAGAATTTCAACAAAGTTCGACAAAGACAAATGTAAGGTCTTGCACCTGGGAAAACATAATCCACAGGCTGGGATCTACCCGGCTGGGGAACAGCTCTGTGGAAAGGGACCTGGGGTCCTGGTGGAGAGCAAGCTCAATATGAGCGAACGGCATGCTGCTGCGGCAAGGCAAGGCAAGAGGACGCTGGGTTGCATCAACAAGGGCATCACCAGCAGAGACAAAGAAGTCATTATCCCACTCTACGCAGCGCTTGTCAGGCCACACCTGGAATACGGTGTTCAGTTTTGGTCCCTGCTATGCAAAAAAAGATGTGGCCAGGCTGGAGAGGGCCCAGAGAAGGGCCACAAAGATGAGCAAAGGACCGGGACGCCTGCCGTATGAGGAAAGGCTGAGGGAGCTGTGTTTGTTCAGCCTTGTGGAAAGAAGGCTTAGGGGAGACCTGATAACCACGTTCCAGTATTTAAAGGGTGGCTACAAAGAAGATGGAGACTCCCTTTTTACAAGGAGTCACATGGAAAAGAGGGGTAATGGGTACAAGTTACTCCTGGGGAGATTCCAATTGGACAAAAGAAGAAAATTTTTCACAATGAGAACCATCAGCCATTGGAATAATCTCCCCAGGGACGTGGTGGATTCCCCAACATTGGATACCTTTAAGATTTGGCTGGATGGGGTGCTGGACCATCTTGTCTAGACCATGCTTTTGCCGAGAAAGGTTGGACCAGATGATCCTTGAGGTCCCTTCCAACCTGGTATTATATGATTCTATCAAGATGGTGGTTGGTGTGAGTTTGTCTGTTTTTATTTTTTCTCCTGTGTAAAGGGACCCACCAAAATAAAACCAGTCATTAAAAAAAAAAAAAAAAAAAAAATTAAAAAACGGATGACACTAGCAGGATCTGATTACTAAAAATGAATACTTTAAATTGCACCTTCTTTTCACCATTTCTGCCAGCCCAATCAAGTTCATATTATTTATGTCCTACTTAGTTTCCTGTATCTCACAAGCTATCACCGCAAAAACAACCAGAGCAAGTGAATCCTCTGAGGGAACTGATTTTCTTTTGTTATTCATACAAAAATACATGTTTATTACAGTTGGAGACTGAATTTCATTGAACATGCATTTTATGCAGTCGAGTCCTTTGTAAGAACTATTCTGAACATAACTTTTCTTTCCTAGAAGACTGCTGTGTATTTCTTTATACTTTGTCTTGCACAGTTGTAGTTAAAAAAGAACAACGTACACTGTCTTTAAAGTAGCTACTAGTTCATTCTTTAATCATTCCTACATTGACATCATCCTGTATTACTATACACCTTTTAAAGAATCATGCCATCTTTGAAATTTGCCTCAGACACCCTTGCAGTGAAAACATCAAGTTCTGGATTGGTTTTGGTGGTTGTTTTGGTTTTTTTAACTCTGCAAGTAGTTTGGTCACTATCGATAAGTTGCTTCAGGATAATACGGCTGTGGCTGACATCAGAATCAGGCACAACACTGAAATCTGTCACACACTCGTTTTATCAGTAAAGGTAGTGCTGGAGCTTGCTGTCATTTCCTAAATGCCATTCTACCCTGACACTGTCTTCCTCAGGCACGTCAGTACCTAACAAGAATATGTTTAAAGTCTCACGGGAAACTTCTGAGATCAGGGAGGGAGAATGAACAAAGCTGTCAAAGAACCCACTTTTCTTCCTGTGCCATCCCCACATACGAGTTAGAAAAGCTCTAAATTCAGCGCTGCTCTGAGGTGTTCAGTTACCGCAGCTTTCCAGGACGTCTGCTGGAGACTCCTAGAGCACAGCACGCTCTCGGTCCACTCCTTCATTGGTGGCAGGAGAAGAAGCCACTCCAGCAAGCAGCTGGGTTGGCCATATGACCGATAGTGAAAATTAGCAGATTTGCCTATGATAACGTCTGTGACCGAGCCAGAAACAGAACCTCGCACTCCCACTCCTGTGACTTAATCGCAAGCCTGCCTTTCTGTACTAAGAGCGACTCACAGTGCCAGCTGGCTTTGTCGGTTGTAAAGCAGACTTTAGTAAAAGGAAGCAACCAAGAAACTTCTTCAGTCTCTGTGTCTATAACAAAAAGCTCACGCTAGAATTAATGCCATTGATACGCATTCTAAGCATAGCTCAGAAATGTTAGAGTTATATTAAGAAAGATTGTATATTCTGGACTTTCTGTATAAATTATTTTATTTCCTCTGGCTGGACAGCTAATGTTCTAGAAAACTAATTCTCCTTACAGCCAAAACTTACCTGTTGGGCTAAGAACTTTTTTTTTTTAATAGCCTCTAAGCAAAATCACCCACTTATATATACAGTATTTCCTTGTTTTAGATCAAACCCATCATCAAACAGGCTGTTTGGAAAGTCCTGACAGGGACATTAAACATGTTAAAAAAACAAAACAAAACACCACCAGGTACTTTTTAATATTACCTTAAAGAAATTTAAGTTCAACAAGTTTTCTGTGCAGCCATCCAGTGGATGGCAGTATGCAACCCATCATTCAGTTGTCTCTGGCTAGAAAGTGGTTGTGTAGGTGAGCTGCTTCTCACTCAGTAACTGATCACATCAGTATCTAGGAAAAGAATATTTCAGCAGTCCACAAATTAGTTTCATGAGTCAAACCTGCAATGACAGCCATCTGCAACAAGCAAGGTTGTATCATTGTTATTTATGAAACAAAAGTATGCAAGTTTCCTACTGTCCCTTGGAAGAGGTCTCGGTGTTCTATTTCAAAATTAAATACAAGATGGAGGTTTGATTTTTCCTATAGACTGTACAACCTAAAGGTAGGGAGATATATAGTCTCAACATGGAAAGTTATCTTTGCTTTTAAATTACTTGAGCAGTATGTAACATCCAGACGTAATTCCTGGAATGACGTTACCAAGCCACAACCAGAGCCATAGCCAAGATTCTTACTTGCACGTACTTAAACACGCTTCATTCCCGAAGCTTCTTCCAACCATCTCCCTCCCCAGCCTATTCCTGACGCTCCCAGAGAAAGCTTGTCTACATGCACTGGTTGCCAGGCTATAAATCAAACCCATTTGAAATGTAGTAGGTTAGGATGTTGCAATCTCTGTGTGAACGCTCCGCTGCATTAAAGTTGATTTACTTCAAATCTACTTTAGCTAAATGAGAAGAAACCCAGAAAAAAAAAAAAGAGCTGTCTCTACACAGTCCTTTGCACCAGTTTTGCCTAAACTGATTTTCAAAGACATCACACGACTTGTGCAGGTAGGGTTTCACCTTTCCTTGCTGTCCAGTTTTAAGAAGTAAGTTTTTGTAAAAGTAGAGCAAATCTGGGGTCTGCACAATCTAGGTAGGTAACAGACGGGATAAAGCCTAGAAAACTGCAGGTTGCAGAGAAAAGTGTAACTATTTTGCAAGCGGCAGATGGGGGATAATTATGCCACTCAAGATCTCTTTATAATGTCTCAGACATTTTGTCTTTTGCATAAAACAAGACAGGTTCAAAATTGTATCTGCAAAGCAACTCCATATTTTCTTGTTGCCTCTAGAAACATTAAATCCACTTCTGAAGCAAGCTGCTCAGTCTCCCCTATTTTTTGTAGCAATGATTTCCATAGTTTTATTATTCACTGTGTAAAAGTGAATCATCCTTTTATCAGTTTTGGATATGGTACTTTTAATTAATATGACATGGCACTTCTCAACATGAGAATGTTGCCAGAGTGATTTCCTTAACACCAGTTTTCCCCGTCTCCTTTGCCAGAGGAAATACAACTTACTGTTTATGCACAGAGTAACCCACCATACTGCTCCAGCAACGTGCGCGATCCTGGTAGGCAGGATATTCCGCAATTGCAAAGGACCACAGTTTCCAGTAGTTTGCTCCCTGAAATACAGAATATAACATAGATTATATTTACATATAATTTGCTTAGTTACAGGTAAGAAACTGTTTTTTTTTTTCCTGCAATCGGGAGGCATAGTATGAATTTGTTACTTATTTGTGTGAGTTAGTACCTCTGGTAGCAGAGGTGCTAAGATGTGACAATGTTGGGTTGGAATGCGTTCTGCTTAAAAAGGAAGACAGAATTCTTATGCCAGTCACAAGCCTAAGAAAATGAAATCAAAAGCCTCAAAACCACTGCGCTGGTGACAAGAAATTTTAGATATTTGTGGCAGAGTTTAATAGAGCTCAATATAAAAGAAAATTTAAAATCTATTCATTGTTTGTCATTTCATTGTTACAAAATAATTGCCAATGAAATTAGAAAATGGAAATGTACTTTTTGTATAATCCCTCTCACAACAGGAAAACCAAAATATTAACAGCCTTGTCTCCTAAATTAGTAGGTGTATATGTTCTTATCTCTTATTTCTGTACCCCACTCTCAGATCTTGAAAGAAACAGCTTTGTATGGCTACATTAAACTTTTTATTTATGAGTTAAAACATTGAAGTTTCTCAACTTATTGCATCTTTGGAAAAGCAGCAGGTATGGAGTAGATGAATATAATGACCCTGCAGCTGCATACTGATCTCAAATTCCAGTTTGCCTGTTTGGGTTTGGAAAAATACACGTAGAAAGGAAAAAATCACGTAACTTGGAGACAGTACCTTTGATATTTAACCTTTTGTACCATCAAAACACAATTTTATCTTTTAAGATAAAGAAAAACGCAAACAAATGTCAGCATATAATAGACTCCTAGAAAACCTTCCTAACGCAAGGAGAACCAACTGTGGAGAAGGCAACGAGACCCAAGAAACATTCATAGGTAAAGGTATCATTATCGTATCAACCTGTATAGTGAGAAAACGCAGACACGCTTTTTGGCACACAAAGTTGTAACAGAAATAAGACTCCCACACTAAATATACCCGTAAGAGTTGTTCTCAGGTTGCCGTTGCATACATAGCAATTAGACCATGTGAGAAAAGACATGCACGCCTCTGCCTGCAGCCCTAGCCTTGTGCGTGTCCTACCGTCATCAACCATTGCAGTTACAACCGTACTACCACAAGGGAAGAAATATCGTGTCTGTTCTTAAGAAGGGGGAGAAAAGGCTATAAAACGTACCATGTTTTACAGTTGTATTTGAAAGATCACAAGAGACAAAAATCCACTGAAAACTGAGGGAGTATTTGAGTGAATGACTGCCCTAAATTGAATTCCCGTGAGGACCTTAAAGAAGAACCAAGTGCTGGAAAGTGTGGATGGTACCTTCAACAGCGTGGTGGCAGGGTGCTGACACCCGTGGGAGCTGCTCCGCTGCGGGGAGCTGACTGCCATACGGTACTAAGAGACACAGGCCCCGTGTTTCCACTGGTTAAACACATACAAGCTAAAACCAGAGAAAAGCCGCTATTAATCCTCACACACATATCGCTCAGATGAAGCAGTGCTGGATGAGCTACCTTTGTTATAGGACAAAGAAAAACACGGTATTGCGACACACCCCTGTAACTAGGCCTTCGCACCGCCTAAGCGAGGCAACTGCTGAGGAAGTAACTCTTTTTTTTTTTAATATAATGCACATACACGATGACCGCAGGCCGAAGACACCCAGCAGCAGTCAGGCACCACGGGGCGGGAAGCCGCGGCCCGGACAGCCGCCAGCACCTCCCGGGGCTCTGATCTGCATGCACGGTGGCCAGAAAGGATTCTAGAGACTACTCACTTTTCCAGTTTTGTTATAAGTACTTTGGATGTATCCACTTTGCTTATATGAGATACTGAAAGTGTGTCTACTGTGGGAAGATAACAGAAGGACTGAGCCCTGCGGTGCCTGCATTCCCGCTTGCGTGCCTCCGCCCGGCTGCTGCGTCGGGGATCCCCCAGTCCGCAAGTAACAAAAATAAATTTACTCTTTGCATTTCACGCGTGGTTTTGTGGTTGTTCCTGCGTCCTGCCCGTGTCAGCTCACGCATCTGGCATAGTCATCAGGATATAAAGAATCCACCTTGGTATCGATTATAAAGTTCCTCCCAATCATCCCTTACAAATTTCCAAGCAGCGTTCCTCCCCTGCTTGCTGCCTCCAGCTACTCCACCGGTAACAGACACCGTGTCCTGGGGAGGGACCTCTTCTGAAAGTGCAAAGGTGAGAACTTTTTGAATCAGTTCTGGTTGAGAGATGGCTCCAAGAACGCCATGAATTCGGTTCTTCCCCTCCTGCGGGTCTGCTCGCTTGTGACGCTTCAGCATAGTGCCTGAAGTAGTACTGTCTCCATGCTTTCAACAGTTGCATATACAGGACTCCTCAGATGAGCTGACAGCATGTTTTCCTTCCACATGGTCCTTAAAAGGGTGTCGGGCTGCTTCTAACGTTGCCTTGTGCCCAGCTTTTCCTTGTTTGCCCAAGACCAGACCCCTCAGAAGGGTACCCAGACGACCCCCTCCAGGTTTGGGGTCCCATCCCAGTCCCTCCCCTATCAGACATCTTTCTCCAACACCTGGGTTTCCCCACACAAGTCTGTGTGGGACGAGAGGTGAGGTGGCGGGAAGCCGCGGGCGCCTCCCGGGGCTCCGCCATGCGAATCGCTCCTCAAACCCACGCCTGAAATCCCCGAACCCCTCACAGCCGCGCCACCGCGGGCCGCCCTTCCCCCGGGGTCTGGCCGCCACAAAATGGCCCCCGCGGCCGCGGCGCCCCCCGGCCGGGGGTCGAGGCGGGCACCTGGGCCCGGCCGCCGCCGCCAGCCCGGCTGCGGGCGCAGCGGGCGGTGCCGGGCCGCGCCCCAGAGGCGGGTCCCCCCGCTGCTGCCCGGCCTGCGCCGCGCTCCGCCCCGGGGTGGCGGCGGGAAGGGCGCCCGGAAGCGTGGGCGGCCGGCGGCTGCGGCGGCGGCCGGAGGGGTAAGGGGGGGCGGCCCGCTGTGGGAGCGGGGCGCTGCCGGCGGAGGGCGTCCGTCGCTGCGGGAGGCGCTCCCGGGGCGGGGCGGGCGGCGGGGCTCGGTGCCCCGCTCCTTCGGGGGAAGCGGCCGCGGCTGCCGGGCGCCCCGCTGGCGGAGGGCGCTGGGGGGCTCCGGCGCCGGGGAGCGGCCGCGGCGCTGCCCGTGTGGGGAAGGGGCCGCGGCCGGAGGGCTGCCGCTCCCCTCCGCGCCGGCCGGGCCTGGCCCGCGCCCGCCGGGGCACCGGGGGGGTGGAGCGGTTCCCGGCAGCTCCGGTGGGGCGGCGGCGGGCTCGGCCGGAGGAGCGTCAGCCCCTCGCCCCCTCAGCCGGGCTGCGCGGCGGGCGCCGCGGGTCGCTGGGCCGGGGGGGTTCCCTGACCCGGGGCGGGAGAGCGGGTCGGGCCCCGCCGCTGCCTCCGTCCCCCGGTTCCCGCTGAAGCCGCCGCTCGGGGGGTGGGCGCCGGGCTGGCGGCCGCTGGGCCCTGGCCGCCGGGCTGCTTTTGGCCGGCGGTGCCGTGATGCGGCTGGCGGTGCCCGCTGATGCCGCTGGAGCTCGGGCACCTTCCCGCTGAGCGGGGGGACCGCGGCCTCACGGCAGCTGCCTCCGCGGGGACGGGGTTGGCTCGCGGTTGGCTTTATCCCCACCTCGGAACGCGCAGCGTGAAGCAGCGACGCCGGCAGCGTTGGCTTCAAAACGCCCCTCTTACTGCGATATTTGTGTGAGGAGCAGCAGCACTTGGGATCATCTCTGCTCTTCAGTTAATTTTGCACAGAGCAAGCTGAATAAACTAGTCCCGCCCGTTGGAAAGCTGTTTAAACCTCTTGTTTATACTTCTCCAAATGACTCCGGTAAACGCTTTTCCCTGTGTGACAAACTGTTTGCTGCTATGGGTCAACACATAGGCTTGCCCCATTGCCGTTTGCTCGTAGGTGCTCTTGCATGCCCGCCTCTGCGGAATTCAGGTAGTTCCTCTGCCTCGAGCTCTCCGTCGGCTCTGCTGGTGGAACTGCTCCGGGGCCACGCTGTGCACGAGGGCAGGGAAACCAACTGTCTGAGAAGTAACCTGGCAAAATACGATTATTCTTTTTTTTTTTTTTTTTTTCTCCAAGCTAGATCTCTTTCCTGACCCGGTTGATGGTATGGTCTCAAAAACAGTTGTGATGGCCCAGGGCCTGGCATGAGTGACCAGCTGGGAAACTGGGGATGGTAAGAGCTGTTTGAGCTAGCGGTGCTGTGAGCAAATGTGAGGGGCGCTTTTGGATCAAATTATTCTGACTCCTTGCATTTTGCTCATATGGACTATATGGGTGTTTCAGGTTAGAGATTGCCAGGCTGTTAATACCTCCCTGAAGTCTAATTTTGTTTTAAAGTATGAAGTTGGGTGACACGTTTTGGGGTGTTCTAAGATAATTTAGTCACTGTAAAAAGGATTGTGCAGCTATTCAGAAAAATCATTTTGGAGTTATTGACTTATCCTCGTGGCTTTCTTTAAGGCTATGAAAGGGTTATTGTAGTACATTGGTAACAGTTTGGGTTTCCATTGCAGTGTTGTGGGGAGTATGTTTAAGTGGGGATAGAAAGTAGGCTTAAAGGAGTTAATTCACTATGTATGGCACTGACCAAATTAATACTGTGTGTGGGTTTGGGATTCATATGTTTTTCATTGGAGAGTGTTAAAATATTGCAATGAAAATTACTCGGGGGCTGGAGAAAGTGCCTCACAATGAGGGACTGTGAGAGAGCTCTCAAAGAGCTCAAGCTATGTATTTCATATAAGAAAGATGACTGAGAGGCACCTGGGTTATAGCATGTAAGAGAAAAACAAAACAAAAGAACGCTACAAAACCACCTAGATGCTAAAAGGATGTGAATCTAGTAGAGGAAGGCTTAAGAAAAATCAATATCTGGAAGTGATTTCCATTTCAAATGGCGAATGAGTAAGGAATGGAACAAACTGCCCGTGGGAAGTGGCAGGTTTTCATATCATCGTGTTTTCAAACCAGAGCCAGGTGCCTTCCTGGAAGAGATGCTTCAGCCAAATACAGTTCGCACAGGCCAGAGTAAGTGATCTGATGGCCTGTTGTGGTCCTGATCAGCTTGAATTTGTTCTAAAATACTGTATTATTTTAGGCCCCTGAGACATAGGAAGTTGCTGGGTTTTACAGGAATTCCTCAGCAGAGCTGGGAATTGATCACAGGGCCCCAGGTCAGTATCCTGGTTCCTTTTTATACGTTTAAATAAGACTTTTTTTATTTTTTTTTATTTTTAGTATCTATCAGGGTTATCAGAACACGTGATCACAGAAGAAAGGCATGCAGGTAGCAAAGGACAGTTCAGCCTGCAGTTATGATAGTAAACACTAGTGCAAGGGCAGATGTGTTCCTGATGTTATAACCGTGGCAGAACAGCTAACAGGTAATAATTTGGTAAAGGGATTGAATGTGAGATTCCTTGTGATTTGCCAGTTGGAACAGTTAAAACCTCAAGTTATGGTAACAGCTTATTGGTATGGCAAGGTTGATTCCAGAAGGCCATGCTGCTGAGCAGCAAGCCAGTGGATCAGCCAGTAAATACTTCTGTGCTTTGTACACGGTCATGTGATGAGAAATACATTTCTGATGCTTGAAGAGCTCCTGGCTACAAAGAAGAGCGGGGAGGAGCAAGGGTAATGGCCTGCGCTGGTAAACCACTGTAGCTTGCTCAGCCCAAAAATCTCTTCACAGAGCTTACTTTTAGGTGATTTATTGGAAGACTAGGAATATGGTTGCAGCCATGATGGTGTAAGGGTATAAGTGAAGAAAGATTTGCAAGAGCAGTATGATATCAGTTGGTTTAACAGAAGATGTACTTGCAAAACGAAACAAGCTTTTGGGTACACCAGCTCTTCTTCAGGCTTGACTTTCATGTCTCTACAGATTTCAACAGCAGTGTCCTGGATGTTTTAACCCGCTGCACCTCAAATCTTAGTGTGATGGAAAAAGTCTAGTTGATACTAACATCATAGCTTTAGGAAGCTCTTTATCTTGATGCATCGTAGGCAGAAAGGATTACAGAGACTACTCGCTTTTTCAGTTTTGTAGTAAGTACTTTGGGTGTATCTGCTTTGCTTGTATGAGATACTGAAGGTGTGTCTCTAGATATACACGGCCATATTCAGAGGTTAATCCTGAGATATTCAGCCTTGCCTGACAAAGTTGTGGTTAATTCTGAGTGCATTTGGCAGCAGTTCCTTAACAGAAGCGATTCAGTGCTGCAGTCTGTGCTGTAGCTGCTGCTTCCAGAGACTCCTGGGTTTTTTTGTTGTTTTGTTTTTTTGTTTTTTTTTTTTTTAATTAGACTAGCTTTTCCTTCAGTACGTATGTATTCATCATTCTGAATAAAGTATACTCACCCTCTTGACCAGACAGCTTCTTGTGCTGCACTTGTCTTCCCCTATAGATTCCTAGATTGAAGGCAAACAGGCATTCCTCAAGTAATGGCAGTATAGTTTTTAACCTGTGACAACCATCTTACAGACTTTTTTCATGTTGCTTCAGTGGAAGCTTTTATGTGGCACTCTCTGTGTATGTGGCAGTTCTCTGCGCCTATGTATCTTCTCCCTCCCCCCTTTGGTTTAGTCTGTATTTATGTTAAAATGGTGGCTAAAAAGAAAGAAAAATAAAGCATATGGACAGCATTAAAATATACGAAACTTTATTTGTTACTAGCTGCTGAGATTTTGTGGAAGAAACTGGCACAGATGGTGGTTTGCCAGCTTCTGTTCTTTTTTCCTTGAAGTTAGGCCTGAGAAGTCCTTGCTGACCAGTGGAAGCCTCTCTGTAAACTTTTTGGACACTTAAGCATGTGAGGGGAAAAAAAACCTTATGAATATCCTGTTTGTACTGAGTATAGAGATACTGATACATGAAGTTCATGTATCTGAACTTAAGTCCTTTAATCAAAAAATGGCATTTAACTGTTTTGATTTCCTGAAAAATTGGTGTGAGTAAAGTAAAAGTTGTAAATATTTTCAGTGTGGTTGGCACTGAAATTGGGAGATGATCTCAGGAGCTGGTGAGACTCTGAAAGATACTTGGTTTCGTATTGTTAAGCATGAAGTAGGTGCAGCAGCTGCTCTAATTTAGGTCCCTTCTTGGCTAGTAAAGGGTGCCCTTTCTCTCCTCTGTACTCTTTTACTTAAGTATGTTGAGGGATGAATCCATTTAAGTGCTATGCTTAGTGTGGCGTTATAAAAGAAAACTTGCAATCTGTAAGCTTAATTTCAGCAGCCTAATAGCTTACCTCCATAAGTACTTACTAGGGTGTACCCTGTTTTGATATTTTTTCCCACCAGGTGATTTCTAAACTGTGACCCTAAAATATACCTCTATGCTGGAAATAACGCTTCATATTACTTATTTTTTCAGCGTAGATAGAGCGTGATGCAATCGGCTTGAGTGTTTTCTTTTCGTGTGCTCACATCTGGGCATTTGGAGCTGATTAAATGCAGCACACATTAACAACATTCATCAATTTTTAAGCAAGCAAGCATTTGCTCTAAAAGGTGTTGCTCTGAGAGGCACTGAATTCTAGTTTTGGCAGACCTGCACGAATCCTGCAGCTAGGCATGCTCTGCCGAACATACTGAACTTTGAGTCCCCAGAAGAGCATGCCAGGAACGGGTTTGGCCAAAGGTATGATGTCAGATTGTGAGCCCCTGATGTCACAGCAGGGCGAATCACTTGGGAGCGGGGTGTTTGAGCTTGACTGACAACCCAGCGTGAGCTTCAGAAGAGATGTTCTAGTATGCCAGGGTAGAGGGAGATATTCTTACCAGTGTAGTAGTATTTGGTAGTCACCTGGGGTCTCTCATTTGCTCAGCAAGGTGTCTGCGTTCGTATAAATACACGGCAAACTGGACTGCTAAGTCTGATTCTGCTTCTTCTGTGACAGGTGACTTTTGATACAACCAGACATTTTAGTGGAGGAGCCATAAGAAAGAGAAGCCTGGAAAGACTAAAGCTGCAAGAACAGGAGCACGTTCGAAAAAGGGGGGAAAAAAAGAGAGGGGGTTGAAAGGTGAGAGTGTATTTTTAGAGAATGTCCCATTTTCTTGAGACTTGTTACGCTATCTCATACCAACTAAAATGCAGTGGCTACTGTAAAAATCCAGGCTTTGAGGAACGAGGAGGCAGAGAACTTGAAGCAATACCATGTCGTTTTTAATATATGTGTTACTGTCGGAAAGAAAAGCATCATGATAATTCTCTGTGTAAGGCAGAGAATCCTCTGATGATGGAGGGGTCTGGGTTATGAGAAAGGTTGGACTAGAGACATCCTGAGGTCCCTTTCAGAGTGGATTATTCTGTGATTCTGTGGGCCTGGAGTGAAATCAGAGAGCTCTTGCTCTCAAATTGCTCTGAGGCTTGATGGCTTAAGATTCTGCATGTGGGCTTTTTGCATTGCTCTGTGCTGCAACATCACAAGTTAATGTCTTTATGCCTTGAAGTAAAATTAATGTGATGTACATTTCTAGGTGCCTCCCAGTTGCGGAGCATAGCAACTCTAATGCGACTCGGAAACATTGCTATGCTTCCATTGTTAATACCTTCATATGCAACTACTTTAAAAAAAATTTAAACACTTATTTTTGTGAACACTTCGTTGTAAGGGTAAAAGTGAGAAAACTCGTGGGTTGAGATAAAGACAGTTCAATAGGTAAAGCAAAAGCCGCACACGTAAGCAAAGCAAGGAATTCATTCACTCCTTCCCATGGGCAGGCAGGTGTTCAGCCATCCCCAGGAAAGCAGGGCTCCATCATGTGTAACGGTTACTTGGGGAGACAAACGCCATCACGCCCAATGTCCCCCCCCTTCCTTCTTCTTCCCCCAGCTCTATATGCTGAGCATGACCCCATACGGTGTGGGATATCCCTTGGGTCAGCTGTCCCAGCCGTGTCCCCTCCCAGCTCCTTGTGCCCCCCAGCCTCCTCGCTGGTGGGGTGGGGTGAGAGGCAGAAAAGGCCTTGACTCTGTGTGAGCACTGCTCAGCAGTAACGAAACCATCCCTGTGTTATCAACACCGTTTCCAGCACAAATCCAAAACACAGCCCCATACCAGCTACTGTGGAGAAAATTAACTGTACCCCAGCCAAAACCAGCACACAGCTTCAACTTTAATTTTTAGAACAGCAGAAATTGTCTTGTAATAGGTCTTAAATGGGACCCTCATGCTAATCTGTAGGGGAGATTTGTTAACTTAAGAATTAGATCCAAATGATCCGTCTCTAGTTGTGTCCTTGGAGACAAACAATGATGCGAATCTGTCGTCTTGGCAGTGCTTACAAAGAAAACCCTAGAACAAAAAACATTTGAAGAGGCAAAGAACTTTCTAAATGTATGCATCAGTTGGATGCATGTCATCTATGTGCCGCGTTTTTTTAAACATGTTATTCCAACAAACAGGATATTTGTTAGCCACGTGTGGATTCTTGGCAACTGGTTGCTTGTTATTAGCACTTCAAAGACTCTCATCCAATTCCCCAGGACTCAAAATGTAAAACAAGTGTCATCTAAATTGTCCCATATTGATAATTACCTAGAAAAAGACGTGGTGATGAAAAGAAGTTCAAGAGAGAAAAAAGAAAGCTAAGCTCGAGAGGAGAGAAGAGAGGCAGATAGATGGAGATGAGAAACATCCCCAAAAGCAGCAGAAGGTACCACCTGAAGAACAGCAGTGGCCAGAGAATATGCCTGAATGGGAAGAAAGGAAATCCCTGCTAGCTCAGAGAAGAGTGGAGTCTGTCAGACTGCTTACAGTGCTGTTAAACCGTGTGAAAGTAAGACTATTTTAAAACATATTTTAAATTTTGAAGGGTATTTATTAGAGCTTGAATAATTCACTAGACGTTTGATGTCTTGATGCTATTCAGAAGAATGCCTTGGGACTGACTGAACACTGAGAAGGCCTGAGGTCTAAGTCTCATGACAGTCTGCTCTCAGTCTTGTCCTGAGAGCAAAGGTAGTGCATTTCCACCCAGAAACTTTGCCTTAGATGCTTGTTCAAGGCCTTGTCATTACGGAGTAAAAATTGGGCTGGAACTGCTGTATCAGCTCTGTTAGACTTGATCCAGCGGTGTAAACAAGGAGTTTCGGGGCGGGCATGCAGATGATGCTATCTCTGCTCATTTTGGTCTCAGGTCTGGAAGTGACAGAATTAAATTGACACGGATTGTGCCCATTGCATTTCTAATAGCCTCTCTTCTGTGGCCAACACTAAGCTATCAGTTTTATTTCAGTTTGATTCAGCTAAGCTCTTGAGAAAGTCAGCAGAGGAGTGATAAAAATTTGAATGTTTTGCATGCAGATTAATGTTTGGAGGTTTATTTTAGTGCTTTGGGCTAAAAGAAGTTTTAAATGAAAACAAGGGTTTTCATTTCTCAGGAGTGCTAACATGGCTTTGTCTTCACTATTAGCTAAGTAAAAATTTGCTTGCAGCTTTTAGCAAGTGTTTGTTTTCCTCAATCCCTAATGTTAAAAGATTTCTAAAGGACTATAATTTACTAAGAGTTGAAGTCAGAGGCTACCCTTGCCATTCTGCGTGACTTTTAGGGCCTCATAACAACTGACACTGGCCTTTTGAGTTATGAAGGTGATGTGTTAAGTAAACTTCTGTTTTCTTGGTTGCATCACTTGGAAAGCTTTAGATTCATTGTATTTGGACCCATTTAAAACAATGTATAACAAAGCAATTTATTCTAAATAAACTGTTCAATCTACAAAAGTGTAGTAATTTTACTGTTGCATGCAATACTAGTTGTGATGCTGTGATCAAACAAAAAATAAATATTTTCTTATGTAGTTGCAGTGAGATAGATGAATTGGCTGAAAGGACCACTTTCTTATTTAATTGAGAATGCAGCTTTCTGAGATGATGAAATAGCTGTAGTTCTAACTTAGGAATAGTGAGATTGTACGATCGAGCTCTGAACTAAGCCAAACTTACCCCTCACCTGTATAATTCTTCTGACTGTGAGGCTGCTTGCTTATGAGTTTGCAGTTTAGCACTCTTTTTATAGCGCTCAATAAATGTACATAATAATTTTCCTGATTTTTTATTTGAAGGATTTTGCACAGTTGGCAAGTCAAAAATTGGATCCTTCATTGGGCGTAAGGAAGGACAGTTCCGTTTCTGAAACAGCGTTAAAAGGCATACGTCAGGAACTGATTAACTCCTGTTATCATGCGCACAAAGAGGTGAAACATAAGGAAGAGTTTAAGTGCCCATTAACTCAAAAAGGTAGCGGCTTATGTAGTGAGGAAGGAGATGTGAGTAACTTCCGTGCATCGACTTGTCATGTAGTCAGGACGATTTTAAACGATCCCTCGACAGCCCCGAGTTCTGACGGACTGCCTGGCAGAGAAGCGAGCAACTCCTTTGGCTGTGGGTCTTTACTGATTACTGTTACGCAAGACTGCAGGGTCGTTGAACCTCTCGATGGAAGGGGCTACCCGACATCGAACGTAGTTCACACGCGGACAGCGTCTGATGAAGACGGTTGCAAAAAGCAAAAGGTTTATGAGACTGATGAATTCATCCATTATTTACTAAACTACTATCAGACACCACGCTATGCGCGTGTTTGCTTAGAGCCAAAACCCACTGCGAACACGTGCTGGTGGAAGAGGGTGGTATCTGATGATGACGGTGATCTTGGCATCAGCTTGAGTAACAACCATGGTCAGCACTTCAGAGAAGTGAGCCCTCTACAAAACCTCAACCAGAGAAACTGTAGTAGCGATGACAATTATGGACTGGTGATCACTGTTGGGGAACTCGAGTCAACAGACAGAGTGTTAGAAAACAAGGCCTGTGGGGATAGGTTTGCAAAAAAGTTGCAAGTGCAGAGGAGCAACTCACTCACTGTTGATACCTTACCACATGCTGGACTGAATCATGCTTTGGATTGCACTGCTGTTACTCGTGATAAGGAATTCAAACAAGAAGGTGGTAGCAGTGAAGGTACTGTACCATACAAGACATGTAGATCTGCTTGCAGATTAAAGGATTTGTTGGAAGAGATCAGTGATTCCGAGTACTTTAGAGAGGCACGTAGCAGCCCAGTGAAGGGAACGGAAAGAAGGTGTGAAGAAATTTACAGCAATTGTAATAAAGGGTGCTTGCCTGCAAGAGCTGGGGAAAGAAAATTACTGGTTTACCTTAAAAATGTAACTCTGGAAGGTCAAGAGAAGGAAAGCAGCAAATGTAGCTTCTGTTCTAATTCTGTCCATGAGGGCTTGGCAAGGCAGTGTGAACATAGGCTTAAAAAGTCGTGTAAAAGGTCTAGTAGTAAATTAAGACATGAAGGACAGAAAAGTGAGAGACGATCCAGGGAAGAGGAGACAAATGCTTGCAAAATGAAGAAAAAGCGCAAAAAACTTTCTTCTAATCTTTTATCTGATGAATGTGGCTTTTCAGAGACGGACAGTTGCATGCAGCTGGAGTCGCTCAGAAAGATACAAAGAAAATGTAAGAAAATGTTCCACAACAAAATGAAATTCAAGACACTTCACACCGCCGTGGCAGGACCAGATGTTACCCCTCATGATGGCTCGCCACTTCAGGAGACCCTCCAGAGGACAGGTGAGGAAGAGGGACACCAGAACTAAGGTGACTGAATTTGACAGGTCTCTGGCAGGTGAGGTTAGTTGCCACAGTTCTTACAGCGATGAATGGTAAGTGTTTTTAAAAAAGAATTTTAAAAAGTATAAACGTGGCGTAAAAAATAATGCGACTTCTCTGCAGTTAAAGGTTTGTTCAGTTTAGCTCAGAAACACTATGGGCAGCTGCAGTTGAAGAGTAGTATTTTCCTACTTAATTGGATAGCAAACTATCCGTCATGGGCATTAGCAGATAGGTGGTTATTCTGTGAATAACAACATGCATGCTAACAACATGCTTTAGTCAACTAAAACGTTGTTAGGCAACTCAACATGTACATCTGGGTGGGAAGTACTGTCTGAATTAAGTGAATTTACATATAGGTAGTCATCTGATCTCCATACAGGATTGCTACGTTTCTGGCTATTGTTAGTCACAGCCCTTTCACAATTTACTATGCTTTCCGTTCGTTGGCAGATACCTTACGGCTACCTCCCCATACCCTTTCCCTCCTTGCCCCCCCAGCAAATGCATTTCAAGTAACTTTTTCATATACTTATCTACAGGAGATGAGAGGAAATTAATGTTGAGAAGAGAGATGGATGCAGATGTCAGAGGATGCCCTCTATTTCCTCTTGAGTTAATTCAGACAAACCCCTGCTCAGATACTTTCTGTGGAGCAGAGCCCAGAAGAGGATGCTGAACAGCTACTATGTAATAGCTCTTTTTATATGGAAGTGGGAGAAGAAAGCCCTTCGACCATTAAATGGTGTATGAAGTAACTGGGGGTTTTTTGCTTAGGTAATTCTTTCGGTTAGAATATGTAACTGGTGTAGTGAGCCGCAAAACCAGAAGCTGTGTTTGTCTTTTGGATGACAGAGGACCAAAACTTTTCCCAGGGCCAGACAAACTTCTGTGGACCAGTTGCTAAGAATTTGAAAGATTACAGATTGAGATCTCAGAGTGTTATATTCTGATTAAATGTAGGGAACCATGTAAATATCAAAGTTACAGTATTTAGTAATAACGAGTCATTGGAAAAAACACAGCTATGTAAATCCTAGAGCAAGCGTATGAAGTGCCTCCTCAATCAGATTGTTACAATGATGGGACTGGAAGGTGTGGGGGACATTTATACTCAGTTGTGGGAAGTAATAGATTTCCAAATATGAAAAAAATCCTGTCTTCTGTAAAACCCACACTGGAAAAATGCTCGTTTTCTATTTACAATTCTAGAGGTGTTTCTGAAAACTTGCTGGTCTTTGGGAGGACGGATTTCACTGAACTTGTGGTAGATGTAGTGCTTCCAGGAATCCAAATGATTGTTTTAGCAAAGCTCTGAATGTTAGATAGTGAAAGGGCAATGCTTGTCAGCGTGCTGACAGTCCCCATATATAGGCAGGCTGAAAATTTGTTCACAAGATTTCAAAATGTGCCCTTTTGAAGGCACGTGCAGTGAGGTAGCTATTTAGTATGAGTTTGCTTACAAATAATTTCCAGAGGAATTGTCAAGTTTTGTCAGATTTGTGCTGCATGTAGGTAAAAATGTGAAAACACAGTATAGGAGCTTGAGTTATATCCATATTTATTCAGCTGGCTATATTTAGAAGACAGCCACAACTGCTTTTGGACAAAGTCCCTTAGCAAGATATAGAGGACCAGTTCTAAGTTCAATACACTGATTATTTCAGCTTTCATTTTGGTATGCTTTATTTATTACATGTCAATATACTAAGTTAATGTGACGATGTTGCCTTCATTACATAGAATCTTACCCATGTTTGTAACTAATGCTCTAATAAATAGTAATAAAAAAAATTGTAATTGTTCATGGTAGATAGGTTTTCTCCCAGTGTTCAACACTGGCGATTCCTGCAGGCTTCTAAGCCAGGTTTTATCAGTCTTCTCTGTTCAGATGTTGAGTGCCTTTTCAGGGTCATAAATGACAAATGGTTGCTACTCAAAGTACTGTTCATCTATTACTTTTATCTAAAAACTTATTTTCTTGACGTAAATATTTTCTGACTATTTTGGAGAACATTTATGCCCCTCTTAAGTCTCCTTTTTAGTATTTTATACAGTTATAATGAGGATCAACTGTTGTATTTGTTGACTGTGTAAAATGTTTCAGTTGCACTGATAGGACCTACCAAGGCTGGTTTTTCTCTATGCAATATTTGCAGATTAAAGATGACAAAGCTTCCCCCTCGGTCAATCTATAGACAGTTCTGTGTGCGTAAGTCCCCGTTTCCCATGAGACAGGCCTTTCAGCGACAGGTGAGGAAGTATTTCTTTTTGTTAGTCTGGGGGAGCAGGAGCTAAAGATTTCCTTCGGTGTAAATTTCCAGTGTCTTATCAACATATTGTCACAATATTCAGTAACAAATAAATTCACTGGTTCTGTAATCGCTTCTTGCGTTCCCTGATACTGATTGAAATTGATAAAGCAAATCCTCTATCTCCAAGTCCTCGTTCGGTGTAAAATATTGTTAGGAAATAAAATACGCGTGCGCTTCAAAATGTGAGACACCATTGTAATCTTCATACTGAAACAGAACCTTGGGGTTTCCTGTTTGTTTACAGGTGGCGTTATTTAGAACCTGTTTTCAGGTGTTTTAATTCTTTACTTTTCCTATCGACACACTTAATGTGAGCCCCGTCCTTTCATATGCTGGACTGTTCAGTATAATTTTGTTTATTATCGGCTAATTTAAAGATACATATAACAGCTTGCTTTAAAACTTTTTAAATACACAGCTTTGTAGATTAAATTTCAATAGTTATAGGAATAGATGTCCATCTCAAGTATGAAAGTTACAGAATGTTTAGACAATTAGAACATTTAATAGGTGAAAAGATGCATTAAAAGCAGCATTTATATAGTTCAGCAATGGAAATGTATAATATTGCGGGCATAATTTCACACCTTTCTGTTTGAGCCTGGCGTGTGCTGTTGTACGCTGCTGGTGTTTCAAGGGCTTGTTTTTTTTTATGGAAACACTGTTTACTCTGACACGCATGAAGTAGGGCCCTGAGACTGCAGCTCTTGCGATAAAGTCTGACTTGCCGTACGGAACTAATGAAAATGCCTCCTAATAGAGCTGGTGAGACCAGGAGTCTTCTCAGGGGAGCGCTCTGAACTGAGCTTGTTATCAGACACACATGGCCAGTTGGTTGCGCCTCGTGCTGAATGCTGAAGTTAAAAGTCCTACAGGCGGTTCTTAAAGCAGAAATACACGATGCCTGCTATTACATCAGTCCATCTGCTTGAAATAGAATACAGCAATTAGGATATAAAGCCCTTTCTTCTTAATCCGGAGATTCCGGACAGCGCGCAGAAATGCCTCACCTTCTGTAAAACCCTTTACATAACTCACGACACAGGCATTCATTACTGAACTTTTTTTGTTTAACTGAAACAGCACAAGTAAGAGCCAATAAAGATGATTAAGGGCAGGTAGAGTCCAGATAAAAGAATATCGGGATTTTACAAAGCAGCTGACAGCATGCCAGAACTAGTTGGAAATGAGATGCTACTCGACTGTTTGGATTTGTCCCAGAGCTCCTCGCGTACGCCTTCGTGGCACGCACCGGTCACGGGTGTTTGGACGCTTCCGATGAGGGAGACGGCTGTCCCTCTCTGCTCTTAGTTGGTCACCGTGTCCTACTCGGTCGATGTACAGTCTGTTAAGCTACGTGGCATGGTTCTTTTTGCTTGGTCATTGCAGCCAGTTGCTGTTGAAGGAAGGGATCAGGTTGCAATGAACAGAGTAAAAAAAGAAGCTAAAACCAGTCCATTTTCCCCAGCACTTTAGAATAAAATAAAATCGGTGCCTGCTGCTTCATGAAACCACTGCTTTTGTGATTCACTTCTTCCCCTTTCACAAAAAAATCCCTTTATTTTCTCTGAAAAAGTAGTGGCCTTACCAAAGTGTAATACTTCCTTCCCAAGAGGCGTGGATGCTTAACATGCAGCTTTGCCTTGTGTTACTGCCAGTTTTATGAGTAGTTTTTATTTATTATCATTATTCTTTGTGATGCATCATTTTTTAACATACAGATTAATACTTAAAACCGTGCTCAGTTCCTCAGGATACGTTGTGGACTAATCAAGAGTCAGAGGTCGGGTCCACTGAAGGGCAGGTTACAGCCTCGCCTCGTTCCGCTACATGACCGGCTTCCAAAGCTCCAGCTTTTGCTCCGTGTTAACAATTACCTGGGCCTTTTTATGCCTAACTCTGTTTTTGCAACAGCAAAGAGTATTATACAACATGAACGTGTTCTCTATTTAATATTCTGTTGAAGTTATAATACAGAACCGCATTTACAGGCATTCAGCGAGAACATATACTCAATCTATGCGTTGGATAATGCAAGATATTGGAGAAAGGCAATATAAGACTTGAAACATTGGGGGAGGATTAAGTGTCACATTTAGCTGCAGTAAATAAAAACAAACACCACCGTTATGCAAGAGTATTTTATTTTCTGCCTTAAACAAATAAAAGCGCATTTCCGATTTGAGGTAAACCATTAGTAGTAGTTTGCAAAGAGTATAAATGTCTCTAAAAATAAAATAGCAACACAAAGGTCATGACAAGATGTACATTTGTCTCTAGACCTTCATTAGGTAGTTCACACGGTACCACTTCACGCAAGCTGTCTGGCTGAAACAACCGCACTCTTCATTTGAGGGCCCAGTGCCACCAAAAGAAAATGCCATGAAGGTGTTCGGACTGAGGGAAAGCCATTTGCTCTCGCCACAGATGGGCTCAGGCACTTTAACGTGTCATGTCACTTTGTTTATGAAAGCTGCTGTTGTGCAATGCACTCTACTTCCAAACAATTTCGCCTTGTTTACGCCTGCCCACTCGGGACTCTGGTTCATCATTTTGGTCCTGTTGCCAAATTGAAACAAGCCGGCTGAACAGCCAAACCAGAGAAATTAAATACAGGGAACTGTACCAGGGAGGCACCCAAGCAGAATCACCTGGACAAGAAACACGTTTACGAGTGATCAGCAAATCATTCGTTCTCTCCTTGGAATTTCTGAGAAAGTTTTGCAGAAGTATTTTGGATGATGAAGGAGCACGTTTGCATTTTTCCTTGGTCAAATCCGTTTACCCAGCCCCCTCTGGCAGGAGACTAGGTTACACCGTCGGAACAAAACTAGTAATTAAGCATAGATGGGAGCTAAGAGAGCACACAAGTAAAAAGCAATTCAAAGCTCAGGTCCCCCAGGTATAGCATTGCTGGTTACGCATGAGATGATTGATTGTGCCGTTTCTTTTAATGGCAACGTTCCAAAGCAACAAAGGCCTCAGCACAGAAACGGCTTACGCCGTGTTATTTTCTTTTGTATAGGAAACTTGGGTAAGTTACATCATTGACCACTAACACTTTTCTGCTAGTTAAAGCTGCGTGTACCAAGAGCATTTGTTAATCGTGCCATACGGGCAAGTCTGTTTTAGGCCTAGGAATCAAGAGCAGCTGATCTTCCCCGTTTAATATCATTTCATTAAAATTCACAGAAGCGTTTTACTAAGAGGAAAAGTGAATGAATAGTAGTCCAGTCGAGTCACACTTCATGGTGCACTTGGTTTTTAGGGATACCTAGTTACACTCAATATCTAAACCTTTGTAATGCTTCAGATGTGCTTTAGAAGTAAACAAAGAATATTAATCCATGCATAATTATGCATGACCGAATACATCAAGTATTCATCAGTCCTTATTAATTTTGTAAGTATCTAAAAGTGATTTAACCTCCCCAAAATTCTTATCTTTTTTTAAAGCAGTTAGTGTTTCATCTGTAAGCCACTATGTAACTCCTTAAAAGCCAAATTACCTTACATACTACTGAATTACATTGCACCACAAATGAGTATGATGCTTCATGGACAAATAAAATATAGTCCCTTCTCTAAAGGAATTACAACCCAAGGTCCAGATCCTGCAGAAGCTAACACAAAACAAGATTTAATGGAATTTGTGTTGCATATGCGAAGTTACTCTTGTGCTTGTGTCCACAGTGCTAGGCTGTTAATGAAAAACTGGATTTCAACCTACTCTGCACTAAATGGTGATAGAAGAAAAACAGTAGTAGTCCTTTATTGCCAAAATTTACTTTAGCACAGACATTTTTCGTGCACAGTTCAGATTACGCAGGTTTAAAGGAAGACCGGTCTTAAACCTTTAGTAGTTTACCACTGAATTTGAAAAGGAAACCTTTGAAAAGAGACAGTTCACTGTAACTTTGGACCTTTTGCAAGCATTGCTGCTGTTGCAACTTGTAAAACAGAAGCGGAATGTTACAAATGATCCTTGATGATTCAAAAATAGATGGTTCCTCACTGCACCCTCTAGTCTTTCTTTGCATCGTGGGCACCTTTTTCTTCTTCATCAGAGTATACAGTGGGTTCCTCCCCTTCCTTCAGCAGCTTACCAACATAGTGATACTTAACTGGGGAAAAAAAAAAAAGAATCCAAGTCATTATTCTGCCCTGAAGATGTACCTTTTTTAACTCCTATGTCTGTTTCCTGAATTAACAAAATGCCTATATTATAACAAAGCAGCTTTCAGCAACTTATTCCAAATACTGGGGGGAAGGAGAAAAGCTGAAATCAACTACCTGAACTACTATTAATGTTATAGTAAGTGTAAGAAACATGCAAATTGAATGTAACTATAACTCTTCTATTGCCTAAGCCAAAAGATGAGTCAATGTAAAGACACATGTAAACTGAGGGACTCATCCCGCTAAAGAAACAGAATCCTGGATTATTTTTCTTGCCAATGTCAAAGCTAGTTTTTCAACCAATGGCATTGTTAGAACATTTACGTTATGTATTATACACGCATGCACATACATATGTGCACACATGTACACAGCGTTCAAGGGTTTTTATTTTTTTAATATATGTTGAAAATATCCAATAGGACAGAAGAGAGATCCTTTCTCCCAAAGATAAAGACGAATCTGTTGTCTGATTATGCAGCTAAGCCTCTGCCTTATTTTATATCTCTTTTTGAACATGTAAAAACGCCACGATCGTACACATGTAAGAACTGAAAGCTATGCTATGTTGCCCATCTGTCAAGTTCAACAAAGCAAAAGATGCCTCTGACTACAGGTATTTTGGATTAGCATTGTTGTTATAATTAGTAAGAATTTAAAGCAACTAATTGCCAAATTCACTAGAAACACAGTAATAAAAAGAGTGCAGTTCACCGTCAGTCCTGATGCCCAACTCTTGAAAAGGTAGATTTAAACACTAGTTTAGGTCAGATATTTGTTAGCATAGTTCTGGTTTCTGCGACATACTTGTTAGCACAATAAAACAGCCATTCAGCGTGGCATGATTAAGAGCCTTGATTAAGACAGGAAGAGCGCCAAAATAGTAGGGGCAGATCAGGTCAGGACTGAGACGTTCTAATGACATTATGTGGAGGAAAGCTCCATTCTAGCTAGCGATAGTAAATCTTTAATATCGAACAGTAGATTTAAAAACAGAACCCATCTGATTTCCACTATGCTACTTCTTTGTATATGCAATTTCCATTATATATTTATATATATTTTTATATATATATATATAAACATCAAGACAAACAACTGATACATTTATTTTTTGTCTTATCATCTGAGTAGAAATACTCCCTTTGGTGTTCACTTGCCTAAAAGGCATCATGGGATATGGAGGAATTATTTTTCATCAACAAGATACACAGTAGGAGGAAAAAAAATCATACCAGTGGGCATGCCCTGGTACAAGGTCAAGACAGCAATTTCCATAAAACTGTGGTTTGACATTCTCCTTTTTGAGCAGCAAGTTGAGGCACATGACACAAAACAGTTGGAATTGCCTTTTTTAAACTTTTAATACTAAGCACAGAAAAACAAGGCAACTATGAAAGTGACTTCCTCCTGTTAATTTTAGAACAAACATCTCAAGCGTGCAAGTTGCCTTTTTTCTTCTGCCACTCTGGCCATCACTGGCACAGTAATGACCAGGCTGCTTTGCAAGCACAGAGGTGGCAATTTGCCCATTCCTGATCACCTTCTGGGGGAGAAAGTCAGCTGGATACACTTGTTCATGAATCTGATAAAGCCACGCAGAATAACTTATTTAGAGTAAAAAAAGTTATATCAGGAGCTCCAAGGGGAAAAGGCCTAGTTTAAACAGTCTTCAAAGCTAAAAAAACCCAAGAAGTAATAATTCAAGCTACTCTTATTTCTAAGAAGCTGAATGGGACATAAGCGTCATTTTTCAGAACATTAAAATCTAATTGTCTCTATAGATGGTGTCTTAACTGTATCGAAAACATGCTCTTAATTTCCAATTTCTGTCAACTTTTTGGGTGGTCTTATAGATCTTATCCTATGACAGAGTGCTTCCATCTCTCCTACTGTTCTGTAAGGATCAGAGGGAGGGAGAACACAGAAAGAAAACCTGACATTTCTCTTAATTCTTTTGAGTAACAGTAATTCTAGTAATACTTCGTAAACTCAGGTATTAACTCAAAGTAAGTTTCCAGACTGATGCTTCCAGCTGGTAACAGCCTTTTAACCATTGCTTCCCTTATTACACACTAGTTAGTTAGCCACTTCTTTGTAAATAGGTTTAAAATTGCTTACAAGTGAATTGTGATTCCCAGTCCCTCAAGGTCTCTTGCTGCGTAGCGTTGAGATCAGAGAGGTCATCATAGTCATCCTTCAGAGCCTCCTTATCCAGGCATAAAGTGGCAAGTCCTCGGGATGCATCTCTTCCAGCAAAAATCCCATACGGGCCGTCTTTAAAATAAAAACATAAGCAGCATTATCACAGAGGTAATGGATGCTGTATGATCTTCATGGATCAGAGTCCCCAGACTGAAACAGATGATGAGTTTCTACCCTGACCTGTGGGTCAGAGGTGCCTCAAACTTCTGAAATGTTTTTAAGTTTTATTCTACTTGGTAATAAGGGAAAACAGAGGAAGAGGACAAGAAACAAAACCATGGGAAGAGATACTGAATTTGCTCAAACAGCAGGACAATGTGGAGAGAACATACAAACAGGGTAAGAATAAGCATACAAACTAGGAAGCACATCCTCAGAAAGAGGAACAGAGCAAGGATTTGTAAGTCTGAGGTGAAATGGAAGTTTTCTAAGAGATGCTCCTGACGTAAAGAGCTGAAAGGATGACTTGATGGAATATGTGGTGGAGATACTAGAAATTACCAGCTTGGAAGAAACATCTATTCAAACTTTCAAAATGCAAGATGAACCCAAATGATCAAAACATGCAACTCACAGTAGATCAGAGAGATCTTATCAAGACAGACTCTTGCTAAACTTCTAACTTAATGATTAACTTGCTTACATGACAAGCCGAAAATGGAGATATCACATGTTGCAACTAGACATTGAAAGTTCTTCTTAAGGGAGCTTAAAGTTAGATGTGAACTCTGGTTACCTAGAAAGTATGCCATCTTCCACACCTCCCAGAGTGAGCTTTTTCCTAAATTCATCAAAAGAATCTTACTTTTCCATTAAAATGAAAACCAAACTAGCTAGACACTGTGATGAACCATTCAGCAATTACCAAATTAGATACAACGGGCAGCTTTTACTGTTGTCAAGGAAGGTAGCATCCAAAGCACGGTCTTTAAGTCAAATGGGTTTTTGTTTCTATAAATACAAAACTGCACATCAAACTCAGCTGTACGTATCACCTTGACTGCTGCAGAATGCACAGTTACAGTCCAGCATCATTCAGCAACAGTCTACATTTGGACCAAAAGTAATAATCTCATCATGCTTCCAAAGATGTGGTGTCTCCTGCACCATTCTCCTTGTCTCTGAGGAGCACTGGCAGCTCCCTACTGCAGCTACCAGCTCTCTAGACAGCTCAAGAGTGGTTATGCCAGATGGACCCTGGTACAAATTAGCAAGCCTCAGTGAGCCGGAGGCCTCAGTTAAAAATAAAAATGGCCTAGTGGAGGTGATTAAACTCTTATACCGGGGTGCACGTACTCTCACCCACCTCATCACTAGCTGCTCTACAAGCCTCTGCATAGCTTATTCAGTCTTTGGATGTCTGAACCGCCTACGCTCTTGATAGTAGCTGGTTTAATCTAAATTTCTAAGTATTTAGTGTAAATATTATGCAATAGAGTGATGCCCACTAAAAGTTGGCAATGGAATGTAAACACTGAGAGAACACTTCGCTTCTGCTGCCCGGCATCAGGCAAAGGCACCCGCGGCCAATGAAGCCGCCCAACCCAGCAGCGGCACAACCCCTTACGGGCCTTGGGGTATGTGTAACCTGCCGTGGGAAAATAAAGAGAACAGTGAACCAAAGCCGGAGTTTTTACAACACCAAGGCCCACTCTGGAGCCCAGGCAACAGCGGGGAGGCCGGTGTCCCAGCGCGGCTGGTTGTGCCATCTTCTCCCAGGCCGAGCTGCGCGCACCCTGCCCGGCTCTAAGCCGAATCCTTTCCAAATCTCCGGACCGTGAGCAGGGGCGAGAGGGCACGGGCAGCTCAGCCGGGCGTTCGTCCCGCAGGCCGGGAGGCGGGTTGGGCACTAACGCCCAGCAGGCCGACCCCCGCGCCGCAGGGAACCAACTCCCCCGCCAGCACCGGGCCCGCCCCGCCCGGCGCCCGAGCGGGGGCCGCGGAGGGCGGTGCGGGCCGCCCTGCCCGAGCGGCGGCCGAGCCACCGAGGCCCCCGTGATCCCCGCGGCCAGCGGCCCCGGCCGGATCGCGGGCACAAAGAGCCGCGGGTTCCCGGTCTGGGCCCGCCCCGCCGCCCGCCCCGGCCCTCACCGGGCCCGTAGAACTTCCTGCCGCGGGTCACGTCGAAGACTTTGCCGTTGATGGCCATGAGGATGCGGGGGTCGCGCACCCCGTCGTAGGGCCGCAGCTCCGCCAGCGTGAAATCGCGGCGCTTCATCTTGGGCAGCGGCGGCGGGTCCGCCTCGCCCGCCGGCGCCGCGGGCCGCTCGCCCCGCAGGATCTGGTAGAGCAGGAAGAGGCAGAGGCCCAGCAGGCTCAGGTTGAGCGGGGAGCTCACGATCTCCAGCAGCAGGCCGCCCTCCTCGGCCGCCGCCGCCGCCTCGTCGCCGGCCACCGCCGCTTCCCCGCGGGCCATCGGGCCAGGCTGCGCTCCAGCACGGCGGGCTCTGAGGCGCGGCGGCGGCGGGGAGCAGGAGGAGGAGGAGCAGGAGGAGGAGCCGGCCCGCCTCGGCGCGCGGAGGGGGCGGGACGCGGCCGGCGGGCGGGAGGAAGGGAGGGGCGCGCGGGGCTGAGGGCGGGAAGCTGAGGCGCGGCTGCCGCCCTCACTGAGGGAGCTCGGCGGCGGCCGGCTCCTCACCCGCCTGCGACGGTAGGTGGTGGTGTGAGCCCGGCGATGGCGAGCGCCGCCGCGCAGCTGAGGCGAGGACGGCTCCGCCGGCCGCCATTCCCCGCCGAGGCGGCAGCAGGTCAGGTCAGGCCGCTGCAGCGGCGGCTCCGTTGGCACACGGTTTCACAGAAATTTTGGAAAAAAATAGCCTCGCCGTTGCCTTAGACCCGGTCCAGAGGTGCCGCGCTGGCCTGCTGGGATCCAGCCGGCCCTTCCCTGCCCTCGCTCCTCCTGTCCGAGGCCGCATCTTCGCTACCCTGACGGGCCGGTATCTTTTTGGAGTCCTTACTCCGATCGTGCCAAACTCAAAGGAGGAGAAAAGGGAAGAAATTACCAGAATTATGGGCTTTTCCCATTCAGGTAATAACCCCTGGCCCCCAAAAAACACAGAAACAGCAACCGCAAGATACTGTTATAACACAAAAAAGAAAAGTGTCCAGGCGTGGACTTATTTATTCAGGCTTCTTTTCAATGGAAATTTTGGTGAAGTAAAACTTAAGATGAAGGAAGCACTAGCTTGATGTATCTGCTCGATAGGGTGTTCACATGGAGCAACTGGAGTCCGGAACACAGCTAAGTACCACTGGTGTCGCCTGCTCCTCGGTATCAGGTGTGAGAAAGCAGAAGTGATGTTTTGGGTCTGAGTAGTTGTCTCTGCAAATTGTGTCCTCACCATCCTTCAAAACGAACACAAACCAATGCCCAGTCAGAATATCATCGTTCCCTTGACACAAGCGAGTAATTGTGCAACCTTGATCCTGCATTGTAGCTTGGCAGGTGATTCATATCACTGCTTCAGTGGATGAAGGCTGCTTTTACTGAACATTTAGTTAAATAAAATCGAAAGCAGTGCATTTAATTTACTTTCTGAATCTCCGTGTTAGGAAAATTTTAATTCTGTGGGCCACCGGGGGATGAAAGTATTTAAACATGTTGCCCCTTGGAAGGTAGGGTGTTTGGTTCCATCTGCTGTCTGATTTGGGAAGCTCCTTGTTTTGTTGATCAGCACTTGGACCTGTATCTGTCCTTTCATGGTATACGCTGACTTTTGCTTCTGCCTGCTGTGCAAGTTGAAAAACTCATTGTTTCATTGACCTGATGACTGCGATTTGTATTTGGTAAGGAAGTAGGTCTGGGCTTTGACCCTACTTAGGATACTAGATAAATCTCCGAAACTTTAGAATTATTCAAACTAGGAGCTGTATTACCTAGATGGCAGTTAATTCTGCTCAGTGTGGACATGACAGTATTACGCTTCATCGTGTTGATATTGCATGTTAGAGGAATAGATGTAGAAAAAACAGAAATTTGGAGGGAGATTTTTTCTTTTGTTTTTTACAATACATTTTGTTCAAGAGAGAGGAAAAAACCCAGACTCCAAAACAGCCCCAACCCTGAATTTGACCATGAACCAGACACTGAAGGGAGGGAAAAAGAAGCTCTGTTTATGCCTGGCATCCTAGAGAAACCATCCAAGAACAGTTCATTCTTAGATAAAGAAGGGCCAGGAAACATTGCCAAGATTGATGGAATCTCAAGTTATCTGCCACACGAGCACTGGTACTGCAAGTTACAGTTGCCCAACTTCAAGATCTTTTTTTTACCTTGCAGCATATAAAAAAACTATTCGTATGCCTCAGAATGCATCTTACCTAAGAAAAAAATAAGAACAGATATTTAGAAATAAATGGGCATAAATAAAATTATGATACATCAGTCAGAATTATGTAAAGTCATTAACCCTTTGTTATACATTTCTGACTAGCAAGCTTACTTGGCAATTCCTTTAAATGGAACTGAGGTTCTAGTCAGAATGGAGTTGGCCCCAACTCCAGTTAAATACCGCAGGCATTAGCTCTGCTCCCACACAGGTTTTCCTCTCCGTTCTGTAGACAACAATAGCTTCCTCCTTGAAACCATTCTGTTAACAGCATCTATGAGATGGGTTGATAAAGCAATTCTAATACAATGCTCTCTTCTTATTAATTGAAGAAAACAATTGGAACTCAGCTAACTTTCATATCCTTGCAAATCACAGTAGTTCAAACAGTTTTAAAATATTCCTACTTGTTTTTTTGATAACCAGCATAACTCTGTAAGAGAGGAAGCAGAATTAGCTGTACTACACCTCAGCATTTTTCTTACTGCTCTATTTCCACTTTGGAATTGTCTGGTAGATCTATTGAATCTTTTAGAGCATATTTAATGCTTCTAAACAAAGTGTGTTTTGCCTAGGTTCCCCGTAATATGCTTTACCTTGGCCGAGTACACGGGGACCGTTGTTGCCAAGCTGGTTTTTGTCCTCGCATTCTCTCATTGTTCCTTTGGAAGCCCTCCACAGGAATTATTTTCTCTAACTTACCTAACGGACAATGTTAATTCAAACTATGACTGTAAGAAAGTTTTCAGGAGTTTGCAAAGATACTGCTGCCTAATTTGCGTTACTTGTGAGCAGATTCCCAGAGCTGCTGGTCACCTGGAACTACTGCTGGGTTTCATTTGACCTGCAAGGACCCAGGGTATCTGACGTAGAGATGAGGTATCTTAGTCTCTGAGCTTTCTGAGAACTGGTGATGAATAAAACCACTGGCAAGTTAGATCTTTACTGTCCAGCCTAAAGTCTGATGTAAGTCCCACCTGAGAATCTGAGAGACTTTGGTGAAGTGCCATAGGATCGCATTGCAAACAGCTTGTAACATCAAGTAGCAGCCATAGAGAGTTGTTTTTGCCTTGTGGTCCAATGGGCTCTTGGAATCTGTAGACTTCTCAGGAAACTAAGTAAAGAAATTAAAAAGCAAGATTAAATGTGCCTTACAGGGACACAAGGAATTCAAGCCCTCTAGAGAGAGACAACATATTATGTGAGACCTTCCAATAAATTTACATAGGCAAGCTCCATCATACCTGCCTGTTTCTCACAGCTGGTGTAATACGGGTATTACTTCTCCCTCCTTCCCCCCAGTAGTAAATTAACTTACTAACAAGGAAAAAGAAAGGGATGATGAGGAGCTGTAATCTCACTCTTTTACTGATTCGTGCCTGCTTATGCCAAGAAAACAGAACCCCTCCCTAAACTGCAGAGGTCCAGTAGGTCAAGTATACTCCTAACACTGGCAGCAGACGTGTTATTAAGTTGTTGTTAGAGTGGGTCTGTTCCAGGCGCAGAGCAGGCACCTGGCCTAGGAATGCCCTGAATTATGTCTAGTCCTCAGATCAAAAACATAGACCATCTTTCTGCTGGACTTCCTTTTTTTTTTAGTTTTTATTTCCATCTCTGTCACATTTCTGTTTATTTTTCAGTTGCATCTTCTGACTTTCTAGCTGTGTTCTTCATCCAACTAAGTGCTAGAAGAAAGAACTTTGCAATGTGGAGATGACACTGTGCTGAAGGCTATCAAGATCCCGTCATTATATGTGTAAACATCTGCAGCATAAAGCAGCTCCAGATGGGAATTTTTACCAAGTTTTAGAAAATGTGTCAGAGAGGGGGTTTGGAACGGCAGAGACTGCTCGTGCTGGAGAATTGCTTTCCTCAGAAACACACTGATGTGAGCTTGCACCTGAAATCTTCCCCGCCCCAGCCTCACCATTCCCTTTGCTTGCTTGTCTTTTAGGCTGCCAGTCTAACTGGCAGTCACCGTGACAAGAAAGCTTTCTTGGTCAGTATGTACAGCAGCTACGCTAGGAAGTTTTGGAGATGTCCTGTCTTTTAACTATAGATGAAAATCTGGGTGTGAATTCTCAGTATGGGCTCCTTTTTTGAAAGGCAGCAGATGTCAAAACCAACCCGGACAAGCTGTAGATACCTCTGGAAGAGGCAAGGGAAAAAGAGAACATAAGTCTGCATGTGATTCTTGCAATGGAACAGTCTCAGTATCCCTAGAAAGCACACTGATTGACACTGAAAGAGTAAATAAAATCACAGACTTCCTGAAAATAACTCCCTGGATTTGCTTACAGGTCTGATGAGCCAGGAGGGTTTTATGTATCAAAGATAACTGGATGACATGAAGCAAATTTGGTGCATTCACAGATTGAGTCAAATCAGTAGCGCTGTTAGAGGGAGTAGGAAATGTTGCCTCTGCTCTGTTAGTGTCGGATAGGGAAATGGTATCCATTGCGCATGCATAGGTTCTTCGCAAGGACCAAGTTTTACTTACACTGCAGATATTCACTCTGCATTTTGGAACGCATGAGCTGTCTTCACCTGTGTCACTCTGTCCCTGAAGTAGGGCCCGTTATTTCTCTGCCACCGTGATGGAGTGCGAGTGCTGCTACGCAGCAGATCGGTCTGTTTCGATGTGAATTGACAACCAACTTCAACGTTAATAGATTCAAAGGTTAGAAGAAGGGAGGTATCAATAAACTAGGATGGTAGAGTTTCCTAGGTGTAACCTTGCAACATTTTAGTTGCAGAAATGCAACAAATGCAATGCATGGATTCTCATCTTGGCTTGAGTTTAGCTGAAATCTGCTTCGAACGCCCCCAGCTGATGGCAAAGGGTGCTTTTGCTGCCTGCCTTTGGTCTGCTTTAGTTGGGTGGTCAGATCCAAAGCAGCACAGACAAGATGGGGGTGACTGAGTAAAAAGAAGAAAGCAGCAGCACGTGGAAGGAATGTCACTTTTTTTCCAAAATCATCTAGGTGTCTAGTTAGATTAGATACACTGCCAGGTGCAAGCCAAATTTGTGTCTGTTCCACAAATGGTTCCTTTTATCTTTGTTTTTTTTGGTTTTATTAAACAGTTGGAGACGGTTCACTCGTGCTTGGTTTGACACCGAGTGAGACTGCTAAGCAGTGATCCAGTGGAATCCAGTTTTCCTCACGTTGAGGAAGCGCTCCATTAATTGCCCAGCCCGATGCCTTTCCAGCTGTTGTAGTTATGCAGCATCCTCAATGGGAAAATCTTTCAGACCCTCAAAGTCATCCCACAGCCTGAGACGTTCTGCAGGTTTTGTCTGCTAGGGTGCCTTGCACGTGCCCCAAATCCTCTAGGCAGTGTGCTGAATGCAGAGGTCTCAGGTCATCGAGCCTGACGTTTTCGCAAGCGGTGGTGTGTCAGGAGCTGGGGCGCAGAACTGCCCGCTCCACGCCGTGGGCTTGCCTCGCACAGTGGAATTCCTGCAGGTCCCCCAAGTCTGGGTCCGTAAGGGTCCACGGACCCCAAACCAGCGGGGAAGGCCGGGAAGCCTTGGGGATAGCACAGCCTTCCCACGCCGTGAAGGCAGAAGAGCGAGCCAAAGCCGCTGCAGTACCGACCCCCTCCATTTTATTTAACGCGGTTTCCCAGGGCGAGCGGCCCGGTCTGAGGGGCAGCGGCGGTGCCGGAGGAGCCAGCGGGCTGACCCGGCCTGGGGAGGGGAGGCGCGGCCGCCGCTCCCCGCCCCTTCGGGCCGCCTGTGCCGCTCCGCTCCCAGCAGGGACCGGCCCCCCCCCCCCGCCGCCGCTCGCTCGGGCCGTGGGAGGTGGGGCCTGCTGCCGGCTGCACGAGCCCCGGGGCCCGGCGGGCGCTGCCCGGGGCGCGCGCTGGGTGCCGCTGGGCGGTGGCGGCGGGCGGGGCGCGCGGCGGGGCCGCCCCGGGGCGGCGGGTGCGGAGCGGCGCGAGGCGCTCGGGCGGCGGCCGGTGAGTGGCGGCGGGGGACGGGGAGGGCAGGCGGTAACCGGGAGGGGGCACGGCCCCGGCCCCGCTGCCCCGGCCCCGGCCGGGCGAGGGCTCCCGCCCTCCCTGCCCCTCGGCAGCGGCGCAGCGCGGCCGTGCCGGTGAGAGCTCCTCGGGTCGGGCGCTGCAGAGGCGAAAGCCCCAGCGCTGGGCAGCGGCGGGGTAACGCCGCCGGGTGTTCGCGGCGTACGCGAGCGGCGTGGGCTTTCTGTGGTGCGCCCTTTGTTCACACGCGCGGTGCGCCCACGGCTGGCTCGCGTCCCCTTGCTCCTCCTGCGAGTGCAGGGTCTGTCGGGCTAAGCTGGCATCCCTGGCTGACAGACTTGCAGTCTTTCGGTGTCAGGTCTCTACATTTTATGCCCTAAAACAATTTTTTCAACCTATGTTAGTTAGCTGGAGTAGTCACGGTTATTAATACGGGCTGGACTTTATTTTGTCTCTCGCATCGTTAGTGGAATTGTTGGCTGTCTCCCAGATGCAAAGTCTTGACACTGGTGTAGGGGACTGGGAGAATCCACGTGATCTCAGAGCGAGCTTGCAGTGGTGATGCGAGAGAAGTAGTAGGGTCTTGTAAAGGGAGCAGATCGGATCCATAACCTGTAGTAGAATGAAAAGACACCCACTGTGTCATTTCTTTCATGATTATTTTGCTGATACGTTCCATAGTTTAAGAGCTTGATGTTACAACGAACTGTATACAGGAGTAAAGCCTTAATCACGTAACAACTTTGATGAATTTCCTGATAACTATCCTTGTGCAAGTAGGAGTGGCTCAGGTAAGGGCAAGTGCTTTCATCAAGGTAATAAGCTGCAGGCAGAGTATGAGCACAGGGTATCCAAGAACCCCAGCGAACCACCTCCAGTCTTTTCCGTAGTCTAGTCCAACTGCTTTCTTGGAAATGTCATTCGAAATGCCCTTTTCCCCTTCCAGCCATTGTGCCGTGTCCTTGCACCACATCCTACAGAGATCTCTCTGTGAGTGGGTTCCTCTGCCTAGACCCACACAGCCATCAGAGCTTGTCTGAGGCAGATTTGGATGGGGGTTTATTAATTTCAGACCTGGTGCAGCAGACTGGAGAACTGGAAACAGGTAGCCTAGTACACATATTCTGAACTGCTTGGGATTACGCTCACTGTAGATCTTTTACACTTTTTGTTGTCCTGCTGATATTTGGTGGAAACTGAAGGAGGTTACAGGTAACTTGAAGTATACTGTTAGGAACCTTTAAAACACAAAGGCAAGTTAAGTTTGGTGGCATTCTCTTTTATTAACAGCTTAATGAACATGAGTTTTCTATTTCTTTTTCTCTCACACAATATAATAAATGATAATTAGGACTCCAGTACCTTTGCAGATACATAATGAGAAATGCAAATATATATTTGTCTTGCTGTTATAAAATAAATACAATGAATAATTAATCCAGTGATTTCATGGGCATGGAATTGCATTTTGCACTGTTTGGTTAATTGGTTGTTTATAGTTTGGACTTCTAGCTATATAATGTACAGAGCAGTACATTGTTAGTGCTTCAGGCCAAATTCTGAAGAATTTTGCACCTGAAAAGTTACATTGACTTAGTGAAATTGCTGTGAAATCTGTTTCTAAAGAATGTCAGTAGATAACTTATCACAAGATCAACACAGTTACACTTCTCCCGACTGAGCTCCTTCATAATCATAAAAAAATGCAGCCCTGTTGCATAGGTGAGGTGTGAGGTTTGCAAGGATTCCAGAACTATCCAGCCCAACAGAGAATTTGAGTCCATATCTGCAAAATTCAAAGTTGGCTCGGTTCTTGCTCACCATAGTATAAGAAAGTGCAAAGCACTTCTTACCTTGGACTTTATGACTGACTCAAGTTTAGTATATATATAGATTTGTGCGATTATGTATGGATGTAAATGCTTTTTCTACTATGCAAAACCAAGTGACTTGGGTGTTACATGAACCAAAAGTAAACTCCTCTGGTTTTTTGGATCATTGTGAGTTGGAAGACTTTTCCACTTAAGCTGTTTGCTTGTGTTTCCATCAAAGATTTGATGGAAGTTTTCTGAAAATGAAATTCACAGATTCCTGTGACCACAAAGATGGAGATATGCCCAGTGCAGATTTGATGACTCAAAACTCTTTGTCCTTTGGAACCCACACCACAGGTTTTTGGCTGTATTCAGACATTTGGGAAGTAGATCCCCTTTTAGACTTCTTTTTAGTCTTCCCAGGAGCCAGTCAGTGCAGACTTAAAACCAGGAAAAGTTAAGTTTTACAACTTAAGAAGTTTTACTGGTATTGGCTTCTGTTTCAAAGTTAATATTTGTCTTCACTTGAAATGTGTCTTAATTTACCAGTCAGAGAATTTGCTGCAGACAAACGCACAGCTATGTTTTCTTTTACCAGAAGAAGATGTATGACAGTCAGAGAAGAAATGAGAAATTGTACTTGGTCCAAAGACCTGCTTAATACAGGCTCATTTATTTAGATTCTAAATACATTTATTTACAGTCCAATGGTTACTTAGAATATTTCACAAGAACGCACTAGCTGCAAGTGCAAATACTGGGATCATGCATAAGCATTAAGAGAAGGGCTAAGACGCGTTACTCAATTTTGAAGAGCTGTGAAAATGAGCACTCAGTGAACAATGCTTTGTGTATGTGGGAGAGGGTCTCATATGTTTAATACCAGCAAACACACCTTTAACTGTTACTGCTTAATCTCTGCTAAAATCCACTACAGCTTTGACCAGAATGCTTACTGGATCTGATACTGCTGAAGTGTGTTAGAGATTCATTCTTATTTATTTATATGAATGCTCTCTCTATAGAAATGAAAAGAAAGTACACATTGGTTTAGCAAACTGGGGAGTTGGTTTTATTTTATTTTTTGTTTCCTGAGGATTTTCAGTAATCCTTATGTTTCTGCTGTGGATGGCGTACGTGGTGTGGTTGGTCTCAATATCTTCAGTTACGTAACATAGAGATCAATCTGTGCGGTAAGTCAAACGGGACAAAGCAGCGTGACTGTGGTCCCTGTTGTACGTCCGACTGCAAGCCTAGGCTATGATAGGGAGAGCTGAACTCGGTGGAAAGACTGTCATTGATTTTAATGAGCTCTGGATATGGCCCAAGCTCAAGAATCGGTGGCTTGACTTTATTGGAATGCCACCAGCATCACATTGAATCATGCGTACACAGATACATATACATCCTCTTAAAGTTTAAAATAGCTTTCAAAAGCAATGCCAATGCCACAAGCATAGATGCCATTTGAATTTCTTCAGTTTCTTCTAAATGAATTCAAACACATTGCATGAGATTTTGTTACTTGACATTGGTTTTAGTGGAAATGCAGTCCTGTCCCCTCATCGTTACCTCAGATGAGTTTCTATGCCAATTCTTCTGTCTGTTTAAGGTCAATCTGTTGTGTAGTTTAAGTATAAAGCTAAATAGATTTCTCTCCATCTGGAGAGGTTTATCTCCGTATCTTTGGTTGACAGCCTATATGTGCAACGGAAGGAGTGCTACAGGTTAGAACTTGAAACCAGCTCTTTGGCGAGCAGCAGACACCGAGATTTGCAGCTGATGTTATTAACAAGGATTGGTTTAACTACTGTTCCTCCCTCACTCCTGCTGACGATTGCGGCTCCCCCCATAAATCTCATGAGATCTCATCAGGTCACAGCTCGCACAGCCAAGCGATCGTGCAAGACTCTGAACATTCTTCTGACCAACCAAAACCAGGCAAAACTGCCAAAATACACACTCAGCCACAAAGCCTGAAAGCAGGACCTTTAATGATTCAGAAACTGAAAATGAAGAGAGTACCAAATATTATTTCCGATATACCCTCTTGTTTAAGCCACCATATAGTTTTGCTGACTCAGGAATGCTGAATTTGGGGTGGCTGCACTACTCTAGGCTCTTAAAACTGTAGTTTTAGGAAGTAATGAGGATCTTGTTTCACAGCATCTTTTTAAATTGCTGCTTAAAAGCCTGTGGGGGAAAATGGAGGTTAGTTCACATACTTATTTTGCTTACAACTTTGACGCCCTCTCTAGAGCTACCCTCAGCAAAACGGTATGTTAAGGAGTTATACAGCCTCTCCTGCTTTCACTGCCATCCTTTGGCTTTCCATCTGCTGTTCCAGCCCTTTCTTCTTTCTGCTGAACATGCATTTCTTAAATTTAATTGATATTTACCAGTAAGAAGAGGCTGCCATCATTCATAGAAGTCTGTTTAATATTATCGCCATAATTTGCCAGAAAATGTTACAGCAGCTTGCAGTCAAGTGTGTCCTTTCCTTTCTCCCAGTTTACAAGACCATTTGTGTTTTCCACTAGGTTAAGTGGGAAGGATACCTGCCAACACATAAGGGGTTAATGCTGCTGTAATTTGGCTGGTTCTTTGCCAGCCTTTGCTCTTTGGAGTGCCAAGACTTTTTTTTTTTCCTTCCCTTTTTTTTCCTTTTTTTTTTTTTTAAGATGCTTAGCTTAGGAGAGTTGGAGCTGCAGCCCTTACCATGCGATCTGGGGACATTTGTCTCACCCTGGATCATGGTATCTGGCAAACCAGCATCTTTTCCCAGGCCTGTTGCTAACTTGCTGCATGTGACTGCAGCCAGATAACAGGGGTCTAAGCCTCTTCCTTACAATGTCAGGATAAATTCTATCCCTATGGTTCAAGAAACTACTCATATATTCCTAAACACTGGTAATGACAGGAGGGGCAAGGTTTAGAGAAGATGCATTCTCTCATTCTATTTTCTTTCGAAGCAGCGTCAGGATTTCTGAGTTCCCCTGAATTTACCCTCTGTTTTTGTATATCATATATTTAATTATCTTAGTAGGAGGAAGTGAAAGGGCGAGGGAAAGAAAGCAGAGGAGATAGGCTGTGTGGTTTACTTGACATTTGAGAAATGGTCCAAGAGTTTCTCTATAAATTTAAACTATAGACCCGTAGTATAATTACCCAGGAACATGCTAAAAGTGGGGAGTCTGTATGAACAGTGCTTGCTTGATTTTGTTGCTTTTTCAATCTATATGTTATATTTGAGTCTGCCAGCAAATGATTTAACACCTCATAGGGAGCTTGTGGATTTATATAATTGACTCTTCAAATCTTATTTTAAAAAAAGGGAGACGTGAACACAATGTTACAGAGAATGGGGCATAGAAAACCTCCTGTGCATTAGGAGAGTAAACGCAGCTGGAGATGCCATTTCAGAATTGCCTTGTGTACAATACTAATGGAAGTTCTTTCCAGAATCCTTCATTCTTTCTTTGCAGATATATTAAGACAGACCTTATTTACAGATGCATAAAGCTTTAAATTTTTAAAGATTTTGGTCTTTTGAAAGAGACGTAGCATGCAGCTATTCCACATCAGAGTAAATTTCAAAACCACAATGCAATGTGTTTGTGTGCTCTTAAGAGTTCAAGAGCAATACAGTGAGCAGAAGAACATTAGACTGTTTATACACCTGTTGTTAACTACCAGCAAGTACTTCTTTAAGCATTTATTTTTTTAATGCTTATTTTCTTTTTTTTGGATCTATCTTTCATACATTATCTCTTTGTTGCTACTGTGCTGACTGAAGAGTGGATTTAATGAGAGTTAAACTCCTAAAGCTGTGAGTTCCGCAATAATTAAAAATGATCTCTTACTATACGAGAAAATACATTAAAATGTTAAGGTTCTTACAATAAATCAGCTTAAAGCAAGAAATCTGAGTCAAGGAAAGACTATCATTTATCTCAGAAGTTCTTGCTTTAGTTGATTTGTCAAGTTTCTAGGCCATGCAAAAGGTTTTATACTATCTTTTTAATGTGAAGCAGTATAAAATCATGTTAAATAGAGGATAGAGGAAAAAAAGGAGCAAACCAGCCATTATTATTGTGATGAGTCTGAAGAAACTATATTACAAACAATACCATCACAACTGTTGTTGATTGGATTAGAGGAAAAAAAGGAATACAAACAATTTACATGCTCTGATTCTGGTGGTCACATTTCTTCTGCTCTACTGGCCCTCAAACTATGGCCATTGCCGCTGCTTTTCATTCTGCAGTTACAAGAGGGATAAAAACAGTCATAGGGTGTGACTTAGATTTTATTCTACTATGCGTTACACAACATCAGCACAATCATGTGCCCTCGTTCCTCCATAGGAAAAATATTTCAGATTTTGAACAGCTTTTCATGTTGGTGGAAGGGGTGTTACATTTGTAGTGTGTATGGGACTCTGCAGAGAGCACGTATTTGCTGTTTTTGTAACTGATTTTGATCAAAATAAAAACTTGATCATATCATCACTAATACCATTTTTACTGATCACCAGTGGCTATCCTGCAGCGTTCAATGGCATTTCCTTTGGATGCTTTTTACTAACATCCCATTATACTTAGCAATTACATATGAATTCATGGTGAGAAAATGTGCACAATATAGGAAAAAAATTCAGAAGTCTTATTAGCATTTAGTGTTTGTACTTGGTTACAGTTGCCTTTGTGAAATATTAAATCTCATTCACAGTGAGAAAATACTACAATATAGGTATTGTGTAATCAAGAAAGCGGTGCAAATCCACCTTGTAACTCAGCTCATCAACCTTTAGTTGCTTTTAAATACTATCTAGTCTTAAACACATTACGTATAAATAGTCCTCAGTAGATGGAGGGCTTGCTTAGTATTTTCATGACCTCTCTGAGTGCAGAACAAGCATAGCTAATCTTTAGACTTCACACTAGCTTATCTCTGGGCAATATACAGAGTCCCTTGAGGACTCAATTATTACCATGCCAGACAGTATCAGCTATATTAGCCTTTATGTTATATCCAAAGGAGCTGTTTCATGAGAGGGTCTGAGTTTGTGTTCTTGCGTAGGTGCTGATAAAACCTGTAGAAGGGGTAGGTGACACGGCACATGGTGACAACTGCTCCTCTTCCTGTTCGGACCTGCAGTGTCGGCTGGTATTTCACTGTATGGAAACTACCTAGATGGAAGGAACCACTTAGTAGCAAGGATTCAACACCTGAAGCCAATACCAGTGGATCTCATGTTCCATTTAAAGGCTAGCAACAGGGGCAGGAGCGGTGAGGCTGTGTGTGGCATTTATCGTAGGAAAGCTGTGGGTATTCCCTAATCCCCATGGTAAAGCAGAAAGATACTGAAGCAATGGACTTAAGTTTGCCATGACTCTTAACTGTAGCTTTTTCAGATATTGCTGATCCTGGGATAATAGATAGACCCATCAGCTCAGTGCGTTACTCACATGTATGCTCAGCTCTGTGGTTGCACTGTTTGAAATGGGAAAGACCAAGCAGAGATCCAGTTTAACCATGTGATTATGTGACTTAGTGACACAGAACTGTAGTTTATTCAACAATTTTAGGTAAAATTCTTCTGCAGTTAGCTTATTTCCTGCCTCTGGATATTTATTAGATATTTTCCCTTCCCATTATGATGGGAACGGCTCCAGTGCATTTAAGAGACAATTAGGAACACACTGGGATATTTTAAGATTCCCAGAACTTGAATCTGAGTAATGCGCTGGGCTGTTGTGTAAGGACTCTGCTGTGCTATGGGTCTGTTCTGGTGAAATTGGCTCAGTATGAGGTATTTTTTATTATGTGATGATTTTAAAAGTCTGGACAGGCTGGGCCAAATCATGTAGTGCAGTCATTGATTTCTAATTTAACTCAGCATTTTGATGCCAGCGATCCTGTAAGAGTTCCCACGGCTGAAGGCTGGCTAGTGAACTTAAAGTTATCTTGGATATTTATAGGGTGCCTATTCTTGCAGGGTCTTTCTGGTTGTCCTTATTGAGCGAGGGAGGATGGGGAAAGACTCTCAAACACAGTTCCAGGCACCAGGAACTTTGGGTTCAGTTGCCGTTTATGGTTTTTGGACTAGGCACTGAATTACTCTGTCTCAGGTCTCCCAGCTGTATTTGCAGTATGGAGTAATATTATATTTTGTGCAGAGGCACACAGGTCTGGTGCTTGTGATTAATCTTGCAGATGTCAAGTGGTAGGAGTAGATGTATTATTACTCAGTGCTTCCTACTTTGCAGTTTGTGGAATGAACCAGGTACTGTATTTGTGCCTTTATACAGAGGAAAGCTAACGAAGAAAGCGAGATGTTACCATTGCCTACTAATTTGAGTTAAATGTCAAGAGTATGCAGTTTTGACTTTTATTTTTCTGTTCATTTCCCCTTGGAGCAATAAAGCCTGCAGGCAGGACATTCTGGGACCTCACTGCCCTTCTCTGAAGGTTAATGGTCACTTTATCTTTAGCCTTGTGTTTGCAGGCACTGGAGTCAGACAGCCTTTTCCCCAGAACTGCACTTCTGTGATTTCCTGTATTATTACTTCAGCCGACAGCCAGTGAGATGCTATCGGAGATGACCTTCACTTTTGAATTTTTATTTCAGTTGCAGTTGAAATTCAGGATGTTGATGGGTTTAGGAATATTATTCCAGATGTGCGAGTCCCTGGTTCTCCTCTTGCTTATACCTGTACAAACAAATCAGGAGTAATTCTGTTGAAGACGTGGGCCTACATTAGTGCAAAACTAATATACATGGGAAGTCATTAAACATGATTGCTATTCACAGCACAAGCATTAGTGGCAATGTCAATCTGATCTGTCTCCAAGGGAGCTTGGCGAGAGTGTTGCAAGGACATTGACTGGATCTATCCCTAGAGGGGAATTTGGGAAGAATGGCGTGTAGAAATCTCAATTCATTATTCACATCGTCTCAGGATATTTGTTTAGACTCAGTAACTGTTACCTCTGATGTTTGACATCTAGACTAGGCACTGGTCCATGTGCCTGTAGCTACATACTGTGGTCTCACATTTCTTTCCAGATGGTCTTGTGTATTGGTGCCTGCCTGGACACTGAGAAGGAAAAGTTGTGTTGTTGGAACTTAATTTTTTTTAACATGGTATTTTCTTAAGTCAGAATGTGTAGAAATAGAGCTCTTCTGTTCAGCTTCTGCACTACCCCTCCTTAGACAAAAGAACCACAGTTTCCCAGTGTATAAAATATTGACCGTGCTAGTATTTTCACAGGAAATACCAAGCTCTTCCACTGTGTCAAAAATAATCTGCTTTTCATTCAGACTCATTAAAATCTTAGATTTTAGATTTATGATCTTGGATGAAAAAAGCAGATATGTGAGAGGCAGCTCATCCTGGCTATATTGTCTATATATACAGGGATGCTGTTACTTTCTCTATAAATAAATGACATTTATATGCAAATCAATCCTTGTAGATTTGTAAAATGTCGAACAAACAATTCTATCTCTTTATCTGTATTTTTTGTTTGGCAATTGATATTTTCTGACACTGAAGTCTGAGGCTACATCTGTGATCCGGTTGCAAATCTAGGGGAAATTACCTTTTGAATGGCACATGGCCTGACCTTCATCTCCAGATAATCCAGGAAGAGTTCACGTTTGACTGTGGGGACACAAAGGACAGATTTAGCATACCAGTATCTTTTTGGCCGAAAAATTCTGGAATTCGGTAATGCACTTTATACCCCATACCGAAGTTTATCTTCACTCCTTCCTCAGAGGTGAAGACAGTGTGTTTGTGGTAAACTGCAAGAAACAATTCAGACTCAGAATTACCAAACACTGGAATCAAAGAGATTATATGTATTGCTGCTTTCTTTGAAATATTCTTTTTGTTGAAGGAGCTTGCAGGAAGTCCTCTAACAGGGAATAACAACAACAAAAATCTCCCAAATCCCACACATTGTACACAAAGTGTAAAAATAGACTTAATTAGAGCAACATACAGTAATTAGACTCCAGAGCAAGTATCATGGCAAATTCTTCAGGCTTATATGCATGAATAAAAAGCTGATACGGTGCATAGTTAGAGGGCCCTGACTACACACTCTACTTTCAGTTTCAGAGATAGGCTTTCACCCTCATTTTCCTCCTAATATTAATCACAGATGGATGTATAAACTCTGCAAGGCAGAAATCCTCTTATCTCCACTTCTTTGTTTTCTGCAGAGTACTGTGTTTGATTCCAACCCTGTTTGTTTAAAGCTCTGATACTGCAGCTTTTAGCAGTGATGCACGTTTAGTTGTTTCTTTAGTATTGAAGGGTTTTCACTGAGAATTTCCAAGCCAGGCCCATTTGCCAGCTTGGGAATCTCACTTGTAAGAAAGCTGAATCCATTTCTGCTTCAGGAAAGCGTTTCCTGAGAGACACATTTATGTTAGCGCACAGGTAAACAATCCACATGCCAAATGCAGAGAGAATTGTGGTATGGGAAGTCTGACTTGCAATGTTATGGTTAGATTTCTGTGCAGGGTTTATTTCTGGTTCTGATGGAAGGAGTGCTTTACACGCAATTCAGCTGGAACAGCACATGTTTGTAAATACATGGGCAAGATCAAGCGCAGCATAAAATCTAGTCTGAAAGTTCTCAATTAACCTAGGCTTCATTGCTCAATGGTAAAGACACGAGAACTGGAAGCTGGACTTGGATTCTGCTGGATTTGCCCCAAATACCTCTATTTGATGTCCAGACATTGACAGGGTTACTTTTTCAAAGTTAAACAAATGAATGGAAAATGTCGGTTGTTTGAGGGTATGCAGCCCTGCCCTGAAAGGGGGGGAGGGTCTGTGCAGCTGCATCGCTTCAGCTGCGTTACGGGATGCAGGAGGGCACGTGGTGCTCAGGCCGACAGTAACTGGGAAAGGTGGAGAGAGGCAAAATAACTGAAAAGTGCAAAATGTTGCTAGGTACAAATGCAACACGCGTGTAAGAAATACACAGAATCTTCATTATATAAAATCCAAGTGCCTATAGATCAGTATATGACAGCTCACCCCATCGCAATGGTGATAGGGGGAGCTGCAAACCTCCTTCAGTGAATTCTCACCCGATAGGTGCTGTGTTTTTTGCAACAGCAAAACTTACCAGAGGAACGCAGTCAAAATGTGGCTTTGTTACAGTGACTAGGAGAGAGAGAAGTAGACTGGATTTTGGTAGAGGCTAAAGGCTAAAAATGAGAGACCAAAGCCTGCCTTGTCAACAAGAAGTCACTTCAGAGACACAAAAAGATACAGGAAATCTGAAATGCTACGGTCTATCAGTTTGCTGTAGGATTTCTACTCCTACCCCTACATTTGTTCAGTGAAAAATTCACATGAAACTTTTGTCCCTTTCTGGAAATAAATAAAATAAATATAAAATCAAACATCCATGTTTAAACACAGTTTATGAATCATGGGATTTCCTAACTGTCTGACATCTGGTCCATCCCTGCTGCTTTGCACTGTGTATGTGTCCTGATTGCAGGCAAGCCAGCTTTGAATGGACGTTTTGCGAAGTGTGAATTGTTCACGGTGGACACGGTTAGCCCTTAGAGATCTAGTTGCAAGAGGCTGCAAGAAAAGCAGTAGATCTGTCGGACAAGAAATGTATTTTGAATTGCCGGTTGTGTGTGTAGCTCCTAACACCTCTGCTGCATGTACCCTGTGTACATGTATATGTGTGGGAAGTGACTGTGGAAACGTGCCAGTGTTTTTTAGCTCACATTGAGTTTCTCCCATTGGATTACTGGTTGCTGTTGGTTACTTACGCTGAAGAGGCCTTTTTTGTAGTGACACAGGTGAAAGTGCCTGTGAAACAAGTAACTCGCTGATTTTAGGAGCTGTATTTTGGAGCAAGCATTTCTCAATGATTGGGTTGCTTGGCTGTGCTCAGACTTGCCTTCCTCATTCCCTTTGGAGAAATTAAGAAACTTCTTGGGAAGTTTACCAGGCGCCAGGAGCTCTACTGCTACCTCTTCGTTGCTGCCGGTACCAGTGCAGGAGGGCAGCTTGCCACCTGGACTGCTTGTCCTGCCTGCAGACTCAGAAGATGAAGCGAGGCGGACTTGGATGTGCAGTGATCACAGGGGGGTGGTGCAATGTTGGGCTGTTGAGGGAAAGCAGTGACAGTGAGCTTGAAGAAGTCAATGGGGAAGGCCATAATTTTCAAATGAAAGTGGGCCCAGACTTCAATCAAGCCAAGCCACAAGCTTTAGAGGAAATCCAGATCTGATTCAACTTCCAGGTGTTCAAACTTGCTGTCTTCCCTGTCTTTAGAGAACCATCTTTACTTTGCCAAAGTCTGTATTCTGTGGTTATTTGGTGTTCATCTACTTTCCAAGCTGAAAACAGCTTTAATTAATCAACTGGCAGTAGAGCAGCCCATGCGCTTTAGCGCTTGACAAGCGAAGAGCTAATGTCAGTGCAGCAACTGGCTGCCAGACCTGGGGTACAGTACATAACTGCTTACTTGCCCTGATTTACCTGCGGACATAGAGCCATGATGTTTATCAGCATCTAAGATTTCAGATCTGTACCCGAAAACCTCAGTGCCATTGGATCACTGTAGCCATTTGGAGCTGTGCTAGTGATAAAGAGGCAGAGCAGTGAAAAATAAATAGAATCATAGAATCACAGAATCGTTTAGGTTGGAAAAGACCTTTAAGATCATCAAGTCCAACCATTAACCTAGCACTGCCAAGTCCACCACTAAACCATGTCCCTAAGCACCACATCTTTTAAATATCTTTTATATATCTCTTTTATATATATTTTAAATATCTCCAGGGATGGGGACACAACCACTTCCCAGGGCAGCCTGTTTCAATGCTTGACAACCCTTTCAGTGAAGAATTTTTTCCTAATATCCCATCTAAACCTCCCGTGGCACAACTTGAGGCCGTTTCCTCTTGTCCTGTCAGTTACTGGGAGGAGACCGACCCCCACCTTGTTACAACCTCCTTTCAGGTAGTTGTAGAGAGTGATAAGGTCTCCCTTCAGCCTCCTTTTCTCCAGACTAAACAACCCCAGCTCCCTCAGCCGCTCCTCGTAAGACTTTTGCCCCAAACCCTTCACCAGCTTCGTTGCCCTTCTCTGGCCACGCTCCAGCACCTCAATGTCCTTCTTGTAGTGAGGGGCCCAACACTGAACACAGGATTCGAGGTGCGGCCTCACCAGTGCCAAGTACAGGGGGACGATCACTGCCCTGGTCCTGCTGGCCACGCTATTTCTGATACAAGCCAGGATGCCATTGGCCTTCTTGGCCACCTGAGCACACTGCTGGCTCACATTCAGCCAGCTGTTGACCAGCACCCCCAGGTCCTTTTCCACCAGGCAGCTCTCCAGCCACTCCTCCCCAAGCCTGTAGCGTTGCATGGGGTTGTTGTGACCCAAGTGCAGGACCCGGCACTGAGCCTTGTTGAACCCCATACAGTTGGCCTCGGCCCATCGATCCAGCCTGTCCAGGTCCCTCTGCAGGGCCTTCCTACCCTCCAGCAGATCAACACTCCCACCCAACTTGGTGTTGTCTGCAAATTCACTGAGGGTGCACTCGATCCCCTCGTCCAGATCCTTGATAAAGATATTGAACAGAACTGGCCCCAGTACTGAGCCCTGGGGAACACCACTTGTGACCGGCCACCAACTGGATTTAACTCCATTCACCACCACTCTTTGGGCCCTGCCATCCAGCCAGTTTTTTTACCCAGCTTCAATGCTACCATGAAGTGGCTTGGAGACTGATATGAAGATAGAGAATCAAAAGGGATTAAATCCTGAGGTGGGGTAATTATTTTTAATGACTGTTTACTAGTCTGTGCTTCTTGGAAAGTAAGGGGGGTTCTAGATGGTGCAATGTGTGTTGCTAAACTCTCAGTTCCTGGGAACAGGACTATGCCTGACCTGTATGGAACCCAGCAGATGAAGATTTGCATGTTCACATAAGTAACTTCAAGACAAAAATACATGAAAGAAAAAAGAATAATGAAAGGAAACATATTCTGAAGGCAAGCCATCTGAGGAGGTTAGGAGACAGGGAATCTGCTTCATGTTAGCAAGAAATCTGTTCTTTTGAAGTTTGTGGGCCATATTCTACACCAGTTGAAGTGATGAAATTCTTCCAAAGCCGTCAGGATTACACCCTTTCATTGGCTTTGGGGATTGGACCTTCCTGCTGGAAGGCCATTTGATCTTTCTTGCTTTTAAATACAAATGCGAATTTCTCATGAGGTCTCCTTCATTTCTTTCTATAAATGTTTCCGTTGGCAGCATTTTCTGAACTAAATGCCAGGCAGATTTCAGACGCAATCCTACGTCCAAGGTTTTGTACATTAATTGAGTCAGAAGGTTTCTCCAGTAATCTCCAGGAATTCCTTCTTGGTGGTTGTTACCCAATAACTGGAGCCTTGATTTTGACTTTTTTTTTTTCTGTGGGCTTTCTCCGATGGGTGGAGACTAATGCTCTCTAGCTAGCCTTTTTCTGTTAGGATTGAGAGTTCAGCATGAAGTCATCATGACAAATGCAGTAATTCAGGACAACGAAACTCATTTGGGTAAAACTTCAACTAGTGTTACTGTATTTCTGCTGCTTTGTCTTTTCCCAAGAGAGAGAAAGTTTATCTGCCTGAGGTCAGGTTTGATTTGCAGTTCTTCTATGGATGGCATTGAAGTTGGCTGCTTGTAGAGGCTTTCTCTTTCCTGCTAAGTGCGAAACTAGGCTAAAATATGATTTGATTCCTGTTTGTGAAGACCCTTGCACTTGCTGTCATTTATTACGTGTGTCATGGCTTTCCTTTGTGTAGGGGGCTTTATAGAAAATAGAGAAATGGAGTTGTCCGTTCATAGATTTCAAAGTTCTGCACCGTTAGGAAACTGCTGTAACTGAGTCAGTTATGGGACTCCTCGCCAGAGGTGCATTTCTCAAACTTCATGTCTCTCTTATGGGAAAGGTGTTAAAATAAAATATTTTTTCCTAGTATTCCAGAAGAACTTCTCCACCTTAGATCTGGTCTTGCTACTCAATGCCTTTAAGAGGAACTCATACAGGAATACTCATATAATACTCCCTCTTACTGGCTTGCCCGACCCAAATATTCAAACGTTATGTACTAGCTGAGAAATACAAGTAAATGTGGTTTTCTTCTGATCTTTTAGGAATGAGTGTAAATATTTCCTTTGCAATTATGAGAGTTATGAACTTACTACATTTAAATATGCATGCATTTTTTTTAATCAAAAGCTGAGATTCTTACCAAGACATGCGACTCCAGGAACAGGCTAACACTGTTACGGGCTGCTGATATTCCCTAGTTGTGTGCGGGCAGCAGAAGCAATGTCTTGCCTCGCTTCTCTGCTTTTACCTCAACAGAGGTCATTAACAGCCATGATGCGGATTCATTTCCATATGAATTTAATGCAATGTAATGTCAGAAACGTGTGCAGCTATGTTGTCCCCAGGGCTTGGGTCACCCCTATGAATGAAGCTGCTTGAGATTTATGTTTCCCAGCATTATACCATAGCCATTTTCCTCCTTCCACGCCCAGCGAGGGCCTCCTTAGTTGTGGTAGAGTAACAACTCTAAGTGTACTGTCAGAGGGCATCACCAGGCAGTATTTTTCTCATACGAGTGTGCTGGCTACTTTAAATTCCAGAGCTTTTTGCCTGACCTTGCAATATTGCAGGGATGTATTTTTCTTCTGTTAATGTGCAGAATAGCTTGTTGGAATAGATTGTGATTTACAGTGAGAAGGGATAATGCCTGTTCTGGAAGGTCCCATGCACCCCTTATGTGCTGGAGAATGACTACAGTTTTTAGTGGTTATTTCAAAGATGTTTCAAGTATTTTCTGTAGCCTTTCTCTGTCTAAAAACTAACAATAACAATTAATCTCCTCAGGGCTTCTTCACATCCTAATTACAACCAAGCCTCTCATGAGTCCCACAGGGAGACAGAATCAAATGCCATATGGTATTTTACACTTAGGATGCTGTGCTTACCAAGAGCTGGAAGGAGGCAGGAAAAGGGGGAGTTAACAATTCATAACCATTTATGGAACAGGCACAGCCCTCCTTGGACCCAGTTCAGCAGAGTCTGAGGGCCTCAGATCAGGAACTTTATCTGGCTAGTAATTGCATCGGCATGCTGGCTTCCTTGCGTGCGTGTGTGGGCATTTGGTGAGTAGGATACGAGGCTGCAGAATCTTTGTGCTGGCATCCACACATGAGGATGAATTAAATGCACACACGCCTCCCAGGAAGGACCATGGCTGGATTCTACGGTTGCCTGAAAAGTAAAAAGTAAGTGCCATGCTGAGCCCTCCCCTCCACCTTTCCAAAGTGAGCTGAGTCTAGTGAGTACTTTGAAATTCTGTCTTTGTTGTATTTCAGCAGCAGCACTGAACAAAATGCTCATGCCTTGAGACTGAAGTACCATTCTGAGTACAAAAATGCAAAAAATCAATCCTGGCTGAAATACTAAATTGGTGAAAATTGGTCATGTTTTTTTCCTTCAGAGGTATAAACATGAAATATTGAAAAAGGAATTAAGAACCTTTTCCTGTCTTAATTATAGCAAGAGGAAAAATAATGTCTTCCTTGCTGATTAGCTATATTATTTATATATTAACACATAAAAATGAGAAATACAGACATGCACACTGGCTTTTAAAAAATGTTCAGCTAGAAATCTGGCAGTAAATGCTCTTTGAGAACTTGATGTGCTCAGGTTTTGTATAAGCAACCTGAGGTTTGTTTCTGTAATCACTCTCTGTTGAGAAATTTGGTTGTATTTAAAATAAATATTTTTTATTGCTTCACTGACATATTCTGTTGGAGCAGACTGTAAAGGGAGAAGAGAATGGGACAATGCAGGTTAATATTTGTGCTTTAAACCACCATGAAGATACATTCTGTTTTTCCTTTGACATTCTCCCTGCTAAGGAATGGAACAAAATTTTCTGCTGCAAAAACTGAGTGGTTTTCGATGATAATGTTTTGCATCAGCAGACTGTAGAGGGCTCTATTCTTGCATACAGTATGGGATTCCAGAAAGTGAAAACGCACAGTGAAAGGCAAGCAAAGTTGTATCTTGAAGGCTTAAGATGTGAATGCTGATAATTAAATGTGTGGGTAAGTCCTGGTTAGCAGAGGGGAAAAAAATAATTCAAAAGCGAAGCTGGCAATTCACTCTTTCTCCTTCTCCCTCTCCTAAAGGTTGTATCCCTCATCCCAACAGTTTGTCTCACATTACTCTGGTGGAAATGTGCATTTTCAAAGGCACACAATTCCTATTGGATTTCAGTTAGCATTTCCATCCCATGTTGACTCTTTTCCTTCTTTGAAATTTTTAACAGTGTCTATGAGAGAGAATTAGTATTTGGCAAGTAAGTCTGCCTTGGACAAAGGGGGAGGATGCGATCAGAACTAGCAAAAGGGCTAAGAGTGAGTCCTGATGAAGATAGGAGGATTGGCCCTTGAATTGACAAAAAAAATCCGTTTACATTGTTTGATTTATGCTAAGTTGGTTTTCCCCCAAATCCTCCAGCATCTAATGTGGTTAAAACAAACTTGGAAGTCTGAGAGAGGCTATAAAGGCTGGGCAGATGAAGCTTCTTTCATGTGGCATACAACCTCTTCTTTCCTGGTGGATCTCCACCTGATTTATGAGGAACAGAGTTTGTTTTTTTTTTTTCAACAAAGTCTTCTTTCTTGCTACTCTTCAGTTAGGTCTCTACACTTGACATATGTACAGATTATGTTCCTCAACCTGTTATTTCAGCCCTGTGATGTGGTCCCAAGTGGATTAGTGCAACTACTAATACTTTGCAGTCTTTACAAATTTTATATGATGCTTTGGCTGTGATTATTGGCAGTTAAAATGAGTCTAAGACACCAATTGCAGTAACAGTGACGTTTTTAGCCCGAGATTAATTTTGGATTAAATTTGTTTGGAGTTTGACATGAAGCGTTTTGTCTTTCTGGACAAACGGGTTATTGGAACAGCTTCCCCAAATCCCCATGTGGTCATTTGACCTGAAGGAGTTAGCTTGCTTTCTGAATGAAAGCTATTTTGGAATGAAATTACTTTTGTGTTTTAAACAGTTGGCTTGGGTGCCAGTAGGGATTTAGCCAAAGCAGCAGAAAACCTGCCACTGACACCGGGAGAGGGGTCCAGCCCGGGCTCTGAGCTGCTGGGTCCAGCTAAAGCAGCTGAGTTGTTTCAAAAGCTGCTTTGGGTAGCGCTCTCCTGTGCTGCTGTCACGTTTACTCCCCCACATTTTGCAAGGGGAAGCAAAGGCTCTTGGTACACTGCGATAATGTATGGCCGAATCTGATCTTTCTGCATAGAGTCCTGTCCCTGTGCTTTGTTTTGTTCTTTTATGAGATGTCACATTAAAAAAAAAAAAGCCCAAAGCCTAATGCAAGTAATTCATCGTCACAGCCCCAATCTTGGCTGCTATTCCACTGAAATAAAAGTTGCAAATCGCTTTCATATTTCTCTTTAACCAGCATCTGCAACCTGAATAATCTTAAATTGTTCTTCCAATAAGTTTGTAGCTCATCATCCTTGTTGCAAAGTTTCATTGTGCTTGGTCCTATTATGGTGTCAAAAAAAAATATTAGATCTAGACAGATATGATGAAGTTTCTAAAGCCTGTGTACAAATCTTTTCATATGTGTCTCAGGTTTTGGTACTAGCCAAATACATAGTTATGAGCTGAAAATGTGGTTGCTTGAATAGTAAGGTTCACTGATGGTCAACGCAAACTGCCAATTTCCAAAGACAAATATAGTGTGTTAGAAGCTATATAAAATATTTGGCTGAAGGCTTTGCATGCCAGCTCAGAACTGGTTTCTATAACAGACTATAAGGAAATGTATTTAACTGGTCTGTACTTAATGTGGTCACTCAGGATTTCATGGTGCCTCTCACAAGCAATCCCAGAATTACGGACATGTTTCAATTTGAATGTCTTCTGCTATGCCAAGCTCTGCACTTCCAATGGGATATTGTATTCTTTTCTTTCAGTCTAAAATTGTCAAAAAATGCTGATATGCACTCTTATTCTGCAAACAAGTTCAGCATTTGGATAAAGCAAGTTGATCAAAGAATGCATCAGTATAATTTTCAGTATATTTTTAGATTGTTTGAGATGAAAATTATTGCAAATATAAAATGATGTTATGGCCATGAAGTTGAATAACGAGTTTTCTGGATTAGGTGCTGTTGCTGTGGTGCCGTAGCTTGCGTTGTTGCCTGTTCAGATGGATGTCAGGAAGAGATTTTGGTGTTTACTGGGGTTATTGCATGATGGTACACTGCTGTCCACCTGATAGATAACCAACTAAGCTGAGATGTCTGTTCACTGCCTCCCACACCCTCGCCCCAAGCCCTCTTGTTGGAGAGGCTTATAGGGCACAGTGGAAGGAGTGCCAGAAGTCCCTTTGTCCTTGGTGCGTAATATGCTTTTTACAGCTTTTATATCCATGTGGGGTCCTTAGAGCCTTTGGTTCCCCATCCACAGCAAGCAGCTGCTGTTTTAGCTTGGACACTAGCAAGTGAATTGGAAGTGGTTTAAAGCTCCACCAACTGCTACTGAAGTAGCAACTTGGCACTGTGGGGAATGGGGCAGTTTAAAACTGTTGGCTTTTCTCTGTCAGCAGCTCATTCGCCTCCTGTGGCCTCTCTCACTTTTTGGAGGCACATAATTGCCGTGGGGTCTAAGTAGCTGTGTTTACTGACTGTCCACAGTACACAACGCTTTGCTCTTTGGCACAATTTTAGACATGGAGCATCTCTCCAGGACTCACAGGCTGTTTAAAGTGAGACGCTGAGTTCCCTGGCTATCCCTGCCCATGGCATCCCTCAGCATACCTGGGCTGGGCTCAGCTCAGCAGCGGTCCGTAGGCTCAGTGGGGCTGGCAGGAGGCTGCGCAGCTTTGGAGTCGGTGCGTGCTGCCTGAGAGCTGTGGCAGAGCTAGTGCCACGGTCCCGTGGTGGTCTGGGGGGTCTGTCTGTGGGGCCGATGAATTCTGGTGAGGTGAAATGCTTCCCTTGAACACTTTGATATCCTGAAATATGTTTGTTTACCTGTCTTTATTGTATACCACTTTAACACAGTATTTCCCAACAACAGCACTTTTTCAGTGTTTTTTTTGACATGAAAACATCTGAGGATGAAAGGTGGTTCCTGCCCAGCAAAGCAAGTTCACCAGTGCAGAGGCAATCCCTGGATCCGCACAGGGGTGACAATACAGGGTTTCAAGAAACGGCTTACGGAGGATGCAAGAGGCAAAGCATTGAAGAGGAGAAGGGATGTGCTTTTGTGGCAAGTGGAGAGCTCTCCCAGCTGGGGCCAAGTCGGAGAGGGTGAGCTGGGGTGAAAGGACTCACTGGGCATCGCGAGTCTCTCAGAGGAATCTTTCAATACACAACCTATGAGCATGTTCTTGTACATGGCAATTATACAGAGTATTTGGACATTTGTGAGCATTTTGCCTTCAGCCCACAGGGATCGTTCAATGCTAGGCCTGGTATTAAATGTGTGTGGGCTTAAGTCCTGTTTTCTCACTCTGTAATGGTAGAGAGGGTGAACAAAAGCAGTCAGGAGGTGGCAGAGCCATGGCACTGCAGGCAGTTGAGCGCAGTTAGTACAATGATGCTGTATTACTAACAAAAAAATCAACTATTTCTCTTTGTTGATTTATTCCATTTGACTCATCTCTGTGCAAGAAGTTCAGTTCTGGCTTAATACACCAGTGAGTCACTCCACATCTCCCAGTCCTCCTCGTTCTGTTCGTGCTTCTCTCTGGATGGTGTTTGTTTTAGCAGCCACAGTGATGCAGTGCGTTTGCTGGCTGTAGGCAGAGGAATCCCAAGCAGGCATGCCCATTTGTTTGGTTTCAGTAGAACAGCCCTTCCCCTATCATCAAGGTGCTGAGTATTTGACAGATGTGCACCTTTGACACTGCCTGTCCTACTTCTCTTGCACTGGAGCAGAAGCTTCTTGGTTTGGGACAATCTGCTGAATGGGGTTCTCACTCTTCTGCACCATTTGGCTGTCAGTTTTTTTCTCTACATTATTTTGCCAGACTGAGCCATGAAAACATCTTGTCATAATTTTGCCTTGTGTTCTCTTCTTACACAGAAACTTCTGCTGCTCGAAGTGTCTAGCTTTGTACCCTTACCGGCAACTGGAGAGATTAATTTGTCATTTCCTCCTTGTACAGAGGTCTAGAAAGTTTAATAGCTGTGATGTGAAAGCCTAGAATTGGCTTTACAAGCTGAAATCTGGCTATAGATATGTGTGACAAAAATGTAGTAGTTCCAAGCTGTACTTCCAGTAGATAACCTGCCTGAGCTGGGGCAGGGCAGCTAGAGCTGATTACCAGCCAAACTTGGGAAAATCTGAGATAAGTCTGTCTGTGGGGAAACAGGAAAAAAACCCCAAGGTAATTCCAAGGTTGATTTCCCTGCCCCCAGATGTCTCCTAAGGGTTGCTGCTGTAAGACAACAGTTGAGCACAAGGTGTTCTACTCTAACATGATCCAAGCTTATAGTCCTGCATTAAATCTGTTGGGTGTTTCAAGGCTGGTAAAACTATTATGGATCAAGGACTTTTAAGCAGTATTTTGAATACAGCAAATACTAACTGCAGGTTTTTAAAATTTTTTTTCATCTTGTTGTTATATTATTAATAATTATTTGTATCAAGATAGCAGTGGCCCTCCAAGGCTCTGTTGTGCGAGTCACTGTTAAAACAACCAAAAAAGTCAGTTAATATCCTGTCTGATTTTGCTTGCAGATGCTGAGCTGTCACTGTTCATCACTGCATTAACAGTCAGGGTTGTGCTAACAGCTCAACATTTCCAACATGATGTACATGAAAAAGCTGAGACCTGGGCCACGCGCATCGTTATTCATTTTTTTAACTGTATCGTTATACCGGTGTGTGCTGCTGCATTCATATAGGTGTACAGGCACCAAGGTATGCTGTGGTCTGTTGTATCCTGTCACCATGCTGTAGCACGTTGGTGTCTTTGTGACTGTTGGAGGGGATTGTAGCACTCTCAGTCAGAGCAGGGTAACTTGGCTGTGCAGACAAAGCTGCCTGATTTTGCTTTTTAACCAGCCAGCCAGAGCTAAGGCGGCATTCCAGCTTCAGATTTTTGTGGTGGTTGTTTCTTTTGGCCTCCGAGTTTCAAGGATCTGGTGCTAATTAGTGAACTAAATGTTTGACTTTTATTCATGATGAATTCATTTATGCTTATTCATTCTCAGAAATATGTAACTGTGTGCTTTTGCCAGGGCTTGTAAGTATCACTCATCTAACAGCGCAGTTCTGATCCACACAGTAGTTCGGATGCAAATGGGATGTATTTGAATCCTCTAGCTCAGAATTACGATGCAGGCATCATGTTAATCATCAAGCTGTCTGTGTACAAGGGAAAATACAGATCTGACAGAGGTGCAGAGGAATTGTTTGCTGGTTCACTCGAGCAGTCAAACTGCTTTCCATCATCTCAGTTTAGTGAAAAGAATGTTCCAGAAGCTGAAATTTCATTGTTTTCCTTCAAAAAATGCAAGTCGTCTTATTGCTTCCTTTCTTGCAGCCTTGGCCTGTGAAGACCTTACAGAATGTCTGTCCCCATCTGATTCCCTCCCCTTGCCTACTTGTCAGTACCCAGTCTTGCAGTCTTTGTTGTCCTTGGTGTCACCCTCCTGGGTTTTTCTACTGTCATGTACCCTCTCTGCTCCCTGATGCTACCGTACCACCTTCTTCAAAACACAGTTGAATACAGCTTGATATTCCATTGGTGCAAAACAGCATTAGCTCAGGTAATCTTATTTTAGATGACCCTGTTTAAGAGAGGTATTTGTGTCTGGAATCCTGGAGAAGTAGGATCCTTTTTTAGTGGTTGCTCATGCTAAAGAGAAAAGTCAGGAGATGCCCTTGGGACAGAAATGGCTCACAGACTGCTTTAAGCACATGCGTGATCTCCCTTGGCTCTAACAGTTCTCCATGTGCTTTGAGACCAAGTGTACTGCAGAAGCTGCCTAACTTGGGGCTTCAGAGAGAGCAGCCAAGACAGAAGAGCAGGGACAGCAGGAGGTTTCCCTTAGAGCAAAAGAAAGGAGGCCCTCAAACTCCCCACACAGCTCCAGAAGAGCTCCTTCTGCAAGCGCCCCAGGCCCTCCTTGGTCAGCAGCCAAAACGGGGTCTGGATTCCAGAAATACCCACGGGCAGTGGGAACTCAGGGGGTTTAGCCAGCCAGACACAGTATGTTTCAACATAGGAGGGAGCCGGCCTTGTTTTTATTTTTGTGTGTGTACAGGCAGTAGATGTTGCCCTATCTAGGTTTTGGGACTTCGCATGAAGAGAGATTTCCTGAGCTTCCTGCCAAAGGCAGCCTCTGAGACCACAAAGCCTGCATTTTATTTGCTCGCTTATAGCCAAAAGATGGCAGACTGTTTTTATGACAGTTTGATCTTCAGAGTGAAAATTTGTAATCCAGTTCACCCTGGAAATTTCTGTTAGCCTCTCGGTTTTTTTTGGTGCACTTTGAATTCTTGGGCATTAAATATGTACATTATCTCCTCTTGGAAGAAATGTGTCCTGGGAAGTTTGATCTGTCTGAAGATTATTTTTATTTTTTCCCATGCTTAAGCTGTTCTTTAACCCACAAATTGAGGGATAAGTGACTGTTTTGGAAAAACCTTAAAAAAGGAAAGCTTTAGACATAGCCTAAAGTCCCATGTTTCAGTTCTGGCGTTCAGTTTGCTATTGTTTCAGCCTCATTTCCCCTGCAATATTAGACAGCTTAATTTGGTAAAAATGTCTCCAGACTCTTTCTTTCAGGCCCAGGATGTAATGGTTCTTCACATGTTGTGAGAATAAGATCTTGCAAATCAGTGTGAGAGTCAAATACAAGGGCATGGCAGATATGCGGGCTACTCTTGCGAAATTGCATGGGTTTTGTTATTTATCTTTTGTGTAGTGGTAGCACTTGATAGCAGTGTCAAATGGTCTGATTCCAGCATGCTGGTCTCCCATAGTGGAGGCAGTGCTTAGCTCCTCCACAGGGCTCGTTAAGCTTTCTAGGCGTTCAGTGTGACCAGCTCCATTCCACAGGTAAACAAACTCAAGGCTGAGTGATAAATAACTCGGCTACTGTCAGCAATCCAGTAATTTGCCCTGTTATCCAGTGACAGAGCCAGGAAAATCAGGCAATTCTCCCAAGTCCCAGCCCAGTAGTCTCCGTCTGCTAGGATATGTTTAAAAGATGAGCTCCGTCTCAAAGATTTTACTGTCTAAGCTAATAATTGTCACCTTTGCAGTTTGCAGATATTGGCAATTTCCATGGAGTTTTCTCAGACACACAGTTTTTCAAGCCCCTGTAGAGCTTGTTGAAGCCAGCTGACGGTAAACTCCTTTCCTTAGCTACCTTTTGCTGATGCCCCTGAAGCAGCCTGTGGGCTCCCAGGGCTCTGCACACCACAAGTCAGATATCAGCCATCTAACTTTATGCTGGGAGGCCACAGGTGGAACAAGATTAATTAGGAGTTTGGAGAGGGGGTAAAAAGCATGCACACAAGCTAGAAAACAGTGGCCAAATATGCCTACCAGCCAGGTCTGAGATGGAAGATTACGCATATTTGTTGAATTTGCCACATGAAGAGGCAGAGACATTAAGCTTTACTTTTATTCCCCTACTTGACTCTCTGACATCGTGGCTCTGCTAGCATGGGGCATGTCTGCTATTTAGTGATAGTGGCTTGACATTTCCTGTTGCTTTGCTCTTGAAAGTGTTTCCAAAGGCAGTAATGCTTACTGGGTGTAGCTCCCTAACCGGCAAAGGCAGCCTTTGGTTACATCCTTGTTGATTTTTGTGCCTCACAACAGGCACGCTCCCCCTCCTTCCCAACTACTCCAAATGTATCCATGTCAAGTAGATCTGAGAGTGTCTCCTGCTGCTGGCAATGTACTAGCTCCTTAGCACGGTTGCTGGATGACTCTGCTGCTTCTTTTACTTCTTTTTAGGAAGAGTGGAAGAAGATCCTCATTCCAGCTGTTTCCTGAAATTTCCCCAGTGTGGTCGTGTAAAGAAAAAGAATTACTACATGGGAAAAGCACTGACTTATTCCTATGCTAATGCCAAATGGTGCAATTCAACCGGGTCATTTAATATACATTCCTTTAAAATGGAGGCAGTCTGGGCCCAAAATACTGGCTGAGCTCTTGCGTGTGCTTAGATCATGACTATGTTAGTGCCAGTCTTGACTGGAGCAAAGTTCTGTCACATTTCTCCTGATTGCTGCAGACCAGAAAATGCACTGGAAAAACTATGTGATAAATTATTATCAGGGATGGGCTATTCAGAAACATTTTACTTGGCTTTTGGCAAACAGGTAGATATTTGCTCTATTGTCTGAACAGACACAAACTTGCAGTGGAGATCCTCACACTGACAGCAACTATACGAGGTCATGCTAATAAGCATTGCAGGGTAATTAGGTGTATGAGGGCAGCCTGAAGTGGCATGTCCAAAACAGGTTAATCTATCTGGCGTGGGTGCCAAGTGCTGCAAAGCTATGGTAGCTTGGACCTCAGTTTGGCCTCCAGAGTGGAGTACAAACTAACAGCTGCTCTGCTATTGGTACCTGCCTCAGGTTTAAGGTAACACAGGTCTGTGTAGGTATGCTGCGGCCGTGTCCCCATGTGCAGGGAGACCGTTCTGCAGTGATTTAGCAAATGGCGTGACTGCTGAGAGGGTGTGAGTCTGCGGAGATGGGGCAGGACGCAGGGGACAGAGGCACGTACTCTCTCAGTTCCTGGACTGGTAACAGAGTGCATTTCCACTGTTTTCTGTAGTAGCTTATGAATGTTTTTGTCTCATTTGCCCTTCCCCCTTCTTATCCTTCTGGCTTCTCACACAATTACAGACTGAGCCTGTGTGACTGTATGAAAGGCATTTCCTCCTGTTACTTTTTTTTTAAGTCGGCTTCAGCCCACCAGCTGCTTTCCATTAGTGTTACACATACACTCACTAGGAGGGCAGCACATAATGCCTCAGGCACTGCTGAATAGCAGAAATCCTTCAGAATCACTGTCAGACAGAGGCTTCTCAGAGCAGACTGTAGGTAAAAAGAGTTCAGCACATTGGGACCTGTCTTCTGGCAAGCCTTCGTGGAGAAGCCAAGGTGTGGGGACAGAGGGTGGTGAGGGGGTGTTGTCTGAATGTAAAATGTGAAAGCTGTGACTAGATCTCTACGTGAATGGTTGTTTGCTCTGGATATCTTGTCAAGGGTAGGAACTGAATGCTGTCTGTTGCTATGGGGAATTCTGACCCCCTACTTGATCCTGGGGGAGAGTATTTTATTGATATTAAATATTATCTAGTTGCTTATCCAGACTTCCTGTTGGCTACTATTGCTGTATTATTTGTGATCCTTGGAAAAGGACCTTACACTTTCTTGAACTCTCCCTCCTTCCATGAAAATTACAAGAGCAATATTCATTAACTTTGTAAACTCCTCCCCTTGCTGTTATCAGTGGAGGCAGTCGCAAGGGCGCTAATGTAAACTGCTGTTTGTGCTATCCTCTTATGCCTACCTGAAACAGTCATGATCTGGCAAGGGACGTACCAGCTAGGGGCTGGCAAATAAACCTGGGAATTTCATCCTAGAAACACTACTAGAAGAGTACAATGGGATCATCCGTGCAAGGTCAGATCCCCGTTCCTGCCGTCATTTTGGGTTGTACCCTGTTTCAGCAAAGTTGTTTGTGGGATCCCACACTATTCAGCACGTTCCCTGAATATAGACCTTGAAGTGCAGTTTGCTCGGCTCATTGCATGGAGAGCAAAGGGAGCTTTGTCTGTTGAGTTTCTGATATGCTCAAGGGATGTGAAAATTGAATAGAAATGTTGCTGGCTCTGCTGTTGCTTTATGATTGACTCTGAAAATCCTGTTCTGTGGAATTGCAGAGGGTAAACTTTACTTCATTTACTGTCATTGGATTAACTAGTTCATTGATAGCTAGCTTGTAGGGCTCCCAGAGAGGAAAGCAATCAGCCACATTTTGTCAGAACAAAGTCCTCTAATATGCTTTAATAAGACAGAGTAAAAATTTAACCTGTCAGTCACCTTTTGCTGCAGAATGTAATCTGAATACTAAAGCATCCTGCTTTCTGTGGTTTTTTGAAACTTGGTGCTCAGGAGAAATAGAGGGGCTTTCTCTGAGGTCCTGCAGTAGCTTGAAGTGTGTGCTGGGGGGAGGCTGGCTGCAGGGTGGTGGCCTAGAGGACCAGATGAGGGGCATGCGTTTCCCTGTGCTGATCCATCTTGCTGTGCAAAGCGTGTGTCCTGAAATCTGCAGCACAAGCTCAATTTCAAATAATTTTTGTAGCCTGAAGGAAATTGGTCTTTAAAAGCTCCAGGCAAAAATTTCACCTCTTTCTCTTGGCTGCTTGCCATTGTCTGTCTTCTATAGGCTATGAATATGCTAACTGAATGCAGTGCCTCGTATTCTTGAGTCTTTATTTCCTCGAGCATTTATTTGTTAGGAAAGAGGCTGTTCGGGGTTCAGCATCTCCTTTGATCTCTGTCATAAGGCCTTCTGGAATGCTTGTACAGAAACATGGGGCTGAAGCTGAAGAAACACTAAAGGTGGGGTAGGAGCTTGCTTGCTGTGCAGTGTCCACGTCTTTTGCTCTGCTGGAGAGGCAGCAAGGAGGCTGTGTCCCTTTTCTGAGGCTGAGCAGAAAGCATTTCTGTTTGTCTTGGGCCTTTGTTAACTGCAGAAAACTTGAGTCCTGTACAATGTTAACTTCCCAGGAGTCCTTAAATACACAAACCAAGCAGTGAAAGGGAATTGTCTTTTCTTCTTGTAGCATTCCACCCCCCCACACCCCATGATGTACATATTCAGTAATGTACTTAGCTGGGAAAAGGGAATGGTCAGAACACAGCCCTGGGACTTCTTTTGCCCTATCACTGCCCTCCCATAGAGCACTCCAAATATCTGTCCAGTTTCCCCAGTTTGTAAAAGGGAGATGAGGATTTTTTTCCTGTTCCTGGAGATTTCTTTTTTCTCTTAAGACTCATTAGTTCCTTTAATGAGTTGAAATGCTCCAAATGAATGCAGCACAGTAAGGTTATTAATGGAAGTTTTGTATGGGGTAGCAGGGACCCTAGATCTCAATCATCAACCCAGGTAAGGGTAGTGATGATTGCTAACTAGGTCCCATTGCTTGCTTTGAAAGTAAAGCAAGCCCTGCAACTTTGTAGGAGTTTTATTGCTTTAAAATACACCCTGGCAATGCAAATAGGGTCTAGTAATGTCAGGTTTATTGCTGTGATTGCATCTGTATAGGAAGCCACTTCACTGTTTGCAAGTAATTCATTAATTCATAGGTGTAATAATCCAGCCCGTCGCCCTGTGCAAGGAGAGGTGAACACCATGTAGTAATCCTTGCTGCTCCCAGTAAGTTTTCAGTCTTTTCCATGGCCTTACACAAGAATTGCTGCAGCGGGCTCACAGGGCAGGGCCAGGCCTGGCTTTTAAGGTGTCTAGCAGAGACTCAGCATCTTGTTTGTGCCGTACCTCTGCAGCAGGAGGCCTGTGCGTATGCAGGGATTGCAAATGCTGTTTGAGAGAGGATTAAGAACATGATTAGAAAGTTGTAGTCTGGGGAAATGTGCCCACTCTTCCACTTCTAGTGGGAAGCAAACAGTAGCTGGGACTTGACAACTCTACTGCCTTGGCCACCATAGCTATCAATCTGCTGCTGCTCTGCCTTGACTGCTCCCCCACTGAGGAGACAGTCTCCATCCCTCTGTGAGCTCCTTCTCCCAGCTATCCTCTAGCATCTCCTAGCCTAAAGAGTATCAGAAATACTGCTCCAGAAGGCCATTTATTTATCCTGATATTTTTATCACTAAAAATCGATACACATACAGTATTTGTTTAAAACTTTGTCTCTAATGGCGTAATGCTCTGGGAAAGCTCACAGGGTGCACATGGTTAGTACAGCTGATTGAACTGAACGTACACAGTATTGATACATCCTGGCACTGTGTCTGTCAGCTGTCATTAAGGCCTGGAAGTGGTGAATGTCTGAAGGTTCGACCAGTTAATGCCTGTGCACTCACATGTATTTGTATTGATGGGGTTTTGTCCTCATTTTTTCCATTACATTGATCTCCAGGCTAGGGTTTGTTGCTCAAAACATTTGCTAGCTGTTCTCTGTAAAGTAGAACTCACTGCCACCAGAATTTGAAGTCTAAGTGTCGTCTGATTGCTGACTTTCCTTCGAGTATGTCACCAAGCTTTGATGATGGAACTTACACGTTGCTGTAAATATATTTTTTTTTCCTTGTAATTTAAATACTTGCTAACTTAAAGCTTGGAAAAATCTGTGATGGTTTCCCTCACCTCAAGTCACTGTTCAGTGAACTGGAAAAAGATGATACTGTGATGATGTACATAAAGGCACCAAACCATTAGGTCCTAAATGGGGCACATTTGCAAACAACTGATGCGCCCTTGCAATTGACACTTGGCCTCCATATGCCCCAGAGAACTCAGCTATACAATTGAATTAATGCAGGGGCTGATTAGACTGTGAAGAGACTGCCTCGGAGCTGAACTGCTTTGCAATTATAGTTCTACTTGTATAAAAGATACACCAATTGGAAATAAATGCTTGCAGTTGTAATAAACACAGCAATCAAAATATCTCCAAAGGCTGGAAGGATTCTGAGTGAGTAGCTGAGATGACTGAGTAATTTAAATAAATGTAGAGCTGGTGAAAACAAAGCTGGATCTGAAAGCAGCATTTTCTCTTGCTTTGATTTTATTGAGGTGGGCAAAGCAGAAGTTAGAGGTCTAAATGAGCCAAATGTCAGGCCCATTCACAGTCTGTGAAAATAAGCTCAAGCCTGGGGACTTGCCAGTTTGTCCTTGTAAATTTGTTGAGTGCTTTCTTGATGTTTTATTTCAAATGCATTTCCCTTTCCCTCAAGAAAAATCTAACATAATCAACATGCATGGTGTATAAAGTTGAGGGGGAAAAATGGAACAGAATTTCTTTTTAATACAGAGAAAGAGTCTATGAGAAAGTCTGCTGATGACAACTTTAATCAAAATATGCAGGAAATGCAGACGTTTTCATGGATAATTGATGAGACATGGGGAAAAAAGGGTTGAATGGTTATGATCATCCAAAAGGGAAAATTTTAGAAGTCTTATTTGTTGTTGCTTCTCAATATTGTCTAACAATTGTTCCAAAAACATCCTCAGTGCATCTTATTTAGAAAAGGTATAATCAGTCCTGGTCGCTGCAATAACTTTTTCATTGGTTTTTAGCAAGTTGAGATGAGATTGTTTGCAACTACAGCATGTTAATGTGCTCCTGTGTTCACTGCTCACAGATGATCTGTTATAAAACAGAAGAAAACTGCAGTCTGTCTCCTCCATTTCTGCCTACAGTTCAGCAGTGTGGCACTTTGCATATCTGTGTGGCCAGTACAGGGAAAGCTTGTGCCGTGGTCTGTTTTTTCACAGGAGCCCTGCCTATTTCACCTCTGTGGTCTTCTCCTTTTTTTTTTTTTTTTTTTTTTTGACAGTCCCATTGCCTCATTTTGTGCACTTTATCTTTTAAGGTTATTTGAGGATGTGGGCTCATAGGAGAGTCCCAGTGCTTTTGGGCATGACAGATTACAGAATGTGTCAGTGATACAGAAGAAATAGAATAGCTAACTGATTGGCGAAATTAGTACAGAATCATAATCTTGCTTGCTGTTGAGATACTTCACTTGGCAGTATTGTTAAACCACTTTGAGGTGGAAAATTGTTAGATGAGGTCTATGCAGAAAAGGGAGCAGGATTTACTTCTGGGTATTTTCATTTGTTTGTAAAGATTTCTTACTCTTCAAGTCCTGACACAGCATATTGGAACTGCTAACTATGTAAATGTATCACCTAGATGTCTTCCATAACAAAGGACAGTATTTATGAGCTGCCCTGCTAAACTGTCACATTTCCATTGTTGCTTGACATTTGTACTGTAACTCCTGTGGTCTGCTGCTTAATTCCTTTGTCTCTGACAGACACCCATTTAGGAGTCTTGGAAAATACAAAGTGGAGCCAGTTAACATTGAATGATCTTAAAACTAGGCGGAACTTTTGTTTTCATCAGGGAGGAAGATGATGCCATCAGCTAATTTGGTTGATCAATAGCCCTGCTTGCGATAAGGTTTCAAAGCTTGTGGCTAAAAGCTGATTGCACTGGATCCAAAATAAATTTGATCTATCGGTTTCCACAAATGTAGCATAGCCTAGGATGATGCTTCAGTGCTGATGCTTAACTAATTTTAATAACGCTGACAGATTAGCCTGGTGCCTGCTGTGAGGACACTGTAATACGTGAACCCTCAGCAGCAGAGCACTTACTTAAGGTGTTTTTTACAGTAGTATGGAGCTGTTGCTCTCTAGCAAAGAGCAATCATAAAGGTTCATTATTCTGAGACTGGGAAGCATTACAATCTTTGCTGAGCAAGTTTAATGACATCTTTCATTAATGCAAACTTTGATCCTGGTTTCCTAAGAAGAGAGAGGTACTGGCAAGAAATTAGATGATTGGTTTGTTAGTTTTCGCTGGAGAAATAAGTGTTACGGAAAAACAAGGAAAAGTTCCGTGGTCGAAGTGCAAAAAAGTGTGCAAGCCATGTTTGTAATAAGCATTTGGGTTACGCAGTTTCAGAAAGGATCCAGCCATGTTCTTTCTTCATGCTGGGTGGCACCATATTCTGCTGGGAAGGTGGACTAAAATTAACTGATGCTTTCATCTCTATTTCAGTGACTATATCATGGCTACGGGGCCAACAGAGGTCACACAGTCACCTGAAACAGGAGAGACAGTTGAAGAGTGCACAGGTAAGCAGTTGTTTGCTGAATGTATAGCTGATTTGGAAGTCAAGATTTATTTTCTTCAAGTCGGGGTGTCTGTAGTGACTTGTTTTGCAGTGTTATTTTGTTTTTTGTAGCGTAAAAAAAATACTGTGTGGTTTTGTCAGCTGGCCGTATTATGGGAAGGATCCTTTAATGTGCAGTACTGGAGGATCGTAACCTAATGGAGGATATTCTTTTCCAGTTCTGGCTTGGATTTTCAAAAACGGGTCATTAGAGCTTGAGGGGCTGATTGCTGTGCCTGCTTTAATGGATCCTACAGAGCTGGGAGCTGAGCCTGTTAGCCAGCCTCTGTCTGTGGGAGCTGTATCAGTACCCCCATTGCAGCCTCATTCTCTGCTTCTGGCCACAGACAACCATTTGTTGGTTTTTCTTTAATCTAGTGGCATGGGCTGATGCAAACAGCCATGAGGGAATGGAATAATAGGCAAGAAAGGAAAGTACCTTACTTATGCCAAAGAGTTGTCTTAATTAAAGGAAATCGCCTTTGCCAGCGTTCAGGCTATTCTTGAGGAGATAGGTGAATATGCAGAATAGCATCATGGCTGAGGCATTTCAGGAGAAGTGGCTGTCATATCACTTGATTTTTTTTCTTTTCTTTGGCTAATGTCTCGCAATCGTCTTAAATGTTTGTGTTTCAAAGGTCATCTTGCTTTATCCTTTAGAAATACATTTGCCACCATCAAAATATTGATAGAATTCTGAGAGAAGCAAATGGCAAAGTGACTGTTAGTTGAACTCTACATGGCAGATAGATAGGGGTGAAGAAAGTGTAATGATGGATGCTCAGCAGTGGCTGGTTTCTTAAATTTATAATCTAGTTAATCACATAGTCCAGTGCTATCCATGGCACACTGGTGAACTTGTGTGAAATCCATGCATGCAAATTTTGTGCTCGGGTTCACCAGAATATTCAGAAAATGGATCAAAATCTGACCCGGGTGACAGGGAAGACAGGAGATGGCTTGCTGTCTTAAGTGTTAGCTCTAAACCCACCAGGAATATTTTTGTCTCTAACTGAACCAAAATTTAAAAAAGTGAAAGGCTGCTGAGCTATTGCTGAAGTATTCAAGAGGCACTTAACTGGACCTGGGTAAAGCCATTTTAGGATATTTCGTGTACTTCCCATGTATTGTAGGATTGCCTCACCTCTTCCTCTTCGTAGCTTTAATAGGCTTGTGATGTAAAGGCTCCAGGAGGCTAAAATTCCCAGCCTAAACAGTCTAGTCAAGTAGATTAATTTATTGAGGTTTACCTTATTGTCTGACTACTAGTAGAGGGCTTCCAGTGCATGCTGCTCATTCTTGATGGCAGTAACCAGGTCACTGTCCAAAAACTGTCAGCACCCAATGTTAGCCTTACTGAATTCCATGATTTAATTGCCTTTCTCGCAATATCAGGTATTTTTTATGAAGCCAGAATCATGGTATTTTCTGAGAATCTTGTCTGTGGGGTTTTTTTATCATGTGTTTTTATTGGTGAAAGTATCCAGTCCTTGGATTTGAGGAAAAAATGGAAAATGTGTCCCGAATGCACCTTCGGAAGTCAGAGAGCATAGAAGATCCCAAAATTAACTGTTTAATTTAAATATGATAATTGAGCTCCCAAATCAGATGTTCCCTATGCTTTTTACAGTCTCAATTTGGCACTGGAAAAAGCATCTTTTTCTCTTCTATCTTGTTACAGGGAAGAACCATGCAAAGAGCAGAAAGACATGCATTAATTCTCTCTGTGCACAGGAGAAACAATGAAACAGGCAGTACACAAACAGTAAAAAATAGAGAATAAACAAACTTTACAGAGAAAGCAAAATGCTTACTCCTGCTCCTTTTCTGTTATAGTGGGCTAAATCATAGTTAGTATAAGCAACTAATTTTTGGGAAGGCTTTTGCTTTTTAGGGCAGTAGCCTTTAAATTTAATCTTTTATTTTTAATGCCATAAAATTGAAGATTGTTAACTGTAGGAATTAAAACATCATGAGTCATTATTCATCAGTGGGTGAAGGGGAAATAGACATAGTTGTCTGAGCTTGGATTTTCTCTTCTTGCTTTGACTGGACTTTTGTTACGCAATGAATTTTTTCCATTTTAAGTAATAAGATCCTCTTGTATATTATTAGTTCAAGTATCATAGAGCACTCTACCAATTTAGTGATGTGTTGGGGGCTGCTTCACAGTGCACTGAAATGTAGGCACCTTTAAATTAAACGTGGCATCCTTTTAACGGTGTGCGAAACCAGCGCACAGCTGTTCGCAGCAGGAAACGAATATGAACACAGCCTTTCTGAACCGCGTCTTTATTGCCAAACGCTCTCACATAGAGCAGTCCCACAGTTTTCATCTGCATGCAGCACTAAGTGTCTAGTAGTGATTTTATCTTATTTTGCGTAATAATATGGCAAGTGCCCATCTTCTGGAACTGCAGGGAAACTTACTGTTTGCTCATTCATCTGAAACAGCTGAAGGCATGCAGCTGTGCAGAGTGCGGCTGAAGAGGAATTATTGCTGGAGGGGTGTGCCCTGCACATCAGTGATAAATTAGAGGCTAGAGAAGGCACCGAAGTAACTGATGTGCCTGCATCAGAGGACTCTCTGTTGCACAATGATACCCAAGCGTTGTCCCGTGCCAGCTGAGGTTTACTCATTGGCAGCGTTTGCAAATCCTTTCCATGGGCTCCATTCTAAAGTTAACACCGCTTCTGATCTAGACAAGTATTTGGAGTAGTACCTTGGCAATGTTATCCTTTGTGGTAGGACTTATGTCTGTTTCTTTTAAGTGTCCTTAGGAGCACTTCTTTTTTTGTTGTAATTGTGTTGTGGGTTTTTTTGTTTGTTTGTTTATTTTAAACATTCCCCTGGTTCTCTGGAAATACCAGCATCTACTTAAGCTAATCAGTAATACTTGCACTAGAATCAAACTTGCTTTCTGTCCATACCACTGTCTGCTGACCAGTGTACATGACAGTGTCCTTGTTTTTCATTTAAACTGCCTTTAAGTTTCAGAGCTCTCTGCATGTAGCAAAGTCTGCCATTTTGTTCTTTGAGTCATTGGACTGTGTTAGCAGACATTGCTGAATTGGTAATTTTGGGGCACTGCTTTCATGAAACTTTTTAATCTTTTGTTTTGCTCATCTAAAAGAAACCAACTCAGCTTTGACAAGTTTCGTGGGGGAATGCCATATATGTTGTCTAGTTGCTGATATGAATGGCAGTAGTGGTAGGGAGGCCTTTCTAAAGACTCTCTAAAGGACACCCAACACGCTTATTTTATTTGGGAGGCACTACAGTCTTCTGGTTGCTGTGTGACCTGTCTTCTCTTACCAGTTCTTGCTATGGGTGCAGCATGAAACTCATTGAGCCCCGTGAGAGTCTTAACAAATCGAAAACCTTTCCGGTCAGCTCTGTAGTCTGGGGCGGGCAATATAACTTGTATGTTTTCTGTGACTGTCTCATTCACTTACTGCCTGATAAACAGCAGTGGAAGGTAGAAAGGTCTTCCGCTGATAAATCCTCCATAGGAGCGCCACATCCCATTATTATTCAGATGAGTGGGATTCCGTATATAGTTTTGCTCTACATGGTTTGAACGATAATTTGGTCTCAGTGACAGCCCAAGTCACTTGAAAAGCAATGTGCAGGTCTTCCCTGGCTGCTACTGCTCTGCAGAGAGGTAGCCGTTCCATCCGTCCGTGCCAGACAGTGTAGCAGCATCCTTGTATGTCCTGATGCATGGTGCTGGCACTGGTCTTGAGAGCAGGGAGGAGACAGGGTGAGTAGATCTCAGTATCATTGTTTATTTCTCAAAGTGGTTACTGTCTGATGCAGCTGTGCGGTGGCACAGTTTCAGCCCAGATAAGGCCCATTGGCAGAGATCCCTACACGTACAGGGCACACGTTGAGACAGAGCATTGCCGACTAAATCATTGCTGGGAGAAGACAATAGCTGTGTTGAAATAATGCCTTGCTTATGAAGGAATCCTCCAGCTGTGGGCATTTATTATGCCAACTGCTGTAAAGTATTAATTGAACAATGAATTTGGCTCAGATATGCAGTGATGTTATTGCTCTGCATATGTATTTAAGTCAATCACAGAGGTCTTAGTACAATAGTTTGGTCCAAACCTCTCCAAACTGCTCCCTCAGTGTAAGGGTGAGTGACAAAATGCAGCACTTGTGTGCTGAAAGAAAATATAAAGAAGAATGTTAAAGTATCTTAACTTACTAAAAATGAGAGAAGTCAGTGATGTTTTGTATGGTTTACTGTGTTCTTTTTGTATTTCTTTTCATTTGGACAATGGAAAATCTGAAATCAGATTAACAGTTTTCTAATTGTGTTCTTAGGCCTGCTATGTTTGGGGGTTTCATGTCCTGCAGGGCAGTGTCTTAATTTAAGTTTTCTCCATTGTCCTTGGAGGAGTTGTTGATTTTATTTTGGGGCAGTGGTTTAATGTGGAAACTGATATTTTGGTTTTAGAGTTTATAAATTCTTTTGCCAGTTTCAGTCTTTTTGCCAAATGTTGAATATCCTTCAGGTGTTGTCTCCTTACAGCACTGAGTAAAGAGAAAGCAGAACTAAACTGAGCTAAGTAAAGAGCAATAAGAGTTAGACATTAACATCAATGTTTTTATTGAAAATATATAAAGTACGATTGGCATGACGACTGTTCAGTTGTAGGTAGATACATTCTCTATATAAGGTGTATTTTTCATAAACTGGAACCAAAGTAGGCACCACTATTGTCAGCTTAATGCCAGTGCTGCTTTATAGGCAGCAAATGTAAGAACTGCAGCTTCACCTTTCACTGGAGTCCAGCACTGAATTATTTACAAAGGAGCTGACTAAAACTGAATGGGCTGCTCTAGCTTTGAGGCTTCTTCCAGAATTTAAGAGATAACATTCTCCAAGCTAAGCAACACCTCCAACTTCCATAAATTTTCATTTTTCTCATGTTGCAGGAAAGAAAAAATCCAAATTTCAGACTTTCAAGAACTTCTTTGCCAAGAAGAAAAGGAAAGAGCCTCCACCTCCCAGGGGGGAGAGTAATTTAAAACCTAGCCAGTCCAGCAGCGATGTCAGCATCTCTGTGCTCGACACTACTGCACTTCATTCACCGAAGGAGGCTGGGTAAGCTGGTGGGGAAGGAAAATAAATAAATAAAAGCGGACCTCTCGCAGCAGGAGGATGAAAGCATGAGTTGGCCCCTTAGGAGCAACCTCTGTCCAAGTTTGTGCAAAACAAGCCCTAATGCTGATGAAGGAATTACAGGAATTTCCTCTTTCTTTGCTAGTCTTCAAAAGCCAGCCTGGAGAGGAGGGGGAGGGCAGCCAGGGGCAGGGGTGATCCAGCCTCTTACTCTAAAACTGCAGATAGCCCGGATTGTTTTGATTGGTTTTAGTGTTTGAAATCTGTCCTGGAAGGTCTGATCAGCAGCAACTTTACAAGAGGATGATGACTGAGTAGTGCTAGTAGGGAGAATACATGTGAGGTTGAGTTGCTGGTTTTTAGCATAAATGGTGCCCTCCATCATGCCTGGGGTAAAGGGAAAGAAGTATTTTCGGTGTATTATCACTATGAGATTGCTGCTTAACTTTCTTACGTAGCCATTTAGGTATAGATAACAACTGGAGACCTCTAGTTTTGTGTCAGCTACCCTTGAAGGCTGTGCATGTGAGTGTGGTTTGCGAGTCCTTAAGGTGTGTCCGGAGCAATTCTCAGATCCCTGAATGATGTTAGTTCAAAAACTTGTCCTTTTTTCAGTTAGTGTAATACAAGCTATTAGCTTGCATTGCTAGCACTGCTTCACTGATAACCTTAGACCATCAAGCTACACAACACTTCCATTGCTCGTCTCTGACTGAATCTCGGGTGTGACAACCCTCTGAATGCGGCTATGTCTCTCACAATCTGGCAACCTATAATTTGGCTCTTTTCCAACTCCCCACCATCCTTGTACTCCCCTGTTAGCTACTCAGCCAGGCCTCTCTTTGGATTACCCTAGGCCTCGGGTTGTGGAGCTGCAGATTGACAAAGTGTGACAAAACACCGGCCCCATCCTATGGTTTGCAGTGTTTTGTTGGAGGGGACGTTGGAGGGGTGTGACACCGTCAGAAGGTGTGAATAGGTGACTGGAGTGGGACATGCTGAAATCGGCATTGCTGCCAAGTGCTTTGTATCATCAAATAAGGCATTTGGTGGAGCTGGACACTACGTTTCTCCTGGTGGAACAGCTTATAGATGTTACTTTCTCATGGGTGCTTGTTCCTTCTTGCCCCACCTTTCCCCGCTCTCTCTGTTGTGTTTATGCAACTGCATCATGGAAATGATCCGGGAATGAAACAACAATCTCTTTATTTTGTTTGTTAGCGTAGCAGCAACAGAGTAAGTGACCACACAACCAGTCCCCCTGGGGTAAGGGGAATTAGAGTGACTCAGCTTACCCCATCAGCACATAGGAGGGATCTGTCTTAAAATCCGCTGTCTGCTCCAGAGGCAGTATGGGTGCGAACTCGTTTCTTTTGCCCATAGCCAAGTACTTCAAGTCCAATTGCTGTTTACCTCAGCGCTATCCTCCAGTGATCATGAACTGTTTTGCAAGATCAGAGATCAGGAAGTGAGTAAAATCCTTCTGTTTTTTCCTTCAGAGATAGGATTAGATGGACTATCCAAAAAAATTAGAGGATATGTTTGTGCTACCTGAAAACCCTATCATGTCCAGACGGTGCATGGCATAAGCACACTTTGTAAGTACCTAGAGAGACTGAACAACATAATCCTTTGGAAAACCTGATCCTGAAAGCCAGTGGAAATACAGCTTGTGAAGGGTTTATAGCAGGGCCCTGAGCTTTGCAATTTCTGGCATGCAGAGTATCAAAACCAATCCTAGAACAATGCTGCTGTTTGTTTGTTCTTGAGGCAGAAGCACTGGTTTTCTTTTTTTTCCTTCTTTTTTTTTTAACCATATAATCTTTTTAAAATTTAACTTTTCTGAATACTAACCAGAGACCAAACCCCCCGATGTGCCAGATGCTTCTTGTAACAGCCAAGGGGATGTGCCCAGATGTCAAGGGGCTGTCGGGAAGCAATGGGATTGGGCATCTGTGAAGGGGAGGGGAGCATTATGTGCCACTGCCTCTTTACCTTCCGAGAGACATGAGTTTTGAATGGAAATGGAAAAATCTTGACGGCAAAGTTAAAGCATGTGCCATGGACGACTTCCTGTCTGTATCATCAAAACGATAAAAGACCTTACATAGAGGAAAATCGGGTCCCAAATAGTCTTACTCCAGTTAAAAAGCTTTGAGTAGGAAAAACTGCTGGGACAATATGTAAAATTGTCCTGGTCTTTGTAATGAACACTCACTCCTTTGGCAGGCTGCAGTTGCTTTTGAGAGAGTGGCTGCCTGAAGGAATTGTGTCACCTTTCTTCCCTCTACCTCAAACACTAATAAAAGGAGCGGGGTTGCAGCAATAAGAAGTGGAAGATAGCACAGGCCATGATGAGTTTAGGAGCAGCTTCATTGCTGGCTGTAGAGTCCCATCATTTCCTCAGTCATGGCAGCTCAAGCATTGCTACACATGAATGAATTGAGCATTTGTATAGGGAGATCACTGTGGAGATACAGTGGCTAAAACATCTGGGGGTTTAGCTAACAGTGCATCTTTAGCTTCAGCGCAAATATAAATACACTGCCGGGAATTACACATGAATGTATATTTGCACATAAGAGACTCATCTGTACTAAAGCTGCAGTTAATTCTATATTTAATCCAATGCTCTTTTTGTGACTGCCAGAAGAAAATACTGTAATTCTCTTGGAAACACATATGATACATATGCAGAGAGAGAAAGAAAGAAACATCTTGTACTGGCAGTCTCAAGAACAAGAAAACCTCAGCTCTTATTGCTAAAGAATTCCAAGTAACGGAAGTGAGGAGATCCCCCATTAAAAAGGTTAATGCATCCTAATGCACGTGCATTCTTTGCAGTAAATAAAATATGCCAACTAATAATGAATATACATTACAGTAAATAAAAGTTGCATGACACTGTTGTTTCGAATGCAGTAAAATTATGTCTTGCCCATATAGAGTGTCTTTCATGCTGAAAAGCACTCTAAAATCAAACACACAAAAAGATGGAATGGCTTCATTCACTCTAATGATGAAATAAGGCAAGTGCTTTACTTGTGTGTAGAACTGCTATCCTATAAACTAACACAGACATTATCTATTACATATAATGGGAGGAAGCATGAACTCTGACCTGTGCTGTGAGAGAAAGAGCTCAGATTGTCTTCGACACAACATAAACATAGAGGAAAATTATTTTGCCCTACTGTGAGACTCGCCGTAACTGTATACTGATTGACTACACCTTTGGGGCAACAGGAGGGTTAGTCAAGCAGACAAAGGAGATGCTGTCTCCAGAGATGTAAAGAAAGGAGAGGCAGGAGGAGAGTCACTTGTTTGAGGTTTTTTGTGTGGTGTATTTACTTTATGAAAGTTCACAGTCTTTCAGGGCTTTCTTCTAAATAAACAGGGAATCTGGGGTTAGGCAGATAGCAGAGACGTCTTCTATTTTATTTTCTTGCAGAAGAGTGTTAGACTTACTGGATTTTTCTTGTCAGGGTTCTGTTCCTAATCTTCCCCTGTTACCCAGAATCAAACTTTCAGAGGCAATGAGCATTGCCTACATGGCAGCTGAGCCAAGGAATCCTTGTAACTTGTGGGTAACAAGACTGGCAGCTAACAGCACGAGAGTATTCTCTGTTGTCTTCCAGTTAAGTGCTACAATGAAATCCTGGTAGAGGCCATCCCTGTGGGCTTTTGGACAAAGTAATGTACAGACAGTGGCTGCCTATGCTGGTGGAACTTGGTGAATAAAAGATTTGGAGCCTTCCTTGTGCCACCCAAGTGCAAAATTCGCCCTGCACAACCTAATAGCCCAACCCCAATCAATCTCAGTCGATTACAACTCAGTTAACAGCTGAACACCCAGTGAGCACAGAAGCAGAGCAGGGATATCTTACCTGGGTACTTTAACTTGGCTGTGGTATGTAACTGTGGCCATGGACACTTGTCCCATCTACAGTTTTTAATATGCTTGGGATCTAGCAATGTTCATGATACAGGTGAACAGAACTGTTTTTATTGCTGGACCTGACAGGATTTGAATCAAGTTTGCTATGTAGTGGAATTACATTTTCTGCCAGCATTTGCAAGAAGGGGAAAAATAATCCACAATCTTTGGCAGGTATGACACACACCAGGCTGCAAAGGTTGTAGCCTGAATGTCTCATGCTAGGCACATTCCCACCAAAGGAGGGCAGGGGACTCCTGTCGCCCCTCTCTGCGCTGTAGACATCTGTCAGGGTGGCATGCATCCAACTGAATCTCAGCATCTGACCTAATCACCCTGGACTCCCTCTCTAGTCCAGAGACTGGCCTATGTGTTCAATGCAGATGCTGAGTACATCTAAAAAGGGACACCTGCATTCGATCAGCATCCTAAAAAGTGTTTCTCCCTCCCTTCTGAGTATAAAAGGAGCTAGCAGTGACTACCTTAGACAGCTAACATGCAGAAATCTGAAGTTAAGTGAGATGCATCCCACCCTGGCCTCTTTATGATCCCTCTGCCCTGGTGTAGTAGTGCAGGGAAGTGTCGGAGGGCTGTACCCAGTGCATTGACCACTCTTCCTTCCTTCCTAGGCCCAAAGGAAGCATGGGAAGCAAAGCCTTGTCCCATGACAGTGTCTTCATTTTTGAGTCTGCACCAGGAAATGTGGCAGGTGACATATTGTCCCAGGAAAACATACCTGGAAGAGTGAAAACTTTGCAGGTGAGAACATCTTCCCCTCATTCATGGTGCTGCTTTGTATTAGCTGTCTCCTAGGAAACTCTGTTGCTTGATTCCTCTGCTGTGTGCCTTAAGACTTTGTTGACTAAAGTGTCCAAAGCCAGATTTACTACTTCTGGATCTGTTCTGCCTCTTGGAAGCTGCATCTTTCATCAGTCCCGGTACTTTCAGCCTTGCCCAGGTCTCATAGTGTGCGACTGACATGAATCCAGTTCATGGACTCTTGGAAACTTTCCTTAATGAGCATGTCCTCTTCCAATGGGATTTCCGTTCTTTACTTCATAGCTACTGCTTTTGGGTTAAGGCCATTTATTTTTACTGTAGTGTGTCCCTTACACTGTTATTCTTTATATATTATTTATATGTTATTCTTTTTGGCAATTCTGACTGTGATGTTTTCACTGTACATGCTAGCACCACCAGCTGTGTAAGTGTGTGGGATGATGGATATGTCAGGGCACTCTTAGTGACAGCTTTATTTATGTCATTATTTTTCCCATCTCTGCCAGCAAAGGATACTGTATTCTGCTAGGTCATTTCCTTCTTCCAAGGCACATACTGAACCCTCCTTGACAGCTCCCTTATCAACTCTTGGTTATATTAATTGCATTTAAATAACTGCCCAGCTCAGAGCACCGAGATAAACGTTTAAGATTTTTCCAGAGACTGAAAACAAACTGTTGATAAGGCAGCCAAAGGCTATTGAAATTCTTCCTTTGCTCACTGTGAGCTTCATGTTGCAAAACACAATTGCATCACATCTTAAGTAATAAAAGATGCACAAAGGGACTTGTTCCTCCAAAAGACTGCAAAATAGACTAAGCTTCAATTCAGGGTATCTTTTGTATAACAATAGGAGTAGCAGGAGAAATCATGTTTACATATGACAGAACTTTGTTGGGGAAAAAAAGCTCTTTTCGTGCTATCTCCAGTCCACTGTGCCCTCTCTTCATCCATCCATCATCCTGCATGGTAATGTAATATTGCCAGCACCATTTTTATAGCCATAAAAGACGGCCTTTTTCTGTGAGCTTGACTCTTAGCAGAATAAAAGCCAAGCACTAATAAAAGCTGTTATTTTCTTAGCAATGTAAATTAACTTCTACGAGTAGAAGACAGACTGTAAATTCAGAGTTTCCACCACAACACTTTGCTGTCTGCATGTAATAAATTTAATAAATCAAAGATGGGAAGTTGTGGAAAGAGGCAAAAGCAAAATTGACTTTCTGTGTTTTCCTTCCCATGAAGTGCACAGGTGTGTTGTATGTCTTGTTTTGCCCGTGTATTGCAATCGTCGTGCGGTTTGTCATCAGTCCTGCTTTTGCAAATCGTATTGACAATACTTCTTTGATTGTTGTGGGTAAGAGGGCAAGAAAGCTGTTTGAACTGGGGGACTGGTGAATTCAAGGGTGACATTGCGCTGCCCTGTGTGGCTGTTAGATCTATAGGAATTACATTCCAAGCGAATCTTGCTGAATAAGAATGGCAGCTATTTGGATCTATTTTACAGAGATATAAATGAATGCATAGCTTGCAGAAGAGCACAGAATTAGGCCTAGAATTTCCCAATCTGGTTTAATAAGCAAAGAAACAGAAAAAACAGGTCTGCATATTTATCTTGGGAATAGTCAGTTGAGACGTTTTTAGTTGAAGGACAAAGTTTCTGTTCAGACCTTGCTTCTATTCCAGCTTTGACATAGCCGACAGACTTAAGCCAAGAATTTTAGTAATGGTGTTTCCTGAGATCTGAACTTCTTTAGTTTGAGGGAACATCTGGCTGCTTGTGAGGTTGCAGACTTTGTTTTATTTTTCTAGGGTCAGGGCCTACCAGAGCATTCTTTTGTGCAAACTTGGAAAAGAATCCCCATACTCCTTTACAAACAAAGTTGTTCCTGGCTGCTGTTATCATTCTTGCTGTAGACAGGACCAGGATGTGATGCTGGGGAAAATTAACAAGCAATTCATTAGGGTGGACCGGAAATTGAATTAAATTGTCTTTGTATAAAAAGTGGGACTCAGTTACTTGTGCGGGAGAGGGTGGTAACAAACTCTCAATATTTGGAAGGGCTTTATGAAGGAAGGCTGACCACATAAACCTGGGGTTGGGAATTGCTGACTGACTGATATTTTGTGTGACTATTTGGGACATCTGGATACATGTAATTATTTAAAGATTACTTAAATCTAGAATTTTTAAAGTTTTAAATTTCAAGTGAGTTAAACTGCTGTAAATTTTCTGGAATGGTGAAATTTCTGTCTTTGGTAACTTACTGAATAAAATTGATTTTAATTTTGTACCGAAGCCAGTTCTAACAATGGGTCCTTGATGAATGTGACTAAATAAAATTTTATTAATGGCCATTTTCTGTAAATGGTCTGTTTCTTCGAGTATTTCTGTTAACTAAGAGATTCTGCCTGCCTAATGGGAGTAACTGGGGTAAAAGTGTCCAAAATGCCATTTTTATGGCATATATATATAAATAATGCCATTGGAAGTCTGTATTCTAAATTTCTTTTCAACTGCAGCTTCAGTTGCAGCAGAACATCAGACTTGGATCGCCTCCTCTTGTTATAACTGGAAAGAAACTGGAAGATGCAGGTGCTGTTTCTGAAGATGACGGTTTACCTAGAAGCCCTCCTGAAATTTCAACCCTTCATGAAGTTCTGACAGATTCACCAAGCAAGGTAAAATCGTTATGTCACTTTAGTGACCACCTGTACAGAAAAGATAAAATCTGCTTGGAGAAGGGGAAGACCTTTTTGCTTGCTTGTGGTAAAATCTGATGGTACAGATCAATCAGAACTACAACAAATTACCTAGGTGGATTGTGGACTTGTCACTGTGAGGGATACCTAGGACGTGGCCTTACAGATACCCCTTTTGAGTACAATTTTCTATGCTTTTATGTAGACCAGTGCTGGGGCAGTTGTGACCTGTATCATTAGGGAAAGAGGAGAGAAATTCAGTTGATATGACAGCTCTCCGTGCTTTTGGGCAAGGCAGTCTCTCCTGGCAGGTCTGTATGGCAGAGAGCATGAAAAGTGAATTATTCACGGGCGAGTGTTGTGTTACTGGGACTGTTCCACTTCCAGTCCGAGAACAAGCGGAGGTGCTCATACTGCACAAACAAACTTCCTATGTCTTCCAGCTTCAAAGAGCTGGAGAGATTGGCAGTTTCCTGCACCTGTGAAAGGGGAAGAGTTTTGGGGTGTTTCAAAGCTAGTGAGGAAAACAAAAATAATGAGGACTGCAAGAGATTCTTAAATAATTACTGGTTTTGGAATGAAATAGTTCAAAACCAGGGCAATATTAGTTGAATTGACGGGAAAGTGACAATCCTGAGTCTGAGAACGGGTCCTGATGGGACTCAGAGGGGGTTTGGGTTATCTTCTTTCTTAGGCATTGCCTTCTCAGAGCAGATGCATGATTTTGGACTTGAGTGAGCATGTGAGCATTTGTAAATTTGAAGATCTTAAAACAATAAGCCAGAATAACTTTATAAAATGTATTGCCTCATGTGGTCAACCTTCATGGCATTTCTCATAGCCGGATAAAGCTCCCCTACCTTACGTTTGATCCCCAATGAACAAATGAAACCTACTCCATGAGGCAGGGACTCAGTGACCCTTCTTTTATCTTTCCTCTTGTGTTTTCTCATAATTAGCACTGGATGTCCAGTCCCAGATAATTCAATGTGATACTTCCCTTGACTTACCCTTTTCCTTATTTTATCCCACAGTCCTCCAACCCTGTCCAGCGTCATAGCTCTTTGAGTTTAGGTGGGACAGACAGTGAAGATGAACAGGTAAATAGCTACTTTTCCTGCTAATAAACTTTCCTGAGACAGCATGTGTGGTGCCTGGATGGAGCCAGTACAATAATCTATTTTTTTTAATCTTTTTTTTTAATCTATTCTGGGTACAATGTATCGTAGCAAACAATTTGTGAACAGTCCAGAGTGATGCAAATGATACTGAAAATGTACCTCTTAGAGATTTTTGAATAAGAACCAAATAGAGAGAGGCAGAAATCTACTGCTGAGTGGTTTGTGTGAACAGCATAGTGAGCTCTGTGACACAGTATGAATCTGTAAAGTTACACGACAGAAAATTGGACAAGGCAAAGCACTTCAATTCCACTTCCATATCCCAGGGTCCCAACACACAACAGCAGTAATAGCTGAATAACACCTGCCCATCAGCAGTGGCTTGTGAGCAGTGCCCTGCATCTCTGTTACCACAGGAAATAATAGCAGGATCAGCCCTTTCTGATGCCAGGTATTCCACAGGAAAAGCTCTGTGTTCATTTGCAGTTTTCTTTGGATCGCAAGTGACCATCAGCAACAGCAGGTTCTGCTGTCAGACCAACACAGTCTGTTCCTTGACCAGCTCGGAACAATTTACAGAGGTCATATTTTTGGAGAGGAGCCTAGGGGACCTTCACCTTGACTGTCCCTGCTGCTTGAAGCTGAGTTGAGTTCCTGCCCATCTCATGCTTTCAAGGCAGACCTGCAAGGTTTGCTTATATTGCCTTTCTGCAGCATTAATACAACGTCTGAAAGACCAGTCAGACCACAGTGATGCCAATGGGGTCTTCAAATGCCAGTGACAAAGGCAGCCACCACTCCCACAGGGCTGATTCGATTCGTGGGATAGCCCTTGCAATTGTATAAGCAACGTAATCATATAATCATAGAATCATTAAGGTTGGAAAAGACCCTTAAGATCATCGAGTCCAACCGTTAACCCAGCACTGCCAAGTCCACCACTAAACCATGTTCCTAAGCACCACATCTACCCGTCTTTTAAATACCTCCAGGGATGGGGACTCAACCACTTCCCTGGGCAGCCTGTGCCAGTGCCTGACTGCCCTTTCGGTAAAGAAGTTTTTCCTAATATCCAGCGTAAACCTGCCCTGGCGCAGCTTGAGGCCGTTTCCTCTCATCCTATCGCTTGTTACTTGGAAGAAGAGATCAACCCCCACTTCGCTACAACCTCCTTTCAGGTAGCTGTAGAGAGCGATAAGGTCTCCCCTCAGCCTCCTCTTCTCCAGGCTAAACAACCCCAGCTCCCTCAGCCGCTCCTCACCAGACTTGTGCTCTAGACCCTTCACCAGCTTCGTTGCCCTTCTTTGGACACGCTCCAGCACCTCCATGTCCTTCTTGGAGTCAGGGGTAATCTGCCATTTAGCTGAGAAGGGGAATACTTATGGGTCCAAAACAGGTACAGGCCATTTTGGCCCAAGCTTTGCAGTCCTCCCTGCAGAATCCCTGTTTGAGAAGCTCACCAGAGAGAACACAATCTAACTCTTTGTGAAACTGAGAATAGCCCACAAGTAAAGGGGAGGTAACAGGGTACCTAGAAGATTTGTTCCTGATGAAGAGGGCCTTAAGCAGCCAGGGCAACATCTCGAGGGTCAAACAGTTATTGCCAGCCCCGCTGCTAAGGAAGCTTTGCCTTTCACTCTCTCTTTGGCCAGCCTTCTCAAAGGGAGAGAGCAACCTTTGGGCAAGATCAGCTCAACTTTCCTGTCCGTGGTTGAGATCAGACACTCTCCTGCTCAGTCATTCCTAGATCTTTTGCTTTAGGGATAGAAAGATAAAGCAATGTCTCCCCCTCGTAGTAGATGACTAGTCACACAACTCAAGAGACCCAAGTGATCTTGGTTACTTGGATTATCACTGTGTTTAATAACTTCTTGTATATATTTTATCATTACTTCAATGTACATTTTATTAACTTATCTCCTGTTTTCTATTTTGACTAAAATGCTCCATTTTGTAAGCCTGCATACTGTTTTTTCCTTACAATGCAAAAAGCCCTTTTCTATCCAGTTCTGAAGTCTTTGAGCTCTTTCAGTCTTACAGCCTCATATACTGTGAGAAAGAAAGACAGAGACAGGAGAAATTTTTTTCTCTCATCTATATTGCACAGAATTCCCCGCTTAAAGGCTCTTCCTTTTTCTTCTCAACTCACTAGGAATCTGGCTAGATTTTCTACAGTACCGTGTATGTTCCTTTACCCAAATATTTTTCTTAGTCAGCAGTTTGCCTTAGCAGAAATCTTGCCAATATGATTACCTAAAATAAAAAAACATTTCCTAAATAATCATAATTTTTTTCAGTAGCTTTTGAAACTATTTATGTAATGCCAGGATTTGAGCTAGCAGAACACAAGTTGTTAAACTGAATAACCTTATCCGAAAGATGAGGAAAATTGTGAAAAGTACCAAGAAATCTACACCAGTTATACCATTTAACAATTGTATATTTAGTAAGGAAGAAGAGGATTTGATCCTAAGCAGTCTGAAGTTACACACAGCATAGTGGTTTACATTTTACTATTGTATTGATCTTGCTGCAGATGATAGTTACTTCATTTCTTTGCCCTGTGCTGCTTCACTGGATTTTCGAAGAGCTTCATGCTGCTGTCACCTCTGTGTGAAACCCTCATGTGTCACCCGTGTAACTTCTCAGCGCCTTCCACATCTATAAATGCCCACTTTCTGACTAAAGCTAAATGTGAGGCTGTCGCTCAAAGTGAGCAGCAAGTGACTTCACAGAGACATTAACCAGCGTTACCCTGCCTTTGCCAGATAGCCTTTACGGAAACCTAGCTTCCTTGTTGGCATCTTCACCCCGGACTGATTAAAAGCAAAACAGGGTCTCAGCTTGTGGGGCTGAGGACAGTGCTTTGGCACAAACACTCTGTAGGAAATTGGCCTTCTAGCTGCAGCATTCTCCTTGTGCAGGCCCCTGTAACTGTGCAATAACCAACAAACACCAAATTTATCTTACACTTAAACACTGGTGTGGAAATCCTGTGTCTGCTCCATGGTCTTTGAGAGAAGATACCAACTGTCAGTCAGTGCTCAGAGAAAAACATATCCTGAATCCTCAGTAGAGTAGGGAATTTGCCATTTATATACAGCAGTAGCTCAGATACTAGCTTCAGGTGTTTTTATATTAAATAAGCACAACTGTAATTTTATAATTGAAAGGCAATTGAACTTGTATGTAGAAATGAGTAACAATGGTACTATTTTTGTAAGTTCTAGTGATCCTTACAGGTTTATCATTACTCTTGTAGACTTATAACAACAGTTCGCTTATTTACTAGCTGTGTTCTTCTTCCTCTCTTTCACAATGTGTAAATTTTTCATGAGAAGAGTCTGTATCTGTCATAATACATTCTGTTGTAGTTTATTTCAGATCTAGGAACTAAAAAAAATTTAATGGAGAATAAGGAAATTAATTTTAGCTACCTTAAACACAAAGCAATGTACCTAGACAATTTTTGTAGGATCAGATGGGAAGATGCTTTCATTACCTTTAAAACTTCATCAGCATATATGTTTTAAATGCTGTGTTATATCCTAAGCTTAAACAAAACTAAAATCTGAATGCCAAACACAGTTAAATGGCTGTGTTTCACCTAGCTTTATGGCCAAAGCCAAAATAGCAGGTACGTTATACTGAATGAAGTTTGTTTGGCATGTCTATGAAATTTTGCAAAAGTTCCAGAAAGTGTGGTCTACATTTCAAAACGGTAACAAAACCAGTCAAACTGCATGTTTGGGGGTTTCTCTACAAACACGTCTGTAAACCCTTTTTTTTTTTGATAGCATAATCTAAGGTTACTGCTGTTTAGTTCCCCAGAGCAGCATTGCTGTGAGGGTGAGATCCACATCACTGTCTGGAAGATGGTTCTGGGATACTTGTTGGAGAGAAGCATTTGGTTATTCTGGGAGAGTGGATATTAAAAGAGCAAAGTGGCTATGGTAACTTTCTTAGAAATAGAGATAACAAGGAGCAAGTATCCGTGCTACTTTCATGGCTTTTTAATAATGTATTCCTGCAATGTGTCACATTCTTGGGATGAAAAGGCAGCTATAAAAACTGCACCAGTGTCTCCTGCTGGTGCATACGTATATTGCAAACGGTTTTTCAAATAAGAACTGGGAAGGGGACAGCAGAGGCTCTTACTGTTGGAGAGGGAGAGACGGGTATTTCTCACTTTTGTGTAACATGCAGCTGAACACACAGAATTGAGTAATCTCTATGCAGAGATGACATTAGGCACACATTCTAAAGTCAGGATTTATGTGCAAAAATACAGCCATTTCAGGCTTCTGAAATGGAATGAGCTAGCAAAGGAATTGTTTCAGAGATGTGGGGAAGCCAAGCAAGATGTACACTGACGTGTTTGTGTTTTACAGATACCTTCTGGAGCTTCCTCCAGGCCCACCAGTCCTTCATCCTCTGCTGCTCTGGGGGCCCCTGGCTCACGAGGCAGCAGCTTCCTTCCCGTTGACTTCACCATCCCTGCCAGTCCCCTCGGCTGCCTGGACACCTCAGCAGCCAGGCACAGGATTGCCATAAACCCCCGGAAACAGAAAGGCTTTACCAACAAGAATCAGCAAACCCCTCAGGTAAGTGTTTTCCGGAAAGGAATCACTGCGCAGAAGGAAATGGATATGAATTTTTAATTATTATTTTAAATATTTTTTTCCATTTTTTTCTTTCCTATCCACATTCCTTTACTTTTTCTGTTCTTCCATTGGAAGAGGGGAAACCACCTATTTTCCACCAACCAACCCAACAAAAAATACTCAGAAAACGTCAATATCATGGGAGCTAAAGAAAAGCGCAACTTTAGTTTTTCACTATTTAGCCAAAAAAGTTGCAGGTTACACTTCATTTGTAAAAACATTCCTTTTGTTTGAAAATCTAGTTTTCAGTTTTAAAGAAGCCTAAGTCTATTTCTACAATTTCACATTAACTTAATTCTTTGTATGTCAAAGGAAAGACTGAAGGACTTTGGGAAGGAACATGGCTCTGCATGTGGATGAGATGCTTCTCATCCTGGCTTCTAGGAAACACATTGTGAAGATGAAGTTCACCAGATAGAAAAGGCTGTTGAGCCAGAGTGCGGCAGAAATAAGGAATAATGCTTCTGTACTGCGTGTTCCCCTCTCCATCAGAGAATCATGCATGAAAATCTGTCCTGGAGTTAGAAATGCCCTGCCCTGAGAAAGGGGAGAGGGAGAAATTCAGGATGAGTGCAATACAGAATGAGGTTTTCTTGGAAACTTGGGCCCTAGAGCATCTTTGTTGGATATTCTTTGTGCCACAGCTGGTACAACGACAGTGCTGAAGGAGAAAAGCTAATTGTGGAGTGTCAGTCAGAGATACCAGAAGTGATGACAATCTGTCCAGCTTGGTCTGTTCTATGCCACCAAGTAGCTTTGGTGATGTCTTAAAAACATGCGTTCACTCAGAATATGTCAATCCCAGAATATGTAAGGTTCAAGAGGGATGAATAGGCTGCCTTTGGCATTCTAAACATGAATGATTTGTAGGTTCTTAATTGGAATAGTACATTACCCACAGTGTTGGTAAATTACAGGATGGGGGTTTTGTGTCTATGTTTTGAGTATTCATAAACATGCATGTGTATAAAATACAGGTTTTGTGCATTATTCTTTAATTAAAAGATCTTACTGCACCTCATTAGGTGGAGCAGCTGGAAAATGAAGCATGTCTTCCTGCAACTCCAGAAAAGAAGGGAAATTCAACAGAATTACTTGAGAGTCACCAGCATAAAAGTAATTGTGAAGGTAATGCAGACTTACATATTGCTACTTTGGGTGCTTCAACTCTTCTGCATAAGGCTGACAGGACCTATTTGAATTGTAAGTCCTTTCAAACTAGGCATTTTTTGGTTTTATATCATAAAACCAATCCTGGCTGCTAAAGTGTTATGATGGAAAACGTCATGTACTCCGCTCAACACAGTGGTGCTGAAATGGTGAACTTTGAGGGCAGCATTAAAAAAATACATGAGGTGAAAGTACCATGTTCAGAAATACCTGTGCTACACAGTTGGCTAGATCTCATTCACTGGGGATCCGAGTTCCTTGAAACTCAGAAAAACCTTAACCTCAGCATTATATCTGTTAGGTGTGTAAGGTGACTTTAATTGGCTTGTGTTTACTAGATCTTCTTTTGCCACCTCCTCCCTTATAATTTCAATAATAGCTAATTGCCAGTGGTAATACAATTGTAATTGTAAATTGTAAAAACAAATTAAATTTCTCCAAAATGGCACCAAAGACTTTTCTCTTTAGCACTGCATTACAAATGCACTGGCTGATGGTAATGCTACAGTGTTGGCACTTTGTTGTCAGGGCAGACTCGGGACCTGATGCTGTCACACATCAGAGTTACTGTGTGTGCAGACACATCTAAGCTATCCAGATGTTCAGCAGCCCTGCCGGAGCTGCAGGAGGCAGAGCTACCTGATGCTGAGATGTTCTGCTTAAATACAGAAAATCCACCAGATCATTCTAGACAGCCTTTCTAGGGATACACATGAAGAAATGTCTAGGGAAATCTGGCTAGTAGTCTTACAGCTAGGGGTATGCACAGAAAAGAAACAGCAACTGATTTGGTACACCTTAAGCAGACAACAACAACTTTCAGTCATTCCCAGGATTAGGTATGTTCAAACTAAAAACTTTATTAGTCTCCTCACTTGGACAGCCTATTTCGAAGTGTGCTTTTAACAGCCTTATTTATCAGACAATGGTGGCCAGGCATGGGGAGCTCATGCTAAATGACTGCACTATCTGGAATGAATGACTGATACAGATGGTGCTTGAATTGTAACCTTTAAGTGCACACTCTTCTTCTATGTTTAACGTAGGATTATCAGCCCAGGTGGGACATTGTGCAAAGGGAAGCGATTCTAAGGAGATGCCAGGTGTAAAAAGTCCCACTGATGCTGCCCATGACTCTCCTGATTCCACACTTGTGGCAGAAGACTCTTGTGCTTTGCTGCAAGAGGATGCATGCCTTCCAGACATGGACCATCACTATAAAGCAGCTGCACCCCTTCTGAGACCTGAGCCTTCTCCAGTGAACCTGGAGGAACACCACAGTGCAAAAGTGCCGTACTGCTCAGATGAGTCTGTTGATGAATTGAAATTACATCAGCAAAATACCAATACTGAAGTATCTGCACTTCCAAAATTGCAGCAAATTGAAGGAGAAGCTGTTCTGTTTCCAGACATACTAGCAGCTGATTTATTTAGCAGTGGTGTGGAAACAGAGGGCACAGATATATTGGCAGATGTTGCACAAAGGTCCTCAGTAAATTCTGTGGACCCAAACATCAAAGACCAGGAAAAGGGGGATCCACTGTTTATTGGCAAAGTAGAAGCCTGCTTGGGTACTATTGAGAATCATTCCAACCATGCTGTCTCTCATACTGCACCAAGCACTTCACAGGTTGCGGTAGCCGATTCAGAGTCTTCTTCTGACATCAAGAGAGTGGCTGTTTTGAAGCCTGAAAACAGTTCAGTAACAAGAAATGACAAAGAAACTTGTGAAATAATGGAATTTCAGTCATCCAAAGGCAATGCAGAAAAAACCCCAGACACTGCTGCATCTGTCTCGGAAGGAGGTTGCATGCTAACTCCCAGTAAATTGGAAGTATGTTTTAAAGCAGAAACTGTTTCTGTTTCAAAGGGTATCCAAGGCAGTCAACAGGCCAACACATCACACATTTCTGAAAAACCTTCCATTGGATGTCTTGCCTCTTCAAGTTTGGCTGGCTTGAAGAGTAATATCTCGTCCGATGATGACAGTAAGGAGTACCAGATAAGCAGTACAGCTTCTCACAGAAAAACAGTAGAAGACAGTCGATCTTCAGAGGAAAATGTGAAAAGTCCACTGAAGACTGCTTCTGCTAAACCAGTCAGATTTACCATTGCACCAGCATGGCAAAGATCTCTCTCAGGGGGTTCAAATTCAAAGGAAGATTCCTATACCAGAAGTTCCCCAACGTCCCCTATAAGACCAGAGTTATTTGAAGGAATGACAAAAGAACACACACGTTTTGATGCAGTCATCCAGGAATCAGCAAAAACCAACTCAGATAGATTTGATGGAGATTGTAAGGACAGTAATTTGCATTTGTATTCTTCTATGGAGTGGGCTGACCATGAAGCACAAAATGTTGAAAACCCGTTTGGGATCAGACTAAGGAGAACATCTTCTTTACTGAAATACCAGAATGAAAGCCATGCTGAGTCTCCAAAGCTGATCCCCTCAGCTGTTCCCACTGCTTCTTCTGCTTCAGTCAAGGAGGATCAGAAATCGGTGGGCACCGGAAAGCCACCTCCAGGCCTTCCTGTCAGCACAAAATCGTTTGTTAAAAAAACAGATCTCCTAGAAGACAAAAATCCTCCCAAGACAAGATCAGAAGAAGTGGCAAAGAAGCAAAATGGTCACAAACTTTCAGGTATTTATGCTGTATTTTTATCCAAACATTGCAGAAAACAGTGGTCGTATAAGAACCTTGGAAGAGTGGCAAACAAAAGATAAAAATCCTCTTGATGAGGACCAAATTCAGCCTTGAGTTCAGCACTGTAATTTAATGGGCTTGATGATTTGGCCAGTCAAGAGAATTCTTGGCTTATCTTAATGAAGGGTGTGTTCCAGCAGGAATAACAACAGAGTAATAGCTTAAGGGCCTCTGAAACATTTCTGGTACGACCTATGTGTGCGTATAGTTGGGAGTTTTAATATGGCTTTTTAAAACTTGCTGCTGCTTTGTAGCTAATTTTCCAGACTGCAGCAGCTCAAACGTTAACTAGGAGTTGCATTAGGTGTGATTATTTTTTCTATTATTTTCTACAATCACTTCATTTAAAGTATTTTAAAAAGTGAAAAGGCAGTCTGTGTTTTACTGCCTACATGAAAAAATAATGGTTATCATACTCATTTAATCTGCAATGTAAGGATGTTGTTTCAAAGGCAAAATCCGGTTCACAATGATCTCAGTGGGAGTTCTGCCATTGACTTAAACGGAAGCAGAGTCAGGTCAAAAACTCCAGAATAAACAGAAAAAGAGTTATTGCCAAGGACAAAATAATCACGGAAGGTAATTTTATCTCCGCAGTGTTCAAAGGGTATTACAGATGCTGAAGGATTTAAAACACAAAACACTAGCTTTAGACTGACTTGACCTAAATCCCTTCTTTACTTCAAAAATGCTTCTTTCATAGAAAAAGTCTCCTCTCGACATTTGGAAACTGCTTCCTCTGAACCAGCTTGGGTCTCCATGGCAAAACTAAAACAAAAGGGTTTCCAGGACCACCCTCTTGCCAAAGAACATAAAGCTGAAGACAAAGCTTTGACCAAAGTGAATCAAGAGGAGGTAGAGTACCAAGTAATGTTGCATGGGTGTGAATCCTTCACCAGATTGCCTGAGTACTTTTGCAAACTGTTCAATATCCTCTTCATGGGAGGCATGTTGTGAGCACTACTCAAAGAGAGATTTTCAGGACTGGCCTCTAAAATGTATTGAGACAGACAACTGATGCAAGTGAGCAAACACGTGTGACTATACTGTCACAGTGATTAGTTTCAGAGCTGGATCCTCCTATATGTTCTTTGCACTATTCAAACCTGAACGTTTTCACAGCTTGCCTGTTGCCCAGAATGTATTTATGTAGCCCAAGAGCTGCTTGAGTTGCACTGGCTTCCTCACTGTTAGTGACCTACATACCTCATTCACCGCTCTGCTCTGGAGACTGTGTACTGAAAGTCTGCCTTTTCCACTGACTCTTGCAGAAGTTTCTTGTGCAGGCTGGGCAAGTTCTTCAATTCCCCATCCGTAAGAGAGAAAGGATAACTTTCCTGCATGTGAAGTAACCCTGTATTTGTAGCAGCTTCCTACTTGCCTTCTCCCTCCCTCCCACAGGATATCCCCAACCGTCCTTGTCTGGCTTTTGTTGCATTTCCACAGTCAGATTTAGAGGTGTTGCCAGGGCAAGCTTTATGAGTGCCAGTGGCTAGCGGGTTTCTTAGTTGCATTCTTTTCTTCTCTCCTCCTTTTGTAGCAAGGGATCCGTGCTAGTGAGAACATACTGAAGAATAATATGCCTTCCAGCTTGAGCTCTCAGGACAAGAAAACGCAAATGAAGACCAATGTGTCTGCTGCAGCAGGTATTGTTTTTCTTTACATCTTTACGTAGTGGCTGCAGTTTACACCAGTAAGTGGTGTGGGTGGCAGGTAATGGGGGAGATAGATAGCTACCTTTTTGATAATCAGCCCACTTTATATAAGGCCTGTTCAGATTGTAGTTTGCGTATAAGTCAACATATTGGCTTGCTCACTCAGCAGAGAAAGCAAGCGAGGAACTTTTATCTTCACTGCCAGTTCATGGAATGGCATATAAACAATACGGTGATTTATTACTGGCGAAGGTCAGTACTGAAGAACAGTAGTTGAAATTGGAGAGTGTCCAGAAGAGAGCAGCAAAAAAGGTCAGGTCTTCTAGACCTCCAGTGAGCCAGGAAATACTGATGGGAGTGGAGTTGTTTAGTCTAGAGAAGACAACTTAATTTGCTGCAGAGGACAAGACTAGTCTTTATGCCCCATATGAGCTTAAAATGCACCAGGGGAGGTTTAGCTTAGACATTAGGAAATACTTTCTAACAGTAAGAGTGGTGAAGTGCGGAATAACATAGGTTGCTTACAGTGTGTGCAGTTTCCATTGCTGGATGTGTTTAACAGATAAACATGTATCAAGAATAACTTAGGTAGAGTCAGTTCCACCCTCAGGTGAACACAGAGGCTCGATGGCCCCTCTCCTGCCCTGTTAGCTGTGATTCTCTATAAGAAAGACGCAGGGGAAGAGCGTGACTCAGACATCGTGACTCACCTACCTCTTCCAAGGCTACTGCTGGGCTGCAGCTTATCCCTCCCTGTTTAGTCAGCGTGGTGCCAAACCTCAGAGACATGCTCCAGCTAGATATAGATAAGCCACTTCTTCAGCTGTAAAAGCATCTTGTGCTAGCTGAAAGCTATTGATTTCAGATACTGCCTAAAAAGATAAGAAATGCCCCACTGTGTCAGAGCAGTGGCTTTTCTGTTCCAGGTTCCTGTTGCTGACGCTGTCAATAAGAGATACTGTATAGAGAGAGCACATGCCCCTGTCCACTTTCCCCTTATAATCCACCAGCATCCAGAATTGTTTTATTAGAGGTATTAGGGGGTACCTCTGTGCACGCTCCCTGTAGTAGTTGTTTATAGAGCTGTTACTTGTTTTTGAATCTACAGGTCCTACAAAATAGGCTTTCTCCCTTACTACAGGTAGCTAACCAGCTGAGGATGTGCAGCAACACAGAGGCTCTGACGTCAGTTGCCAGCCTCTGTGTGTGTGATTAAAATCCAATAGTTTTTAAAAAGGATTCTGTTACAGGCCAGCTTCATCTTATGGTTTTAGGTGCAAAGTGAGAGATGAAATGTAAACAGGCCAAGATTTTTGCTCAGATGAGAAGGTCTTCCTTTGAAAGGCTGGCACAGACTGGATTTCTGTGTGTTGAATCATCTAAACCTTGGAAGCCCAGCAGGCTTCAGTCGAAATTCAGAACTCCACAAAGTACTCTGCTACTCGTTTACTAGAATTTACACCACTTGTGGTCCTTGCAGCAGAATTACAAGTTTTTCCACATCACCTCTTCCTAAGGATTGGCCTAGTTTCCTGACACCCAATGACTGTTTCCTTCTCCCCAGGGACAGCATTTATAGGCATATTCTAGACTTCCACTCCTTGAATATCACAAAAAGCTCTGACCAGTGTTGATGTTTAAGTCAAACACTACTCCTCTACTGCTCAGAAAACCATGCTCTATTGTTCGGAAATGTTCAGCACTGTCAGCACATGAGTAGGAAATTGGGAATACCAAATGTAAACTCTCCTCTCTTCTGATTTGGTTCCCATTAGCACAGCCAGCAATTTGTCTAGTTGAAGTTGCTGGTGGTAGAAAGGATGTAGGTTTAATATCCAGAGGAGTTATTAATTTGGATCATGCTTTTTGGCTTATGTTAACTGCTAGCAGTTTTCTTGATGGATGGTTGAGGTTTTCTGTGCAATGCATACATCCTGCGCACAGCAGCAAGAGCCAGGACAGCTCAAGGTCAGCTAAGTTGGAAGAGAATTCCAAGAAATCAGATCCTTGCTTTACTGAGTATGACTGTTTTGTTACTGCTGCGTAGCAGCCCACGTCATAACCAAGGGAAGATTACTTAGAATCATAGAATCTTAGAATTGTTTAGGTTGGAAAAGACCTTTAAGATCATGGAGTCCAACTGTTAACCTAGCACTGCCAAGTCCAGCACTAAACCATGTCCCTAAGCACCACATCTACCCGTCTTTTAAATACCTCCAGGGATGGGGACTCAACCACTTCCCTGGGCAGCCTGTGCCAGTGCCTGACTAACCTTTCGGTGAAGGAGTTTTTTCTAATATCCATTCTAAACCTCCCCTGGTGCAACTTGAGGCCGTTTCCTCTCATCCTGTCACTTGTTACTGGGGAGAAGAGACCGACCACCACCTCACTACAGCCTCCTTTCAAGTAGTTGTAGAGAGCAGTAAGGTCTCCCCTCAGCCTCTCCTTCTCCAGACTAAACAACCCCAGCTCCCTCAGCCGCTCCTCACCAGCCTTGTGCTCCAGACCCTTCCCCAGCTTCGTTGCCCTTCTCTGGCCACGCTCCAGCACCTCCATGTCCTTCTTGTAGTGAGGGGTCCAAAACTGAACACAGGATTAAAGGTGCAGCCTCACCAGTGCCGAGTACAGGGGGACGATCACTTCCCTGGTCCTGCTGGCCACACTGTTCCTGATACAGGCCCGGATGCCATTGGCCCTCTTGGCCACCTGAGCACACTGCTGGCTCATGTTCAGCTGGCTGTTGACCAACAGTTAGCTTGCCTCTTCTCTCTCCCACTTCACCCTAAGCATGGTGAGGTTTGTCCCTCAAATAGGCATGAGCCACTGTTTTGGGGTTTTGTTTTACCTTGTGCTGTTGAGAGCATGCAAAGGGCTTTAGACTCGCTTTTGCTTATTACAAAGGAAGAAGTCTCCCAAAATGTGAAAATTCATTTCCAAAATCAAAATGTCACTAACACTTAAATTCCTACATCACCTTAGATAGATACTTCTGAAAAATTTGCAGTGTATGTAGAGCTACAGCCTATTTTTAATAGATAGTATGCTTCCTCCAGTATTCCTAAGCATAGCTTGCCTCCTGCAAGAACGACCAATGAGCCAGGATTTTTAAAAGACCAGATGCCTCCTGAGTGGAGATAGGGAACTTGTTTGGCTTTGCTCAGGAGCGTGACTGATGGAGCTGATGGATATTTTCCTTTGATTTCAGTGCAAGCAAGATCAAGCTTCTTGTACTTAACATTGCTTAAGTCCCCGTGTGGCCTCTGCCCTTGTGCTGGAGCCTGCCACATGCCACGCACAGACCAATCAAGTATAAGAAAAAGTTTCACTTTTCTCAGTTTGACTTACACACAGAAATGAAGTACTGCCTGGGTTGAAATGGATGGAGGGAGCACAATGTTGAAAGACTTGTGAACCATGTCTTGAGAAATGCAAGCTGCATCTGTTCAGAGCTGCATTCTGTGAAACCCCATTCCAGGCTGTCAGTCTGAAGACATTAATGTTGAAAATTTTCAAACAAGATGGATGGAGGAGGCCTTTTCTAAATAGTAACTTAAAGCCATACAAGGAGTGTTATCTGTATTCTTCCATCCTTTGTGAGGATGACAGGCTTGTGTTAGGCTGCATGAAGCGGAACAGCTAGCCCCACCAGAATCCCACCTTCTTGGCTTACAGGTCTGAGAACATAAAGCACTGGTTTGATCCCTACCTAGTATTTAATAATATTGCTGGAGCAATATTTGTGCTGGCAGTGAAGACTGAAAAAAATCTTTTAAGACTTCTCAGTGTTGAAAAACATACACCAGTTACTTTTAACCCCACAGCAAGCCTGGGGTGATCCTTGCCCTGCAGATATTTTGTTTCCATTTTCCTGCATACTCAGGAGTCTTTTCCTAGATTTTCTTGTGCTCACAGAGCAGAATAAGCCTGTGGAACTCCTTGCTGTGCACTGTCATGGAAATAAAGAGTTTGAAAAGATTAAGAAATGAGTTAGCCAAGAATATGAATTATAAAAATACCTGAGGCTATAGTCTCCACATGCTTGAAGAATTTTGAAGAACTTCTTCATTGATCAGGGCTTAGACACGCGCTGTTGGGACTGAGGAGAAGATTCTTTTATGGTCAGATTATTCACTGCAGCCTAGTATCAATTTTTCCATTGCAATATCTAGTCCTCGCCATTGGTGTAGCTGGACCAGATAGCGCTAGCAATACCCAGTTTAACAATTCTTCTGACTTATTTTTGAGTCACAAACATCCTGGGCTGTAAAACAATTGCTTTAGAGAGAAGGAAATATTATTGGCAGAAACTGAGTTTTTAACTCTCTAGCCTTCTGATAAGTGATGGATATCTTGTTGTTGGCAGGTAAAGTTGGACCTATTGCTCAGGAAGCATCTGTGATTCCTGCTGTTGAAAAGGAAGCAAGACACTCCTCTAACCTGCCAATGACACCATGCAGCCCTGCTGAACCACCGTGGCTATCCCTGGCCAAGAAGAAAGCCAAAGCATGGAGTGAAATGCCCCAGATTGTACAATAGCAAATGACATGCACATCCTTCTTTGTATTGCCAATAGCTGCGTTAACTCCATTTAATCACTTCTTTACTGTGACCGTTTTTTTGAGAAATAAGAGCCTTAAACTTTTGATCAGACTGTTGTATGTAAATACATAATGAAGAAACGCCATCGCAGGCTTAATTTGAAGTATTAGGAAGCTGAGCATTTCCTACTACCAAATACTAGGAAAACTTGATCAATTTGTTATATCCTTACACACTTGACAGTGATGTTCTAAGAAGACATGCTTCAGGCTTTTGAAACATTTTCCTTGCAAAATATGTTTTTAAAGTTTCTGCAGACCATACAGTATTTTGTGCAATGTGGCTTTGGCTAAGAAACTAATGTATGCTATAAAATAGATATAATGCTGGGCACTGACACATCATGACTCATGGGCATTGATGTCATCACGCTTCTTTCTCTAATGCTCTGGGATGAGCAGTCTGACTTTGCTTCCGATTGTTAATGGATTTGGTTTGTGATAGCTATAGGATCTAAACAGCACTGTGAGTTGGAGTAATTCTGGCTTTTGGGTGGTTTGAAGTCACAATGCTGTGGGTCTTGTGCTTTGCTCATTGATGCCTGCTGGAACGGCCCAGAGCCACACACCTTCTGTTCTCTCCCATGCACTAGAAAACCACCACACTCTAGCATATAGTCTGCTTTTGGTTACATCTTTGGAAATCTGGGATAATTTGAACATTCTAAAAAAAAAAAAAAAGGTCCTAAAAAAGGTCCTTTCTTTAATTATGCAAATAGTGATTTATTTTTTGTGAGATTCCTCAGCCAGTGGTCTCTCTTAAACAGTGTGTTGGGAATAGGAACTATTTGCTACCTAGAAAGCGGCATCGTGTTTTCAACAAATGCCCCTCTACTTTCCATGTTCATGTGGATGTGTATTTAGTCAGGTGTATTTAATATCAGTGATAAAAGGGGCATCTCCTTTTCTCCTTGCCTCATCAGTCTTTAACCAGTAACTCAACATCAGTCTAAGAATGTGCAGCTGGGAAAGGATTATTCTCTCAGGGCCTGGCCTTGTAGTCACTTAAGTTGACAGAAGTTTTGCTATTGTCTTTGAATGAAGCAGACATTTGAAAGAGAAGCTTTGTAAAATAATATTAGTGGCTTAAGTGGCACATACCGGTCCTTTTAAGTTTTTGCAGCATTGCAGATTTATGTAGTTTTTGTTTACAGTCAGTGCAAAATTTGAAGGCTGACTTGGCGGATGGACAGTTTTTAGCTGGAAAGTTGGTAGGTATTTTTAAGGAAAATATTATCTACTGATAGGATTAACTGCAAAACAAAAAATTTGGTTTCAGATCAGCTCAAGCAAGACTTTAATCTTCCAGTCTTGGCCTGAATTTAATATGTAGCTCTTGCAATTTGAAAACAGTATTTAATTAGGGGCTAGACTGTGATTTTTTTTTTATATAGGTGAAAACTTACTCACCCAAGTAGGCTCACTGAAGCTATAGATACTGTTTATTTTGTACTAACATGAGAAAGAGTAAGAGTTTCACATTGGCTTGGTAATCTATGCCTATTTTACTACTTGTTTTTCTCTATTTTAGGAAGCATATCTTCTTTTACAAGAACTGAAATGTTTGTATTTCTCTGAAACTTTTGAGTGTAATGTAAATGAACATACCCAGCTTTGATTCCCGAAGTTTTGTACAGCTGCCATCCCATCACAAGCTTACTGAGCCTGTGTAAAATAAGTGCATTTCTGTATACAGCAAACTTTCTTCTCTTTTTATTAGTGTGGATTATGATCTTTCACCCAAAGTACTGCAAATGATACTATAATCTCTCTCTCCCTGTGTTTGCTTTTGATCTTAATATTGTTTCTGTCTTTTATGTTTGGTATGTATATATGTTTTTGTAATCCTTGTCTTGAAGGAAAGCCTTTTGTATTCCATTCCTGTATTTGGTTTATGATTAAATGCTGTTGCCAGTGATGATGATATAGTTCCTGGGAAAAGAAGAATGATAGATGGCCCTCATTCATTAAGGAAAAAATAAAAAGAGGTCTTTGGTCAATATAGACTTTATATATTGATACACTGCATAGATCTTGTTTTGAGATGATTTTGTGTGGCCTAGGACTGATCAACACAGCTGATCAGGCTAATGAACTTTTCTAAATCTAGCTATTTAAAAGTGTAAAACATCACCAGAGACTTGATGGCTCTCCTTTTGTTCTGGAGTTATTGTTCCTTCAGTACAGGGTTGGCTTGAAGGCTAGCACTTGTGGTCGCAGGAAGCCTTGTTTGAGTGTGTTTTGGTATTGCTAGCCAGCTGCTGTAAGACACTGTGGGGTCGCTTTCAAAAAGAAGAAAACCACATGAGAATCACATGATGTTACATTTGAAATTTCCTTGCCTTCTGGATTTCTGAAATTAATGTTTTCAAGTTTCTCTCTGCAACCAAGAGAACAAAAACCATGTAGAGAAGAAATCAAAACTGAGTCTCATGTAATCACAAGGGTTTAGAAGGTGGGGTTTTAAGACAAACATTGAAAAATCAGTGATTTACTGATGCATTTATAGAAGTTGATAGCTCTGTTAGCATGGCTTTGACTTCCTGTCATCCTAGTGTAGTTTTTAGGTGTTCGATCAGTGCAAGTAACTAATATAATAAGCTAATTTTGGGTGGTTATTTCTAGACACGTCACTGTCTTTGAAAATAAGCTGTCTTGAAGTGCAGCGTTCATTGCAGAATGTCATTGTGAGGGTTTACGGCTCAGGATCTTTAGTGGAGGGTCTAGAAAGCTGTCCCTGACATTCCCTGCCCACAGTACAGCGATGGGGGTTTCAGCTGACTTTGGTGCTGCTGTGTGACAGCAGAGGGTGCTAGTGCCATCCCCGAGGAGCGCAGGAGGGTTCTCGGTGTTGCAGAAAGCTGATTTCAGTACGCATTTATATGTGCGCTATGACAGCAAGGAGAGTGGAGGCTTTTATTAATGCAGAGAATTATGCGTTATTCCATTAACACAGAGAGGTCTGAAAGAGAGGTGTATTTCTGTTTGTGATTTGATGGAGTGTTTGGAGCTATAAAGTATGGAAAAAATACTTTACCTTGTTACAAGAAGCCCCTGAGAACTGGTGACGACGATGGGGAAAGGTAGGTTACATGGTGAATTCAGTCCTGCAGTGGGGCCATGCGGAAAGATAGGTGAACATGTACAAAAAGAGCATTGCAGTTTGGCATTTTAACTCTGCTGCTTAGAACAACTGCTGCCTGGCTAGAGGTTGATCTTCATCCCAGCCAGATGTAGAATCTGATGATTTTACAAAAGAGATTAGAAAGACGAACAGCAACTTGGTGTGCACCTAGCTGTAGATTACAGAGGTTCCTTTTGCTGTAACAGTGAGCTCTAAAGACTTGGGCTAAAAGAGAATCTGTTACGTTATCATCCAGCTGGGAATCTACTTGTAATTAAGTGGGTTTGTGGACAGGAGGGAATGAGTCAGTTTAAATGAGGGAAAAAGACTCCAAAATTTCCAAAGCTACGCACTTCTACTCTAGCACAACTCTAACAACACTTTTATTACGAGAATCTTGTACACACATCTCCTTAAATAGACCCAAAGAATAAATTCTAAAATTCAGATATAACTGAGGAGCCAATACTCATTTCAACTACCATACTTAGAAGGAAAGTCTTAGAATAGTGAGGACAGATTAACCCTACTGAAAACACTAAACACTAGCCCTTTTCATGTTAGAAAGTTTGGGTAGGGAGGGCCCCCCTAGGTAGTATTACATTATGTCTTTTTAAGTGCTGTAGTCTAAAATATTAAATGCAATTTGTTTTGAAGTATTACAGTAGAAGTTGTCAGCTTAGAAAAGCTGTAATTCCCGAGTTTGTGCCACCTGCTCTGTTAAGTGCTTTTGAGATCAATACAGGAAAGATATTAGCCTGTGAAGATACTTTGTCCTTTTAGAACTGCTACTGGAAGGTGATACATCTGAAGGATAATGGTAATGAGAGATGTGATTAGCAGCCTACTAAATAAGGCAAACATCTCTCTGTCTTTTCCTTTAGTGCGTGTTAGCCTACCTATGTTTTTGTTAGAGATTTATCCTGGTTATAAGATTTGACAAACTTGTCTCATCCGCCATCGCCAAAATGTTAGTAATGATGATGTGGAACCTCTCATACTGGGGAAATCTGAACATCTGTTTAGGATTCTGACCTTCATTTCTTACTTGCTGTAGTTGTTGCATTCTGTCTCTTCTATGTTGTCAGGAAGTATTGCACCCAAATCATCAATATTTGTTACAGGCTATTGTTGTTACAGTCTGGGTTAGTTCTTGGTGCAGAGGTTGACTGAAACCTCTGTTTTTCATTGAAAATGTTTTTTAGTGTCTTTTATGGAAGTAGGCAGGTGAAATAAACTGTAATTTCTGAACTTGCAACAGAAAACCATGCATCTGCCCAGAACAAAAAGGTTGCTCAGGTATTTCCAGCCGGATGGATGAAGGGGCATGGCTGGATGAAGGTGAATGACTAGGGAAGAATAACAGTTCAAGTTGAGAAACAAAAGGCTTAGAGTGGGAAGCTACAATTCAAATTACTCTTCCGTAGTGGGATGTGTCTAAGCCCAAGGAGAGGTATTGAAAGGGGCCTTTAATTAGCGAAGCTCTTCATGCATCTCTCCTCTCTGCATGTGAGGAAGCAGAACTTCATGGGTTCTTGTAAATGAATGGAAATACATCAGAGATGCCCACTGCCATCCACAGCTTGTTTTTTTTTTCTTTCATTTGATGCAGTCCATGTCGTTCGACTTTATTTGGTCCAGGAGAGGTAATGCTTTGTTACCAGACCTCATTCCTTATTCTGAACCACATTAAGCAGGTGAGCACCTTGCCTGCACTGCAAATCAAAGCATGTTGTGACCTGCTGGTCAAGTCCACAGCAGTGCAGCACTTTAAATGGAAGTGCTGTATGATCTGTGTGTTAAAATGCAGCTTCTCAGAAGTGAGCTAAGCCAGTTTAGCAGCTTCCCCTGATTTGAGGGGCAGATTATTGACTGTGGAAAATGTGAGATGCTATTATTATTCTTATTATGCTAGGAGAGATTTAAAAATAAGCTATTTTAATAGCTGTTTAATTTGTAGAGGCAGTTAAAAGAAGAAAAATCTAGAGGCAGATTATCTAAACAGGATTATTAAGTGTCAATTCTTAGACTGATCTATAAACCAAGCAAGTCACTAAACAAGAAACACGTACGAAAATGGCTGAGGTGTGGAGTATTTCACTGACATAATTTTGTATGATGTAGAAATGAAAAGGCAGCAAGAAGGGATTGATTGACATAAATAACCTAAATGGAAAAGGTTGTTTGGTACCTGAAAGTCTCGTTCCAGCCTTTCTTCTATCTGCCTCAGAATAGTTGTTAAAAAAAACCCATAGCTTCTCTCTCTAAGCATTCTTACTTTTCATTTGTGGGATCAAAACCACTTTTTACTTAAACTGTTTTGTAATCAGCCATATTTTACAGAAATCTAATGAAAAGCTGACAAGTCCAAGATCACATACGTATCAATACTGGCAACGCTGCCGTGTTCAAAGTTCACCCTAACCTACTTTGTTAAGCTAATACCATTCTGGCTCCAAATTAGTTTTGATTTACAGGTATTTTTCCAACACAGAAGGGTGAGGTTGACTGCTTTAATATTAGAAGCTTTCCCCATTGCTCAGGGATACGTTTCTGTGGCATTGAGGTAACTTTTTCCAAATTACACAATAAGTTCATTGTAGGAACTGCAGCAATGTATGGGAAAGGGTCGAAGTCCTGGGTCTGTGTTGTGTTTCCATAGAGTTTAAATTACATGCAGCAGCCTTCCCTAATGATGTCATTGGCACCGTTGAGAGCTAACAAAGCAGGAGACGTTGCTGGCTGGCTCCTAGCAAGTGCGTCGTTCCTGCTGTACTAAATACCTACGTCACTGGTGATGTGGGCAAATGGAATCAAGTGGCAGGCACTGAGAAGCGATGGAGGGGTGATGTGCCCCCGCAAAGGCGCAGCATTTTACCACTTGTGCATGTGGGATGAAATAACTTCACTGGACTTTGTGAGCTGTGGACGTGTGTTTTATTCATACAGGAGTAAATAAAGTGACTTTTCTGTCACAGCTAGATGTAGAAAGTAGATCTATCGACATTAAACTACAGCTGTGTTTTAAACACGAGGCATTTACTCAGTTTGGATCCTGAATCATACATATTTCAAAGAGGAGGAATATATATCTGTTTTAGTAGAGCATTTCATGGGTAAAGGGGCTTCTACCCAAAGATGAGTGATCTGATCTGTACTTGCATGAAAAGAAATCAGAACAGACCCTCATTTTATGTTTGTTTTTTTCCATTTTGATGGGACAATTTATTACATAAGCATTCTTAGTGTTATGATCCCTTATAAAAGTAACCGTCTCCTTACTTTACATTGTTTATAAAATAAGAGCTTTGGCTGTGAGAAGTGCTACATGTTGTGGTAGAATAATAACTGGGAATACGTACATTGCATGTAAAATGAGAGAAGAATCAACATCACTTTTTACTTGCTATTTATTTAATAGTTTCAGAGCATGACTTGCCACTAAAGCCCAAATTCTGCAAAGTACTCCAGCATGGATCAGTGTGGGCCGGGGCTTGGACTGACCATGTGTGGCCTGTTGAAAGGTAGACTACAGGGCCCATTCTTGACTGGCCACCGTAGAAGTTGGATTTGGCTCCTTTTAAGAGATGTTTAAGCAAAATGGAAAAAAATCTTTCTGGAAAGTGCTTTTTTTTTTTTTTTTTGGTAGTCAATCACGTCATGCAAATTCAAGCAATAGAACTTGGGGGTTAAATGGCATGGGCTGTTGTGACAAAGCGTGATGTTGCAATCTCAAGTCCAACCACCCTTGGATGGGGGGAAAGTTGGACGTTACCACCCGCTCCTGGGAATCCAGGTCTGGTAACCAGGTCGGTGTGGCTCTGGGGCTGTGATCAGGCTAACACCTCTCGGAGACGTGTTTGGCTTAGACTTGCTGGGTGTGAAGGGCTTCACTTATTCCTAGGTAATGCACCCCCAAGTGGTGCTATCTGAAGGATCTGATGGCGTCAGTCAGAAGTTCCAAGCAAATGCATCTTCCCTAAAACCAAGTTTGATAAGTCACTTCTGAGAGTCCTTTAAATCCAAACGAAGCCTAGCTGCTCCATGCAGCGTGCCAAGAGGCACCCTGCTCTACGAAACATTGTGCTTTACTTTCAGACAGAAGCTCCCCACTGCAATAGAGCAAGACAAATGTTTGTGCGGTTTCAGTGTAGGGGCTCTCATGAGTGAGCTGCTGCCAGTCATGGTCCAGACATGATCGCTGGTGTCTTTCATAGTATGTTGAATTAATTTAGTTCAGTGGGTTTCCTGCAGCACAGGTGGCCTTATGACTGCGTGCCACTGATTTGGCCCAATATGTTCAGTTCACATGTAGCAACAGTCTCATTTGCAGCTTCACCAAAGTCACTGGAATTGACTGGAATTGGGTGGGAATGTAATTTGTTAATGCTGGTTTATATCTTATTCCATCCTTTTTCTTATGGATTTCTCCTTTTGAAGGCAGTGGCTCAAAAGTGAGATGATACAGATGTACTGCCGTGACTAATTCATTTTTAGAGCATACCACTCCTTTAGAAAGACAGTTTGTATCCCTGGAAAGCTAATGGCATAGCAGAGGCAGCTGGGATGGAGCAGCGAGATGCCTGGACCCCTCTGTGGAGACTTAAGGCGTGCCAGAGCCTGTTCCCCTCCCTGCTTCACCTTCTCTGCCCTGCCCAGCAGTGCTGAAACCTGGCTTGGGAGCAATGGGATGAACCAGGGGGTTGGCACGTCCAGCCCCAGCCCTGCGGTCTGAGCCAGCCTTGAGCTCCGCTGCTGCGGGAGGGTGGCAGCGCCGGTGCTGACCGGCTGCCGCTCGTCTCTCCCTGGCTGAGATCAGTGGCTCGCCTTCCTGCAGGCACTCTGCAGGCGGCTGCCGTCTCGTAGGCACAGAGCCTTGACATTTATTTACTCTCCTGTAGTGTTTCCCTTGCTGTGCTGACGTAACCAAGACCATTGCATATACCATTGCAATAGCCTGGTCTTCAAAATAAATTTCTCATAGCTTTTACTGTGTGAAAGAAGTTGAGCCAGTAGCGCTGGCAGCATCCAGAGCCAGAGCTGCTGGAACATCTGATTTCTTTACCTTGGACAGGCAGCTTGTCAGCCTTCTCCCTCTGTTTAATAATGGGAATTTTAGAAGCGCATGCACACACTTTTGTATTGACTGACCAGATAAACCCAACAGTTTTCCAGACAGAACTGATAACTTTGCTAGGCTTTTGCATTTGTTTTTATTAACAGTATGGGTCTGTAACCACGGTACTGCAGCAAAGATTTTTTTCTTTCAGGGAGTGACTTAAACAACAACAGACTTTATGCAACTTTCCAAAGAAATTTAAAATAACAAGAAGGATTTCAGTGCTAAGTGGCGCTTTGGGCTGTCTTTCAGATCTCAGGAACAGCTCTGTCAGTCAGGAACAAATCTACTAAAGCCAACGGAATTAGTTTGGTCTAAATAAGATTATAATTGGGCCTTTTTGTTTCTGCATTGCTCAAAAACAAATCTCAGTAAATAACTTGGGCTCAAGTGTCTTCCTAGCTATGCCAGAACTATGTTGAAGTTGGGAGAAATTGCCCCAGATTCACACTGTCTGATTGCCTACAGTGAGAAAATGGTTGAATAAATATCTGTGTTTCCTAGGTAGCCCTTTCAGAATTGACTTGTAATTAATAGCTGTTTCTTACTAAAAATACTATTTTATTGGCTTGTTTGAGTTCCTCGATGTCACTGCAGACATTTCTTCCACTGAATTTTCACAAGGTGGGCGATCTCGCAGGCCGACCACAGCTAACGTGGCTCACGTTCCAAGCTGCGGGGATGTGAGTTGGCACCGGACTGGGTGCACCACTGATGTAACACGGTGCCTGTGGCGTAATGGCTTTTAAGTTGGAACTGACTGACGTCCACCTGGCTCAGAGAAAGCAGAGCAAGCTCACATCTCCCTGCAAAACACAGCGTAGGCATTTCCACACTCATTCACAGCATGTTCTTCATTTATGTTTACATTGATGGTGGACCCAAGACAGAAAGCTACATTTTGAGCTAGATATAAAGTTCTCCAGAGTTCAGCCAGTATGTGAATTAGGGGTTTGGTTCTCTGTGTTGTGGAACTGTAATTCAGATGCACTGCTCTGGTCCAGATCTGGATCTGAACTCCCACAAAGCTTGGGGATATTTGGAGGATTGTTTTTGTTTTTAAACCCATGCAATTTTCTTAAAAACTGTGTTCATTTTGGACTCAGTCTGTTAATATACAGCCTAATAGCAGAATAGCTGCTACTATCAACACGTAATCATAAACATTTCTACTAATAGCCCAAGCCTGACATTCTGACTTTAATTAATCTGATTATGTTTAATAATAAATTGTAGTAAGGCTTTGGACATATTTTTTAACTGGTGAAGCTGCTAATCCGTTTGCAAAACTGGCATTCAGTGGGCTAGGGATTTACCTTGCTTGAAGGCAATATTAATCCCTGGCTAAAAAGATGACTATCTTTGCATTTCTGGGATCATCAAACTAATCTTTTTTCCTTTTTTTTTTTTTTTTTAGTGCAGTGAAGTATACCATTATTGGTTTGGAAGAAATTGATTTATGGAAAATGGTTCATCTACCACATGAAAAATAGTTTTGAGGTAGGTCTTAATTTATTTTGGCTTTCTGAAGTCTTTGAATTGATCAGTTAACAGCTGTATGCTTAAACCGCAGAAATGATAGCTAAACTGATGAACCTGTGACCATTTATCATAGCAGAAGTAGCGAAGCGCCTGTGTGTCTAAAGCTGGCAGGCCAATTTTGTCTAGCTGAAAATAGGAAGCTGGTTTCCATTCTGGTTTCCCTGACGAGTGTGTGTGTTTTGGCTCCAAAGAAGGCAGGGAGTAGACATAGAGCTTCTGCCTTGTTTTTAGGAGACGTCCCACTTCTCTCTTACCTGATACCTTGTTAAACTTGCCCAAGGATGTTTCCTGGGACATAAAAGGGCTGCAAATTTGCCTCCTAGCGCTGGCTTTCTGTAGAAGCTTGTCCAGCATCTTTTCTGCTCTTGTGAGACAAGGCTTTGGGAGACAAGCAGGTCCCTGCAGGACTTGCAGATGTTTAACTTTGACCAATGTGAAATGATGGTTTCGCATTCAGCGCCTTTGCTGAACTATCACTGATGCAACCTGCCTCCACAGAACAAGCCCGACATAAACTTTTCTTAGAGGACTGAGGAAAAAATTTGGTCTCTGGCAATGAAATGCTGATTTTATTTTAGGCATCTCAATGTATGAGTGAGGAAAGTAATCTGATTAGCACATTTGCTAGAGAAATGAACCAATGGGAAGGTGAAAATATTAATAAAAGATAGAGTTGATTTATACTCAAACTGGCCTTTAAATTTGCAGTATATGCTGTAAGAACATGCTTATATAACCTCTTTTTCTATTCATAAAGGTTTATGTGGGTCTATATTGAATTATGCACTTAAAATTAATCCACTGAGGCAGCCCACTGAGATGCCACTTCTCATTTAGTAACTGCATTAAGGACTTTGTGCTTCATTTAGAAACTGTGAGAAGCTTGCTTTGTGCTGTGGAGAGGAACTGGCCTGCCAGATTCAGACTGGCTATTACAGGGGGTTTAAAACAACCATCTCTCTGTCTCTCTCTTTCTGAGTTACCAGTAAAACTCTGTTCTTGACTCGGGTGACCCGACTCATGCAGCTTGGCTGAACCTGACAAACCCAACTGACTTGTGTCAGATTCTTAGAAGAGATTAATGAAGATTTTCTTCAGGGGTTGGGAACAGCTGATTCTGCCTTTGCAAGGCAGAATGAACAGACACACACACATTAGGTTTTTATACCAGCAGCTGTAATTCAAGTTTATTAAGTGTCTTGTTTGCGTAGTTTTCCAGTTCCTCGGACATTGCAAAAGGGTCAGGAGCTGTTCTGGATATCTACATGGATTTTGTTCTAAGAAATCTTAGGCTCTTAGCTCTTCTTATCTACAATTCTGCTTCTAAAATGGCTGCAAAATGGTTTTGTGAGGCTCTGTGTTGTGTCTGAATTAAACTTCTTTAGCTTAAAAATAAAAGCATACCAATTCTGCATATTCACAGGGTGATGTAAAATACAAATTGAGATATCTACATGGCCTATCATCTCATTCATCATGAAAAATTACTTGTTTTGGGAATGACTGCCTTTATTGACTCTGAGCAAACCTGTTGCCTTCCTATTCTGCTTTTCGTTGTTATTATTTTTATTATTAAGATAGTGCTTTGTGGCCTTAGTTTAAAAAAAAAATTGTGAAATACCTAGCAAGCCTTTCAGTTTGTATTTCTTATTCTGTGAACTGTGCTCATACTGCCAAAGTATTGAAGTGTCTCCTGAATATTTAACAAGTTAATTTTGTAATGCTGATACTGAAGAAGTTTGCTCTCATGGAGAGTTGTGTACCTTCTCTTCCATATTTCCCACCGCATCTGTCCCCCCGTCCCTTGTGCTAGCCACTCCACATTGCAGCTAGTCCAGAGCCACCTGGAAGCTCACCACCTCCTCTGTGTGCGTGCGTGCGTGCGTGCGTGCTGGGTGACTGGCTGGCAGTTTCAAATTTGAAAGGAGGTGGTAGAAGTCTCAAAAAAAATTGCTTAAAAATCAACCACCTGGTTCAAAACTTATCAGCGATGATGAACAGGCAGTATCATATTTTAAGTGAAGCTTCCGTAGAAAACCAGGCTAAAAGTATAAATAGTTGTAAGAAGAACATTCTCTCATTTTTGCATTCTGCCTCCATTTACAGTCAGCAAACAGAACAACTTGTTTGGTTTGCTTCTTTATTTTTGCATGAGAGAATTAATATGTGTGATTTACTAGAGGGAGCCTAAGTTGAAGAAAAGGATTTTTATGTAAGTACAGAAAGTGCTTAGTCCCCTGATCATTTTTATCTGCTAAGGGATTAAATTCCGTAGTCTAGATTCAGCTGCTATAAAAATTTTGTCTCTCGGATGTATGACTGTGCTGTATTAGATGAGAGTTTCACTGCTGCAGGGTGTCATGCAGCCAGTCCCAGAGAGGACTTTGACTATCAGGGTAGACACTTTAAATGAGATTCAGTAGGGAAGGTAAATAACATTTATATATAATGACCTTATTTTAAAATAGTCTTGCCTTTACCAGATCTGCGACAAAATTAAGGCTGATATCCTCAAAGTTATTTAGCTGTCTCATTAATGCAATGGAGAACTGGATGTCTGAGTATTTGGGGATCTGAAGTTAAATTAGAAAACAATGAACGTCTTGAGGAAAATATTATCCGTGATTAAAATAGATCAGAAACATCTTTCTTTAAGTCTCACCATTTTAAGTACCCCTTGTAGGTTTATTTGTGTTCAGATTAAGGGTAAATAAGAGCATAAAATTAAATGTTCATTTTAATATATGAAAAGCAACTGGTTGCATAACTGTCGAGTTATGAAACCTATATTTTTGTCCTCTGCATCCTGAACATCTGTGGCCTATATTTAATTGCAGTTTTCATCTTCAATTTGAAGAAACAATGTTTAGCCTGAAGACAAAAGTGATCTGTGTAGTGAATTCAGCTAAATAGTGTGGTCGAGTCTCAGTTGCTAACAGAAAAGGCATTTTTATACATGTTCTAACTTAGAAATTGTATTCATATGATAGTTTAAATACAGTTAAGAATACTCTGGTGTTCTGAGCAATGTGAAGAATGGAAGTATGAAGACACTACGGGATTGTAACTCAAGAGGAACAGGTGCATAAGGATAGAAATCTGGGGCCATATTGTGGTATCAATTTTTAAGCAGAAATCCATACTGATTCCAGTAGGGAGTCATTCTGATGAAATATTGATGAAATGATATGATATGGCCCATGGGCAGGAAATAACGAAATGTGGAAAGTAAAACAAACCGGTACAAGTAGGGAAAAGAATATGAAATGCAGAACCAAAGGGAATGAGCAACCTCAGAAGTAATATTCCTGAAATACCTGGAGAATGATGTAGAAAGAAGGTTATACATAGAGTGGCAATATGATAATCATCTCATCACCTTTCACACAGCAGTGCATACTGCCAGGTAGCTTCAGCCCAGATTTGCAGCTGCAATCTATATTTTGCAGTTGGTCCATATAATGGGCCGGATGAGATTTCTGTTTCAGTCAACCTCCATTTTTTGACTTGTAATTCAAATCTAAATGCTGATTTGCATTTGTGACTCAGAAATCTCTAAGTGGCATCCTTATCCTAGAGGAAAAAGATGGAGCCTTCATGTAGAAATAGAAAGGTGAGGTTTGAAGGATATTCGTTACAGTCTTTTAAAATGCTGGTAACCAAAAACTTCTGAAATGTTTGCGTTCAGTTTGTTTCCACTTCATTGTAGCTGTTAGATTCAAGGTCTCAATAGGCTTCTTAGCCCATGTCTGAGTTAGAAATCAAGATGTCTGCAGGTGTACACTGACGAAAACAAGGCAAGTTACGCAGTTTCAGTTTTAAAACAAATTCTGTTGTTTGAAGTAAATCTTAGACAGGGTTCCCAGGTACAATCCTGATGAGATATCTCATGGTAAAACTACAGTTTGCTCCAAATACGATTTATTTCCACAGAGATAAGGAATTCTGAACCTCCAGTTTCTGCCTGCACATCTCATGAAATAGATAGTGGTCTGTCTGTCTTAGGATAGGCTGTTCAGTAACGAAGGCTTGTTCATAGCCATGGCATTAAAGAGCCTCATCAACTAGGTATCCCAGTTAACTGAATTAAAGGTAGTAATATTTCCATCTACTATTAAAACATAGCTTCTACTAGTTTTCTGCCAGAGACATATTAAGTATTTTATTTTGACAGTTCTCTAACATACCGCCATTCATTTCCCCACGTTGGATGTGTAGATTAAAAGAACACAAAGAAGGAACCCTCAAAACATACACCAATAATACATACATGTTTATGCAGCCAGCAGTTCCCTTATTCAAAGAGAATGCTCTAAGAATTGAATTTAATAGTTTTCTGAAATAGTGAGGACATTTAAAGAGCATCTGTGGATTAGTCTGAGTAAGTTTGTTCTGTAAATTGCTTGAAAAGAAAACAGACTCTTCCTAGGTATTGCAACAAATTGTTCCCAGCACTTCAGCTTAATACACTAAATGAAAATGCAGAGGAAGCAACACAATATTGGATGAACCTGTTTCAGAACATTGGCTCAGGCCACAAAGCAAGTAATTAACAAGCTGAATGAAGCATTTAAGCCCACGCCTTATCATTTATGTAACTAACCTTTGAGTTTTGGACGCACTGGTATGCTGCAGTGAAGCCTACACAGTGTTTCTTTTATGTGTGTGTATTGAGCAAATGGGAAATGCATACCCTGCCATTTGTTTTTCACATTTTCAGCACTTATCAGAGTTCTCTGGCTGAGTGATCTTATATTGCAAAAATGTACGCCTTTGGTCCTTTTTTCTGTAGTGCAGTATAAATCTAGATGAGTCTCAGCCTTGTTATGTGTGTGGGGGGATGTATTCTACTTTTAAGGGTGCTTTTGAGCTTGTTTAAAGCATCATTAGTAGCATTAGAAAAGAATTAATTGAATGCCACTTTTCACCAAAGAAGTGAGCAACAAAAAGAATGGCAGGGGATTCTGCAAACTCCTTGTTTATGGAGGCAGCCTTCACAAACAGCTCTGAAAACAAAACAGGAATGCTGTGAACCGATGAGGTCTGAAAAGACGTAGTTTCCATCCTTGTAACACATCTGTTTTTCCCATCCTGAGAAATGTTGGGCATGTTAGGAATACCGAGACTGCTGGTGACATTAGCTTCCTATAGAACAACTGAGATTTAAGTGGAGTGTAACATCACCTCTGCACTTGGGGAATGAGTCATTTTGCTTATTAATTCTCTCACTTTCGTCTCTCCCTCCTGTTCTTTTCCCCATCATTTTATAACCAGAGTTATTTGGGACTGTTGTAAGACAAACACCATTTCTCCTTGGCGGGAGGGAAATAAAATAGCATACTTAACATGGTTACATAACACGCTGCTATGCATGCCTAAAATGAGGTCATTTTGATTAATATATTTATCTGGTGTGCAGCTGTAACAGGAGATGTAATTGTGATTAAAAGAGCACCATTTTATTTAGTCTCTTTGCAATAGTGTTCAGTTTTTCTAACTAACTAATCTCCCCAAACTTGATGGGAGTTATTTGTTAGTTAATGTCATAATTTGTGCCCTTGGGCTATGGTCCTAGCCCTCCAAACCTTGGAAAATCTTTATAATGTGGAAACACAACTTTCTTTCTCTCTCCTTTTCTTTTTCTCTGTCAGAACTTAGGTAAGAAATCTACAATAATTATATTTATTAGAAGTAATGCAGTACATAGAAGCAGGAAAAAGAACAGAGGCAAACTGTGGAATTCCTTAAAGTTGAAGATGTTGCTGGGTGATGGAGAAAGTAAAAAGCCAAGAGATGAGTGATAAAGCCAGTTACAGTGGGCCGGGAGAAAAAGCTGAGCAGCACGCTGCAAATGTCTCTAGTATCATCTATTGGAATGAGAGAACCGGTAGGATCTGCTTTTGGAATACAAGCAGATGTATTTTTCTTTTGGGATGTTGAATTGCCATTCTTCCAAGTTCTGACGCATCCGGTTCTATTTCGGTTTGATGACTCCTAACTAGATACGTTAGGCGGCTGCTGCTCAGAAGCCAGCATTTAAAAACACTGTGTTTTTCTCTTCTACTCTTTCTGGCAAAATGCTCGTTATTCAAGTGCTTGCTCTAACCTTTAGTTACCCTGGTTGCATAACTGGAAAGCAGCATCCCACCATGCACTTCTGTGACCCAGTTGTGCCTTTCCAGTAGTGACTTTATGAGTTACGAAAGGTGTGTCTGCCAGATTGCTACAGAAACATTTACTCTACTGACCCTGATTTCCTACATATTATATAGTCATCGTTCACTAAGGAGTAAAAAAGAATGTAAAAGCACGTGAAAAAACCCTAATTCCGCTGTGTTGAAAATCCTTGTGTATGCTCTTTAGCCTTGAGAGTGCTTGGGCTTCTCATTGATTGATTAAAAAATACTCGTAGAAACAACTTTTAAATCATTAATGCTTCAGTAGTCTTTCAAAATGAATTTTAGATGGTACATTCAGTACTAATAGTCACAGTACAAATCATTGACTCATCCAAGGAAGAGCCTGAATAACAATTGCTTTGTTGAACTAACTTACAGTCTAAATTGTAATGTTCAGCATTCACATTTTCTAGACTGTCTGCAGACTTGCTAAAATCCTTCCACATTATCGTGTCATCTATTACCGTGTATTCTACTCATGAGAAAACCTCCATGTGGATGAGACTGAATTTCTAATATGTCACATGAAGAAAACTATGTTACTAGCGTTACTTTTACAAAATCTGTCTGTAGCTCATAGAAAACCCAAAAAAGGCATGTGCTCGGTTTTCTTTTCCATCACATAATACAGCCTAAGTCAGTTATATAAATAAAGTCACTTACATAAATAACTTAATACTCCTTTCATTTATGACATTATAAATCAAGAGCAGATCTACTGAAACAAAAGATGTTACACTGGCATGAAACCAGTATTGACAGGATATGCAGGTTTTCATTATACAGATTCTTTCAGCCAGTAATTTTTCTGCTTTAACAGCTTGAAAGCCATCCTATCACAAAATGTAAACTGTTCAGTAAGTGGCAGCAGAAGGCTAGTCTTATATTAATTTTTGGTATCAATATACAATTTATCTGGCTAGTTAAAAATATAACATTTCTGGTAAAGAAGGCCTGATGACATTACTGTTTACTAGTAAGCATGACTTAATCTGTTCTTCTATTGTGTAGTTTTTGGAGAACTTGGCACTAGTGACTGCTGATAAAAATCTGTTTGAAAATTAGAAATACATTTAAAAAAACCCAAGCCCAGCCCTGCAATAGTTTAGTAACACAGTTTCTGTTCTTCCTTCATCTGGACATGTGGCCAAGAGGATGATAGATACCATACCTCACGTTGTTACTGTGCATAGTAATGGAGTAAAGACCAGTCAATCCATGACTGCTATAGCAGACTAAATAACTGCTAAATTAAGAAGTCAGCTACATCTTTTGAAGATAAAAATGTTGCCATACCTTTCAGACAGTCATACAGCAACCACAGCACGTTAAGAGATGTTCCAGGATTTTGTGGCATCTCATTCACAGAATAAAAAGCATATTACAGCTGAATGAGAAAATTTTCAAAGCTGTAGCAGGTAACAGCCGGGAGCTGTTGTGCAGCGTGCCCTTCCCCGCGCTCAGTACGGCACACAGTCCTGATCCAAGTACCAGCGAAGTCAGTGCAAGTTCTTGTGTCCGGGAACTACACTGGGAAGCAAAGGCTGACTGGACTAAGTAGTTTCTCTCGAACTGCTTTACATGATCGAGATCATTAGCAGTTTTGGATGATCACTTTAATATGAAGCATTATATAAGTGTAGATGACTTCAGAATATTTCAAATATCATTTGAATAAATCTGTGTAGGTACACTGTTATAAAATGAGAACATAGCGAGCAAGTAGTTGGGAAATAATTTGCTATCCTGTATTTGGTTTAAATTTTCTCTGCTTTATACTGGATCTAAACACCACTTTTTTATAACGTTCTTAAAGCTTTCAGAACTAAAATCATGACTTAAAAGGAATAGTTTAAACAAACATATTCCCAAGCAAAGCCTCAGTTTTGACTATCTACTACTTCCTGATTGATAGAAAAGCATTTCAACCAAAACACTTCCTTTACTGCGATGCAAATGTATTTTGTTATAGAAAAGAACAGTCTTGACATAATTAGTTGTTGGCTTACCATATACAGTCTTAGCCTGTGCCCTGGATTCTAAAATAAATACAGGGCCTCAACAAGCTTATATAAGAGACCAGCAAGCCAATCTCTGATACCAGAGGTGGCTGGGACTTAGGCAGCAAATCACAAGCATACCACATCTTGCCTAAATGACAAAACAAAAGGAGCAGCCTACACATATGTAACTTTTAAAAATTTTGGCACCTCTTACACATTTTTAGTAGACTAAGATATGGAGTCACTGCTCTCAGTGTTACAGTTATGAATAAAACTGCTCTCTAGCTTTTTCTATGAAGTTAAGGACTTTGAAAATCCTATGGAACTTCTTGTTAAGGGGTCTTCACTGAAAACAGTCCTTTCATTGCCTTACAGGTGCAGCTTAAATGCAGCTAGGATTCATTCTTGCCTACGACTGTAAATGAGAAGGTATCCTGGTTATGGTTTTAAATCACAGAAACCTGTAAAGCAAACAGTAATGCACGAGAGGTACCAAAGTCCTGAGAAGTGCACAATAGCGCTGTAAGCCAGGCCCTCTTCAGTTCCCGTTATTCTTACTTTACTACAGCAAAGAGGAAAAAAAAAAAAAAAAAAAGCACTTGATGTCCTTTACAAGTGATGAGGTTTGGACAACTTCATTGCTGTGGCTTGGTTCCTTCACATCAAGTGGTGTTGTGTGACTGCAGGATCTAGGATTTGTTCTTTGTTCCTTTACCTAAAACACCAGCTCACATGTAATGTCTTTTCACCTCTGTAGTTCTTTGTTATGCAAGCCAAAGAGTAAAGAACACAAAAGTTTTAATTAGCAAACAACTCTTCACGCAGACTTTGTTGGTACAACATAGTTATAAGTACATCTACAAACACATACAGGTTCTTTGGACTATGATTTTTTTTTAAAATACATCTTATATGATGATATGAACAAATCTGGAAAAAACAAATTACTTCAACCTTATGTAGAGGTAGCTGAACAGTTCTCTGTTCAGTGATATGAGAGTATAACTTAAGTTTCATTTCAAGTTCATTACAGTGCACAAAAGGATGTTTTACAAACAAATGGAATATACAAGTCCACAAAACTTTTTATTTAAAATGGCTTGATATATTTCTGGCACTCTTGTAACCACATAGCTTGATGGAATTAAATTGGACAAGTATATGGTGCCAAATTAAGACATCTTACACAGATAGTCTTTTGCTCCTCATTTTTGTACTTCTCCCGTTCCTCACCAGGGAATTACAGAAGCTATTACATTGTTTTTGCTACACTTCTGCTCTGTAAACCTTTGTTCTGCAAGTTGAATGTAAAGATTTAAAGGTGCATATGTTTATATTTATAAAATATATGGCTATGACTCTATTAAAAAGCTCAAGAATGGCAATAACAGAATACAGGCACTTCTATGTGAGGGTTACTTTAGACCTTATGAAACTCCGAGATTAGTAAGCACTTCCCATGATACCTGGATGAATAAGTCAATGTAATAGTTCAGTTTTTTTATTATCCACAATTTTAATCCTGTCTAAGCAGATTAGTTTCTTGTACCCAGACAATATTTATTTAGCAAAGTGTTTCAAAATAGTGACTTTGCTGGAACTACCATTTTTCTGTAGCTGTAAGACTTTCATTGATTTACTGGACTTTGGAATAAACCCCAGATCCTAAACTATGTGCTGCACCAGTTACAAGTTAGGTTGTGAAGCTGACATTAAATGAGAACTAAGCAGGGGTGGAGTTCATCTCATGTAGGGGAGCACTACTCTAAAAGTGCATATAATTCCAGTGGGGTTTTATACACAAAAATTCTGTAGTTAATTTACACTTTTTTAAAATAAGAGTTTGTGAACATGTTCTCCATTCCAGAACACTGCATTTACATATAACTCCTGTCTGTCATTAAACACCAGTAAAACTTCAGCACCAAGTAGAAATCCTTAGAAGACCACCTAAAACAAAACTTAATTTTATAAAGCTCTTTCTCTACAGCAGAGTGACAATGCCCAGGAGACTGGCACTTATGCAGTTAGTTTGATCTATTCTTGGTTCCCTCTCTACCCCCATTACAGCAGACTTGCTTTTTGTATCCCCCCCTGCCTTTTTTTAAAGGGGGACTGATGACATTTCTTTGGAAATAAAAAAATTTCTGTTGATGTTACTAGTCCTAACTCAGTGATCTACAGTCAATGGAAACTGACTTCTTTAAAAAAAAAAAACTAGGAAGCAGCCTATGCATTACTTATGCCCTCTCAACAAAGATTAATCAATACTTCTGGCCACACAGGAGATGCAAGTTTGAGTCATGATTTTCTTTTTTTTTTTTTTAAACAGATGAGCAAGACTGGTTATGGGACTGGATTTGTTGTCTAGAAAAGTGCAAAAAGCTTAAATAAAATACTTTGCCAATTAGTATTTTATCTGATCAATGCTGTTTCTATAATTAAAGTGAAGGTATTTTTAAATCTGTTCAGCTCTTTATTCATGCCTGTAATAAATGTTGCATTTACATCCTTGTACCAATTAATACAACTAAAAAAAAAAAATCAGCAATACTGTGGCATAACTAGAAGGTTTTTTGGTTTTTAAATCTCATTACTGAAGTTTTACCATCTCAGCTCACTGAAGGCTAAGGCTATTCCTTGTCCAGCTTTTCCTGGACAGGTTTGTGTTCTCTAGCAAACCTGTTTCTCAGTACTTTTTTTTTTTCCTCCTGATGGAATTTGCAGACTTTGTCCATTAACCTAGGATGTGTGGCCATAGAGCAGTCCCAGACAAAATGCTACTGTACATGTACAGATGAACTTTCTTGATGTGCTTAATTTGTTGTGCATATGCAGATGAACCGTATGCATTACATGCAGAAGGTCCAGTGTTTCCAGGTTGTGACAAATGCACTGGGCATTCATGATACAGGGCATGTACACGAGTTTCTGCTTAGGAAGTTCTGGCAGCTTTACTCAAGGCTAACAGAAAAGACAATATTCACTTTTAAAAATCAAGGATTCTTTCCATGCCAATTTCTAAATCAACAAAATAGGCAGAATATGAGTATGGAGAAGACGTAGCATGCAGGAAAAAAGAACAGTGACATCAGTGAGAAAACTGTTTAAAATAGATATTTAAGGTCCTTTTCTCACGGATAAGAGTAACAAAGTGACAGCTTTTTTCTATGGGAGCAATATGGGCCCCTTATGTTATGCAATAATACATAGTGGTTTAAGGACGAATTGCATTTAATGCAGCTTCACTTCCAAACAAGTAGAAATCACTTTCTTATTGACTTAAGAAGACAAATGCCATAGCAGGTGTCAGCCACCATACACTTGTTATTGTTCAGAACATCTATGTATTTCTATACATTGTTTACAGAGAAGCATGTAAAGTACCACCTATGGAAGAAGTGCAGCCATCTAGCAGTATGGAAATAAGTTGTAGCATTTCTAGAGTAGCTCAGTGCAAACACAGGATACATATTCCATTTGCATCACAAGGTTGAAACATGTTTGTCTTCCATTCCTTGCTTTGGTACCCTTATGGAAAAGTTCTATAGAATTTAACAAGGGGCGGGGGGGGAAGATAGTCTTATGGAAACTTAACAGTATAGAAATTACTTTCAACTAATAAATATTTCTGATGAGATGATGATCGTAAAAAAAACATACCAAAAATTGACATTAAATTCTACTGCACTTTTCCATAAAGGCATGGAATGGCAAAGAGTGCTATCCTGGGTAAAAATAACAAAGAAATTTGTAGCATCCCATGACATTCTCAATTCGTTTTTTGCAGGAAAACAGTAGCTTAGAATAAAAGGCCCAGTTCTGCTCACACTGAAATCAGTGAAAGTCAAAGTCAGATAGAGGCAAGACCAGTCCCAGAAAGTGGTACACTAAAAGCAATAAAAACAGCAAAATAAGTATATGAACTGTTGATTTAAAAAAAAAAATCAAACCCGAGATACTTCCTATTCTCATTTCTGCCCTATTTTTACCTGCTTTATAGCTAGAAGTCATCATGCTAAAATTCACTTGTTTTCCTTGGGAGTTAACTATTATTAGCAACGCTACCCAATCTCTTAAGAGAAACGCAATGGCTGGGTAGAGATTTGAAGCTAACAGAAACCTGAAGATTGGGGTGAAATAAATAGCATTTATTACAACATATTCCTTCTCATGTGACACAAACTGCCCTCTGAGTCCTACAGTTCAAAATAGCTCCCTCCTCCCCCCACATACACACACTCCAAAGCCAAATCCCACCAAACAATTAAAAGAAATAAAACTGATCTTAACAATTTAACAAGAGTTGATGTAAAAACCAAAAAAATGTAGTAACCTACAATGAAATGATACCAGTACTTCCAGTTTTCTTTAGGAGAAGCCACTTTTCATATATTGTGGCTCTTTCTTCGCAGTTGTTTGTAGCCATTATCCATTCTTGCAAGAAAGAGTTCAGATATAAATACAACTCCAAGTTATTCTCTGCTCTGTGAAAAATTAGGGGATAGAACCTTCTGTCACCACTATGGCCAATTCCCACCGAAATCAACTGATCAATACTTGAATTTACCCAAGCACTTAAACATCTATGCTTAAGGTTAAGCATGTGCTTGACTGTTTTGTGGTATCAGGAACCTAGTTGCAAGCATAGGATCAAGCTCCAACAACTGTGCTTGAATTATCTCGGACATAATCTGTATTATTCAGAGACTTCACGGCAGGCTGTTTCAGGGGGAAAAAAAAATATCCTTCTTAGGCTACAGTAGAACTGGGGATAAGTAAAAAAAACATTCAAAGTATTTGAACACAAATATCTGAAAAATTATCAAAGCAGTTGCTTGTGCACTGCTAGAATCATCATTTTGCCCCCAGTCGTACAGGGTAAAAACACTATAAATAAATAGAGCAGCTCACTTTCCTTTAGAGAATCAACACATAAATAATATACATTTTGAAACAAAAAAATCATAGTGCAAAAATAAATTATCAAACGGAAGTTGTGAACATTATTTTACACAATGATATATAAAACCTGAACCATTTAGAATAAAAGACTTTGCAGTTCACTGAAATAATGCATTAACATTATTATTTCTGCTTCACATTAAACTGCACAGTTTATCCTTTATCCACTAAAAAAATAAAAATAAAATAAATTAAAAAACCTCTTAAGCTTTTTAAAAGGTTTATGGCAAACAAGATCACTTTTTGTTCTATCACATTTGTTATTAATTTCGCAGTGCAGTGATTGAATAATCATCTCAGAGTTCCAAATGGAAACTATTGAAGTATCCATAAACATCCCTTGCTCTTTATAACTCATTTTCTTTGAAATTCAGGCTTGAAACATCCTGACACTCAAATTTGTAAGACATTATTGCAGTTAGATGAAGTTACAAGAGACAGTCTACAGTCAAGTACTGTGGGAGACTTCACAGCTCTCCTTCTCACCATCACCGTGATCTTGTACGAGACATGAATGTAATGACACGTCTGATGCCATTCAAGCGGTCTTTGAGGGATTTCATGGCAAGGAAAGGGAGCTGAGCTCTGTTCTCCAGTGGAAGGACAGCTAGGACCCACCAGCACCAGGCTGGCCCGTTAGGGTTAGCCTGCAGTAAGGGGAAAAAAACCAGAAGTTAGGATACATACAAATGGTAAGGTCTTGTTTTTAAAGATTTAACTTTGAAAACACAGTATTTTGATAGCAATCTAGCAAGCAGGTAATTTCATTGCCAACCTAATGGCTTGTGATTACGGGCTGGCTCGAAACAAATTACAACCAAGTTATACCTTTCCTAAAAATAGGATGTTGAAGGCAGAAGCAAGATGCATTTCTATTTCTAGCAACAGTTTATAGGTTGGGCCTTCTAGATTTTTTTTTAAATGTGTTTTGTTCCCATGTTATTATATTATCCCAAATATCCAGTTCTTTGGGATTCCTGCCTCCCTTCTTCATACTTTATGACACTACTTCATATTTAGTTTCTGTTGTTATATTCTATTATTTTAGGATCCCTACCATTTGCAGTCCTTGAACGAGAGTACCAAGTTTCCTCTTGTCTATTTTGTCTCAGTCATTTAATTGGGGGAGTAGACAAAGAGGCATTTAAGTCTCCTGGGATTAATACAGTCGGTTAAGTAGTCTCAGGAAGTTACCAACATTAAATACGAGCTTTTTGTTCACAACTGTGCTACCACTGGTGTATGGCAACATAACTTAGATACTTAGCTTATGCAGGATAAATGAAGAGTACTCATATTTTCATCTTAAAACGGAATGCCTTCCAGCTTATCGGATATCGCTGCTATTTCTGTCTCTAAAAGTTACATAAGCCACTGATTTGGGATACCTGTGGGTCAGGATCCTTAGCTGGCATCGGACCAAAATGACTGAGAATTCGGCTTTTGAGTGCTTGCTTGAGGGAGTTAAACCACATATATGCCTGATCATAGACAGAATCATGGAGAACAAGTAATGCAGCATACTCTTGTCCTTGCACCTGAAATGAGTAAAGATAGGGGGAAGGTTACTGTTCGTTCAGTCTGCATGTTGGGGAAGGCACGACGTTAATTTTTAAAATCTTCTGGGGCAGGTGGGGAAAGGGAAAGGAAAAGAAAGAAAAGCATGCCAAGAGAGTTCTGGGATAGATCTGAAAGCTAGTCTGGATACCACAGATTTGTTTTACAAGAAACTGTTCTACAAAAAAAAGAACTCACTGAATCTCACATGTAATACAGTTTAAATGAAATATTTCGAAGTTTACCTTTTGATCCTCAATGTACTCAATATCTGCTGTATTATAGCCATCACGCTGGCTGTGCTGTATCACCTTAAATCTCCTCTTGCCGATGCTGTCTACAACAGAGCGACCATCAGCAAAGAATTCAACATTTCTTATCTCCAGAATGCAGCCATAATCTGCAAACCTTTTGAAATCAGAACAAAAGCAAGTAAACAAGTCTTATTCTCTCCACCCTTAGTTCCACAGAACTGCCATACAGCCAGTCCCTACCACAAAGGTATTTACCAGTGTCAGCTCATTTCTATTGTTCATAGTACTGACCTGCTGTAGTTCATATTATTCCACAATTGTTTTCAAAACTATCAGGAAGATTCAGGCTGTCTAATCTGATTAACACTAACTGCATGTTTTGGAATACAGGGAACATCTTATGAAACGAAGTTACCCAGCTCAGAAGCACACTTTCTCCATAATCCTAACGTGTTCAGTCAAATTGTAGAGAAGAACCAGTGCAATTCAGAATATTAGAATTATGGAAGGACTATGAAATCTATAAAGCAAAAAGTTTTCCCACAATTTCAGCAGATTTTACTTTGTAGGTGTGTATTTTGTGTACATCATACTTCTTATAAAAAGTAAAAGAAGAGAGGAAAGCTAAATACAGAGACAGACATTAAGGTCAAATTACCTAAGACTGACTGTAAATGGCTCAATGTAAATGCTCAGCCAGTGCTTATGACGGTCCTGTTGTACCTCTGCAGCCTCCGCTGTACTCAGAACAGTGAGGATATAAGATGTATCCCAATAGCCTAGCTATTCTTTTCATAATTTAAAAAAACTAAACCCACCAACACACCTTATTGCCATTTCAATTTGATTTCTTGTGCAAAAGCATTCAACAGATTTCAGAACAGTAGAAAATACGCTTCCTTTTCATGCGTTACAAGAGGTCTGCGGCTCAACTTTGTGTAATACACACTAGCTATGTGTGTTGCAAGAAAAATGGGCAATCATATTAGTCAGAATCTAAGCGCTCAAGAGAGAAGCTTCAGTCTTAATGTCTTTAACTGGCATGAATAGGAAGGAACTTTCTCTACGGGAAAACTATCACAGATACTACAGCCATGGACCTTCCTGCACCTCTCCAAAGAGACTTGCTCCAGACTAAGTGGGGAGGACCACGTGGTCCGAGCATGCTGCTCACTCACCCCTTTACAGGGTCGCTGATGCACATCCCAAATTGTTTGGTGCCAGTCTCCATGCACCTTCGAATCATCAGGCGGTAACATGGCTCAAAGATGTGCAAAGGGCATGGGACTGTAGGATAAGCCATTGTGCAGACAAATATAGGAACATTCTTATTTAGGCTGTAAGAAAGAAAGGAGAAATCAGATATGACATTTTACCAAATACATTTTATGCAATAACACATTCTTTAAACCTAGGTTATCTTTAAATAAAAATGATAACATCTTTACAATAAAATTCTTAATGGAGTAAGTAAAACCTAAAATTCTTTTTCCCCTTAATTGACTAGATATTATGGAAAGTGATATACCACTTACTAGCAGAAGAATTTTTAGTTATGCTTTCTAGTTTTGCTAGTGAGAGCATTAATGCACCTCTGTTATTGCTTTTATTTACTTTGTTTTCCTTACTCCCATTTCTTCCCTACCCAGTACATTCCAACCCCCAGCCTGTGACACTATTTCCACCTACTGTCTCACTCTGTGGCTTTCACAGAGGGCCACAGAAAGCAACCACACTGCTTTATACCTTGTTTATAAAGCAACCTTCTGGATTTCTTCTACTTCTGTTTATTGTTTAGCACAGCATCCAGTTTTTATGCTAACTCAAAGCACAATTTCACCTGGACCCTGTTCTCTTTGCAATCACATGGTACCAAGAAGGAAGCTCCTCTGTCAGCATCCTAGCTCGTGTTCCACAGCAGCAGGAGCCATTCATCAGCTAACGGCAGTAGTATTAAAGATTGGATTTTACATAAATGCATCACATACTTGGAAAGCTCTGCTATTTCCTCTTCATAAATCTTTCTTCTTTCAGTGAGTTCCTCTGGAAGATATCTAGCTATTAGCTCCTCCATTAGTACCGTTTTACAGTATTTCCTCATAGCCAAGCACTACAGTAAAAACACACACAACAGTTATAGATAATGACAAGCATTTCAAAGTGTATGGTGTGCACAAGGCAGTCATCCCTTAGCTCCATTTTCCTATATCTATAGCAAAAATGATCTTTTAACCTTGCACTGCCACTGAAGAGATATTTATTGAACTATTCCCTATATTATGGGCATTATCTTCGACAAGCTGTAGGTGATTTCCCTTCCCTTCCCAGATTTTCCAAATACAGGTCTGGTCCTAAGGTTTGAACAGAGGAGACTACCCATGCTTTTAAGTCATAAGGGCATTAAAAAAAAAAATCACATTTTTCTTAAGTTATGTAATATTTCTTTTGAGTTGGGAAATATCAAAGGTTTCTGAAGGTGCTACTTCACCTTATCCTGTGCCCTTGAATTTATGCTGAGAAAAATCTAAGCATCATTACCTCCGAGAGCCCTTCCTTGCACAGGGGACATTTTGGGTTGTGATCCAGGCATCTCTCAAGACATTTGAGACAGAAGGTGTGTCCACAAGGTGTAGTGACAGGTTCATAGAAGAGCCTGGATTGGAAAAATCCAAAAACAAAGAGACAATATCGTGTACCAAAGTAAAAGAAAAAGCTATTACCAAAAAAAGCTGTATTCATTTACTAATTTAACTACTGACTACTACAGGGATAAAGTTGTTCCTTGCTTTTCATGTCTTCAACCAACTTTTGTATTTATTCAGCTTACAGACTTCCGTATTGCCACCTAATGTGAACAGCAGCCCTGATTTCAGTGAATGTGAGGGAGAATATTGTCATTGACTTCCAACAAGTCAGGATTTAATTTTCCTCTATTTGAGCAATAAACAGAAGCAGAAGTCGGACCATCTAACTTTTTCTAATGAAACTGAGCAACATTTGCACAACTATTACTGTGGAAATCATGTGATTACTTGTATGTGTAAAGCTAAGCACAAAATAGCTATTTGCAGTAATAGCCCACATAAGTGATTGCAATAAACTGTACTACTGCCAACTCTAATGTGGACTTGGAAAGCAGTTTTGTTGGAATAGGCAGTTTTTAATCTTCAAATGACTGCTTTTCAGGAAAATAAGTGACATCACATTCATGTTTCATCTAGAAAAAAAAAATATATAAGGCCAAGTCTTCAGAGTATCATGGTATCTAATCTTTACCCATTTCAAGTAACTCTGCGGCACTTGTTTTCATGCAGGGATTTTTTTATTTCATTATTATGATTATGTGATATTGCAAAGTGATGTTTCCTTGCCAATAAGTACCTTAAAGACATGTAAATAATATAGAAGGCTTTTTTAATAGAAAACATTCAAAACTAGACATTAAGTTGTTTGGCATTTTACAGCTTACTGTCTAAGCATTTTAGGGCCTCAATTATTAGTCCAATTATAATTTAAGTGAATTAATAAGTTTACTTTAAAACATTAGTTTATCAAAGCAGTACACTAAGTTCTATTATACATGCAGAAATTATAAATACGTAAACCCACATTTATTAGCATCTTGAACAAGATGAGTGTATTTAAGAACATAATTGGCTCTTAACAAGATTGCCATACCCAGTTTATTAAATGTCATTAGTTACAATAAATACTAACACTTAAGCAAGGGAACATATGAAGAAGTATCTAAAATACCACACCTATCTTATTGCAACTTCACGGTATAATTGAAAACCCTTGTTAATTGTTCAGTGAACAGAAACCTCACTGCACCAAGGCTACCTTATTGCTTTGAACTACGTAAAATACTAAATTCTACAATGTTTCAGTAAGAACTGGTTTGCATATGTAATTATTTAGTAGCAACTTACTTGAGCTGAAATGTTAGCATAAAGACAAGAAATTCCTGTTAAAATGCATGATTCTGCTCTAGCTCTCACTGAAGCCAGCAGCAGCTTTTTCCTAACAACTCTAAGGAGACCTGGACCAGCCTCATGACTTGTAGAAAGAAACCCTATACACCAACATTTCTCATGACAGCGCTGTAAGCTATTGTAACAGCGGAAACTAAATATTCACTCCTGCTGAGTAACGCTCCTTCATTTCTCACCAGTATGTTGCTTTGACTATTATTTTTTATTTTCTGCTTGCTGCTGGAGCAAATGCAGATCATTAACGTTTTGGCCACTCCATCAGACAAATAGGTTAATAACAGCTCCTGCAGTTAATTGTGAACAGGTCAGTAGGTTACTAGGTAATTAGTCCAAAGCATCTCAAGATCCAAATCCCTAAAATACTTCTGAATAACGTAGCAGGAAATAATTATCATCAATCTACATTAATAGCAAGAAAAAGATCTCATGACAGCTTCCCTTAGCACAAGCCTTCATTGTTGCAGTGATGTTACAAAGCTAACATCCTTCTAGATACAAAGCCTGTATTTGTGATTGCAATTACAAGATCAGCATCAACATCCTCTATACTGTAAGAGAACCAGCAATCCTTGAGCTAATTCCTTTACAAATGTATTGTAATCTGGCTGTTTCTTATTTAACATAGAGGATGAGGAAGTAGGGCTAACTAATTTTATTAAAAACGTCTGAAAAATGTTTTGTGGACATAATGATCAAAAACATACAGACTCATTAAAACCAGCTAAGGCCAACTGTGTGGCTTTCTGCTAGAGGTAAGTTTTGCTTTTAGCAGTATCAAGTGTTTTGACAGCTGTATAAACTTTTGGAGCACAGTTTCAGCTGTAGGCAGACAGAGGGAGAGGGGGCAGCTCTTATTTATTCCAAGCAGAAGCGAATCAAACAACACAGCAGTTGTTCCCGCAAAGGTTTCAGTTTGAAAGAAAGTGAAGGGCCCCCCCCCCCCCCCCAGTATACAAACAACAAAGCAAATCCACATTTCTCCAGGCACAGGCCTTCAGAAATAAATCCTTGAAGAGGCTATCTGCTATTTAAGAATTTAAAATATAGTGCAAGATGAACTCCAACATACATTATTGATAACTCCAAGTAATTAAGAAGACAAACCTAAGCAACACTCACTGCAGAGGTCAAGACCCCTGTGAAACAACTTCCCAATATTTCCTTCTAAAAAGTCAGTAACAAAACCCCAGATGTATGTTTGCTGAAATTAAAGTGTCTTTACAAAACAAGTAGTAAAATAGATGTAGTTGACAAGCCTTACTGTTTCTATCAAGTCATTGCTGTCCCCACGAATAACTTAACTGGAAGAAGAGATCATCAAGCAAGTGTAGTGATGGCCTTAATAACTAAGGAATATATCTCTAAAGCAACAGAGGAAAAACATGCTCGTTTGTTTGCTACATCCTCCTATTGCAATAGCAGCAACACAGTATTTTACATGCAAACTTGGAATATTGATAGGATGCGACCTCTTTAGCTATTTTGTGCTTTCTATAACATCATACACAGCTCTACAAATTCCGAAGGACAAACTGTGGTTTTGTGCACTATGTGTATCAGTGGGTGGGTGTGTGCAAGGGGCGAGAGGAAATCTTTTGGACACCTTCACTAACACGCTTAACCCTCACATGACCTTATGTGTCCCTTCCCAAACAATCACTAGCCTGGAGGCTAGGATCAAAAGGTTCCTATTCGCCAATGGTGTTCAGAACCAAAGGTCTAGAAATTCATCATTGGAGTAACAATTATAATAAAAGCTAATTTCAAGTCAGAGGGAAAAATAAGTACCAAGAAAGCTAGAAAATCTCTAGGTCATAAAAGGGAAAAATGTGTCTTAAAAAAGCTAAAGACATCCACAAGAAAACAATGGATACCTCATACACAGGGAACAGTCCAAATCTGATGGATCCACAAATTCAAATGGAATATGTTGTCCAGTACTATTTCCCTTAGTATCAACTGTATCTATCAATAAAAAAACATATTATAATGTGGTTGAACAGAACTATGTAAACACAACAGTATTTTGTGTATCTACAAGCAGCATCCAATATTTAAATGTGTATTGTATTTACTTGCAAGTTACTGAACAAATACAACTACTAAAGCCATCATTACAATAATTTCTATGCAAAGCATCAAATTCAACTGTGGCACAAATCAGCATATCTCCCCTTAATTTTGGTGACATTAGACCCACTTACAGAGGGTTGAATTTAGCCTTGCATTAACAATTAACATCAAAACATTTTTTATTAGTGTTGGAAGTCTGAAGTGGGACAAATTCTTCTGCCATACCATTGTAAATACATCCCACAGCATGAAAACAAGGCCAGATATCATGAACAAACAGAATTTGTGCTTTTAAACAAACATTATTAATTGATCCAGAAAGTGCTAAGACCATGCACGACGCTGATGTTCCTTAAGATTCAGAGCTCTGCTGATAAACAGCCTTCTTGACCCAACCTTCTTAGCCCCCTTTTTAGACTAACGTAATTATTTTTTTTCCCCACACAAGAAAGATTCCACATCATGCCCTGATTAGACTAAAGAGAAAATAAAAAAGCCAAAGTGTAATTTGGACCCTCTTCCTCTAGGTTTTATAAAAGCAAAATTGCCACTGATCGCATGCCATGGAACTTATCCTGTGCGTAATTAACCATACCTTTCTTCATCAGTTTGCAGGGTACCTCAGCATTTCGCACCTCCTCTGAGCAGCACTTCCTTTTCATGAGGCTGCACTTCTCAGCAGTGAGAAAGGCAGACTCTGGCGTGGAGGTGAGTGTGTTCTCCTCCTCTGGGCAGTCCTTTTTGCTCTCTGTAATTTGTATAGATTTCCTCAAACTACAAGTAGTTACATTTGGTTCCTCTTGAATGGGAAAACCCTTTTTCTGTTCCACATTTACCTGTGTGAAGAGAGGATTGACATTAGACCAATCTTCCAACAACTTGGTAAGGAAAAAACCCCAAACCTGTCACAAGTCTAATATTATGGATCATCAGGAAGGACTTTGTAGGTCAAGAAGCAACAGTTTGAGAATTGCTGTGTCAGGGCCTGATTTTAATGAAAAAAAAAAGTGAACTATTTCTGCCCCCCCACCCCCCCCCCAGCACTGAATATTTTCAGCCCTTATGTGTGGCTTTATAGCTTGGTCACGAAACTTGATTCAGGCAGAAATGTGGCTAGATCTCAGGTTAAATATATTGTTATCACTTAACCTATGGAAAAATGCATATTGTCTATATCATAATGATGGCATCAACCATCAAACCACCAAAACAACACAAGTTTATTTTAAGGAAGCAGTATAAACACAGAAAATTTGTAACAGAGAAAATGCACAGAGCTTCCTTCAGCCAGACAGATTTCTTTCACAAAGGATAAAATGATCATTCTTTATCCTGTTATGGCTACAGAACAACCTGCGAGCAGCCACTACACAGGACATCACCTATCGGCTTGTCACATCAACTCCCCAGATGAACCTGAAAGCAGATACTGTGGATTGTGATCAGGAGCTGTGGTGATGTGTAACATGCAGAAAGATGAGTGAACTGTCCCTCAAATGACTTCATGAAAGGGTCACACAAAAGGATTTCTTTTCAGAATATCCTAATAGCCTTTCCAGAAGGCAATGTCACTGACTGTTCTTATCAGTCTCAACAAGGCTCCTCAAAACCTACCATTTTTGTTTGTAAGGACTAGTGAAGTTTTCTCCTACATATACAGTATATGCAAAACCTATCCTCAAAGCTCAGGTTTCAGTGAAGCAAAAGCAGTCCTTACAGACCCATGAATCTAAACCTCTACAGCCATTTACAAAACTATGGCTGTGAAACCGAACTTATGGATTAGCTAATATATCTTATGTGGCTCTACAATAACCTCTAAGCAGTGTACAGAATCTGAATGCAGGATGATTTTGTCACAGACATCATTACAGTTCAAGCTGAAACCCTAGATTTTAGCATTTCTTAGCTTTTGAGGGTATCTCAATCCAATCTTCAGAGGCCCTTTCCCACTACCAACTACTTGGAAGAGCTGAAGACAGTTACAGGAATAGTACCCACTCAATTCTGGCATAAAATTTATCAGAACAACAACAGAGGACTTCTACTAAAGAAAGAAGAAGTCAGAGAGGCTTCAGTAAGTCAACATTGTTTTATATGTTCTGAAACTCAGTAAAAATCTGAAAAAATGTATCCTCCTATCTCCCAGAGGTGAAAAGGAGAGAAGGCTTCCCAATGTGAACATAAAACACACAACAAATTAAGAACCACACATCAGACTTGATCTTTACCTTGAGCAACCTTTGTAGGTTATGGCTGGTGCCTCCAGATCCCACTGAATTTAGGAGATTCCCCTTTAATCTAGAGTGATGTGACAACAGCTGCAGGATATCGGGTAAGTGTTCCTGAGCATTTCCCGGGATGAGTGAAAACAAACTAAGTAGAAGCTGTGATATAAAACAGAATACTTCACTGCTTAGTTCCTTCCTTGCAACCTCTAAATGAAAAAGCAAGTAAGGGAATAGCTGAAAGAAGCATCCTTGATTTTGTCAAAACCATTTAAAGAGCCCTTTAGACTAGGGTAAGAACAAAAAGAAGTGCAAGAGCTAATGCAATATAGGCCAAACAGACATTTTCAGAGTTAAATAAGCCCATAAAGTTATTAACCATTCTCTGTGATGTGACACACACATGCCTTTGTCCTCTTGCCCTGCAGTTCAGAGCTCACCAGAAGTTACTAACATCTTTCTTAAATATGTTTTTTGCTGCACATCAGAAGCTTTCGCTGGAGTTTACTAGTACAGAAAGCACTCATCTCACAGGCTTAATCCAAGTTCAGTTAAGTAAATGTCTCTGATATTGTAAACTTTAACTATTTTTAATTCACTTATGTGAGAATACAAAAAAATGTAGGCAGTAGAAAAATGCTATTTCTTCATTTGCTATCAGAAAATAAGTGAATCTGTATCAAGTAGCAGCTTGTAGCCACTTTTACAGCGTAGCTTATCAGATGATTATTTAAGGAAAGAAACAGCTGAATGGAAGATTCACACTTCAAAAACTAATTTCAGCATACTACTGAGGTGATCCTGCTGATGCCTGAGGAAGCCACATAACAGCTAAGATTTCTTTTTAAAGCCAAAAAGGATTCCACAGGATCACACTATGTCAAAACTAACATGGACAGACAGTTAATACAAGCAGAACATCACAGCTGCACCCAAAGAATTTGGTAAAATGTAGTATGTCATTGTTATGCAAACAGCCTTGGAAATGACCCAGTAGAATATTGCATCATGGATGAACTCTGTGTCTGATGAGTGCACGAGTAATTCTTTCAGTCATAAGAAGCCTAGTTTTTCTCAGAACCCCACTGCTCAGAAATTAGGTGTCTTGGATAAGGCTATTTGGAGTCTGAATTTAGAAATATATCTGTTTGTTCCTGCTCTTCTTGCTCTAGTGCACAGGAAGTCTCCCAGCGTGACTGTGAGAACAGATCATGGCACAATGACAGTGAAAGACTGCATGGAACCCACTGGGGGAAAAAAAAAACCCAACCAAACAAAACCTCCAAGTATCAGCGACAAAAAAACTCACAGGAGATGGAAATCTCAACCATATACAAAGTGAGATAAAAATTTGATTGCACTACAGCCATCCAGGTTATACTCTCTCAGTTACCTTCATGAACAGTGCTTTACTGTAAGAATTCTACTGTGCTTTTAGAAAGCCTTACGTATTACAGCACACTAACCCAAAAGTTCCCATCCCACCAGTGATGGGCAAAAGCGTGAATGCACTGCCACAAAAGAAAATTGAGTACAAGGAAAATAGAACTATTACAATTTTGTTACCATAAGCTATTGCTGCAACGCTGAGCCTTTTAGCTACGACAACAAAAAAAAATCATCAAATATCAAAACACCGATTCACAGGAAATCAGAGATTTGAGGGGTATGCCAAACAGCAGTCTTCACAAAAACCATTTAAGAATCCACACACCACATCGTAGGCTGCTACTGAAAAAAGCCTCACTGCAGATCCGTTTTGTTGCTTATTTAGCATTAATTATTAGCAACCTTTAAAAACTATTTTAAAACAGCTCTTCTTTTGTTGACTGCTTCCTTTCACGCCTCCTTCACACACCGATACTCAGCGCAGCACGACCGGCGGTAGGAAGAGAGCTGCTGCTCCCAAGTGGAGTTTGACGGGTGCTGCGTGTTGCGTTCGGCCAGTCAATGGCCTGATACAACATTCAACAGCAACTCCCCCTCTTCTGCACTCTGTCAGTGGCAATACATTGCCAAGTTAGGAAAGGGATTAGAAACTTGACTATCGGGAATCACAATAGTCCGTGGGTGGCAATTATTAACAATTCAGTTTTACTTCAAATTTGCTGATGGCAACACCAGGAGAAACTGTTTCCACATAGTGCCTGCTGAGTATGTTTTCTTGCTACTTCCCCATCTTCAAGTAAGCAATACACATAACTCAAGTTTGAACAACAGTCTGGATATATCTCTCCATCCAGCTCTTTGCAGTAATGAGAGAGGGGAAAGAGAAGAAAAATTCTTATCCTCCTTTATGAAAGGCCACTGAAAACAATAATGCAGTTCCAAATGATTTAGGGAACTCACCTTCTGTGCCTCAGACTTGGCTGTCTTGTTCCCAGTATCTAGAGCAAGGCAGAATAAAAACTCTCTTAAAGCTTCTTCTGTTTTCCCCAGATTAGCTAATGCTTGTCCTTTCCTTAGGTGACCCTGCAATGAAACACATCCATAGCTGCAGCTTTTGCTCTTTTGTCATGAGAATATGCAATAAAACCAAGGTGAAATTACAAAAGCTCTTTCTGGAAAAGAAAAAGTTAGGCAGGGCGAATCACTATAACTGTCTCTTACACCTAGATACCCCCAGTGTCTGTGTTTTTAACCACAATGGTCCTGAAAACTCTTACAGGCAGAACTGGGATATTCTCTAACTCGAGCAAGTATCATTCTCGCAGCACCTGAGCCCTACTGGTCCTGGAGAAATCTACTTCCCCTACATTACTCTCCTAAAATAACTATTACATCCTTACAGAATGATATAAGCACAGCATTCCATTTTTAGAGAGAGTTCCTGAACTTGAGATTCATCCAGGTCAAAGACAATCGTGTTAGCTCATCCTCCAGGATGGTCACTCTCTTCCTTCACCCCAGGAAGCTCCAGAATATCATGGTTAAATGTCTGTAAGTCACAGGAGTCCAAGAAGTTACAGGACTTAAAGCCTCCTCAGATTCAGCTGTCTGACCATCCTAATGGCTTTCTATCCAGGGCAGTAGCAAGGTTTTAAGACAAAGTACAGGTGGAGTCAGAACTTACTTTCAGCCAGTATGGCTGCAGTCTGCACGCTGTTTCTGCATCATGCAACGCATCTTCACAAGCTTTCAAAGTGGAGTTAATCTGGGACCGGTTGCTGTATAGTAAGTGGTCATTTGGAGCTGTAGGAAACAGAAAAATTGGTTGATTGAAGTACATTAAAATGAGTTACATAAGTTTTATTCCTTAATTTTTTTTTTTTTTTTTAAAAACACATGTTGGTGCTTCCAAGTTGTACAAACCCACAAAATACCCAGTTTTTAAATAACTATGTACTGAATGAAACCTGGAAACCTCTTTGGGCAACTCCAGACAGAACGTCAGCTATGCATTATGTAACTGCAGGGAACATTGCATAAATAAGTGCCAGGACGCTCACACAATAAGTTCCCAGCTCTGACCGGGGATCAGATGGTTGACAGAAACATACAGCCGGCATTTAAGGTGGCAAGAGGAACGCCGTCCTACCGTAAGGAAGAGTTTCAAAATTTTTTAGTATCAAAGTTTTTAAGTGATACATAAGGATCTTTTCGTGCCATAGCTCAACACAGGAAAGCAAGTGACAACGCCAAGAATCGGATAACGCTACAGCGGGGACCTCCTCGTTACACACGCTGCCGGCTGTAGCATCAAGACGTAAGGTGTACGGGGGCAAGGCTGCTGTTTCGTTTCAGTGGAACTCCTACCCGTAACACCTTGCCTTTCATTTCCACTTACTGCGTGCAGCTGGTTGCTTTTCCCCAAAAGAGATTAAAAGCACCGCACCACAACTTTTCCCTGCGGGCGGGGGGAGCCCGCCAGCCCCTGCCCTCGGCTGCCGAGCGGCCCCGCCGCGGGGCCGGTCCGGGCCGCCCGGGGCGAGGCGTCCCCGCTCCCCGCCGGTTACACAACGGCGCCGGCGGGGGGGAGCCGGGCCGGACCGCGGGCTCCGCCTTACGCAACCGCTGCTCTCCTGACCCAGTTTCCCCGCGGGCCCAGGAGCCCCTGCCCCCCCCGGGGCTCCCCGCCGGGCTCCCCCGGTCGCCCAGCGGCGGGGAGCGCGTCCCCCGCGGCGCTGGGGGAGCCGTTACCTAGGCTGACCGCTTCGTTGTACTTCTGCAGGGCGGCTTGTAGCTTCTTCTCCTTGTACAAGAGGTTCCCTTCGTGCCGGAGCTGCGAAGCCTTCACTTGGCAGGGGAACCACTTGGCCAGCAGGTTGCTGAGGATGACATTGACCCGCAGGAGCTGCCCGGCCGCCGCGCTGCCCTCCTCCTTGCACAGGACGCAGCGGGACTCGGCCGCCCGCTCCCTCTCCAGGCACTTTTTGCAGAACGTGTGTCCGCAAGGCAAGGAAACGGGCTCGAAGAGGAAGCCCTGGCATTTGCGGCACCTGAAGACGTCCCACTCGCGGGGCTGCGGGGGGCCGCTCCCGGCGGCGGGCAGCCCCTCTTTCACCCGGACGCTCTGCGCCAGGCACTCCACCAGCTTCCCCAGCTGCTCCGCCCGCAGCTGCTGGTGGCGGGACGCCAGCCGGTAGAGCGGCAGCGCTTCGTGCAGCCGCCCGCCGTAAGCCAGCGCGTCGGCCCGCCGGAGCAGCGCCTGCCACTCGGGCCCCAGGCCGCCGCCCGACAGCTCCAAGTTCTGCGCTTGCAGCGCTCCGGCCGCCAGCTGCAGCACCAGCTGGGGCTCGGGGCGCTGCTGCGGCGGCAGGTGGGAGCCCATGGCGGCGGGCAGCGCCTCTAGCAGGGCGGGCGCTGCGGGGCGCCGGGGCGCGGAGGGGGTGCGGGCGCGGCGCGGCCCCGCCGGCCCATGGCTGCGGCCGCCCCTGCTGCTGCTGCCGCCCCGCGCCGCCGCCGCCGCTTATATAGAGGCGGGCACGTGACGCCGGGCGGCGCCGCTCATTGGGCAGCGCCCGCAGGTTGTTACAAAACCAGGCGGTTTTGTAACGCGCCGCCAGCGGCCCCCGGCCCGCGAGGGGTCCGCGCGCCGCCCTCGCCTCAGCGCCTTCGCCTCACCGCGCCTCAGCGCGGGCGGCCGCCGCCCGGCCCCCGTCCCGTCAGGGCGGGGGGAAGCCGGCGCTGCCCCCCGTGGCGGGGCCGTCGGGGCCCGGCCCGGGCCCCGTGAGGGGTTGCCCTGTCAGCAGCGGGCAGACCGCGCCGCGCCGGTGTGAGAGCCCCGTCGGGCGCGGCAGCAGCTCCGCCTCGGCGCCGCCCGGCGCGGTCGGGCTCGGGCACAACCGAAATGGAGCGGCGCTCGCCGCCCTCTTCCCTGACGGCCCGGCCCTGGCGCCGCTGGGTTTGGCAGAGCCGGGCTCCGACCCAAGGCGCCCAAGCGGGAGCCGTTTCGCAGCTGGCGGCCCGGTTGCACCGCGCGTAAAGTTACGTTGGACCCGCCGGTCCGCAGCGGCCCCGCGGCGAGAAACCGAGCGGGTCCCTGGTGTGGTGCTTTGGTACCTAAGGCGATAGAAAAGAAATAGCGGTTCAAAGCGACTTTGAAAAACAAGAGCGCCATTTCCTGCTAGAACTGGAATTTTAGAGGCGGTAGGTTTACAGTTAATCACTCTTTTTAGGCCAATCTACGTCATAGTGAAGCTGTTTTAACATCAGGTAATCACACTTTTAGGACAAGTAAGCAGAACGTTAGTTGGTTTTATTTGGTCATGCGGTATGGCATATTGCATAGGTATACCTGTCCATGCCAGGTTCTAGATAAAAAAAGCACACGCCTTATGATGTATGTTTGCTTTATTTAAGACCGGCTGCGTTGACCACTTCAGTCTGCACATTCCCACCAATTTTCATTAAATGAAAGGGTCGCGCTGGTTGTGTAACTGTGCTAAATGTAGCTGAGGGAGAAAATGACCTGTACTACCATAGAGTAGAAGCAGTTGTTTTAAAAGAAGTTGTCTGATTTTTTTGTTTGCAGTTTTATGCAGATCTGCAGTTACATCCATGATATATATACATACATTTTCAAATGCTCTAAAAATACAGGGCATTTTTCACACTGTCTTAAAATCCCCTGCAGAATTTGAAATTTCTGAGGATATGCTATTACTGATACTCTTGGCCTCCTCACAAAGCTCAAGAGAGGGGATGAAGAAATGAATTTGTCATTTCTTACTTACAGAAGTGTCTGGACTCCCCAGCTTAGGCTGTGTAAGCTAAGCAGGTGTTAAGGGACAAGCCCTGCCTGTGGGGTTTGAATGGACAGGACAAAATATGGAAGAAAGGAGAGGTAACGTGACTTTTGTGAGACCTTGTTTAGAGAGGATGCTTGGGAAAGTTCCGATGAACTTACTTAAACTAGTTTTTCACTTTAAAGCCGCTTAAATTCTGGATCTTAACTCTCAATAATTTACACTTTAAATTAATGATGAGGGCTAATTTTGTGATGTTTATGTGTCCATGAGTAGGCAATCCTTAAGGTTATACAGAAAGTCAGATATACACCTGGAAACAGAAGCCAGCCATCAGGCCCTTCAGTCTTTGCTTCCTATGATGCTAAGACATTTTGTGTCTGCCAAAAATTTGGCCCCTGTCTCTGAGGCTCTTAAATCTTTAAAAAAAAAAAAAAAAAAAAAAGTTCAATATCTAACCGTTGTTCCCAGGCAAGTTCTTTAATTAGAAAAAGAAGAAGGTTAATTGAATAACTGCTGGTTTCAGTAATTCTTTCTGCCATCACTTAAGTTAGACAATAATCCAAAGTATAGCACAGCTTGCCATCAAATAATTCAAAGAAAAGCAGGACAACTGAAGCACTTAAAATTTCAGTTAAGCAATGCTTTGGAACAGTTAGAATTAGCGTTTGTGCTCAGAAGCGTGGGGTTTTCCCACCAGACTCAAGCTTGCTAATGTAGACTTCTTGTTTTCCAAACTTCCATGCAAGAAAAACTCATACTATAAAAGAACAAAACCCTTAACAAGAAAAAAAAAGAAAAGAAAACTGCTTTCTTGTAGCCTTGAGGTCGACAGTTGTCTCCATTGCAAAGCTATAGTCTCGGCAACTCCTCAGTGTGTTATTTTATAACCATTGTCCTGAAAACCACTATGAGTCAAAGCCTATTCAAGCGAGGGAAAGTGACATAACCACTGGTTACCAGTAGCAATGCAATGACTATCTCTCTATCAGGGATACGCCACCAGTATTTACATAGTTACATAGCAGACACTTAAAGAAATAAGTTAGGTATAAAGGGAGGGTTTCTAGCAGCACATGAATTCAAGATAGGGAATGGAAATAGATTATTATAGAAAATGTAATCAGCGTTTGTGCTCTGAAAGGAGCTTCCACAGTTTCTATTTACAATGTACGAAAGCATCCGCAGGGCTAGCTGACAGTCTGATCACTCGGGACTGAAATGAGTCCCAAAAAAGCACTGTGAAATGTACTTCTGGGAATTCTCTTACACCAGCAGGGACGTGGCTGAAACATTTCAAGAGAAAAGGGCAGCTGCGCTTATGAACTGCTCCTGTGGTGGAAGCTGTATGCTTAGGAGGGTTCAGAGCACAGACCTTTATCCAAAGCCAGCAAACAGTTAAGATCTTATCATGGATGGCCTATGGGCAACAACTCTGTGACTTCTTAGCGAGAAACCACCTGGCTCTGCCTCTGCTAGTTCCTGGTATGTGTGGTGTTCGGTAAATGTTAGTACGTTGTGGGGTGTGACAGGTACAGAATGAGCTGTATAGTCACTAATGGCAAAATATTTTAAAGCCAAGATACTAATTTACTGTTCACTAGAAGTCAAACAACTACAAAACATTTGATTCTGACATCAGGCCTGGCTCTGCAAAGACTGTTTTAGCAAAAACAGCTGTGTAAATTATCTAGATATGCTGGGGTGTTTTTATGTAACACATCCTGAAAGCATGGAGTATTCATACATATATTCATGGATTTGGAGCAGCAGTGGGTCATGAGGTATACTTGATTAGAAAGCAAAAAAAGAAAAAGCAAAAAAAAAAAAAACACCAAACCAAAAAACCAAACCCCCAGCCCCCTACCTACCTGCATTGTTCGTGAGATCAAGAATGGATTTATCCTTCGCTTAAACAGAAGTTAAAGCTAGGAGGTGACTCACTCTGCAAAAGCACATCTCCCTCGTATGATTTATCTACAAGGGGAGGTTTAATTTCTTCCTTTTAATGACAATGAACACAATACCAATCTTCTAGCAGTTAATGGCTGGCGTAACAGGCAGTATGGGAGCATGACTACGTTCTCCAGCTGCCTTCTGGAGCTGTAATCGCATCACGCTTTGAGACCACAAAAACAACCCACAAACCTGTCTCTTTCCCCTCTCAAACACAACTAACCCAGGTGTGAAATTCTGACCTACCGGTCATGCTCACAAAGCTCCTTCTCTACTGGAAGCAGGGATGTGAAAAGTCACACCCCAAATACGGCCACAGATGGCTTTTTATTTTCAAGTGCTCTGCACACACTGTAATAGTCCATAGGCAAGAACAGATTTGGACTGATGGCCCATGGAGTTGAGCCAGTTAAAAAAACAAAAAAAGAGGGAGGTCTGACCATGATGTCAGGAAGCTGCGCTAACTTAGGGTTGGAGAACAGGAGGTGAAGACATGCGAGTTCTGTGTTATTTTGCTACTGAATCTCCGAATGACTTCTGCCTACTGTGTTTAACTCTCCTTTTGCATTCTGCCTACTGTGACTACTTCTGCATGCACTGGGCATCTCTGCTATTATACACACACGATTTACATTGAAAAAACAATCAGGTTCTATTTTAGGTATGTTTTGACACATTAATCTTGAAAGAAAAAGCATAATGTTCCATATACTGTAAAGGAAATGAAAGAAAAGGTGTAATGGAGAAATTTATGTTCATATGCCATGGTTAGAAAATCGGTAGAATTAAGGCATTCACAAATACATTATCCAGTTTAAATAAATGCATGGCACCATCAAATAGAGAAAGCAACTGGATGACTGGGCTTTGTTTTTCAGGGAAAACTACCAAGAAAACCTGTGAAAGGTCCCTGGTACCTATTGGTCCGTGAACAGTGTGTCATAAGAAAAAAACCAGTGCCCTTGCCACGCAGACCTCCTGCCTCTCTAATTGATGCCTGACTAGTGATCAGCCTGACAAGACCTCGGGACCGACAAAGCCAGCGTCCTATTGAAGTTGTGTCTTTCACCGCGTGATAGAGAACAGGGGATTCACAGTGTGTCCTTGAAGCGTAACCAAACTTAGAGTGAGTTGGGTAAGATCATTTCTCTTCAGACATAACCACGTTCTTAGAAGGTTACTTTTGTTCTGTATTGGAATGAAAGGGCTACAGTCAGAAATTCAGTGGAGTTCAAATTCCAGAGTATTTTAATTGTGAAGTAAGAAGATATTTAAGCAAGTGCTGAACAAATATTTAACACATAATTCACCATGAAGTTCTGAGAAACCTATCAATAACTTAAAGGCTCACATTTTATCAAAACTGAGGAACTATCTACTAGCCACTCCCACTACCCATTTTGGTGACAACTGCTGTTTTACTGGAAAGCTAATCTGTCAGAAGGAAAGTCCAAATTAACTCTTCAGTACAGAGGAATGAAAATCCTGTGTTTAAGTACTCCTCAGTGTGCATGGTAAACCTCCCGTTACAGTAAACTCCTGCTTAATGCGTGGCAAGACAAACTTGAGATGAGAAGTCTTGAGGAGAACATGAGGAAAACAGTCAGGAAGCCTTTCCATTTCTGCAGAACACAGGCAATTGCTGTTACAGGAGAACAACTGAATGAATGTATTCTGTCTAGAAGGTAAAGGTATTTATAGATTCTTCTACTCCAACCAGTAAAAAAAATACTTTGCAAATGTCTTGAGGACACTTTGTACCCATGCAGTGTTCCGTTTGTCTGAAAAGACTTCACTTATGGTCTCAGTTGAGATACCTTTCCAGTTTGAAACCATGTAAACCTAAACATTCAGAAGGGAAAGGTTATAACAAGGAACATAAGAATGTATGTTTTGTTCCACAGCTTGTGATAATGTAATTCTAGAAAGATGATGAACAAGCTTCACAAAGTAAAACCAAAAAGAAAACATCACATTAATGCAATCTACAGTCCACTTGAAGTTGTAGGAGCTAATTCTTCTTTATATGCTTTGGTGTGACCTGAACATGGTAGTTAAGATGCAGTATGGATCAAACCTGGAAGTTATTGATGAGTAACCTACAAAGCAAATGGAACATGCAGCTTTTGAACAGTTTGAAATCATGGCTGATAGCTTTATTTGAAACTAGAGGACACATTCTTGCACAGGTTTTAAAAGCTTTCTGGACCACAGCTATTTAGCTGTCTTCAGATTGGTATGGACTACTGTCAAAGAAGCCTCCTTTTAAAAAGTATGACGATGAGATCTTCTTTTTATGCCTGTTGTGATTCTTAAAATCCAAGAGCCAAGTCATCCTTTCCTACACAAACATCTGTGGGAGTGTAAAAGGCCTCCTGAATCCACGATTTTAATTTCAGTAGTTTTCTGCGGGGAGTGAGGAAGATAAAGGCAAGTTCTACAGTCACAAAAAATGAAAGAGAAGTATGGGTGGTACTGCTGAGGTAGAAACCCTGAAAGCAGCTAGAACAAGCCAGTTCTTGACAACAGTAGTGGCAGGTGCTTTCTAAGCTACCTTTAACAGCCAGATGAATCCTATAGTTCTAGGGCCCACGGCCTGTGCTGTCTTTGGGCCGCTGCTCACAGCCTCCGTATCTTTGCTGCTGGGGGAAAACTCGTTCAGGCAATGATTGAGGAACGCATCCCTTCTTGGCAAAACTCTCGGGGACATACTTGTGGTCCCATGGCATTTAAATGAGACTTAAAACATATGCTTCAAGTTAAGGGAGTCCTTCCAAGGTTTACTCATGGAGCAAAGGAGTAACTTAGAATAGAAAGAGTATTTCAGTTGGAAGGGACCTACAACGATCATCTAGTCCAACTGCCTGACCAATTCAGGGAACTTCAGCCTATGCTTAACTGTTTTCTTGACCTGGGGGCTTGGATATCCTCATACCTGTGACTTTCATCCCAGAGGCTGTACGCAGCCTCTTCGTCCCGGGGTCTGACTTGCACTGTTAATGAGTACATAGCTGCAGTGGCCTGCAAGGTTACTGCCTCCTGCTGTTCGCTGTCATCGAAGAGGTTTCTGCCAGAGGTTTCTGCCCAGTAACGTCAGATGATTCCGTTCACATTGAACATATAGGGAATACAGGAAACAAAAGGCAGGCATTTCCAGTTAGAAATCTGAGATTACTGTTATTTAGCCCATTCTGATCAACCAGATAGAAGACTTAGATTGCACCTTTCCACTTCTGCAATTCCACAGAATTAGTTCTGGAAGCTCAGTCGATATTTCTTTTGTGATCCACAGACTTCCAGTTTTCTTCAAAATTAGCCTTTAAATATCTGTAGCTATACCTCAGGCACTTAGTGAGAAGCCAGACAGCAATTTTACGTATGCAAAACTCAAGTTCACATTTGTCATACTAGAGCGCAGGAGTGGTTTTTATTTTATTTTTTATTTGAGATACTGCAGAGCTTTCTTATGATACACATTGGTGGGGCTTCCGGTAACAGGCTTTCAAAAATAATTAGACTGATGAGTCATAATCAGAAATAAATGACTCTTACATCTATTAAGATAGTTATTTAAAAAATGTTTTGATGAATCATGCAAAAATGCTCGCAAACGGCATTATACTTTCTCATAGATATATTTTTTTGTTTTTCCTAAGTCTTATGAAAAGAGCTTGTGCTTTTAACACTTGAATCGAAAAAATATTTACAGCAGACATCATAAATGCTACAGTGCAGTTCAGACAGGCAAAGTGGGGCTGGTCCCCTGCTTTGCCATTCACAAGATACGCTGAGGGTTTCAGATCTGTTCTATAAACCCCCGATTTAAAAGTGTTCAGTCCTGGATCTTCAGTATGCTCCTTTTCTCCAAATCATTCATTTCCTTCAGTATAAGGGCAACATTGTATCTCAGTTCTTGAAACTTTGCAACTGGTACCTGAAACAGAATATTCAGGTTAGAAAACATGAAACATCTTAGGAACTTTGACTAAGGAATGCCTATGGGTAGGGGACATTCCACAGTGTCAGCCCAATCTCTGTTATAAAACTTTTTTTTGTTTTTTTTTTTAGACTTAAGACACAGGATTTGAGGTTAATAAAATTTAGTTAATTCAACTAAATCATCTCGGTGAAAAAGGAGAGCGGGAAAAACCAGAAGTAACAGCTACATAGTACATCTGTACTGCCTGATGCGAGAAAGGAAGTACTCCAGAGTGTGAACTGATGGCTGCTGTGGTGAAGAGAGTCATGGATTAGAAGGAAAGATAAAGACACCTGGAAGGTCATGGAGCCTACAGAATTCTCAAGCAACAAATTCCAGATATTCTGCTTGTCCCAACTTGCAGGAGAAAGGAATTGAGCCTCAAAGCAAGAGACGTGGCAGCAACCTCAAGAGCAAAGGGGACTGGCCACCATCTATACATGGAAGGCAAAAGATTTTAGAATCATAGAATCATGATTTTGATCAAAATATACAAAACATTTGCAACTGTGCAGGGGACTAATGGACTTTCCTTTACCATTTCAAGCCTGAGAAGCCAAATGGATGGAAATCTACTATCTGTTAAGACAGAGAACCACATCTGAGCACAGGCACAGACTGGGTGACACAGATTAACATTAGTGCAGTGCACAAACGCATATGCTCACATGAGCACCTATAGCAGTCTAGCCAGTCCCAGGCTGCTCTGCAGAGCACTGCCTAATTTACTCTACTTCTTTGACTACATTGAAGCCACACAGTTCTTTTGACAGAGCCCCTTGTCATCCTTCTGCCTACTGTAGCACAGATATCAATTATCTGAGAGGAATCCAACATCTGATTTGCATTTTCCATATGCATCAGAAATGCATAAAAAGGCATCATGTCCTTTTCACTTTTGACACATACACAGCAAGACTCAAAATGCTGCAATTCGCATTGCTTTTTAAAAAAATCTTCATTGTCAGAAGTCACACTGCGATTAAAAAAACAAACCAAACCCAAGACACCAAAGAGCGTAACTTCTCCCTGTGGCATACACATTTTAAAACTGTTCATAATGCAATTATCTTCTGGACTTACCATCTTACATAAGCCCTGTTAGTTAGCAGGACATTCTGAACGTGTCTGAATGAAAAGAAAGTGAAGAGCTGAGGACTGTATTTGCTTGCATATGGTACCTTGAACCAAAACACAGGTTTATCCCAAAGAGCGGCTAACTGCAGGAAGACCACTCATCAGATACAGAAATCGTGTTTACAGCCAGATCTTTGGCATTCAGATCTAAGCAGCAGCAGCAGCAAAGAGCTGATTCTAAGAGAAGCACATTGTTTGCCATCAGATATCTGCACTTCTGCGTGTACTGGACAGGCACACCCACACACCTCCACTGCAGAATAGCAAAGCGTCTTCCACAGACTTACAACAAAAAAAACTAAAACCAAACCAAACCAACTGGGAACAATGCCACCAAGACTTGGCATTATATACCAGGAAACGAAGCCCCAGATCTAAACAGTAAAGGACATATACTAGTTTTTATTCTCACAAGTGAAACTTACCCTGTTGTAAAGGGTTAACCTGAAGTCCATGGCATCATTTAAGTTCCATGGAAGACCTCACACAGAGCATACGGGATGCTCTGAGCTGGACTGTCCACAGAGGGGTGAATTTGATCTGCTGTGAAGTGACACCCTCAACACTTTGCGATGTACCACAGAATTTGTGCCTTCCTCAATAGCTGCCTTCTCGTGAAGCACTGTAACAGTAAAATCAGTCCACCTCTTCCAACCCACAGTGCTTTGGTGCTTCCTCCAGACTACTACTAACACATGAACTGAAGCCAAAATCTTTACAGAGTTCAAATGTAACAATGCCTGCTGTGCACTGAATTCCTGTATGCACTACCTTGTTATTTATAGAACAAATAGCGTTCCTTTTCAAAGGTTAAAAATATGGAAGAGTTTATGCCATCTTCTGGCAAGCCTCTACGTACAGTGTCATAAATACTGCCACTGACGAATTCCGAGGTAAAAAGCAAAGAGTTGTTTTTACTTTCTTTCTAGCAGCAAGAACTGTACTGAAGAAAAAGAATAAAACTACCTCTGACATAGAAGAGAATGTTACTATTCTCTACCAAATGTAGGAGCTTTAGAAGTGTTTAATATATTTTATAAACTACCCCAGTAATTTTTCTGCCCTCAAGAGCCACCATCAGGTCTGAAGGTTACAGTTGATAACAAAACCATAATTTTTAATCAAACCAGATATTATGCAACAGTGCTTTTCAGAAATTAACATTCTTCTAACAAATGAGGTTTCAGCAAAACGTGTGTAGGAACAAGGTATGAAATTATTTTAGTTGGCGTTTCGTTATATATTGTATGCGGCTACACTGAACACGAAGGATTCCAAAGCAAACCAACCAATGATAATGCATTGTTTACAAAAGCTTTAATATTTTAAATAGTAATTCAACTCTCTAAAAAGTACTTCAAGTGGTTTCTTTTTTATTTATTATGGCAATCAGACTTACTTCAAAGCGATGAGCTGTCCCATCTGAAAGCTTCATCATCATTAGAATGGATGGTTGAAGTGCACGGGCCAGTGAGCTGAAATTATTTACATTATTAGTATTACAACAATAGACATCAGCAGTGTGACGAGTACAGCATTGTACATTAACAATTTAAGATGTTCATGTAGGCTTTACATAGAACATGAGTATTTTCAATCAGAGTCCTGTACCTGGCTGGCTGGAAACTCATGAACATAAGAGTCCTTTCCAATTTACCTCAGTATTGAGACTAAAAATTTTTTTAATAGTTTAGAACTGCAAATTTAGGAGCATTTTCATTTTATGTAATAATCAGTTTAGTGGAACTATGATAGAGACAAGAGCTGACCAAGTACTGCTAGTAATAATGCACAGTTTTCTTATGCAGTTTACCATGTTGCATTAATCCTTTCCATCCCTTCATACTTTCAACTGCCATCTCATTTGGGGAATCAAGTTCTTCCAGTCTCCATCCTAAATTTCTGGGTTGTTATTTTATTTGATGTCCCAAAGAGGGGAAATGAGTCATTCTTGTGCAGCTTCCATCAACTGATGTTGCCAAAGCCTGCTCAGGTACTGACAGGCGTTACAGCCAGAAGCCATACCTCTTTGCAGAGGCTATTGCTGGATGATACACAAGAAATCCCAGGGGGGAGGTTGATTGGAGAGGAAAATAAGAAGAAGAAAAATAGAAAAGGATAATGTATTGCTCCTGTGTTGTTTGGAAAACAAATCATAGGATTTGCCTGCAGCTTGCAAGCATTGTGCCCGAGGATGTTTATCTGTACATTTTGCTCTCTCATAGGTACAGATTTTTTCTGCATAGTGATACCTGTGTGGTGCTTACGGCACCGCTCATCTGAGAGTCACCTGAACTAGTAACTTGTGGCCATTACAATTTTCACTTAGGAGCCTTTTTTCTTGATTTCAGGAAGACTGTCCCTGATTACGCACAGGCCTCTCAACTATGGCAGCAAAGAGACTGCGCTCTCCCTCGGATGCAGGTATTCACGAATGCAGTATGAAGTCATTCATGCTAACAATTTACGCTACTGACAAATACTGGATCATCTTCCAATTTCTTTCACCCTGGTCCATCTTGGTTAGAACTAGACAAAGACCAGGAACAGCAAAGCCAACAGGTTTCTGTTCCCTTCTGGCTCTAGCCAAAGATCCATCCGCGAGCTGCCTCTGCTGTGGCAGATGGCAAGAAGCTATTCACTGCAGGCACAGACAGGATGATCACAAAGGCCTCTACTCCTGTTTTGTGAAAGAAACTAGGAGGCAGATCAATGACCAATTGCATAACTATGGCAGTGTAAAGGAGCTGTTCTGAAGCCTCTCTTTGTAGAATCTACAGCGGACTGTACAGGTGATGGAAAGTCATTTTATTTAACATGTGCGACATACAAATGATAGTCTACTTGAGAAGCTGAACAGATGAGTTCCCTCCCCTGGTCCAGTGAAACTGAGAGTTTGGCTGGCTGTGTGAGGCTCGGTCCATCTAATCATCACTGAGGACCTGTGGAGTTGTATCAGCTCCGTTAAGTTTCAAAGTATTGAAAGAGAGACTCAAAGTTTGACTGAAATGTTTCTAGCACAGAGGTTTTAGAGATCAAAACAAATAAGGAGCCTAAAAAGTATCATTAGTAGAAGACGAAGGCAGCAGCCTGTTGGCAGGTCCATGTTAACAGCAGTAACCTGTATATAAATTGACTGCTACACTGTTCAGAAAATCCCCTCTGTATCTTCCCATTTAATGCTACATGCCAATCCCTACCAGTAAGACACATTTTATCACCGTTAACATTTTTAAGCAGCACAAGTCAGTTTAACCTTGGGCAAAATAATTTCTAGGGTCATGCAGGATTCTCTTTTATACCTTGTGGATATAGCTACGTCCACTCTCCACTTGAAGTCCTGGACAGTTGGCAGCCTACTTCCTTGTATCCAAGCTGCGCCTTCGGAAGCAGGACGCCTACAGAGTAAATCAGAAATGGGAGACTGAAATGCAAATTCATAAAAGAAACAACAATCTAAAGAGAAAATAAGACTCCTCAGAACAAACCTGTCCAGAACTTGTTTCTCTCCTACCTCTAACCTCATTTAGAGAGGTCTGAACGAGGGGAGGTTTTGTGTATTTAAGACAGCTGTGCTCAGATTACCCACTTTTCCTATGCTTAACTCTAGTCCATGTTAAAAAAAAAAGAGACCAAGTGACTCTGTAATTCCAGTAAACTGATGTCACTACAAAGTTTAGTAAGAGTCATTGTGGTGGCTGGCATATCTATTATTTCAATTATATGCAACTGTGAGGCATAGAAAGCGATCTGCAAATATATCTTTACCTTCATGCAGATCCAACAGGAACAAGCAAGCAGGAACAAGACAGATGACTTGAGCAAAAAAGTTGGAATAAGGTCACTGTGCTCCTTCAGCAGAACGCATCTAGTATTAGCGAGCAGCTATGTTTTAAAATATAATAATATTAGAGCGTACTTCGAAGCATACTTAAAAAAAAAAAAAATCACACAGGGGTTCTTGCTAATCCAACATAATTTACAAACTCTAAGTTCCTTACATAACGTTCACTGCCAACCCCAGCACATCCTTCAAGATTTTTGTCTAGTCTCATGTGCAAGAAGCCAAGACTTCATTTATTACTCATATTGCAGGAAGAAATCAGGCTGGTCAAACCTCAGTTTATTTCTGCGAGGAAATACAGTTGACAGCGATTAAACTTCGGGTGGTTGACAATCTTTAAAATTTTAACAGCATCTTAAGCACTGGGTAAGTAAACAAGCCAAATCTGATACAAAGACATAACAACCACCCATTTTTAGACATATATGCAGAAATATCTCCAGAATGAGGTCACTCAGCTGGTCCATTCGGGAGCTAGTCTGGACTTTGTGTTACTTACCTTTTTTTTTTTAATCTTATTTTTTTTTTGCTAAGCAACCCATGCCTCTGGAAGTTATTTACGGTACATTTCAAAGCTACTCCAGTTCTCCCGCTAAGGGCAGGATAAGAAACGTTACAACCTTTATCCATGGTGCTAGACATAATCTAATTACAGACTTTACATCAGAAAGGAATCCTCTCTGAACAAATCAAGGACTGTAGGAATGATAGCCTAACATCCCTACTCAGATTCTTGTGTGCAAGTTAGCTAGTGCCTTTAGAAACTGCCCAGAGAGATTAGTGACTTGATAAGGTACACAGGACTGACAGGCTGAGATCCCCTAATACTCTTGCATTTAGCAAAGGCAATATAAGAAAGAATTCCTCCTTTTTTTGTGGGGGCTGGGTGGTGTCAGAAGTGACACACATTCCTAATCGTATGGTAAAGAAATGAGCAGAAAAAATAGATCAGCTGGTTCTTACTCACTGTCAACTACTGGATAGGAAGTAGGTCACCACAGCTGGGTGCAGCCATGAGGAGCTGGAGTCTAGAATGGTCATTAGCAGGATTAAACAATAAGAACAGGCCTTTCCCTCAGTGGTGAGCTGCTGTCAGAGTATTGCTTAATTTGGGCAGTGCCTAAAAATAGCTACACTGCTACTGCTTCCTTAAGACACGCTAACTCCCATCAATGGAAGACGGTCCATTCAGTGCAGCACCAGCGTTCCGGGGAAGGAAAGAGTAGAGAAAACAGGAGTTCGTTCTAGTTGTTCTAGTTAGCGGTGGTGGGAAAGGTCAGCAATGCCCAAAGAGAGGTGAAGCTTCTGAATATTGTTAAGCTATGGCATTTCTGTGGCCAAACCACAAAGCTTTAGTTCTGGTCAGGACTGCACTTCAGTACCATTGCCTCAGAAAGAGTCGCGGCTTTTATAGCTTAGTTTAAGCTTCTGTCAGCACCTTCCCAGCTTGGACAAGACCGCAACTGGAATTGCAAGAATCCTGTAAGGATGACAGAATGCGCATAGTGGCCAACATACATACAGAAATATACAGGCCATTAATCAAGCCATTGATTTCTAAGAGGAATAGCAAAATGGAGCAGAAAAGACTCAATGGGTCTTATATCCAAAACCTATAGACTATAATTACATTTTGTAAACACGCTGTGCCAACAGCTGCAATATACTGTCAGCACATAGTGCAGAAGTTAGAACAAGTAAAGCACCATGGATTAGCTGGAGACCATCCAAATTACACATGGAAAGGATGATACACCTGGTGACAAGAACATCGTCTGCCAAAGGATGGAACAGAAGAGCACTCAAAAACAAAAGGTTAGAGAATTTGGAGCAGCAGCTGACCTAACAATATCAAAACTAAAGACAAATTCTGGATGGTTCCCTATGCACATAACAAGACACGTCTAGCAGGCCACTGAACAGGGAGAATGAATAAATTGGTACGTGTGAAATGCTGACAAATGGCACACAGAACGCACCCTCCTGGTAGAAACTAAAGCTACACTATTTAAAAAAAAAAAAAAGCAGTACATTTATTATAAACACTCAGAGAGGGGGAAGTTCGGGTTATCCTTTCCCTTAAAAAAAAAAGTTCTAATTTCATGCAGTTATTTGATGGTGTCAACGTGGCAAGTTTTTCTTTCCTTTCAGTCCATAAAGCTTGATGGAACTGCAGCGACACAGAAATATGAATGTCAAATTTCCAGTACTTCAGAGCTGTTGTTTAGTGAACAAAATTGCAAAAATAAGATAAGATGCCAGGAAAAGTATTAAAAATGGATTTTTCTGGGTTATCTAGCTCATACTGAATTTTTGATCAGATGCTAATACTTCTCTTACCATCACAATCATATATATTTACAACGCAATAAGCATATGTATGATTCAGTGTTACATTTAAGATTATAAAAGCAGATCTGTCTAGAAATCAAATCTGAGGTGCTCTTCTCTGGTCTCAAAACACAGAGCAAGATTACACAGGATAATCACAGCTTTCGAAATGAGAAAAAGCTAAATTTTCCAGCATCGTGATTTCACAGTAGAAAACAGACAATCATGCATGCTTCAAATGACATCTAAATTTATCTTCTTTCTCCACTGCAAACAATATTTCCACTTTGCAACCATGAATTTTGCATTCTTAACACCTATAATTCAAATAGAAGAGCAAAGAAAAGATGAGAAGGCTGAATTTATTTTTACTCCAGGAACCTTTAGCTTTAAGCCAAGATCTTAACCAAGGAAATGAAAAGTATTTTTAACTTTGGTAGCAGCATTCAGAGCCTTCTGAGGGTAACTGAAATACCACAACTATGATTATCAGGATGCCATGCCGAATATCTGGAGCAGTGTTGGGTTAGTGATGCTATGTGCTGAGTGACCTCAAGTTTCAAGGAGGAAAGTTTTGCATATGCAAAAAGTTCCAAGCAATTTCTGGATGTAGAATAAGCGAAATACGGTTCAGCAGAGAACCATATAGAAAAAAGGAATCCCTAGAATGGACAAAAGAGATAGGCTGTTCAAAAAGGTCTTGATTTAGTACTTCCTCTGGAGCTCCTGAGGTATGCTGCTTAGAAAATTAATTACAGCTAGCAGAGCACTTGGTATCTCATACGTGTCATCAAGTCACCCAGTGTGAATTCCCAATTCAACCATACATTAAGACTTGATTAAACGCTGAGAAAGCTTCCACGAACCACAGCATGTAGAAGGCATATGTAGCTTGCCTCTCAACAAAGCAAATCTTTCACTTTTGCCCTAACTTGCAATGATAATGATGATAAAAATGCTTATTTCTGCCATGCATTTTTTACCTGTAGGAATTGATGCACCTTATAGAGTCTACAGAACATTATAAAAACTGATTAGTGATGATCACAGAAAAACTGGACATTGGGATGAAAGCTACTTACTGCATATATAGCTGTGCATGATGGACATCATGTTATGTTGAACCAAAATAATGGGACAAATCTTGTTGTCATTAATTCAGAGAATTTTGCTGTTCCTTCAGTAGGCCTGGGATTTTTGCCAGCAGAGCTCTGTGCAACCCTGCTGGCTGCACAATGCACGATACGTGAAGATACTAACCTGTTACCAAAGACTATACTGGAAAAGTCCACGATGAAATCTTCTGGTATCCTTAAAGAGAAGAGCAATAAAAAATAATAATGTTTTGTAACCAAAAATATATGGCCTTAGCTACAAAAAAGAAAAAAAATCTATTATAGAACACAAAAAATGTGTCAGCATTTCCCATCTTCCATTGCTTAAAATTGCCATCAGCTCTTACGTAAGCACTTCCGTATTGATTCAGTCTAGGCTTTCAAAAGGACAGCCTATGGTTTTACATCAAGAACCCTAAAAACTGTATTACATCTTCCTGTCCTAACTCGTATGGCAACAGTGAGTTTCAAAATAACCCAGTATTTGCTTAACTTCTCTCATTAAAGTCAGGAAGAGTTTTACTGATGGCCGACAAGTGCAGAAGGCAGGCCAGCAATGCACGCTTTCAAAAATCCCAAACCTACACATTCCATTTCAATTTCATCTGAAGTGTAATGAAAAGAAGACAGAATGGATTGCTCCCTCAAAAGTAAAAACAGAGGCCCCTGTAGCTAAGATTACTTACAAAAGGAGCATATCTAACATGGGGAGGACAAGCACAAATTTGATGGGGACCATGAGAACTGGTCGAATAGGCTAACTCACACTCCATTCACCCTATGCCTCTCCACTACTTTACTATTCCTCCGACGCTGTTCTTCCCTTACAAACAAGCTGCTGTTGATTTTCCATTCAATATATCAGGCGGTGAATTGCAAAGACTGCAGAGCAAACACTATCCGTTCAGCTGCCTTTACCACAGGGACAGTAATCTCCTACAGAGAGACAAGTTGGACAAGGGGGAGAAGTAACTACTGCTGCTGCCACAGTTAAATCCAGCACTCAACATGAATCAGTGCCCAGAGACATTACTCACCAGTGGCTTGAGATACACAGCGGTGTATCAAAGAAAAATCAAAGCAAACGAGGAAGTTACCTGTCCTAAAGGGCTTACAGTGTCTAATGATGGGAGAAAAAACAACTCATCAACTCACACAGTGGGAAGATGAAACAGCAGTTATTAGAGCTTGAATCCTTAATGGAAGAAGTGGGTTTAAAACACACATTTTTAAATGATGCTTGGATAAAACTGAATTCATATTACCAAGGTGGTTATCCGAGGCAAACTGGGAAGTGAGGAGGAAGGACTAGACAGTGCTTTTTTGGCTGCACGCGTGCGTCTCTCTTTCAGAAGAGACAAGACCCTATTTCTGCAAACATTACTTACACTTTCCGTGCAAGTGTATCACTTAACCCATCCTGATGATGACCGAATATCCTCTCTATGTAGTGGAATAGCTGGAGACAGGGGATTGTAATATGATTATTATGATACCTATCACTATACTTGCTTGACTGTAAGAGCAAGTGTTACTAAAACAGAAGCATTAATGCTACCTTTGAGCTTGCATTATTTTTGCTGTGCAGTTAATGATTTTGCTAAAAATTCCATTCCTGGCTCAAGCAGCTTACACGAGGCCAGTCACACACTAAGCAGATCAGACACAGAACATTGCCATCTGTAGCTCAGGCCTGAGCTGCGCTATCAGTTTCAAAGGAACATTCTGAGGAAGGGACTCAAAGGGCAAGGAAGAAGGTGTGGGGATGTCTCAATCCCATGTTATTGGCCTGAGCCATAAAGTTATTAACAACCTGAGAGGGGAGGGAAAAAGTAGCACCCACCATTTAGAGTGAATTTATTCTCACTGGCTCAGCCAGTCAGGCCAAGAAACAGGGGATACAGAATGGCAACCCTGTGAAACCAGTAGTACCTATCTAATTAATCAGAAGTGGGCATGTCTCCCAGCCTCTCTCTCTCCACCAAAACTAGAAGCCAAGACCAGCTGCATCACCAGGAAATTGAGAATTACAAGACTTTATATGGGTGGAATCAGTCCAATCTTCAGCTTCACTGAAGGAAACAAAATAGAACGCGGGAGAGGTGAAAAAAAGTTAACCTGGCTCAGAGCTCAAACCTTTTAAAAGGAGGCACAAAAAAAAAAAAGGGAAATAAGCCATTTTTCTGCCTTAAAATGCAAAATACCTGCCCAAACACTGGGCGCCAATAATGCCAAGACAGTGCTGTTCAACCCATTACATGTGTTCTTTATGCTCACAGGAGGACCCACAGAGTCACTGCAGAAGGATAAGTGTCTGAATGTAATTAGTAGGCGCCGTAAAAACAAGCAGGTATTTCATCTCCAAACCCAAGTGCATTGGGAAACATAGGAAATGACATTTCCCATAGGAATCAAAGATGCTAAAGGTGCTACCAAATTTACTACGTATCATAGCTTCAGAGTAGAATAAGCTATTTAGTCTTCTGAAAGTTTAGCCACAAGGTGAAGAGAGCTACTCACAGGAAATAAGACTGTCAGAGATGGAAGTTAGGAAGAGTCCCAATAATGTGAGAATCATGGGAGCATAGCAGCAACGAGCAGCACATAAAACATACAAGTCTGCAAGCAACACAAATGCAGTTACATGAACTATTGCTGCTATATCAGTCACATCAACCAGAACAACAAGATAAAAAAAGATTTATCAATATATAAAAGATCATCTGGACTGAAAACATCTGCATAGTTCCATGAATAAACCACAAAGCGAGGAAAAAACCCCAACAACTACAAAAGTGCAAGGCACTAACGTGTGGTCAAATGACAAGGACAGGGGCCTGGGAGTCTGTGTTTCTGGGTACAGCCAGCGTACACAGCCAGCCCCGCCAGTGACTTCTGGCACTCCTGTACACCAACTTGCTCCACTGCTCAACAGAGGAATATTCACCCACCCCCAGAGAACGTGGCATGGAGTTTTTAGTGCTCTTCATTATTCCTTAATCGCACTGAACACATTCTGTGTGCACCTCAAACAACACCAACTCCCACTGGGTCAAAAGCGACTCATCAGTTTCTTACTGACCTACTTTAACCTGAGTGTGAACTCCATGACGTGGCGGAGGAAGCAGCCTGCATTTTAGCTCACAAGACAAAAGGCAGGCCAAACTCCAGCACTGAACTGCAGGCAAAATTGTATCAACTAGCAGGGCACCTTTCATCATGGCCCCAATTACACCTTTCACCGATTACACCCTGATTACACATCTAAACCTGCAGCTTTAATTTGCTTGAAGTTGCTTATGACTCTGCAGAACAGAGTCTGAGGAGAAAGCCAATTTGCAGGTTAACGGACAAATAAGGATGAAAAAAGACAGAATTAGAAACATATCTATCTATTTCTCCTAGGTAGCAATTGGAATGCTAAGAATTATGGGAAACTGGCATTTTAAAATAATTGAGTCTCGGGGCAGAGGTTTATAGATGAAAACATCAGCTGCGGTTATTCTCTCATTGCTACTGAATATGGAAATAAGGGAAAACCTAGAAAGATTATTAGCATCTGATGTCTAGCTTTTAGGATATGAACTTCAGACACTCTGAACGGACTGATACAGATTTTGGCTAAGTCTGTAACAAACGCTATACTTTCTTGGGTAATGGGCAGGAGAGATCATAGCTGAACAAGGTGGTAGGATTTCATGAGCGTTATATCATTGCCCTTTCAAAGAAAAAAAAAAAAAGTAGGGCAGTTTCTTAGCTTCTGAAATGTTACCACTGTCTTACCAAACATGTTAAAAAAATACTGCAGGGCAAGGCGGGGATGGCAGAGAGAAGGTCACTCACATTTGCATAACCTACATTACGAACTAAATTAGACCAATCTCCCCAGCATGTGAAATTTACTGCTCATGCTCAGTGCTAAATCAAGTCTTACACAACACCTGGTTTTGTTTTTTTTTTCATCTGGCTTCACATGACATTTGGCAACAGATCTATTATGTGTTATTTACAGGTAAGTTTTATACCAACTTTGTTGTGTAAAAAAGTTGATTTGGGGAAGTAGTTGCATCAAAGTTATGAAAAACCAAACAGATTAAAAACCAGGCATAAACCGGCATACCTGAGCTCCTTTAGGTCTTCCTTAAAAACCTAAAAAGACAAGGAAGGTGAAATTTTACAGGATGTAGTCTTGAAAGATCATTTCTTACCTAGTGAATTCGTACTGGTTACTTGCTTGGCATCTCTCCCCAAAAGTTTTAGTCTCAAGTGCCAGTAGTTTTGAAAAGACAGGTTACATATTGAGAAGAATTTCCAGAAGTGTTTAATCAAGTTGTGAGAAATTAATTTGAAAGACCTAAACCTCTTGGAAGCCTTTATTTTTTAAAACAACATCCCTGCCATTTCTTTTATGCAGCTATCCATAGCATATTCTTCTTTCATAGTAATTATGTGCCCTTATTCTCAAATATGTTTTAGAGTAACTTGTTTAAACTATGATAACAGAAAGGAAGTGGCAAAAGGTAAGTTCTGAATACTAAAAGCACACTTTCACTGTGTTTCCTGCAATATACGAGCTTTCCCAGTATACCTGGGTAAATATGAAAACAGTATCTTAAAAAAGAGAGAGATGCTGGAAGCCCAGAAGTGGTTCGGTCACATAAAAATAAAATGAGAAAAGAAAAAATGTAAGGTAAAGAAACATGAAAAAGGAAAGAAAAAGCCACGAAGAAGGAATAGGGGTTGGGAACATGGCAGATGTATACATATTCACACAGAACATCCATAGCATAAGCAGAAATAGTGCTTTCTCCCAATTTCCACTATATTGTTCTGGCCACAAGAGCTTCCTTCCCCTACGGCACAAGTATGAAGAAAGGCAGACAAACAAATATGAGAAACTGGACAAAAAAGTGTGGACAAAAGTGACAGCAGTATGTGTGAACACACAGTTAGGGTAGGAGAGAGAGTTGATGCCAATGAAATAACACTTTGCAATGGTTTCTTCTGGGATTTTAATATAAGAGGGAAAACAAACATGCACAGTAATCAAGATGCTGAAGCAGAAAAAGATACATGAATCTTTTTCCCAAAGCTTAAATGCTCTTCCAAAAAGCCCACTATAAGTCTACCCAACAAGTAAAATAATAAGCTCTGGATTTTTAACAGTTTCTTCCAACCACTTGGAGCAACACTTTTACGTGCAGCTCCCCACCCTGGCAAATAAGGTTTAGATGGTAACTTGCCTCTGACGCGGCTTTTAACTTATCAGGACTCCAAGTACTCCCAGAACTTACTTCTTGTTTCAAAGTTGATAAGGGGAGTCTCAGTGCTTCTCGGAGAAGGGTATACATGCCAGAAATGAGGAAAGCAAGCTGCTCTTCTGAGAGATTAGTGCTTTCTGCAATCAGCTTGACAGATTCCTTGCAGTCTTTTCCTTCCAATGCGTTAACAGTGACTGTGAATAAGAAAGCAAAACAAGATCCCTTTAAAAAGAGGAAGACCTGGAGACCGCAAACATTAACATAAACATGTCTATGATTTTACTTGACTTAACGTACTGACATTTTTTCTGATGTGAAACTGTCACTTCAGGTCTCTGTAAATACATCTGATCATCCACCACCACAGGTCAGTCTCACAACGCTTTACCAAAAGAACGTCAATGGATTAAGCTTTTGCATTGTAAAATTGAAGATGTTTTCACTGTTGAAATTTGTTCCAGTGGGATAATGCAAAAAAGATAAAAAAATTCATTGCTCGCGAGTTCAAATCCAACTTCAGCTTCTATCAACAAACTTGTTCACATCAGAAGTCTGCTCACAGCTTAATTACACTTCTGATACCCAGGATAAGAGAGGACTGAGATCAGGCCTGGCTACTAGATCATGCACAGAGTAGGACACAGGTTGCTGTCTACTTACCTACTTAAATACAACTTTGGTCTGTCCTTCAAAGAACAGCAGGTTGCTTATAGTTTTTAACTAGACAAGTTTAATGACAATATTGGTCTTCTTTCTCTTGACCAACCCTAATCGCTCGTTAAAAATCCATGTCTTCCTTTAATACCTACTTGCATTACCCTAGAATACCAGATTTTTTACTCAGTATGGCTCAGGGGACTCGGAAATATCAGCTGTACCAACATTTCCAACAGTCAATCTGAGGGAGGAAAAAAAAGAATAACCAAAAAACATCCCAAGAAAATCTCACTGCTGAGTCATTTGCTCCTAGTAGAAGACGCCTGCGGTCTCAAACTTACGCTTGCAGTTCAGGAGAGCCTGCAATAACACCGGCTGGATAACCCTGAGATAATGGTATATACAGTTTTCACATCATGAACTGAGCAGACATATGAAGCAGCATCTCGTTTTTTATATTAGTTATTATTTAGCAATAGAGTAACAGCAACAGCCTCTAAAAACTAACTTGGTGCCGGTGCCAGAGCAATTTAGATATACTCTGTTGAAATCCATCATGTCTTCAAAGACTACTGAACCTTTAAAGGACAAACCGCTGTCCTGCAAGCTGTTAATCACAGACCAGCGAGAGCAGAAGACGACTGGAGACTTCTGCCAGCTCTGCGTAGTCTGGAGGCTCTGGGGGAGAGGGGCACTCGGATGGATCCGGGCGGCAGGGTTACCTGCCCCGGCTCCAGCTGGTTTTGAAGGACTCTCTGCTCCCCCCACAGTAGGAAGCATTTATTGCACACCTAAACCTAGGCGATAATTTACACCGAAATTAAACCCAGATGGGGCTTAGGAGACGGTCAGGCTTCCTGGCACTGGCGTAACTTTTCGGTCTCCGTTGCCCCTGCCCTAGACAGCAAATACGGCTCAACATCTGTATTTACTTTTGCCCCAAATGCCTCTGCCTGTACGTAGCTTTATTGCTTTCAATTACTGGAAGGGAACCCTGGATACATTGCTCCATTTCTGACACTGTGCAGCAACGCTTTTAAAGACAAACCAGCTGCCAGATGCTTTGAGTCCTTATTGACTCAAATCAGGAAGAAAAACCCTGGAAGCAAGTGAGCTGAGGGAACGGGCACGCAAGGGCCGCAGCACCCCGCCGCACTGCGCAGCAGCGGGTCTCTCAGCTGGCCACAAACAAGCTCTTCTCCTGCTCTGCTGATCAGCTCTTCTCTTCGATTATTCTGCGATTATTTTGCATACAATACTTTACCCAGCTGAGTAACTCTGATTTTGGTGGTCAAAGGTGCCTTGAGAAAATCTCACCTGTCTTGCCTTACCACAGGGAGAAGCCTCACAGCCAAAAATCAAACAGGCAGAGCATTTTCAATCTTACAGCCCCAACTTCAGTAAGACCCCTGCGCTTTGAGGCTCCTGCACGTTATAAAAATACCCACAGGGTCTCGGACCTCCGCACGCCCTGCACGATCCGACAGCGACGCGACCGCTGGCTCTGGGACCGAGGCGTGAGAGAGGGAGGATTTTAAGAGCGCTCAGTGTGAGTGTGGGGGCCGTCCGTAGCTGCAGAGGTCCGTACCTCACCCTCACGGATCTGACAGAATTTTACAATCGAGCCAAGAAACCCCGTCATTGCCTTTAGCCCTCAGCTGTAGCTCCCTGCAGGGAAAAGCAACGGGAAGCGCCCCAGGAGAGCTGCAGCCCTGCCCACGCACGGTAGCGGGGAGCCGACCCTCAGCTGCCCTTTCCTTCCTCAGAGGGCCCACGGCTTCCCGCAGCGGCGCCCGCCCGCCGGGCCTGGCTGGGGAACCGCTCCCGCCCCTCGGCCGGCAGCGCCGGGGCAGGCCGCGCTCGGGCCCTACCTCTGAGGAGCCGTCGGAAGGTCTCCTTGCCCACGTCCTGCACGCCCCGGGCCATGGCTTCCACCTCGGGCGGCACCCGCGGCCCCAGGAAGCCGCCGCGGCCGCCGCCGCCCTCGCCGTGCCCGTAGGCCGCCCCCGCCGCCTTGCCCGCCACCGCCGCCGCCATGGCAGCGCGGCCCCGCCTGCCCCCGCCGCACCGCCCTCCGCCGCGGCAGGGGGCGCTGTGGCGTCCCGGCGCGGAGGGCCGGCGCCGGAAGCAGCCCGGGACCGGCCGCTCATGGCGGCGCCTGCGGCTCGGCTGCTGCCTGCGTGAGGCGGTCGCCTCCTCCTCCTCCTCCTCCTCCTCCTCCTCCTCCTCCTCCTCCTCCTCCTCCTCCTCCTCCTCCTCCTCCCCGCCGGAGCCGCTCCCGCCGCCATGACCGAGGAGCCGTACGAGAAGTTCCTGGCCCCCGAGGAGCCCTGCCCGCTGCTCTCCCACCAGCACCCACCGCGGGGCGGCAGCTTGAGCCTGAGCGAGGAGGGCTGCCTGGACGTCAGCGACTTCGGCTGCCAGCTCTCCTCCTGCCACCGCACCGACCCGCTGCACCGCTTCCACTCCAACAGGTCCGCCCGCTGCCCGCCCGGCGGACCGAGGCGGCTGGGCCGCGGCGGCTCGGTGATGCCCCCCGAGGGGTCCGGGGCGGGCGGGCGGCGTGGGGCTGAGGCGGCCGGAGCGCGGCGGCGGCTGCCGCCCCTCGCCGGGGACCCGTCGGGCTGCCCCGGAGCTCCCGGAGCAGGAGGGCCGCGCTTCCCTCCCCCGCTCCCCTGCCTGGTACCGGCCTGGGTACGACCGGGGTACGCCCCAGCTTGGGGTACGCTTCCCCTGGGCAGGGCTGTGCAGGGGCTTAGTCTGGTTTTGGCTAATAACATTATAGTTGATAATCAGCGTGAGCTCGGGCGCTTTTTAAAATGTATTTGTTCCGTTCCGAATTTCTTAAAATACAGTTTTGAGCGCTGTAGGATGGGCAACCAGTGAGTGGTGTGCTTTTAATTATTATAAGCAGGCCTGGCGTGGACACCAAGCAAACCTGTAGAGATTCAGAATGAGTCAGGAGGCTTGGTGACTGCACTGATTCCTGCAGAAACATTTCCATCCCATGCTACTAATTAAGGGCAAATTATTCTGTCTGTAATTTGCAGAAAAGGTCTAGTCTAAAAATGCAAATGCAGGTCTACAAAGAAATTCCTGTTGTGCTTATAAAATCAAAGCCAAACAGTCCTGCTTACCTAAGAACCTAATTCTGCTCCTACTTATGCATAGTATTAAACTTGAATATAGCAATAGCTTTTTTTGAGAACAATTTGCGAGATTTCAGTCTTGAACATACGTGTGGATAGTTTTAGTTCCTGTTCCAGAGTTGCAAGATACTTTTACTGGCTATTAGTGTTTCTACTACACCATAATGAAGAGTGAATAATAAGGTAATCTTTCAATTGAATTTGTACGAAATCATGGAAATTACACTTTAAAAGTGTCATTCACAAGGGCAAGCTCTTAATTATAGATTCTTAAATGATTCAGCATGAAGAGCCTTGATCAAATGCAATACCCTTTCATGATCTAGTTCTTATATCGTAAGACCCAATTGTGACATGAACAGTAAGATGTGTTCATAGCATATCTGTAAGATAAATATGTGATATTCACCAAATTTGCATTTAATTCATTTTGTACGTTTCTTTTTTTTATTGCCTGTCACTTCCTGAGTGTGTTATTCAGGCTTGCTCATTTTATAAACCCAGGTTTGTAACGCAGGCATCTTGAGCGGGTATTTCGCTTCTTTGGGCAAGGATGTGCCCTGTCTTGCGCTGATTAAGCCATTGCAGAGGCACGGCTCAATCTGTGGTGTTCGCATAAGGCTTTCTATTTTTTAAAGTTATGAGTAACTTTAATGTAGTTCCCACTTCTTGTTAATCCAGTTCACCCCGGTGAGTACAGCAGGCCTCCCTGAGTATGAGAAGGCAAGGGCTGACTGCCTGTACCTGCAGTGATACTGCATACCTGGAGTATCTGTGCGTCCTTGGTTGGCGGTAGAGCCCCCGTGCCTCATCCTGTGTTTTGATGAGTCTGGAAACTTTGTCCACCCTATCTTTCCTTTCATCAATATTTCACGAATACTGAAACTGTAGTACTGTTCAAAAGCATGCTGTGTCACCATGCTCATATTCTATTCTATACTGATTGATTGCCCTGCCCACAAAAGTCTGTACCAGTAAAACATCGCACGTGTATAAGGGATGCAGAAAGGGAAGAAGGGCGGGCAAGATCTCCTGGATCTGCTAAAAGAAAAGTTTTTGAAATGTCTTTAGTATTGGATAAAACCACTGCTGGCCGAATAGATGTGGGAGTAAATTAATCACACACATGTTTAGTCAACCTGGTATGCAGCTTAAATAACGACGGTGAGGACCAGCCTTTCTGGGTGATGGCATTGCTCAGCTCTTGCAGTTGGATAGCGGAATGTTTTTTCTAGTTAGCCAGGCTGAAGTGGATAGGCTGATGGAATAGGAGATGATAGCATGGGTTTATGTGGTGAATTTTAGAAGCCCTTTTCAAATTGTTTTGGCCATATTGCAGTGCTGTGCTGACTCATAGTTGTCTCAACCTACTTTTCACCAATATGTAAAATAAATCCAGATATGGAGACTGATTTCATGAGCTTTTTAAACTCTGGCTTGTTGTCATTAGAGTAAAAAACCTGTTCTGTGAAGTTTGAGTCCTCAATTGTTTTCCTTCGGCAACAGCACTAACTAGCTTTTTAAATGAAATTAGGGGGGGGGGAAGTGTTTAGTTTTGCAGTAGTAGCATTTTCACACAGGTCATTTTCCCATCTTGCACTGTCTCTTTTCAACAGTGTGTCCAATGTTTTTGGCATTCAGAGTTGAAAATAGTGAATAGTGGAGCCTTGGGTGTATCCATAATGTGTTTCCTTATTAAGCCTTAGTTTTGTGGGGGATTATCAACCTAGAATTTCTTTTTGACTCTTATTTGTCCTGAAGTCCAATTGATTTACTACTCAGTTTTGCTTATTTCAATTTACATGGAAGTTTAAATATTCCAACACACTGGAAATTATATTTTTAGTTCAATGTATTTAAAAAAACAATGAATGGAAAAAAAAAAAGACAATTTACACTCTACAGGAATCATGGCTCTGGGGTGGAAAGTGTTAATATATTAAAATAAAGGTGTAATTATACTAACTGTAATGGATTTTTGCCTTGCTGTTTTTAACTTTGAATTCCCTTTGGTGTTGTTTATGGACCTTTAAAAATATTTTAAAACAGAATACTTCAATTTACATAATTATAACTTATTTCAGTAAAATCAATGTATAATGTTACTGGCAGGCAAAGTGGAGATAGTTTTCTGAGGCTTAAAAGAACTAAGTGTTTTTCAGGACACATGATGCCAATATGTTTGCTGCTTTCTATTTGTTTTGTCCTGTTTTGCAGGTGGAACTTGACGTCTTGTGGAACCAGCGTAGCCAGCTCAGAGTGCAGTGAGGAGCTGTTCTCATCGGTTTCAGTTGGTGATCAAGATGACTGTTACTCTCTATTGGATGACCAGGAGTTCACCTCTTTTGATTTGTTCCCCGAGGGTAGTGTCTGCAGTGATGTCTCTTCTTCTATCAGCACATACTGGGATTGGTCAGACAGTGAGTTTGAATGGCAGGTAAACTAGTTCCACTCTAAGTGTAAAATTTTGTATAGACTATTAAGTGCTGGGTTTAGCTTTAATTGAAAAGTTCTCAACATTTGTTTCTTGGTAACTACTGAATGTAAGAGCAGATATCTGAATCTTTAGCCATAAAGAAGATGTTTGTTCCATTTTATTCCAGCGTTCTTAATCTGGAGGAGAGACCGAAGGTCAGCTCTTCAAAGAGGGATGCTTACACATTATGGTAGTTTGGTTTTAGTGACCAACATGTGTCTTGTAGCCATGAGCTTAGATCCTTTGTATTGAGGGTCTGCCCTGCTAATGAAATCTGGTTGTAGATGTCTGCTTCCAGTGATTTGGTTGTATTAAATCTTCCTCTGGAATGGAGCTGGCACCTAGGTAAAGTGTAGAAGCTCTTGCCATAGCCTATTTCCGTCTTTTTTTTTTCTGTGCAGTAAGAGTACAGAGCTCACTTTGTCTCACCAGGATGGGAAAAGTGTGAAGGTGAATCACGTCCTCCTTTTTCCTAGTCTGTATTGGATGCAGTCCTGGTCAGGTATCTCTAGTTTGTGGAGGTCTTTGTTCAGCAGTTTTTCAATTGTTATGTGCAAATCTTTTTATAGTTAGACTTAAATTGACTTTTTATATTATAGACTTAAATCAATTGTGAATGTATACATAACTTTGAAACAGGAAATGTGGCTCTTCAGAATATACTGAGGAATACTTTTAAATTTCGTCATAAAGCTTAGTCAAAGCATGTCCAGAGTCTTCTAAATGCAGTATAAGGACTGAAAGCACTGATTTCAAGAAAGTGCAAATCCTGTTCCAGAAGATGCAAATGAATTTAAGATAACATGGACTGAGATTAGCTCTGAATGTCTTACTGTTTTAGTCTAACTGCTAGTCTCTATGTATATTGTATCACAGAAGTTACAGTTGTAGGAACAACTCAGATTGGATCCCAAAGATTCAGAGCTTCATTGAGTTGTGAAATTTTAATTGCCTGATAGACTCGGCGATTGTTTTGAAAAGAAGCAATTTCCTGTGTCTTAGTTAGCTGACAGCATGTTTGATTAGTAACTAGCTTTTTTTTTACTATTCTTTGTTTTTTAAAACAAGCATTTCTTAAGAGACATACTGGATTGGACTTGTAGAATTTTGGAAAGACTTTTTTGTAGCTCTTTATGCTGTTATCTGGCAGAATCTGAGCATGAGTAATCCAACTGTCACACTTTAACTGGAAGCGCATTCAGAAATTACACGTCAGTTGTATAAATGAAGCTAGCTAAAGTTCTGCAGTTGCTTCCAGGGAAATGACAGTGATTTTAATTGAATTGTCTTGTGTAATTATGGGGTGTGGTATAAATTACAAACCTACTTTGAAATTGTCTTCCTTAAACTAGACTTATGCTTTAAAATGGGAGGTTTAGATTTAGGTTTGGATTGTAATGGACAATTTACACTGATAGCGGAGGGAAGTAGTTGAAATGCCACATCATTCTGCTGTTTTCTTAAATGCAGTTTTAAAAAATGCAATTTTTTAAAAAGAGGATTGATAAGTAGAGAATATGTGAATTGAGTCTGCCGCACTTGCTGTTTGTTGGAAGATTCAAAGGAGTACTGCAGGGTTATGAGTAATTATTAAGAAGTTGTTAGAGTACATAGCGTAAGCGATGCTTTGCTAATTTGATGGTATGTTTTGAATTGTTAATAGTGTTAAAATTACTTTAGATCTGCCTACTGTATTCTAAGGCTTTGTTCTTTCTCTTGCATGTTACAAGTTGCCTGGCAGCGACATTACAAGTGGGAGTGATGTACTTTCTGATGTTATACCTAGTATTCCGAGCTCTCCTTGTCTGCTTCCGAAAAAGAAAAACAAGCATAGGAATCTTGATGAACTTCCATGGAGTGCAATGACAAATGACGAACAGGTGAAATTGACTTTTTTCCTATGTGAGAACTGTAATATACAGAAGAACTTTCAAGTAGTGCCACATCTTAAAAGACATGCTGATTGCTGTAGGTGTAAATGTCGACCTGTGCAGTACTACTTGATTCTCGAAACGAAGTCTTCTTGTCTTCTGCATCTGTAGTAGGAAGTTTAATGTGTACTCAAGTTTTCACCATGAGTTTTTGAGGATACTCAATGAGGCTAGAATCACAGGAAATGTGAAATTTAAGCACATCTTATTCTGTTGGTCCTTCCTTTTTTCTGTCACTCGTTTAGAATCAATAATACTTTCAAATGACCTGCCTTTCTTTGGGTCCTAGGTTGAATATATTGAATATTTGAGTCGCAAAGTCAGTACAGAGATGGGCCTTCGAGAGCAACTTGATATTATTAAAATTATTGATCCTACTGCTCAGATCTCACCTACAGATAGCGAGTTCATTATTGAATTGAACTGTCTCACAGATGAAAAATTGAAACAGGTGAGTTAAGGTTTGTACATATGACTTTGGGGTTTCAGCATCTGATACGTCTTGCAAAATCTCTTACGGAGTTGTGATCAATTTTTATACATGATCATTAGATATAGGGAGATACACTAGAGCACAATATTGTCAATGAGGGAAAATAGAGTTCAAAAGCATATTGTATGTATTAAACCTTTATATGAAAGACTGTGGGTATATATTCTCAATCTGCGTTAAGCCTAAGCTGGTGTGTGCGTAATGAATTACGCTGTGGGCCCAGTACTGCTTATGACAAAGCCTGTTCCACTTCATGACCATCAACTGGTTGAGGATTTTCATTTGCTCACAGAATGTAAACTAGCATTTAAAACTTCAAAGGACTGGAATTCATTGGGGAAGACCATAAGCTTCATGTAAAAAGGGATATAGAAAAATGTGTTTTAAAAATGTTACGAAATACAAATTATAACAAAAAAGGGCACCTGATCAGTGTGGTAGATATATGCTGCTGTCGTCTTGTCTTTGTTCTGTTGTGATGTGTTGTTGCGAAAAGATGCAGTATCCAAACAAGCTGGACTCCTCAGTGTTACTCTGTATTTGTGATTATGATGAAGGTAAAGGTTGAAAATGGAAAACGTTCACTGCTCTTATGGGCTTGGCCTATTTCATTTTTCAAACATTTTATAAGTATCATCTTAAAGCAGAAAAGTACTGCTTTCCTTGCAGCCACTTTTGTTTGAGTATACCTAGCAAAATAAAGGGTTTTGATAGATTAGGTAAAAAACTTAGTTCAGTTGAACTTGACTGGTATTCCTGTTTGGTGTTATAATACCTTACTGTTATGTAGTAGAAAACTTGGGGGGGCGGGAGAGGGGAAAGAAACCCAGAACTTGTTACTTAGTTGTCTTCCTTCCATAATGAAGTTAATACCAACTTAGTTCTTAGTTAAATTCTCTTGATGACTGCCAGATAGCTTGGGATTTAAGCAGCCACAGCAAAATGTTTTAGAAGACTAACTGAACTGATCCGATAACTTGATCATTATTAATAGGCAAATTGTGTTTTTTCCATGAAAAGGAGTATCTCAGTACAGTATTTGTCAGGCTTTAGTAATTCTGCCGCCTCTGTTCTAAAGGTGAGAAACTATATCAAGGAACATGGACCTCGTCAACGGTCTGCAAGGGAAAGCTGGAAGAGGAGTAGCTACAGTTGTGCAAGCACCAGTGGTGTGAGCGGTGCCAGTGCCAGCAGCAGCAGTGCCAGCATGGTCAGCTCAGCAAGCAGCAGTGGTTCTAGCGTTGCTAACTCCGCTTCAAACTCAAGTGCCAACATGAGTCGAGCGCACAGCGATAGCAATTTGTCTACAAGTGCTGCAGAAAGAATCCGGGATTCAAAAGTAAAGTTTCTAATTATGTACACGTGTATTAAGCTGTCTAACTTGTTAAGGTTGCTTATGTGATCTTAACTGGGATATTTGTACTGAAGGAGCATGGTTAGTCTAGCTAAACCAATGCTGACTGTTTCCTCTGACATGACCATAAGGAACTTAAACTTGTGCTCTTCCCATGACTTTTTCTAAGTGAAAGCCTGATGTTTCTATGTAGTAGATCTTCTCAATACTTTTGTTTAGATTAAGGTGAGTGGCGGTTGAATAAGAGCTTATGCATCTAACTTACTTCCTTGAATGAACACACAGTTTGACCGAAAAAACTTATGCAAGATTGATCAACCTAATCTAGGCATAATTTCTGGATAGTAAAGACTGTCTTGGTTGTGTTTTTTTCCCAACTAGAAGTTTCATCAGGCTTTTTGAATCTTCTTCAGTTTATTCTTCCAACATGTCTCATGAGATTACTTGGTGAGGAGTGACCTACTGAAGCGTGTTTTCAATTAAAGTAGTACTGTGGCACTGGTCCTGTCTCCATAATTTCAGTTTCAAGTGTGGAGGAGAGGAGCAGTTCCTGCTTGCTCTTCAACATCTCAGGTTATTATAAGACTGTAACATTTCCCCTGCAATGAAGATTCTTCTGATCAAAGACTCATCTATGCAACATCACAGGGCGATGTTGTGCCTCATAACTCAGACATGGTCAACAGTCTTGATATTTTAATATTGGATATGTTTTTGGATTAATATTTGCACCACCTCTGAGAATTAATTTTAGTTATTTTTCAGAGCAGATGTTATTTTAGAGGTTAACTTATATTTGCCAGCTTTAAAGGTGGTTTCTAATCTGCAAAACAAAATCTTACTTTTTGTCTCTTCTGTATTTTGACAGAAACGTTCCAAGCAACGGAAACTACAGCAAAAGGCCTTACGCAAGAGACAGCTGAAAGAACAAAGACAAGCTCGTAAGGAAAGACTGAGTGGATTATTTCTTAATGAAGAAGTGCTCTCTTTAAAAGTGACTGAGGAGGACCATGAAGGAGATGTGGATGTTTTAATGTGACAGGGGTGAATTCATCAGTGTTCTTTCTAAGCCTTAAATGTATTATCCTTATTGTTTACATATATTTCTTGACCAAATTTTGATTAGTGTTAACAGTATAAACCAGATCTTTTCTCAAGTGTAATTTTGGTCAGAAGGTCTAAGTATTGAGTAACTTCAGCTTTTTGAGACTAATTTTGCAACAAAGACTTCAGAAACTTAACTGACTTCTGAAAAGCTGCTGAATAGATGCAATTTTAAGGAAACTTGTACTTGGCTAACATGCTAACTTACTTGCAAGACACAAGTCTAGGGGTGCTTTTGGATGACACTAAGCATGCATTACTATGCTTCAGCTTTTTTTTTTTTTTCCAACTTGAAGTTAATGTTACACTTGGCTTGTTCTGTCTTCCTTTCCCATTATTAGGAAGGTTGTTTAGCATGAGGAAAAAATCTTTAGTTCTACAGGCCTTTCTTCAGTCTTGCTCTTGGATCGTACAAAATCAAAGTACTGTGATAAATCCTTTTCTAGAAGTTGCTATTTGACTCAAACTACACAGAAAACAAAAAGCAGACTTCTAATGCAGGGAATCTGTAACACAAATAATGCCTAATAATGTAGTTCTTTAGGAAGCAATTAGAATTCAAAAACACAACTTGCAAGCTTAGTCTTCAGAAAGTTACTTTGCTGCTCAGTATCTTATGGTATGATTGTGACTAATGGTTGACCAGTACATGCCTAGTATTGCTATGAAAAGACTCAAATAAAACCGTCTTTATGCATTGAAAGTACGCTAATCTGCAATTAAGTTGTCTAGGACACTACTTACAATAGTTAAAAATGCTACTGGAAACAGAAGTGCAAACAAGTGGCACACAACTTTGGTGGCTTTTTTCCCCAGAAGCATATCTAAATAGATTCATGTTGTTGGCAAGAGAACTTAATTAATGCAGCTGTGCTTTTTAATTGTATGTTTAGCTGAGGATGTGTCTTCTGCGTGGGTTGTTACATCATTACATGTTTCAGAATTCTCCTTTTGTTGTCTGTCTGCTTTTGAAATTTCTCTTGCTAAGAAAATGAGGAGAAATTGTGGCTTTCAGGTAGGGAGGTTTGTAGCAGTCTGTGACAATCTGTAAGGTGACTTTCGTCTTTATCTTGGAACTACTTGTTACAGAACTCCTTCCCCCCACAGCTGAGGTAAAAATGATACTTCTAAACTTCAACGTGAAACTTAAAAGATTATAAAAATATTCTCTAGTTCTGAGTTCAGGAAGTAATTTCTCATTATCTTGATGCTTCATTACTTTCATTTTGCTCTTGTGAATTAAGGAGTTTGGCAGTTTAGTGTGGCCACAGGTGCCTGTAATTGCAGGATATAGCCCAATCCTGCAGAATTGCATTATCAACTTTATATAGGACTACTCACATTCATTTTGCATGTCCTGCGCAGATATATTAGCCCTGACAGCTGAAGTGGCATTCCTTGTAGCCTCAAAATAAACTGACCAGTATATCTGAACAATGGCCTCTGAAAGGGCTTCAAGAAGAAATAAATGAGGTCCATAGTCAAACTAGGGTGTGTGAACTCTTACTGCTGCTAGAAAACAGGTACCCAGACTTGGCCATTGCCTGATTAAAAGCTAGGTAGTGTTATTTCAAACTCGACTGTTAGCTATCCCATATGGCCAGTTATTTCACCACAAACCAGAAGTCACTGTTACCTGTCAGTATTTGCTTGCAGTGCACTATAGCTGGTTGAGGACTCCCTTCCTCCTGTAGAAACAATACCAAAAACTTCTTAACAGTATACAAGTTACTGAGAATTTAGATTGACCTAACTCTGGAGCTTCTTTTAAATATCTTGGATGGAAGAAAAAATCGAATTGTTGTCAATTCAGCTAATTTCAGGGTGCAGTTGTTGAACTCTTGCAATTTACCATGGCTGTAATGGATGAATTCATCATGAAACATTTCACTGTGTGTACACTGTCACAGTTAAGTACAACCTTTTTTTTCTGCAGTGACTTTGAAACCTGATTTTTTTTTCCTGAAGAAAAATGCGTACTTAATACTGTAAAGAATTGAGACTCTGAAATTAATTGTAAGGAAGGTGCAATATCTCAGCATGGTGCAGCATGAAAGTGTGTCACTTTATTCTCTTTCAGCAGCTCTTCACAGTTTAAAATCCCTCGGGCTTTGTTGAGAGAAGACCCCCTCATTTTGATGAGGTACAGTTCTTTTTGGTCACCTGTCTACTAGCTTCCAGAGATCATGAAATGAGGGAGGATAGTATTTTCATCTTGATCTTAGTGTGAGCATGTAAGTAGAATTTAATCTGAATGACTAGATGGATCCAGTTGCTCATCTGTTGCATTGGATGAAAAGGTCCTGGGTGCCACAGTAGCTGATTGTGGTATGTCATCTCCAGCTGGGTACTTCAGTCACTTGTGTGACAGTTAAAACAATAGAAGAGAGTGGATTTCCAGGGGTTCCATGGTTATAATTTATAGTGCTGTAATCTTGTAGTCCCAGGATGCTTATAACATAAGAATACAAAACTCTGAATGTTCGGCTAAGAATGCAGAATAACATCTTGCTTACCTGAATGTTGTCTTTGCCGAGTACTTGGCATCTCAGAGAATCGGGCCTGAAGTAGCTGTGGGATTTGGGAGTTCTCAATACTTCTATATGTTTGGGGTTTTTTTCCCTTTTCTTTTCACATCCTTCTTTGAACTAATGACACACCGGTTTCGTGTAGGGGGGAGGTGTTTTTGTCAGATTCTTTTCTTTCCCTGCAATATGCTGTATGCTTACCCAGGGAAGTGGTTGAGTCCCCATCCCTGGAGGTATTTAAAAGACGTGTAGACATGGTGCTTAGGGACATGGTTTAGTGGTGGACTTGGCAGTGTTACGTTTACGGTTGGACTTGGTGATCTTAAAGGTCTTTTCCAACATAAATGATTCTATGAATTTGTATTGGATACCCGTGGCATTAGTCAAACAGCTGGAATTTTAGTTAAACCTGGTCTTGCTGATTGGAGTGTTGGCCATTGTGGCTACCTCTTTGTTTTACAGGAAGTTATCTACAGATTATCGGGTTCAGATAGGTAAAGAAGAGTAACAGACTGC